>NC_090330.1:109655748-110283442 GCF_035084215.1 Heptranchias perlo
GTGAATATTAACACGCAATCTAAATATACTTCCTGTTTCAGGAGAAGTTTAACTTTACACATTACAAATTCACAGGATTTGCTCAGCAGAATGAACGGACTTGGGATGGCATTAAATATATACACACAATTAAAAAACACCAGGCATTGAGGTGGGGCTTTTTTTTTTAGAAACTTGCCCTTTCAGGAGTAATTTATTTTGAATTTTTAAAAGTAATTATCATCGACCACTAATCCCCAATCCTTCACGGCCAGGGCACGCCAGTGGGAAGAGTAGTTGGGGCCAAAGGAGCTTCATTTTTAGTGTGTTGGTGGGATCAGAAGGACAGGAAAGCTTCACTGCCTTGATTCCCTCCCCCTCCCGATCGACTTGGGTGTTAGCGTTGGCTCAGTGAGCATCAATCTCACCTCTGAGTCAGAAAGTTGTGGGTTCAAGTCCCACTCCAGAGACTTGAGCACATAATCCAGGCTGACACTTCCAGTGCAGTCCTGAGGGAGTGCTGCACTGTCGGAGGTGCCGTCTTTCGGATAAGACGTTAAACCGAGGCCCCGTCTGCCCTCTTAGGTGGATGTAAAAGATCCCATGGTCATTATTCTAAGAAGAGCAGGGGAGTTCTCCCCAGTGTCCTGGGCCAATATTTATCCCTCAACCAACATCACTAAACAGATGACCTGGGTCATTTATCTCATTGCTGTTTGTGGGATCTTGCTGTGCGCAAATTGGCTGCTGTGTTTCCTACATTACAACAGTGACTACACTTCAAAAGTACTTCATTGGCTGCAAAGCACTTTGGGATGTCCTGAGGTCATGAAAGGCGCTATATAAATGCAAATCTTTCTTTTCTTGTTGGAATTTAGGTTAAAACGGATTTATAACACAGTAATGGAGGACAGCCAGTGATGGCTCCCTTTTCCTTGCTGATGCAGGTCTGATACACGAAGGCAATATGCTTTCAGACTCCAAGTCATATATCTGTAGTCTATTATTCAATGTACTTTAACAATGTCAGCAGTCTAAAGGTTAACACTCATTGGCAGTAATCCAGGCTGATTCGTTTGAAAGGTTAATAATCTGTTTTATTTTGTAATCCATCTTTTTAAAAAATATAATATCCGGCTTTTGACTCATCTTAATGAACTTGGGCTGTATTCAGAACTAATTAAAAACAGATGGACGCAACTCCCTTTTCTCAGCACTCATATCAGCACAACGAGAAAGATACGTTTCAGTCTTCACACAAAGATGGTCGTCAAATGTTCTGAAGAAATCTGCTCCCACTATACGATCGTGGACCAGAACCTCATGCTTTTGGAGACACGCGCCTGGGATCACTTAATTCTTGATTTCATTGTCCTCCCCTCCCACTCTTTCCGAATGTGGCAGCCTTCTGTATTAAGGGTAACGATCGCCGACTAGTTTTCACAAATTAAAAATAACCTGTCATTCTGATGAACATTGTGTCCTTTTACTTAGTTTTGTATTTTGATTTAGATTGTGTTATTTCAACAACAAAAAACAAAATGATGAGCTGAAGTTCCACGGATCAAGGGCTTTGGTTTTGTTGGGCCGACTGGTCTTTAGGTGTTCCTGACCGCCATTATCTTCTCATTGAGTTGGGACATTCCACATTTGTGATTGAAGCGGAGGCCATGTCAGCTTTTAAGACTAGGTTAGATAGTTGGTTGAAGGAAAAGAGGGATAAAGGGATATGGGAACAGGGCAAGCACATGGGATCAGGATACTGCTCGAGTGGAGGATAGACCCGACACGGGCTGGTTGGGCATGTAGGAACATAAGAACAGGAGTAGGCCATTCAGCCCCTCGTGCCTGCTCCGCCATTTGATAAGATCATGGCTGATCTGTGATCTAACTCCATATACCTGCCTTTGGCCCATATCCCTTAATACTTGTGGTTGCCAAAAAGCTATCTATCTCACATTTAAATTTAGCAATTGAGCTAGTATCAATTGCCGTTTGCGGAAGAGAGTTCCAAACTTCTGCCACCCTTTGTGTGTAGAAATGTTTTCTAATCTCGCTCCTGAAAGGTCTGGCTCTAATTTTTAGACTGTGCCCCCTACTCCTAAAATCCCCAACCAGCGGAAATAGTTTCTCTCTATCCACCCTATCCGTTCCCCTTAATATCTTATAAACTTCGATCAGATCACCTCGTTTCCTTGTTGTAATTTCTATGTAATTCTACAATAATGAACCTGCCGTGCAAAAATCACTGCTGCGCAGTCCTTAATCTTTTTCTCCACCTGAGGAAATGTTTAAGTCCAAAGCATTGGGCCTGAATTTGCCAGAGCAGGAAATCTCGCGGCATGCCGGGTTAGTTAGACTTTTTCCTGCATCCCCTCTCCTCAAAAAATCCCCTGCCCCGTAAGTTGATGGAAGTGCGTGCGTCATTCAGACGCCGTTATTTGTTCAGCAAATTTGGGCCCTTTGTTTCTGATCCGTAGGGATGAATCTCCTCGAGGCTTCTCCTCCTCGGTCACCGTAACTCTGGTGGAAGTCCGTCAGAAGCCCCATTGAAATTCACCCCCCCGATATCTTTCCCACGTCTGGATCCTGAAATTATCTGCAGCCTGAGACCCAACTGTTCTCATTTGTAATTATTTAAGAAAGTATTTTCAAGTTAATTTTTGTTTGATAATCGCTCCTGTGAAGCTCTTTGGAACTTTTTACTATGTTAAAGGCGCTATATAAATGTAGGTGGCTGTTTGTGCTCAGTTATACTGCATAGAATCATAACATTTTACAATGCAGAAGGATTCCATCTAGTCTGCACCAGCTTACTGAAAGAGATATCCACTTAGTCCCATTCCTCTGCTACTTGCCTATATCATTTAACATTTTTCTTTTTAAAATTTTTATACACAATTCCATTTTAAAAGCTATTAAAAGGTAATCTGGCAATGGCATGACTCCCATCTTTTGCCTCACACCAATCATAAGTACAATGCTGCCCTTCTCAGGTATTGGTAGATTGGCATTAGTAAGAAGACCATTGGAAGAGCTGATCTTGCAGGGTGTTGGCAGCGCTCTTCAGCTGCAGTGTAGCTTCATCCAGTGCCAAGCAGATCTTGTAAACTTTACAATAACTTGCATTTATATAGCGCCTTTAACGTAGTAAAACATCCCAAGGCGCTTCACAGGAGCGATCATCAGACAAAATTTGACACCGAGCCACATAAGGAGATCTTAGGACAGGTGACCAAAAGCTTGGTCAAAGAGGTAGGTTTTAAGGACAGCCTTAGAGAGAGGGGTGGAGAGGCGGAGAGGTTTAGGGAGGGAATTCCAGAGCTCAGTGCCTAGGCAGCTGAAGGCACGGCCGCCAATGGTGGGGCGATGAAAATCGGGGATGTGCGAGAGGTCAGAATTGGAGGAGCGCAGAGATCTCAGAGGGTTGTAGGGCTGGAGGAGGTGACAGAGCTCTGGTAGAAAAGAGCCATCTTTGTCACTAGCTCTTTCCTCTTCGGAGATGTCATCACCACTTGGAGCCCAGTATGCAGCTCTGTGCGGGGGTCCAGGGAAGTGTGTCGAGCTCTACATTTGCTGACTCCAGCTACGTGAGCAAGTAGTGCAACTACAGACTTGCACATCTCAGAAAATGCACTGTTTGGTGCAATACAAGTGTGGCAATAGTGATCATTACTGTCACTTCTTGTGAAAATATCACTGACCCATTTCAAGGTTACATCTTGTAGGGGAAAAAAAAAACCTTATAAACCTGATCACTTCAACCTATTTAGAAGATATGGTGATTTACACACATATTTTACAGTAACAACAGTCAACAACATTTATCGTAATTGGTAAAAGAGTCAGAGGCGAGATGAGGAGAAATCTTTTTACGCAGTGAGTTGTTATGATCTGGAATGCACTGCCTGAAAGGGCGGTGGAAGCAGATCAAGGGCAATTAGGGATGGGCAATAAATGCCGGCCTCGCCAGTGACGCCCACATCCCATGAACGAATTTTTTTTAAAATTCAATAGTAACTTTTAAAAGGGAATCGGACAAATACTTGAAAAGGAAAAATTTGCAGAGCTACGGGGAAAGAGCAGGGGAGTGGGACTAATTGGATAGCTCGTTCAAAAAGCCGGCACAGGCACGATGGGCCAAATGGCCTCCTTCTGTTCTGTAAGATCCTATGATTCTATGAATTACATAGAATGCATTGCACAGAAACAGGCCATTCAGCCTAACAGGTCCGAATGAACAACTACCTGCATTTATATAGCACCTTTAACGTAGTAAAACATCCCAAGGTGCTTCACAGGAGCAATTATCAAACAAAATTTAACACCGAGCCACATAAGGAGATATTAGGACAGGTGACCAAGAGCTTGGTCAAAGAGGTAGGTTTTAAGGAGCGTCGTAAAAGGGAGAGAGAGAGGTAGCGAGTCCCAAATTAATACAAAACATCCAGTGAACAAGATTTTCAAATACTTTTACCCTTGTGCTTCTACTCTTGATGTAATAAATCAGAAGAAGGCACCAATATTCTTTGGAAGAGGCAACTTTGTTTGAGGGGAAGGGTGGAGGGGGAAAAGGTTATTAAAGACAATGTCAAATTCCCCCTTTATTAACAGCATCTTCCTGCATGTTCCAAAGTGCATTTTTATCCCAACACTAAACAATTGTATTAACGATTGGACTGGGCTTCAGTTCCTGAGGAGTAGTGGCACAGTTAAGACCCCCAATCACTCCAACAAGGAGAGTCTAGTTCGTAGATAAAAGAACCATTTGTTAAGCATCCGACGCAGATGTATCGAAGTCTAACGACTCAATTACAGCAAATGATATTATTTGTTCTAGGGGCATGATATTATTTATTTTAAAAGCTCCAGTCATGATACCAGCCACTTATTCACCAATCTAATGAGCGGTTTGAGTCGAGCGATATTTCTGAATGGAATGTACGATTTGTGTGTGATGGCCCTTTCAGATACAGTAGGATGTCGCATAATTTAGGACTGAATGTAGAATCTTGTGAACTCAACAGATTTTGTTGGTTTTATTTTTATCCCCCCAAATAACAGGCTATCTAAACTGGCCAAATAAATTGATTAAATTTCCAGCAACCAAATACTGCTATCTGCTTGCAGTGAGCAGAAAGCAGCCTCGTTTTGTTTGGCACAGTTACAGTATTAAAACGCAAATTTGAATGTCGTATTTGAGCCTGTTACACAATAGTCATAAGAGTTCTTAGAAAAACTGCTTATGCAATTGTTTACAGCAATGATAAGCTTCCTAACCCAATGATAAGCTTCCTAACCCAATGATAAGCTTCCTAACCCAACGTATTAACTGGCTTTACAACACCACAAAAATGCTTCAGCTTTTTACTTCCAATTAAAATCTGCCTGAATTATATCTCATTAACATGTAGGCTAGAAAAAAAGTTACTACCAACAGAAGGGAGATGTAAAGAATAAATAAATAAATACACATTGGCCGTTATTTTCAATTTACGTTAGAACATCTGGTAATTCCCATCTCCCCTGTGCTCGCTGACCTACACTGGCTCCCAGTCCAGCACCACCTTAAATTTTAAAATACTCATCCTTATGTTCAAATCCCTCCATGCCCTCACCCACCCACCCCCCCCCCCCCTCCCATATCTGTAATCTCTTCCAGCCCCACAACCCTCCGAGATCCCTGCGTTCCTCTAATTCCGGCCTCTTGTGCATCCCCGATTTCCTTCGCCCCACCATTGGTGGCCGTGCCTTCAGCTGCCTAGACCCCAAAGCTCTGGAATTCCCTCCCTAGGACAGGTGACAAAAGCTTGGTCAGAGGTAGATTTTAAGGAGTGCCTGAAAGGAAGAGCGAGAGGTAGAGAGGGGGGAGAGTTTTGGGGAGGGAATGGTTCAACGGATGGGAGGAAGTATAAGGCCAGGGTTAGAGGAACGGAGAGTTCTGGCAAGACTTTATAGGGCTGGAGGAGGTTATAGAGATAAGGAGGGGCAAGGCCGTGAAGGGATTTAAACACAAGGATGAGAATTTTAAATTGGAGGTGTTGGAGGAGCAGAAGCCGATGTAGGTCAGCAAGCACAAGAATGATTTGTGAGCAGGACTTGGTGCGGAATAGGATATAGCAGCAGTGACCTGAAGGGCTTCCTGCACTTGACTTCAGCTGTGGCTCAGTGGGCAGCACTCTCGCCTCCCATTCAGAAGGTCGTGGGTTCGAGCCCCGCTCCAGAGTCTGGAGCCCATAATCCAGGCCGACACTCCCAGTGCAGTACTGAGGGAGTGCTACACTGTCGGAAATGCCGTCTTCCGGATGAGATGTTAAACCGAGGCCCCGTCTGCCCTCTCAGGCGGAGGCAAAAAATCCCACGGCCACTATTCGAAGATGAGCAGGTGAGTTCTTCCCAATGTCCTGGCAAATATTTACTCCTCAACTAACACCACTAGGACAGATTACTTGGTCATTATCACGTTGCTGTTTGTGGGATCTTGCTGTGCGCAAATTGGCTGCTGCGTTTCCTACATTACAACAGTGACTACACTTCAAAAAAGTACTTTAATGGCTGTAAAGCACTTTGGGATGTCCTGAGGTTGTGAAAGGCGCTGGATAAATGCTCCACAGGAATGTCACTGGGGCTGAAGAATTGCAGCCCCTTAGTTTTGGAGGATAGGAGGCCCCAATCAGTTTTGTTGAAAACCTGTGATTATAAAGGAAACAAATTAATAACTGGGTATTGCTGTGTACCACGGGGACAAGAGGAGGAAATTAATTTGGAATTATTTGAACAAATAAAAAGTCCACCAGGGACATGGATGATGATAATTACGGAGAGTTTTAATTAGACTAAATTAAAATGAGGGAAGACATTCTGCAAAGATCAGTTCATGAAGCTTGCACAGGACTACTCCTTGTTTCAACATGTTAAACCAGTGAAGTTTCCACTTGTGGGGAGACCAAAACTAGAGGTCATAAATATCAGAACGTTTCCCAATAAATCCAATAAGGAATTCAGGAGAAACTTCTTTACCCAGAGAGTGGTGAGAATGTGGAACTCGCTACCACAAGGAGTAGTTGAGGCGAATAACATAGATGCATTTAAGGGGCAGCTAGATAAACACATGAGGGAGAAAGGAATAGAAGGATATGCTGATAGGGTGAGATGAAGTAGGGAGGGAGGAGGCTCATGTGGAGCATAAACACCAGCACAGACCAGTTGGGCCGAATGGCCTGTTTCTGTGCTGTAAATTCTATGTAATTCTATTTATTCATCCCATAGCGTGAAAATTTACAAAGAAATTTATTTTGCAATAAGTCAGTCACACAATATTAATGTATTTAATTATTTTCTATGTATGGTCTGATTTGTTTATCTCCTGTACTCTGTATGGGTAAGAAAAGGCTGTTAATCTAACCAGCATTCGAAAGATGAGGTAACAATGCTCAAGTGTCTGAACCTGCTACTTGATGTATAATTTGGTGATCCCACAATTTTAATATTTAATGGTTTGAAATAGAGCAAATTAACAGAAGGGATAGGGTCTTTTGTCATTTCATATAAGGCAAATTCAAGCTATTGTGGTGTTATATAAAGATTTCCATTACTGCATAATTGAGGACCTCGCTGTCATGCTCGGAATGCACAAAGGTTATTCTCCTTGGAGCAGAGAAGGTTAAGGGGAGATTTGATAGAGATGTTCAAAGTCAAGAAGGGTTTTGATAGAACAAATAAGGAGAAACTGTTTCCAGTGGCAGGAGGGTCGGTAACCGGAGGACACAGGTTTAAGCTAATTGGCAAAAGAACCAAAGGGGAGATGAGGGGAAAAAAATTTACACAGCGAGTTGTTATGATCTGGAATGGACTACCTGAAAAGGGCGGTGGAAGCAGATTCAATAGTAACTTTCAAAAGGGAATTGGATAAATACTTGAAGGGGAAAGATTTGCAGGACTACGGGGAAAGAGCAAGGGAGAGGGATAGTTCTTTCAAACAGCCGGCTGAATGGCCTCCTTCTGTGCTGGATCATTCTACGATTCTATGATAAAGAGGCAAATAGAATTTTAAAATTCTCATCCTTATTTTCAAATCCCCCTAAGGCCTCGCCCCTCCCTCTCTCTGTAACCTCCTCCAGCCCTACAACCCTCCGAGATCTCTGCGCTCCTCCGATTCTGGCCTCTTGCGCATCCCCGATCTTAATCGCTCCACCATTGGCGGCCGTGCCTTCGGCTGCCTGGGCCCTAAGCTCTGGAATTCCTTCCCTAAACGTCTCCGCCTCTCTCTCACTCCTTTAAGACGCTCCTTAAAACCTACCTCTTTGAGCAAGCTTTTGGTCACCTGGTCCAATATCTCCTTATGTAGCTCGGTATCAAATTTTGTTTGAAAAATCGCTCCTGTGCAACTCCTAGGACGTTTTACTAAGCTGCTGTTGTTGTAGATATCATAGGTTCTTTTCATTGTTAATCTACAATTACTGGTAGTGAAAAGAAATCAAAGGTCCAAAGACACTCCACTCAAAATAGATCTGTTAGTTCATTCAATGTAAACGGTACCTTCCCGTCAATGCCCATCTGCTAAAGAAGCTCTCCGAGGAGCCAGCAGGGCCTGGTGTGGAATAATGGAGCCACAGTTAACAAACAGTAACAGCTGCTGCCTGTTTAAGCTCCCTGACCAGGAGGCCTGGTGCAGTGCACTCCAGCTGAACCATCATTCACGATATTAAGGCAACGTGCCCTGCAAGCTCACGCATGCTGCTAAATCACGCTCCAGGGGTTTGATAATCAACCAAAGACTGGGTGAGGAGTCTTGAGCCCAGGGCTGGTAAATTACCCATTTATTCCAGCGCCCTGTGTTTTTTTTTTGTCCCGAGGTCTGATTCATTTTTACAAGCTTTTATTGCAATGGAGCTAGCTCCTTATGGGATTGTAGGATAGATAATTACACACAATCTTTAGATGGCCACGGGAAGCGTTCATATCACGGTGAAATAAATCAGGGAAACATCAGCTGATTCATAAGCCAGCGTGTAGTTATGGTCTGTAATATAGCTCTACATATTACAAGTCTATAATCCTGGGTTTTATTCCTTCTTCAATGCAGCTCGAACTCAAGACCTTAGCATTGGCTCAGAGGGCGGCACTCTCACCTCTGAGTCAGAAAGCTGTGAGTTCAAGTCCCCACTCCAGAGACTTGAGCACAGAATCTAGGCGGACGCTCCAGTGCAGTGCTGAGGGAGTGCTGCACCGTCAGAGGGGCCAGCTTTCAGATGAGACGTTAAACCGAGGCCCCGAATTCCCTCTCAGGTGGACGTAAAAGATCCCATGGCGCTATTTTGAGTTGAGGAATTGGGGCGGGGCGGGGGGAAGGCCCATCTTTGAATTGGCCGAGATTTTCCTCCACTCCCTATGCTTCCAGTGGCACCCATTCCTACCCCACTCTATGTTTTTTTTTATTTGTTCATGGGATGTGGGCATCGCTGGCGAGGCCGGCATTTATTGCCCATCCCTAATTGCCCTCGAGAAGGTGGTGGTGAGCCGCCTTCTTGAACGGCTGCAGTCCGTGTGGTGAAGGTTCTCCCACAGTGCTGTTAGGAAGGGAGTTCCAGGATTTTGACCCGGCGACGATGAAGGAACGGCGATATATTTCCAAGTCGGGATGGTGTGTGACTTGGAGGGGAACGTGCAGGTGGTGTTGTTCCCATGCGCCTGCTGCTCTTGTCCTTCTAGGTGGTAGAGGGCGCGGGTTTGGGAGGTGCTGTCGAAGAAGCCTTGGCGAGTTGCTGCAGTGCATCCTGTGGATGGTGCACACTGCAGCCACTGTGCGCCGGTGGTGAAGGGAGTGAATGTTTAGGGTGGTGGATGGGGTGCCAGTCAAGCGGGCTGCTTTATCTTGGATGGTGTCGAGCTTCTTGAGTGTTGTTGGAGCTGCACTCATCCAGGCAAGTGGAGAGTATTCCATCACACTCCTGACTTGTGCCTTGTAGATGGTGGAAAGGCTTTGGGGAGTCAGGAGGTGAGTCACTCACCACAGAATACCCAGCCTCTGGCCTGCTCTTGTAGCCACAGTATTTATGTGTGAATTATGATGAGGGGTGGGCTTAGGAATCAGCGGATTTCCTTCTATTCCTGCCTCTGCACTGTTGCTGAAGGGGAAGGTCAGCATTGCAAATTCAGATCTGTCGCAGATACTGTCTCGGTTTCAATGGCATCAGTCGCTCCCGTAAGAGGTCTGTGCACAAGCATTAGGATCAAAGAAAATTTACAGCACAGGAGGCGGCCATTCGGCCCATTGTGTCCGCCCCAGCCGAAAATGAGCCACCCAGCCTAATCCCACTTTCCAGCTCTTGGTCCGTAGCCCTGTAGTTTACGGCACTTCAGGTGCACATCCAGGTACTTTTTAAATGAGTTGAGGGTTTCTGCCTCTCCCACCCTCTCAGGAAGTGAGTTCCTGACCCCCACCGCCCTCTGGGTGAAAAAATCTTTCCTCAGCTCCCCTCTAATCTTTCTACCAATCACTTTAAATCTATGCCCCCTGGTTATTGACCTCTCTGCTAAGGGAAATAGGTCCTCCCTATCCACTATCTCAGCCCCTCATAATTTTACACACCTCAATTAAATCTCCCCTCAGCCTCCTCTGTTCCAAAGAGAACAACCCCAGCCTCTCCAATCTTTCCTCATAGCTAAAATTCTCAGTCCTGGCAACATCCTCGTAAATCTCCTCTGCACCCTCTCTAGTGCAATCACATCTTTCCTGTAATGTGGTGACCAGAACTGTACGCAGTACTCAAGCTGTGGCCTAACTAGTGTTTTATACAGTTCTAGCATAACCTCCCTGCCCTTATATTCTATGCCTCGGGTAATAAAGGAATGCATTCCGTATGCCTTCTTAACACCACGTCGACTCACACTGCATCTATCTACTTGTACAGCAGCACAATACGGAGACGTAACATTAGAACCCGCCCCGTGATCTGAACTGGATATCTGTGTCTTTTGCACGTGTTTCATCAATCTCTCCAAAGCCAGATCAACTCAACACTAGACGAAATACAGTTTGGTTTGAGTTGTAAACAGCTTTATTCTTCAGTTAGATATAACTTGTATGTTTAACCTATGATCAGATTTGTTTAGTTCAATTATATTTGTGCAATGATACAATATAAGAACACTCCACTTTTTCCCCACTGTGGTACGTCATTTTATTTGACTTAAACAGAAGGTTTTCTCCCGTTTCGAACCTCTTTGCTCCAGCAAAGGCACTCGCAGCTTTTCCCTTGATGAAGGACTGACAGTCCCCGACAGCTCTTGCTGTTTCAAAAGCTGAAACACCAACTACCTGCATTTATATAGCATCTTTAACGTAGTAAAACGTCCCGAGGCGCTTCACAGGAGCGATTATCAAACAAAGATTGACACCGAGCCACATAAGGAGATATTAGGACAGGTGACCAAAAGCTTGGTCAAAGAGGTAGGTTTTAAGGAGCGTTTTAAAGGACGAGAGAGAGGCGGAGAGACAGAGAGGTTTAGGGAGGGAATTCCAGAGCTTAGGGGCCAGGCAGCTGAAGGCACGGCCGCGCGATGGAAATCGGGGTTGCGCGAGGGGCCAGCATCGGAGGTGCTCAGAGATCTCGGAGGGTTGCAGGGCTGGAGGAGGTTACAGAGATAGGGAGGGGCGAGGCCATGGAGGGATTTGAACACAAGGATGAGAATTTTAAAATCGAGGCATTGTTGGACCAGGAGCCAATGTCGGTCAGCGAGCACAGGGGGTGATGGGTGAACAGGACTTGGTGCGAGTTACGGTACGGGGCAGCAGGGTTTTGGATGAGCTGAAGATAACGGAGGGTGGGAGATGGGAGGCCAGCCAGGAAAGCATTGGAATAGTCAAGTCCGGAGGTAACAAAGGCAAGGATGAGGATTTCCGCAGCAGATAAGCCAAGGCAGGGGTGGAGACGGACGATGTTACGGAGGTGAAACACAGAAAATGATGGAAACATTCAGCAGATCAGAAGCATCTGCAGAGAGAACAGATGAGTTAACATTTCAGATGTTGACATTTCATCAAAAGTTGAACATTAACTCATCTGTTCTCTTCACAGATGCTGCCTGACTTGTTGTGAGTTGCCATTAATTTTCTGCTTTTGTTTTAGATTTCCATCATCTGATGTTTTTTTTTGTTTTTTTTTTATTTCAAAAGCTCCTTGGACAGGAAGTTAGGTCATTATATTCATTGGTTCCCAGTCCAGCAACACCTCGATTTTAAAATTCTCATCCTCGTGTTCACATCCCTCCATGGCCTCGCCCCTCCCTATCACTGTAACCTCCTCCAGCCCTACAACACTCCGAGATCTCTGCACTCCTCCAATTCTGGCCTCTTGCATATCCCCCACTTCCTTCACTTCACCATTGGCGGCCATGCCTTCAGCTGTCTAGGCCCCAAGCCCCTCTCTGCCTCTCTCTCCTCCTTTAACATACTCCTTAAAACCAACCTCTTTGACCAAGCATTTGGTCACCTGCCCTAACGTCATCTCCTTTGGCTCTGTCGCTATTCCTTGTCTGTTTACACTCCTGAGAAGCACCTTGGGACATTTTACTACGTTAAAGGCACTATATAAATGCAAATTGTGGTTGTTGACCCTTTCAGGACTTGTGGACTTGCCTGTCGAGTCAATCAAACATGCCTCCCTTGAAATGAGTTCGATGCAAAGCTCGGAAGGATGAGGCATTTGAATCTCTAATGTGTGAATGTATTCTGTAAAATATTTTAATGATATTTAACACTTAATAATATTTAACATTGTCTGAGGCCACTGAGCTAAACGCTTTGGGTTCTAATTTGTATCCTTGCATGGCCCTATCCTGACTAACTAAAGCAAGATTCAACTTAGAAGTAGATTTTAACAATAACTCATATCTACATCCTTTCCATGGAAAAAAAAGAGTGAAATTATCCAGAAACGTGACAGCCAGAGGCACAAGTCTGTAGGAGGACAATGGGTGGCAAGAACTAGGCAGCATTAATAGTGAAATCAACAAAATCAATCTTTATATTCACTTCAGCTGCTTCATAAAGATTCCTTGCAGCAGGTTTTGCAATCTCTTCCCGTGGTACTATTCGAAGGAGGACAGGGGAGATCTCCCCGGTGCCCTGGGGCCAATATTTACCCTTCAACCAACGCCACTAAAACAGATTATCTGGTCATTTACCACATTGCTGTTTGTGGGATCTTGCTGTGTGCAGATTGGCTGCTGCTTTTCCTACATTACAACAGTGACTACACTTCAAAAGTACTTCATTGGCTGTAAAGCGCTTTGGGACGTCCTGAGGTCATGAAAGGCGCTATATAAATGCAAGTCCTTTCTTCCTTTTCTTTGTTTCTTCTGTGCTTGTTGACCAGACATTTGGTGGCCTATCCCTTTAAGTGAGGGCACTGCTGCATTTCCGTCTGCCACAGTGGGTGGATTCACAGTGTGCGGACATATTACTGAGAGTCCAGCCTGCAGACTTGATGGACGCCAAACTAGGGAAATGAGACAGGGTCACGGCAGGGTTGGCCCATCAGGCGGAAGTCTGTGTCTGACAGTTGTTGGAAAATGTCAACTTTCCTTAACTCCTGGTCTCCTTATCTAAGGAAGGATGTACTTGCCTTAGAGGCAGTCCAACGAAGGTTCATTAGGTTGATTCCTGGGATGAGAGGGTTGTCCTATGAGGAGAGATTGAGTAGAATGGGCCTATACTCTCTGGAGTTTAGAAGAATGTGAGGTGATCTCATTGAAACATACAAGATTCCTTGGGGACTGACAGGGTAGATGCTGAGAGGTTGTTTCCCCTGGCTGGAGAGTCTAGAACTAGGAGCATAGTCTCAGGATAAGGGGTCGGCCATTTAAGACTGAGATGAGGAGGAATTTCTTCACCAGAGGGTAGTGAATCTTTGGAATTCTCTACCCCAGAGGGCTGTGGATGCTGAGTCGTTGAGTATATTCAAGACTGAGATAGACAGACTTTTGGACACCAAGGGAATCATGGGATGTGGGGATAGGGCAGGAAAGTGGAGTTGAGGTCGAAGATCAGCCATGATCTTATTGAATGGTGCAGCAGGTTCGAGGGGCCGTATGGCCTACTCCTGCTCCTATTTCTGATGTTTTAATTACTATCAACAAAAACACAGGTGATAATCAGAGGCTTTCTGCCTGTTTTCAAAATTGAACTCAAGCCTGGGATAGATTCAAATTCATGTAACAGATACGAAAGACGTGTAAACTCACCACATCACCCAGTCCCAAGTGGTTAATTTAACATTTTAATGTTCACAATTGTTGTTATTGTGGAGGTGTAACAGTAAGTGTAAAATGAAGGACGGACGATAATAAGAAGCAGGATTCTCTACTATGAACATGTGACCATCGTGTTTTATTAGAGATGTCTATCTTCTCGGAAAACACAAATGTAATTATCACTGAGGTTCTTACACAGAACCCAACAATACTCTACTTCCTTGTTACTGTACTTCATAAATAGATGAGACTAACTATCTATAGCAAGAGAGATTTCTTTTCCTTGTATTTTGTAATTAATTTTATTTTCACCTTTTTGTAACAATTGCACTGGCCAAGATGACAGTCTGAAGACCATAGAATCATAGCATCTTACAGCACAGGAGGCCATTCGACTCTTTGAAAGGGCTTTCCCAATTAGTCCCACTCCGCCCCTGCCCTTTCCCCATAGCCCTGCAATTTTCTCCCCCCCACCCCCATTCCCTTTTGAAAGTTACTATTGAATCTGCTTCCACTGCCCTTTCAGGCAGTGCATTCCAGATCATAACTCGCTGCGTTAAAAAAAATGCCCTCATCTCCCTTCTGACTCTTTTGTCAATTACCTTAAATCTGTGTCCTCTGGTCACCGACCCTCCTGCCACTGGAAACAGTTTCTCCATTTACTCTATCAAAACCCCTCATGTTTTTGAACACTATTAAATCTCCCCTCAACCTTCTCTGCTCTAAGGAGAACAATCCCAGCTTCTCCAGTCTATCCACGTAACTGAAGTCCCTCATCACTGGAACCATTCTAGTAAATCTCCTTTGCACCCTCTCTCTAAGGTCTTTCCATCTTTCCTAAATGTGGTGCCCAGAATTGGGTACAATACTCCAGCTGAGGCCTAACCAGTGATTTGTAAAGGTTTAGCATAACTTCCTAACTTTTGTACTATTTATAAAGCCAGGAATCCCACATGCTTTTTTTTTTAAAAACAGCCTGATCAACTTGTCCTGCCACCAAAGATTTCTGTACGGAAAACCCCCCAGGTCTCTGTTCCTGCACCCCCGTTAAAATTGTACCAGTTTGAGAAAACTATTTTAAGGGTTTACAGAGACCAGCAATTTTGTTCTATTGCCTTGAACAACACCATCAAACAAATCTGAGAACCCAATCCAGCTCCAGCTCCAAAAAACTAAGTAATAAATAAGCTGACTTGGCTAAATCAGTATCAGCTTCATTGTAAGGGTTCAAACAGCTCACTAATAAAAGTGCAACAAGCATTCTGCTTATTAAGTTATTTTTAGTCTGTGTTCGCATTCTAGTAACCGTGACCTCAAACAATTCTTGAAGATGTTCGAGGTGATTTTCGACAAGTCAGACTTTCATACATTTGAATACCATCTGGGGCACAGAGGACCGAATCCCCTCGACAACAAAAATCTGCGTGCACTAGAGTTAATCGGGGGCAATTTTAACCTAACCTGCGCGTTGGGAAACTGACGGGATTGGGTGCAACGCTGGTTTTACACCCCGCCCGATTTTACTCTCCGCCGAAGTCAATCACATCCAGACCTTAGGGTCTTGGCAGCTGAAGGCACGGCCGCCAATGGTGAAGCAATTAAAATGGGGGATGCGGCAGAGACTAGAATTGGAGGAGTGCAGAGATCTCGGAGGGTTGTAGGGCTGGAGGAGGTTACAGAGATAGGGAGGGGGGCGAGGCCACGGGGGGGATTTGAACACAAGGATGAGAATTTTTAAATGGAGGCGTTGCTGGACCGGGGGCCAACGTAGGTCAGCGAGCACAGGGGTGATGGGTGAACGGGACTTGGTGCGAGTTAAGGTACGGGCAGCAGATATTAAATTGTTGATGATCCTCAAGTTTACTCCTGATAACTAATTCTATTATTTTAGATAGAATTGAAGATTAATGGGTGTGTCATTGCTTTTCACTTCGAATGTACAGCACAGAAACAGGCCATTCAGCCCAACAGGTCCATGCCGGTGTCTATGCTCCACACGAGTCTCCTCCCACCCTTCTTCATCTAACCCCATCATCGAGTTTGTCACTCTTTTTGAATCTAGACACCACATGAGCCTGTTTCTAATCTACTGGTATCTCCCCAGTGTCCATTGACTCCCTCATAAATGGTTGCCAGTGCCCCACAAATCTCCTCTCAATGCTTTGGGATAAATATCATCCAACCCGGGCGATTTATTTGCTAATCCCTTTCAGCTTTTCTAGCACACATTTATAGCAATCTTGAATTATGCTTTGGTGTTCTTTCTTCAAAGAGGGCGTGTCGTTCATCACCTTCCCTTGTGAATACATTGAGGATGTATTCATTCAGAAAATTGAGTTATCTTTTGCTCATCTTCAGTTTCAAGACAGTCTGCATATTTTGATAAACTCACCTTGCTCCCTGACATGCCTGCTCGCTTTAATGATGTGGAGATGCCGGTGATGGACTGGGGTTGACAATTGTAAACAATTTTACAACACCAAGTTATAGTCCAGCAATTTTATTTTAAATTCACAAGCTTTCGGAGGCTACCTCCTTCCTCAGGTTCACCTGAGGAAGGAGGTAGCCTCCGAAAGCTTGTGAATTTAAAATAAAATTGCTGGACTATAACTTGGTGTTGTAAAATTGTTTACAATTGCTCGCTTTAAAGCACCCGGCAGATGACTTAACCTTTACCATGTTGGATAAACAGGAACTCCACATGATCAGCACGACAAATATTGTGATGGTTAATGTGGGAGTTGATGAGAATGCTTACTGTGAATTATAAGTCAACGTTATCACAAATGGTGATTAAAGTCAAGCTTTTGACTTCCCCATTGGTGGCATGATTAATTATTGGACTTGCTAATACAATGATTGCTAGTTGTGCAGTCACTTCTCACTATCAGCGCTGTATTTACACTGTTTGTGACACATATCTGGGTCTTTGCCACACTGAAATTATTTCCATGTGTACGCACAGAAATAATAAATTCTGAAAATTCAGTTGAGTAATTTTTTTTTTTAAAACCTTACTAGTCAAGGACAGTATTATTGCAGATGTGATTCCTGTTAATGCAGCAAATAATCTATTTGTTTATTAGGTGCATGTAAATTTAGGGTTCATTTACACTGCAGCCATAAGTCTGGTTCTGGTTCCATTCGAAATAGTGCCATGGGATCTTTTAGGGCAGAAGGGCTCACTTTGACGACTCGTCTGAAAGTCAGCACCTCCGACAGTGCTGCACTCCCTCAGTACTGCACTGGGAGCGTTGGCCTAGATTTTGTGCTCAAGTCTCTGGAGCGGGGACTCGAACCCACCACCTTCTGACTCAGAGGCGAGAGTGCCACCCACTGAGCCACGGCTGACACTTGTGCGAGGCAGGAGGTTGTAACGGGAGGTAGTCTTACAGAATACATTGCCTTTGGACAAGCTGCACTAGCGACTGTCCGTGCATTGTTTCTAGTGATCTGTTTGATGCGCACTACAGCACTATCGTACTGGAAAGGCTTAATGAACTATGAATGCTCACTGTCTGTTCATTCGTTCCAGTGCGGTCAGCTTAAACTATTAATACCAGTCTTGGTTCAGGAGCCACTTGTTCTATTTGTTTAATAAAATATTTCCAACTTTACAGATGTGGGATGGATAATAATTGTGAGGATGTTGTCCACAAGAACACTTGACACTAGATTATTTGTACAGTATGTGTCAAAATCCTAATACAGCCCTCAGGAGTTTTCTTCTATATAAACATTCGATTTCCTTTCACGAGCAGATTGACGAAAGCTCTCGCGATGATGAGCGGGAGAGGTTGTTTGGACTTGTGTACATCGCAGGTAGGCTATGATTGCCAACTGGTGATTACTTATAACCACAACAGACTCCACTCAGACAACGCTGACTTCCATCAGTCTGCAGGGACTCGACACTCGCTCAGTGGGTATCATTAAATTATCTGACAAATGCTCGTTCTTCATTTTGTCCTCAGTTTCACCCTGTGACATTATAGTCCACAGTGGGATTCTACTGCAGCTGAACATCATTATGTGCATGTGCGTGATGAATGCACTGTCAGCAGAAAATACTTAAAGGGGCTGTCCTACCAAGGTCAATTTATAATGATTCATTTCTTACTTCACCTTTAAAACATTGGCCTCGAGTTTCCTGTGTATTTGCACCCAGAGACAACAACAACTTGCATTTATATAGCACCTTTAACGTAGTAAAACGTCCCAGGGTGCTTCACAGGAGCGATTATCAAACAAAATTTGACACCAAACCACGTAAGGAGATATTAGGACAGGAGACCAAAAGCTTGGTCACAGAGGTAGGTTTTAAGGAGCGTCTTAAAGGAGGAGAGAGAAGTAGAGAGAGGAGGAGAGGTTTAGGGAGGGAATTCCAGAGCTTAGGGCCTAGGCAGCTGAAGGCACGGCCGCCAATGGTGGGGTGAAGGAAATGGGGGATGCAGAAGAGGCCAGAATTGGAGATACTTAACCATGATACAAGCACATTACCAAAGCAGGTGATGCGATTATATTCCGAGTAACAGCTGTCCAGAAGCATATTACTGTGCATGTCAGTAACACCATCACAGTGTTCTGATGATCTGATAAGCTGAAAATGAGTTCAGTTTGTAAAGGTATCAGATCACTAATAATTTGTTACAGGCAGTGACATGACTTTCCCAAATAAATCTGCTAAGTTTTGCCATTTAGGTTCAGATCTCCCAATAGACCCACTCCAGGGACTTGAGCACATAATCCAGGCTGACACTCCAGTGCAGTACTGAGGGAGCGCTGCACTGTCGGAGGTGCCGTCTTTTGGATGAGACGTTAAACCACGGCCACTATTTCGAAGAAGAGCTGGGGAATTCTCCCCGGTGTCCTTGACAATATTTATCCTTCAACCAACATCAGTAAAACAGATGATCTTGTCATTATCACACTGCTGTTTGTGGGATCTTGCTGTGCACATTGCGGCTGCCACGTTTCCTACATTACAAAAGTGATTACACTTCAAAAGTACTTCACTGGCTGCAAAGTGCTTTGGGATGTCCTGAGGTTGTGAAAGGCGCTATATAAATGCAAGTCTTTCTTTTTAAAGGGGCAAAGTGTTTCCTCCTATGGGCCAAGTTTCAGTCAAAGCCAAATGTCATTGCAATCATAATACAACATAAAACTGTGCGTGTACATGAGTAAAACCAAAATTATAATATCCTCTAGATAAAATCAATTTTTTTCATTTCAATTTTGAAATTTTTAATAAAATTTAGATTGTGTGCAGAGTGATGGACAAAAAATGCTTCTGGAAACCTAGGCATTTTATCACAATACAAACTTAATTATTAAAGCTCAAATTTAGCCAGGGTCTTTGAGGTAAACTAATAAAACAATACAGTGTACACCAAGTCCTCAATTCTGTCCAACTCAATACTGTAACAACAAAAAACAATTACGTTTTTAGATACTTACTATAGTATAGTAGCAAACATTGTCCCAAAAGCCTGGTGCATGATTTGGGGAGAAACAGGATAAAATCAATAGAAAAAGATAGGAGGCTCCTCCCAGTTGGTAGCACTCTCGCCTCAGAGTCAGAAGGTCCAGAGACTTGAGCACAGAATCCAGGCTGACACTCCCAGTGCAGTACTGAGGGAGCGCCGCACTGTCGGAGGTGCCGTCTTTCGGATGAGACATTAAACCGAGGCCCCTTCTGCCCTCTCGGGTGAAGGTAAAAGATCCCACGGCCACTATTTCGAAGAAGAGCAGGGGAGTTCTCCCCGGTGTCCTGGGCCAACATTTATCCCTCGACCAACATCACTAAAACAGATTATCTGGTCATTATCACATTGCTGTTTGTGGGATCTTGCTGTGCACAAATCGGCTGCCGCGTTTCCTACATTACAACAGTGACTACACTTCAAAAAGTACTTCATTGGCTGTGAAGCACTTTGGGACGTCCTGAGGTCGTGACAGATGCTATATAAATGCAAATTCTTTCTTTCTTTCAAGAAGAGGAGATTAGCTACAGCCATGCTAATAAGAACCTGGGGTAGAGAGAGCTGTGGGGGAAGGTTTGGGTTATTTGATAATGCCACTAGAAGTGATAAATTGTCAGCTACTGTAAGCTGTAAACCACTTCTAGGCTGTTTTATTGATAACATGGATACAACTGTCCTGCAGCTTACATTTGACCTTATCGTCCTGTGCAGTAAGTGGACACATTATGCCAGTCTCACAATTTCAATTTTTATTGAATTAAAATTATTTCTCATCTTCACGCACACTTGATTGCAGATTGCTGTATTCTCTGCAATGAAAGTGTGTCACAGTCAAGGCTTATAAAGTTATTAATCTGCAGTGTGTTCGTATTGCAAATAACTGACCCTCCTGAAAGGCATTTCAAAGGAAACCATAGAATCTTGCTGCACAGGAGGCCATTCAGCCCATCATGCCTGTGCTGGCTCTTTGAAAGACCTTTCCAATTAGTCCCACTCCTTTGCTCTTTCCCCATAGCCCTGCAAATTTTTCCTTTTCAAGTATTTATCCAATTCCCTTTTGAAAGTTACTGTTGAAGCTGCTTCCACCGCCCTTTCAGGCAGCACATTCCAGATCATCACAACTCGCTGCGTAAAAAAATTCTCCTCATCTCCCCCCTGGTTCTTTTACCAATTATCTTAAATCTGTGTCCTCAGGTTACTGAAATCATGGATTCCTCCCTTGGGAATTTATGAAATTAAAAACTCCTGTTCATTTCACTGTGCGAAATGGGTCCAGGTCTTTTGGTACAAATAAGAACAACTGTTTTCCCCGAGATCAGTGAATGCTGAGATATGTTTACTGAACAACTTGGAAATAACAACTGGTCCTCCTCATCAGACCGACTGCTCATCCAAAACTCTGCTGCCCGTATCCTAACTCGCACCAAGTCCCGTTCACCCATCACCCCCTGTGCTCGCTGACCTACGTTGGCTCCCAGTCCGGGAACGCCTCGAATTTAAAATTCTCATCCTTGTGTTCAAATCCCTCCACGGCCCTCGTCCTTCCCTATCGCTGTAACCTCCTCCAGACCTACAACCCTCCGAGATCTCTGCGCTCCTCCAATTCTGGCCTCTTACACATCCCCGATTTTAATCGCTCCACCATTGGCGGCCGTGCCTTCAGTTGCCTGAGCCCTAAGCTCTGGAATTCCTTCCCTAAACCTCTCCACCTCTCTCTCACTCCTTTAAGATGCTCCTTAAAGTCTACCTCTTTGACCAAGCTTTCGGTCACCTGTCCTAATATCTCCTTATGCGGCTCGGTGTCAAATTTTGTTTGATAATCGCTCCTGTGAAACGTCTTGGGACGTTTCACTACGTTAAAGGCGCTATATAAATGCAAGTTGTTGTTGTTATTGAATGATTTTGTAGTAATTGTACATTTTGCATTACAGAACATTCTCACTGTGCAAGGTTCGGTTAAAGGACACGGGCTGTCTGGAAGTTTTTAAATCTGTATATTTTCAGTTCTGACAAGCAAACATTTAGGTGAGTCTGGAGAAGCCACCAATCCCCGACTGTACAAACCTTGAACAACTTGTTACAACCACCAGAATTGTAGGCCTTGCCTTTTCTACACGATCTTGAGCAATAACCTCCGACCTCAGGTTAATTTCCTTCAGCAATCTCACACCAGGAACTGGTGATGGATGATAATAGAATATTAATTCCAATCGTCGTTGACCTGAAGATGTCACAGGCGAGGGCTACAGCGGAGGATGTACAAATACATATTGATTCTGCCTGCTTTTTATTTTTGGCAACAAGCATGCAGTGTATCCACTTTTCTCTCCCCGCAAAAGGATCTACGTTGAAATTAATGGTTTAAAAATCCTACACAACCTACACGCAAATCTCCAGTGAGAGGGGCTCACAGCAAAAATTAATCCCACTATGTTTAATCTTCATTCAGATCTAATCCTCGTATTATATACAATACGTATGTTTCACATTCATAGACATTCTTATTTACGCCGTGTTCCCTGGGTTTAAGGTGTGGTGGACAATCGTAGAAGGTGGGAGGAGGCTGATGTGGAGCATAAACACTAGCATAGACCAGTTGGGCCGAATGGCCTGTTCCTGTGCATTCTGTGCAACCTGCAGAGAAATTCACCCCCACTATGTTTCATTGTCCTTCAGATATACTCAATATTTTAATGAGGAAAAACTTCCCCCCCCCTTTATGAATTTAATTATTGATATGAGCTGATATAAAATCCCCAATCCACTGGATAATTATGAATGATTCAGGGCCAATAAATTGATCCATTCCCACCAATTGCTCAAACCTGTCATGTAATTAACGATTTAGATGAATCCTATCCATGATCCCTCAGCCCTCGCTTGGAAAGTAAGATTCTCATTTAAGATTTTCTTCAAATGAAACAATGGCACCAATAATGCAATACTTGGCTCCCTCGGCATGGACTCCATCCCTCTTCCTGGCCACTGACTGAGACTGAACCAGACTGTTCGCAACCTCGGTGTCCTATTTGACCCTGAGCTGAGCTGCCGACCACATATCCGCTCAATCACCAAGACTACCTACTTCCACCTCCGTAACATCACCCGTCTCTTCCCCTGCCTCAGCCCATCTGCTGCTGAAATCCTCATTTTGTTACCTCGAAGATTCCAATGCTCTCCCGGCGAGTCTCCCACCTTCCACCCTCCAAAAACTTCAACTCATCCAAAACTCTACTGCCCCGTATCCTAACTCGCACCAAGTCCCGTTCACCCATCACCCCCTGTGCTCGCTGACCTACACTGGCTTTCAAAATTCTCATCCTTGTTTTCAAATCCCTCCATGTCCTCGCCCCCTCCCTATCTCCGTAACCTCCTCCAGCCCTACAACCCTCCGAGATCTCTGCGCTCCTCCAATTCTGGCCTCTTGCACAGCCCCGATTTTCATCGCTCCACCATTGGCGGCGTTATGAAATTATAAACTGATGAAGGTTCTAAAAATATGAAAATTGCATTTTATAATAAAGAAATGAAAAGAACAGTGGAAAATAGTTTGTGAATTTAGCAATTTTTTAAAATCAAAGTGGGGACTGCTGCCTTAGGGGTTATAACCAGCTCTGCTTCTGTTATAATCCATCTTTGGTTGCATACACATTAGCTTGGAGCCTCTTGTATAATGCTGCTAATATTTAATCTCAATTAGGTAAGGCCCAAAATTAAAGCAATTTGGCTCAGATAAAGTAAAGGGATATGGAGTGAGAATTTTAAAACATTACTATTTGCATTTAAAAATTCAAACTAACTCGAGGAAAATACGGTGTTGTAAAGAATTAATGATAATCAGGATCATTTGAAGTTGACATTCATTCACTTTCTTACATACTTGATATTTTGTAAGCTTCAATTTATATTTGTTTGATATTTTAGCAGTGAAATCATTAATCCTGTAATTATATGCCAAAGTAGTAATTTATAATAAACAAGTCAGTCTGTCATTACATTGCACATGGCAAATCAGAGAATATTGCCATTCTCTTAACTGTTCTTGCCGCTGTTTATCTCTCTCGATCTCTCCTCTTCTCCTTTTGTCTCTCTCTTTACTTCTTTTCACATCGTTCACCTGACGAAGGAGGAAGCCTCCGAAAGCTTGTGAATTTAAAATAAAATTGCTGGACTATAACTTGGTGTTGTAAAATTGTTTACAATTCTTTACTTCTATTAAGGGTTACAGAACCAAGGCAGGTAGATGGAGTTAAGATACAGATCAGCCATGATCTAACTGAATGGCAGAACAGGCTCGAGGGGCTGAATGTCCTCCTCCTGTTCCTATTGTGCTTCTCCCCCTTAACTTTTCCTTCTGCTTCGCTCTCTGTCTTTTTCTATTTTTCCTCTTTCCTTGGTGGTATGAGTGGTGTGGTAGGGAAGGGAGTCACCCAAGGTTGCAGGCTGCATTTGTAGTGGAGGCTGTGGGGAGAATATCACCCTCAGTGGATCTCTTCCCCCATTCCCTCCCCCAATTATTTCTGCTTCCTTCCACCCTTTGCTCCCATCCCGTCCCCCTACCCCTTCATCTTCCCACTACCCACCCCTCTTCCTACCACCACCTCTATCACTTCCCCTTTGAACTACTGACTCAACCTCAATATCCTCCGCTCCTGCTTGCTCTGCTGTCAGTCACCTCGCCCTTAACCCTCCATCCACTTCTCCCACGACTCCCATTCACGGATTTACAAACACTGCAGTTGACGTTAAACAAGTGGGAATCAACTTGGAAGTATTTGCCTCGATGACTTAGATGAAGGGACCGAGTGTAATGTATCCAAGTTTGCTAACGATACAAAGCTAGGTGGGAAAGTAAGCTGTGAGGAGGACACAAAGAATCTGCAAAGGGATAAAGACAGGTTAATTGAGTGGGCAAGAAGGTGGCAGATGGAATATAATGTGGGGAAATGTGAAATTATGCACTTGGTAGGAAAAATAGAAAAGCAGAATTTTTTTTTTTAAAAGGGTGAGAGACGAAGAAATGTTGTTAGTCAGAGGGATTTGGGTGTCCTTGTACACAAATCACAGAAGGTTAACATGCAGGTACAGCAAGCAATTAGTAAGGCAAATGAAATGTTATACTCCAATCCCCTGCAATAAAGGCTAAGAGTAAGGAGGTATTGCTGCAATTATATAGGGCTCTGGTGAGACCACACCTGGAGTACTGAGTACAGTTTTGAACTCCTTACCTAAGGAAGGATATACTTGCCTTAGAGGCGGTGCATCGAAGGTTTACTGGTTCCTGGGAAGAGAGGGTTGTCCTATGAGGAGAGATTGAGTGGAATGGGCCGATATTCTCCGGAGTTTAGATGAATGAGAGGTGATCTCATTGAAACGTAAAAAATTCTGATAGGGCTTGACAGGGTAGATGCTGTGAGGCTGTTTCCCCTGGCTGGAGAGTCCAAAACTAGGGGGCATAGTCTCAGGATAAGGGGTCAGCCAAGATGAGGAAAAATTTCACACTCAGAGGGCTGTGAATCTTTGGAATTCTCTTCCCCACAGGGCTGTGGGTGCTCAGTCGTTGAGTATATTCAAGACTGAGATCCATAGATTTTTGGACACTAAGGGAATCAAGGGATCTGGGGATAGGGCGGGAAAGTGGAGTTGAGGTCGAAGATCAGCCATGATGTTATTGAATGGCGGGGCAGGCTCGAGGGGCTGCATTGCCTACTCCTGCTCTTCTTTCTTATATTCTGATTTTAAAATCCCTCCATGACCTCGCCCCTCCCTATCTCTGTAACCTCCTACAACCCTCCGAGATCTCTGCACTCCTCCAATTCTGGCCACTTACGCATCCCCTGATTTTCATCGCTCCACCATTGGCGGCTGTGCCTTCAGCTGCCTGGGCCCTAAGCTCTGGAATTCCCTCCCTAAACCCCTCTGCCTCTCTCCCCTCCTTTAAGAAGCTCCTTAAAATCAACCTCACCTGTCCCAATATCTCCTTATATTTTTTTTATTCGTCCATGGGATGTGGGCGTCGCTGGTGAGGCCGGCATTTATTGCCCATCCCTAATTGCCCTTGAGAAGGTGGTGGTGAGCCGCCTTCTTGAACCGCTGCAGTCCGTGTGGTGAAGGTTCTCCCACAGTGCTGTTAGGAAGGGAGTTCCAGGATTTTGAAGCATCTTGGGATGTTTTACTACATTAAAGGCACTATATAAATGCAAGTTGTTGTTGTAGCAGCAAGCCTGAGGATTGGGAGCATTTTAGAATTCAGCAAAGGAGGACCAAGAAATTGATAAAGAAAGGGAAAATAGAATATGAGAGTAAGCTAGCGAGAAATATAAAAACGGACTGTAAAAGCTTCTATAGGTATGTAAAAAGGAAAAGACTGGCAAAAGCAAATGTGGGTCCCTTACAGACAGAGACAGGAGAATTTATAATGGGGAATAATGAAATGGCGGAGAAATTAAACAAATACTTTGTGTCTGTCTTCACAGAAGAAAACACAAAAAATCTCCCAGAAATACTAGAGAACCAAGGGTTTGGAGAGAATGAGGCACTGCAAGAAATTAATATTAGTAAAAAAAAGCACTAGAGAAATTAATGGGACTGAAAGTCGATAAATCCCTAGGACCTGATGATCTACATCCCAGGGTTTTGAAAGAGGTGACTATAGAGATAGTGGATGCACTGGTTGTCATCATCCAAAATTCTATAGATTCTGGAATGGTTCTCCAAATGTAACCCCACTATTTAAGAAAAGAGAGAGTGAGAAAACAGGGAACGACAGACCTGTTAGACTGACATCAGTAGCAGGGAAAATGCAAGAATCTATTATAAAGGATGTGATAACAGGACACTTAGAAAATAATAATAATAGGATTTGGCAGAGTCAACATGGATTTATGAAAGGGAAATCATGTTTGACAAACCTATTGGAGTTCTTTGAGGATGTAACTAGTAGAATAGATAAGGGGGAACCAGTGGATGTGGTGTATTTGGATTTTCAGAAGGCTTTCGATAAGGTCCCACACAGGAGGTTGGTGAACAAAGTTAGAGCACATGGAATTGGGGGTAATATACTGGCATGGATTGAGAATTGGTTAACAGACAGAAAACAGAGTAGGAATAAATGGGTCTTTTTCAGGTTTGCAGTCTGTGACTAGTGGGGTACCGCAGGGATCAGTCCTTGGGCCCCAGCTATTCACAATCGATATCAATGATTTGGATGAGGGGACCAAATGTAATATTTCCAAGTTTGCTGATGACACAAAACTAGGTGGGAATGTGAGTTGTGAGGAGGATGCAAAGAGACTTCAAGGGGATAAAGTCAGGCTCAGTGAGTGGGCAAGAACATGGCAGATGGAATATAATGTGGAAAAATGTGAAGTTATCCACTTTGGTAGGAAAAACAGAAATGCACAGTATTTTTTAAATGGTGAGAGATTGGGAAATGTTGATGTTCAAAGGGACTTGGGTGTCCTTGTACATGAGTCACTGAAACCTAACCTGCAGGTGCAGCAAGCATTCAGGAAGGCAAATGGTATGTTGGCCTTTATTACAATAGGATTTGAGTACAGGAGTAAAGATGTCTTACTGCAATTATATAGGGCCTTGGTGAGACCGCACCTGGAGTATCGTGTACAATTTTGGTCTCCTTATCTAAGAAAGGATATAACATGCCATAGGAGGGAGTGCAACGAAGGTTCACCAGACTGATTCCTGCGATGGCAGAATTGTTGTATGAGGAGAGATTGAGTGGACTAGGCCTGTATTCTCTAGAGTTTAGAAGAATGAGAGGTGATCTCATTGAAACATTCAAAATTCTTACAGGTCTCGACAGGGTAGATGCAGGGAGGATGTTTCCCCTGGCTGGGGAGTCTAGAACCAGGGGTCACAGTCTCAGAATAAGGGGCAGGCCTTTTAGGACTGAGATGAGGAGAAATTTCTTCACTCAGAGGGTGGTGAATCTTTGGAATTCCCTATCCCAGAGGGTTGTGGAGGCTGAGTCATCGAGTACATTCAAAAATAGAGATCAATAGATTTCTAGATAGTAAAAGCATCAAGGGATATGGGGATGGTGCAAGAAAATGGCAGAGATAGAAGATCAGCCATGATCTTGTTGAATGGCAGAGCAGGCTCGAGGGGCCAGATGGCCCACTCCTGCTCCTATTTCTTACGCTCTCATATATTGCCCATCGACGCAGCAGAAGACTGGCTGACTAGTTCACTCAGAGAAATGTATTGCTTGGACTCGCTTCAGCTGCTCAAACGCAAAAGAATTCCTATTACAGAGCAGCTAGCAAGAGTTTCCTTTTAAATTCACAATATTTCGTCCTACCTAAAATTTCAAATGAAAAAGATGATGAAAGAGAGATTTTATTGTTTGTAAGAAGACGGGGCGCTGCTTTGTCACAAGGATATTTAATGCTACTATTTATAAAATATAGATTTTACAAATTAATGCCCAAAGCTAAGCATTGGGAGCAATGACGAAATCCACACCACAATTCCTGAAAATGTCGCCGTCACACAAAGCTTTGTGTAGGGAGCATGAATTGATAACCTCTCCCTCAAGCTCTTGGGGGCAATCAGGGTACAATGTACTCCACAAAAGAAAAACTCATTCGATGAACCTCCATTAAAATTCGTTTCTGGATAATTTTTTTTTTCCAAGTGGTCAAAATAAGAGCAATAGAGTGTTAGACAACTGCTTTAGTCACAGACGCTAGGCAGCACTGTAGTGTAGAAAATGATTTGTGTATATTTAGTGCTAAGGTGAATCTGTCAAATTTTTTCCAGCTACTATGAGAAAAGATGTTTTATCTTGTCCAGGAGAATGTCAATTCCCTGAAAAAAAAAATGCAGCATTTGGATCAATGAGATACCAATCCTACCCCTGTAATCTGATTGATCAATTACCAAACTTGCCCGTGCAGTCTGATCTATTGTGTACCATTCCTGTCCCTGTGGTTTGATGTACGAGCTATCAAATCTGGCCCCATAGTCTGATGTATTACGTATCAAACCTGTCTTTCCACCTGATATATTACAGACCAAAGCTGCCCCTGTGAGTTCAACCTATCATGTACATACCTGCCCCAATCAGAAGGTTATGTACTGAAGTCCAACAGTTAAAACTGACTAAACTCGATTGTTCAGTTGGCCGAGTTTTATAAGCATTGGCAGATGAGAAACCAGACATGGACACCACTTAAAAGACATCATTCAGTGTCGGCATAAAACACTGATGTATCTCATTTCAGGATTATCTTCCCCATATGCTTTTCTTCCTTTGTCATGGTTGATGGCCTTAGGATTTACTGCAATTTTTTTTCAACTTGAAGGATGTACGTTATGGTGAAAATCTGTCAAAGTACGAGCACATCTCCTGCGGTGATGCTCACTTTAAGTCAGAGGAGGAATTGTTCAATAAGGACAGGAGCATTAGGCCATGTAAAGGACAATGTATTATTCTGCTGCTGTGTGTCCCCATTTAGGTAGCCACCTCCGACCCTCCCTCGGTTATTGCTTCGTAAAGAAAGCTCAATCTTCTCTAGCACTATTGCCTTCAGCTGCCTTGGTCACCTGTCCTAATATCTCCTTACGTGGCTCAGTTTTGTCTGATAACACACCTGTGAAGCACCTTTGGACGTTTCACTAGTTAAAGGCTCTATATAAATGCAAGTTGTTAAATACAATATTCAAGGTTCTTAATTGAATAAATTATCGGAAATTCACTTTCCTTTTCTACAAGCGTGACTTTGCTTTACTTGCGCATGTCCTTAAGGACTTAAGGACTTGAGAATTGCAACAATATGCTTAGATCGAGGTATTGACAAACTCCCACATAAAAACTGTCAATCTGCAACTCCGTGCACTGCAGTCCAGCTGATCAATAATTCAACAACTCCACCTCAAACCAACAGAAAACACCAAACTAAAGAGATATTTTAACACAAAAGTGATTAGACATCAAAACGGTGTTGCATTCTTTCGATGTAATGCAGCAGTAGATTGACTAGGTTTTGCCTGCTGAGCATTAAACAGGGATAATCAGGGAATATTTTCTGCTTGGAAATAATGTGGGGAAATGTGAGGTTATTCACTTTGGTAGGAAGACTAGAAAAACAGAATATTTTTTAAATGGTGAGAAACTATTAAATGTTGGTGTTCAGAGGGAGTTGGGTGTCCTGGTACAAGAAACACAGAAAGTTAACATGCAGGTACAGCAAGCAATTAGGAAGGCAAATGGTATGTTGGCCTTTATTGCAAGGGGGTTGGAGTACAAGAGTAAGGAGGTCTTGCTACAATTATAAAGGGCTTTGATGAGACCATACCTAGAGTACTGTGTACAGTTTTGATCTCCTTATCTAAGGAAGGATATACTTGCCTTAGAGGCGGTGCAACAAAGGTTCACTAGATTGATTCCAGAGATGAGAGGGTTGTTCTATGAGGAGAGGTTGAGTAGAATGGGCCTATACTCTCTGGAGTTTAGAAGAATGAGAGGTGATCTCATTGAAACATAAGATTCTGAGGGGGCTTGACAGGGTGGATGCTGAGAGATGGTTTCCCCTGGCTGGAGAGTCTAGAACTGGGGGTTATAGTCTCAGGATGAGGGGTCGGCCATTTAAGACTGAGATGAGGAGGAGTTTCTTCACTCAGAGGGTTGTGAATCTTTGGAATTCTCTACCCCAGAGGGCTGTGGATGCTCAGTCGTTGAGTATATTCAAGGCTGAGATAGATAGATAGATTTTTGGACTCTAGGGGAACCAAGGGATATGGGGATAGGGCGGGAAAGTGGAGTTGAGATCAAAGATCAGCCACGATCTTTTTGAATGGCGGAGCAGGCTCGAGGGGCCAAATGGCCTACTCCTGCTCCTATTTCCTATGTTCTAATGTAGCACAGAAGGAGGCCATTTGGTCCATCGTGCCTGTGCCGACTCTTTGAAAGAGCTATCCAATTAGTCCCACTCCCTTACGTTTTCCCCATAACCCTGCAAATTTTTCCTTTTCAAGTATTTATCCAATTCCATTTTGAAAGTTATTATTGAATCTGCTTCCACCGCCCTTTCATGATGTGGAGATGCCGGTGATGGACTGGGGTTGACAACCGCCCTTTCAGGCATCGCATTCCAGATCATAACAACTCGCTGCTTAAAAAAAAATTCTCCTCTCCCCACTGGTTGTTTTGCTAATTACCTTAAAAGATGTGGTTAAAAGATCTCCACAGGTTTAACCACATTCCTTCCTTGTAATATTGCCATATTATCCACCCAGTAGCATTAGCGTCAATATGACAAGGCCTGTTAGCCCTGGCTAGCACTCTCGCCTCTGAGGCAGAAGGTTGTGGGTTCGAGTCCCACCTCAGGGACTTGAGCACAAAATCTAGGCCGACACTCCCAGCGCAGCACTGAGGGAGTGCGGCACTCTCGGGGGTGCCGTCTTTTTGGATGAGATGTTAAGCTGAGGCCCCCATCTGCCCCCTCAGGTGGACATAAAAGATCCCATGGCACTATTTGAAGAAGAGCAGGGGAGTTCTCCCCGGTGTCCTGGGGCCAATATTTTTCCCTCAACCAACATCACTAAAACAGATTATCTGGTCATTATCACATTGCTGTTTGTGGGATCTTGCTGTTGCCAAATTGACTGCTGCATTTCCTACATGATAACTGTGACTACACTTCAAAATATACTTCATTGGCTGTACTTTGGAACATCCTGAGGTCGTGAAAGTTGCTATATAAATGAAAAGCTCTTTCTTTTCTCTGGCCACAAGTCTAACACAGGTGTTAACTAGTTATTTTAAATAAGTTAACACCTCTGCTAAGTAGGGGACTGAAGAATGTCTTACACACACAATAATGTAGACATTGTGATGGACTAGGGTGGACAAATGTAAGGAATCTTACAACACCAGGTTATAGTCTGTTGGACTATAACGTGGTGTTGTAAGATTCCTTACATTTACAGACACAATGACACAGTTCACTCCTTAGAGAGAGAATGTTCCCATGGAGCCTCTTTTACAAATCAAACTGTTGCAAAGAACTCACTGCAAAAAAAACAGAAATAGGAAAAAAGTCACCATGATCAAAGCAGCATTATTATTTCGAGATAAGGCAATAACACAGATTTTCTATTAGCTTATTCTCTTAATAAAATTGGATCACAAATATATTGATGAGGATCCCACTGAATGTTAATGGGACAGTAAACACATGAAATCTGGAAAGTACTTCATTAGTCGTAAAGGGCTTTGGGACGTCCTGGGGTTGTGAAAATTGTTTAAATCCAAGTTCTTTTTTTCCACTTTCTGGACTAAGTGGCTGCAGCTACAGGATTGTATTATTCGCTGCCAATGCAGGCACACAGTGACCGAAGTTCACACTTGCAATCAAAGGTTCATCCGCTGCAAGTCAGATAAATCATCTCTTAACAGGCAGTTCAGATCTTAAAAAGTAGAATCAGATCTTAGAAAGTAGAATCCACCTCAGATTTGGATTACTTCAATGTATAAGCAGATTTGTAAACCTAACAGGACAAAGGTTCCTGTATTTGTTACATCATTAACCCAGGGTGTATGTTAATTCAAATCCTTGATCTGAGTAACTCTTAACCAATCTGTAGGGTTGTCAATTTGGATCTTAATTCTTCTCACCTGGTCTTTTTAAAAAGCCAAGAGTGAGGATTGTTCACTATGGTAGTTACAAATGTCAGTTTTTCGATTTACAACTCGAATTCTCACTTGTGAAAATCATGAATTCCTGTTGGTTTACTGGTAGTCAGAGCCCGCTTCAGACCCTTATAGACGTATAACCGTTGATTGCATGCCGCAAGGCCTAGGTTTTCAAAATTCTCAGCTTCCTTGATTTCCCCCCCCATCCATTTTTAAGGAATATATTTGTTGTTTCTGAAAAGTACTTTTTGTCCATAGAATTATATCCACCAGGCCTTGTGACAGAGGGAAATAGTCTGTCAATCACTTGACGTCTATCAAGGCCTTCAGAAGGGAACTGGATAAGTACTTGAAAAAATTTGCAGAGCTACGGGGAAAGGGCGGGGGAGTGGGACTAGCTGGATTGCTCTTACATCGAGCCGGCGTGGACCCGATGGGCCGAATGGCCTCCTTCCGTGCTGTAACCTTTCTATGATTCTATGAATACAAGGAAATGCAGCGAGATTCTAGCTTATTAAGTACCCTGTATGTATTTGCTGTACAACGTACAATAAATCACATGGCCCTCAGGTAATAACTGTTTAACAGTGCGAGAAGGCGTTATCAAATCCGAGATAACTGGTCTAGCAGCAGCATGTACTGCTCCCACTGCACACATTCAGTTCACAATGATCTTTGCACCACTGCTGTTGTACAAAAGGTAGATACAAGAAGCAACTAGAAGATTGGAAGTTAGAAGGGTGTAGTAGGCGATGAAATCAGTGGGTTACACTCTGGAGGCAGGTTACACTTGTTGAACAGAATTCGAGAACATTTATAACAGGAGCTGCTTTCCTGCGTTTCTGTGCTGCAGACTCTCAACAGACCGTTTCCAAATGCTCATTCTTAAAACATGCCCACACCCATTTCCTACTTGGATCCTTTTATCCTTGATTGCATCCTTGTTTTAAATCCCTCCATGGCTTCTCTCTGTAACCTCCTGCAGCCCTACAACCCTCCGCCACCTCTGCGCTTCTCCAACTCTGGCCTCGTGCGTATCCCCGATTTTAATCGCTCCACCATTGGCGGCCGTGCCTTCAGCTGCCTAACTATTAATACACCTGTATATAAAAAATATATTTACCTGCATCAGACAAAAGAAAAAAATAACACGCTTAGTTTATTTGATAGTGATCCTGCTCTCTGTCCTTACAGGTAATTGTCAAAAACACGTACAACTTTAGGACTGGAAATGTTCAAGTAGAACAAAAACAAAACTATTTTAACTACTATTTGGATCCCTGCCTTTTTCCTCAACCACTCTGCACAGACACACTTTCACTTGGGTTTTTCCCCCTCATCCATTTTTAAAGGAATATTTGTTGTTTATGAAAAGTATTTATTAAATCCATGGAATTACGTCTATAGTGGTAGCAATTTACAGCTAGAAATTCCTGTTCGAGCTCCTGCTTTGTCTTACTTTAACTTTGTGCTTTTTTTTTTGCTTGTCATTCCCCCCGGCCATAAATGCTGACTTCTGATCTGGAGCTGTTTCCGTTGAAAAGTCAATTATTGCAAAAATCCGACCAGTGTCTAAAATGAAGGGAGATATTAACGAAAAGGTGGATATACTGATTCTGTTTTGTAAAGTCTCCATTTCTAGACTTTCTATCTCTGGTGGGCAACTGGTATGAACTGTAACAGAAGTTTTTCTGACTAGAATCAGTGTTCAGGCCTGTATTCCACCTTTGCTACCCTCTCCTTCCCCATACATGACTATACTAAAAAACAGCAAAATCACTCACTGAGCATGAGCGAGTTCAAGTATCAGTAACAAGTGAGATTTGTAGCCATGTTGCCAACTACAACTTGCATTTATATAGCGCTTTTAACATGGTAAAACATCCCAAGACGCTTCACAAGAGCGATTCTCGAACAAAATTGGACACCGAGCCACATAAGGAGATATTAAGACAGGTGACCGAAAGCTTGGCCAAAGAGGTGGGTTTTAAGGGGTGATTTATAGGAGGAGAGAGAGGTGGAGAGGCGGAGAGGTTTAGGGAGGGAATTCCAGAGCTTAGGGCCCAGGCAGCTGAAGGCACGGCCACCAATGGTGGAGCGATGAAAATCGGGGATGCGCAAGAGGCCAGAATTGGAGGAGTGCAGAGATCTCGGAGGGTTGTCGGGCTGGAGGAGGTAACAGAGATAGGGAGGGGCGAGGACATGGAGGGAATTTGAAAACAAGGATAAGAATTTTAAAATGGAGGCGTTTCTGGACCGGGAGCCAATGTAGGTCAGCGAGCACTGGGGTGATGATTGGTGTGGGTTAGGATAGGTCAACTTTATTTGTACTCTATTTCTGTACCTTCTACACTGAGCCAGCCTAGATTTGTTCTGTAGTAGGAAGCTTTGTGAACATAATACTGTGCTGTACTAATATTTAACTGCTACAAAGGCAATAGAGATGAAACAGTAGACCCTAATGAGGCTTGTTAGAATGTACCTGATGTGCTATAATTGCACCGATCTATTTGTTTAGATACTAATTATACCCTTTAATGCTGTTCAATGAACTGTTTACATTTCATGACTGAATATTGTTTTTAATTCCATGCTGTGCATGTCACAGAACACAGTTTGTTTTACTCTATCACCATGTGATGAAAACAAACTCAATTGAGTCATTTCTACACAAGTTAGAAAGAAAATAAAACAAACTGTTGAGGTTCCTTCCTTCCTTATAACAGATGCAGCGGGGAAGTAATAAAGGGGAAGGGATACGGTAAAGAAAGTACAAATCAAGGACACAGGGGTCCCAATAGGGACATTTCTCAACCATTCCAATTTTTAGGGCGATGCACCATTTTTTCCCCAATTGTTAGGTATTGTTGGCCAATGGTGTTAGGGAAAGGTTAGGACTGAGATATATCATCTAACAGAGTGAAGCGTATTGTAAACAGTTTTAAACAGATAGAGACATCTGTTTATTCTCTAAGAGTGAGATACCTTCATTTATATTTTTAAAATCAAAATTAATTGGTCTCACACAAATGACTGACTGTATGACTGGGTACATACTGTGGTGTTACGAACAATACTTAATATTTATGGAGGTGACATCTTTCGATGAAATTTTCAATTGACTCCCAGCCTCAGCAGCTTTTTGGGGGAGAGAGATCCAAATTTCCACTCCCCTTTGTGTGAAGAAGTGCTTCCAGACATCACAGTGTTCAGTTCCATTCGCAACCCCTCAAGTAATGAAGCAGCCCGTGCCCACATGCAGCAAGACCTGGACAACATCCAGGCTTGGGCTCGTAAGTGGCAAGTAACATTCGTGCCAGACAATGACCATCTCCAACAAGAGAGAGTCTAACCACCTCCCCTTGACATTCAACAGCATTACCATCACCGAATCCCCCACCATCAACATCCTGGGGATCACCATTGACCAGAAACTTAACTGGACCAGCCATATAAATACTGTGGCTGCAAGAGCAGGTCAGAGGCTGGGCATTCTGTGGCGAGTGACTCACCTCCTGACTCCCCAAAGCCTTTCCACAAGGCACAAGTCAGGAGTGTGATGGAATACACTCCACATGCCTGGATGAGTGCAGCTCCAACAACATTCAAAAAACTTGACACCATCCAGGACAAAGTAGCCCGCTTGATTGGCACCCCATCCACCACCCTAAACACTCACTCCCTTCACCACCGGCGCACAGTGGCTGCAGTGTGTACCATCCACAGGATGCACTGCAGCAACTCACCAAGGCTTTTGACAGCACCTCCCAAACCCGTGACCTCTACCACCTAGAAGAACAAGGGAAGCAGGCACATGGGAACAACACCACCTGCACGTTCCCCTCCAAGTCACACACCATCCCCACTTGGAAATATATCGCCGTTCCTTCATCGTCGCTGCGTCAAAATCCTGTAACTCCCTTCCTAACAGCACTGTGGGAGAACCTTCACCACACGGACTGCAGCGGTTCAAAAAGGCGGCTCACCACCACCTTCTCAAGGGGCAATTAGGAATGGGTAATTAATGCTGGCCTTGCTGGTGACGCCCACATCCCATGAACAAATAATAAAAAAAATCACCCCTGAACAGCCTAGCTCTAATTTTAAGGTTCTGCCCCCTTGTTCTGGACTCCCCCCACCAGAGGAAATAGTTTATCTCTATCTACCCTATCAAATCCTTTAATCATCTTAAACATCTCCATTCGATCACCCCTTAATCTTCTATGCGTACCAGAAGAATAAACTATCGGGTACTGCCAGATTTTCCAATCAGGTGTAAGCCCAACTGGAACTGGGCCAATGTCATGAATGCTGATCTTGCAATTTCTGGACTCAGCTTCATTAGAATCTTTGGGCAGGCTCCAGGTATCAGGAAATGCCTCTGCTTCAGAGCTCGTCAATTATGGGATGGGTAATGGTCTGCTGCCGCCGGGATTTAAAGGCCTACAACAACTTAAAGCCACAAGCATCGTCATAATCACTTTTGCTGAAGAATAGGAAAGTTACAGAGAATAAGGAATGCCCGGCAATTCTACAAGAGGCTACACAGCCTTCAGGTTCTCAGATAAAACAATGGAAGTTCTGCTGGAGGAAGGTCTCGGGCGTCTGAGTTTCAAGGGGAGCTGTCTGGGGGCAGTGGAAAGAGGCAACTAACTATGGAGGGATACAGAAACCAATAGGCCATCAGGTTGTGTTGTAGAAGTTATTTTGGAAGGTGAAATACAGAAGATTCAGCCAGCTGTTGCACTTGTGTCGAAATCACTGCAATACTTAATTGGGGTGAAATCACAGGATGCTATATTAACGGATGCATTAACACGGTCATATGAAATTCCTTTGTCTGCTATTTTAACAAAAGGATTAATCTATTCAGTTTAGCCTTTTGCTTAAAATAGGACGACAAAGGAGATTCATAAAAATGTTAATGCATTAGGTACGGACATGTCATGTTTATCATCGTATTATGGTGAAATGTGACCCGTTACTTTACTAATTAAAATAACACAATAAACATGCAAATTTTCTTTTGCTTTTTGAGACGAGTTATTTTATTAATCCATTTTACTCTCCATTTATCCTGATGTAGATATAAATATGAACATAAACATAATCCATATATCCAGCACATTGGATTCCAGGCTGAATAATGTTGCGGGAGAATGTAATTTAGTTTTGGTTAGCTGGCTGCTCTCCCATGAGATTATTTACAGCTAAAATCGATGGGAGGTCATTTTCACCTTCACCACCAGGGCTGTAATCCTGGGAGAGCAGGTCACCCGCTCAATGTACAACCTGCCTGATTTTCAACCCATCGAGCAGGTTCTACAACATGTGGGCAATCCACTCTGCCAGGTTACTGCCCAGATGTTAAGGCTAAAAATTACCCGCAGTGTGCCTGTCCTCCTGGAGCTGTGTTTCTGCTCGTCTCTCACTCATTTTTTTTCTGTCTTTCTCTCTCGGTCCGCTTATCTTCCACACTTCATGTCCCTTTCTCGCTCTGTACGGCTGTTACACACTGTAGCGTTTTGCTATCTTTGTATATTTCCATTTGTCTCCAACTCTTTCTCTCTCTCCCTTTAAAATAAATCTGCATGACCTTGCTCTTGTTCTGCATTGCCCGTGAGTGCATCGCAAATATTTTTTGATAAATATATGTGCATATCCACGAGTGTTTCTTTACCTGATCTCATTCCTCGATATTTCCTCTATGTCAAGCTATCTTTTGGCAGTGAAATTTTTTCTTTTGCTGATTTGCAGAAAAGAAACATCCTGAGGCATGTGCTACAGGTCTGTGCTTATTTGTACTGCTGCATGAGATAAACTCTCAGATCTGCTGCATCAGTTGCTGGTCAGGGGTGTGTCTTGTTCACGAGCAGTTATCATTTCTTTCTCCTAATTGTGCCACCCGCTTGTCATTTTATATCAAAATATTTAAACTAGGACCACAAACACGAATCTCACTAATTGTTCTCTTTAGCCTGTTGGGTGCGAGTTAGCGGATAATAATATAAAGGCGTGAATCATCAGAATCTGGTTCAGTCAAAACCCAGTAAAAGGTTTACAGCACAGAAACAGGCCATTCGGCCCAACGGGTCAATGCCAGTGTTTATGCTCCACACGAGCCTCCTCCCTCCCGACTTCATCTCACCCTCGATCAGCACATCCTTCTATTTATTTCTCCCGCGTTAACTTATCTAACTTCCCCTTAAATGCATGTACACTATTCGCCTCAACTACTCCACGTGGTAGCAGGTTCCACATTCTCACCACTCTCTGGGTAAAGAAGTATATTTAAAGAAGACTCTCCGAGCTGCATTGTGTGGAATGCTAAGTAACCATGGTAATTAATGCAAGGAAAGACCGATTCCATAGCGAACATGATATTTAAAAATTATGGGCAGGATTTTCGGCTGGAACTGCAACAGGCGATGATGGGAGGTTGAGTGAGGAGGCACACCTCCCTCTCTCCTAGCCCATCACTTCTGGGATTCTTTTACATAGAATTTACAGCACAGAAACAGGCCATTTGGCCCAACTGGTCTATGTCGGTGTTTATGCTCCACACGAGCCTCCTACCTCATCTCACCCTATCAGCATATCCTTGTATCACTTTCTCCTTCATGTACTTATCTAGCTTCCCCTTTAATTAGGGTTGCCAACCCTCCAGGATTGTCCTGGAGTCTCCAGCGATTAAAGATTGATCTCCCGGACACCATCGCAAACAACCTGGGAGAAAAGTCATTGCGGCATTGGAAAAACAGTGGGGTCTTTTTCATTTTCTTTCAACACTTTTGTTTGTCAGTTATAAAAATTTTGGAAACGGGGAAAAAATGTTGTCGGACTGAGTCAAGAATAATCCAGATCGGGTAATGGAGAGTCCGTTTACTTTCCAATTGCCGTGGGAAGGTGGGGCTCTGCGAGGATGGACGTGTCAGGTGACCAATGGCGGGAGCATAGGGGCGGGGCAGGGCAGTTGGTGCGGGAGATCATGTGATGAATCCTCCTGGAATACATCCAACCAGGAGTTGGTAATCCTACATCTATGCTATTAAATCCATCTATTCTATTCGCCTCAACCACTCCTTGTGGTAGCAAATTCCACATTCTCACCACTCTCTCGGAAAAGTAGTTTCTCCTGAATTCCCCATCGGATTTATTGGTAACGGTCTTATATTTATGGCCCCTAGTTTTGGTCTCCACCACAAGTGGAAACATCTTCTCTCCATCTACCCTCATAATTTCAAAGACCTCGATCAGGTCACCCCTCAGTCTTCTCATTTCTAGAGAAGAGAGCCCCAGCCTGTTTAGTCTTTCCTGGTAGTTGTGACCTCTCAGTTCTGGTATCATCCTTGTAAATCTTTTTTGCACCTTCTCCAGTGCCTCTATATCCTTTTTGTAATATGGAGACCAGAACTGAGCACAGTGCTCGGTGCGGTTTTGCCAAGAAGTCAAAGAAGATGTAAATACATCGGCCCTAATATGAGCAAACAAATTAAAATTAGATGGAAATGACAGGAATACGGCATACGATATATTTTCCATCATTTAGACCCAAGCAATGCAGAGTCCAAATGATGATTCCCAAAGCTCTCCACCTCTTGGGGTTTCCATGCGTCATTTCTGCGACTGTTGTAGACTAATTGATGACTAATTATAGCAATCAATCAGTCTTCAACAACTCCATTACCATTGGATCACACGATTACCAGGATGAGAGAAAGCCAACTAGATGGACCTTGGTCTTTTTATCATCCAGCTATTCCTACATTCCTACGTTAATGACCCAGGACAGGAAATTCAAGGTACACCTGGGCCTGAAGAGGTGCAGTGCATTTCGGGAGATCTGCTCCTGTTCAGCACTAGGACAGAGAGAAGCCAAGAAAACGAGAGCTGCTAAAAATCACACACGAGGGGTGAGGCTGCATCTAAAAATAATTTTAGTTCATAATTCAATTTTATTTATGATCCAAGCACTCAGATACTATAGCACTAGTTAAGTAATGTATTTACTTGAGTTATAGCATCAGAATATATCAATCCCACTTCCCACTCATCCTGCTATAAAACTACACTTACCTTGTAATTGGGATGATTGAATATAGGCTGTTATATTCAATGTGACCCTGAACCCAATTATTTAAAAATCTCATTTAAAGCACAATTTTTTTTTTTAAACAAAGGAAAACATAAGAACATAAGAAATAGGAGCAGGAGTAGGCCATATGGCCCCTCGAGCCCCACTCCGCCATTCAATCAGATCATGGCAGATCTTTGATCTCAACCCCACTTTCCTGCCCGATCCCCATATCCCTTGATTCCCTAAAGTCCAAAAATCTGTCTATTTCAGCCTTGAATATACTCAACGACTCAGCATCCACAGCCCTCTGACGTAGAGAATTCCAAAGATTCACAACCCTCTGAGTGAAGAAATTCCTCTTCATCTCAGTCTTAAATGGCCGACCCCTTATCCCGAGACTATGTCCCCTAGTTCTAGACTCTCCAGCTATGGGAGACTACCTCTCCGCATCTACCTTGGCAAGCTCTGGAATTCCTTCCCTAAACCTCTCCTCTTGTCTACCTCTCTCTCCTCTCAAGACCCTCCTTAAAACCTACCTCTTTGACCAAGCTTTTGGTCACCTGTCCTAATATCTCCCTACGTGACTCGGTGTCAAAATTTTGTTTGATAATCGCTCCTGCGAAGCATTTTTACTACGTTAAAGACGCTATATAAATGCAAGTCATTGTTGGTGTCGTTGCTCAACAAATCACTTGCTGCAGCCAGAGTAACCCGATTTCAACCGCTGAGCTCTTTAAAATGTTTGCAATCAAAAAAAGTGCCTGATTTCAGCTTGCACCCGTGGTTCTGGGCCAATCAGGAACTATCTTAACGGGAGCATGAATCACGCTGTTGGCATCACTTTGGCCGTATTAACACACATTCACAAAATTACCACCTGTTTCAGATGGACATTTCTGCCGTTGACCCCAAGCCTAGTCTGAAAATTGAGGGGGGGGTGGGGGAAGGGGCGGGTAAATTGGTTGGAAATCAGGAAACCTGATTTCTCCCAATTTCATGGTCCATTATTCTCCATCTGTGAGGTTTAATAGACACAAAATTCAAGCCCAGTTTCTCTGTAATATTGATAATATTGTCCAGGAGATTGGCAGACATGGGAGAGGAAAACATAAAAGGCTAATAATTCTGCTGCTTCTCAAATACTCCCTCCATAGTCTGATTCAAAAAAACACATTACACGTTAGAAAAAATATTAAACATTAGATGGAAAGAAAAATGTAATTAAAATTCTAAACAGCTGAAAAAATAAAGATTGTAATATATATTTCAAATTGCCTCCCTCCTTCCTAAATTGGCACTTTAATCAGCTACCTTTCAGGAGTCTATTTATAACGGACAAAAGTACCTCAGTGTGATTTCCACCAAAGGATAGAAAGTGTAAAGAGATCTGCAAATTGCCTTAATTAGCGTGTGGGATACATGCTTTATTAGGCTCTCAGATCAAAGTAGCTGGAGTGAACAACACGGGAGTACAGTGTCTAAAAACACAAAAATCACACAGTCCAGCAACATCGCAAATTCAAAATTCTCATCCTTGTTTTCAAATTCCTCCATGGCCTCGCCCCCTCCCTATCTCTGTAACCTCCTCCAGCCCCACAACCCTCCGAGATCTCTGCGCTCCTCCAATCCTGGCCTCTTGCGCGTCCCTGATTTCCTTCACCCCATCATTGGCGGCCGTGCCTTCAGCTGGCTGGGCCCTAAGCTCTGGAATTCCCTCCCTAAACCTCTCCGCCTCGCTAACTCTCTCTCCTCCTTTAAGACGCTCCTTAAAACCGCCCTCTTTGACCAAGCTTTTGGTCACCTGTCCTAATATCTCCTTATGTGGCTCGGTGTCGAATTTTGTTTGATAATTGCTCCTGTGAAGCGCCTTGGGACGTTTCACTATGTTAAAGGTGCTATATAAATGCAAGTTGTTGCTGTTAGTAGTGGGGATTGGGTAGAAATGTTCACCGCCAATTTCCCAGAGCTCACTCGGCCAAATCCTACCAGCCACAGGGCAGAAACTTGCTGCTCGGGAGGCCCGCAGTGAAAAACTGACAGTATTTCCCTCAATTTTTGAGCCTTTTATTTGAATTTAGTTTTGATGAGACAGAAAGGAGGAATGATGTTGCAGAAGGCACATGACATTCAGAATTTCGGTGCGCTGCACTATACAAGAAAAAAAAAATCAACTTGCATTTATATCGTGCCTTTAACGTAGAAAACCATCCCAAAAGGTTCACGGGCGTAGTCAGACAACAATGGATGCCAAGCCTTAGATTGAGATATTAAATGGGGTGACCAAAAGCTTCGTCAAAGAGGTAAGTTTTAAGGAGAAGAGGGAGGTGCAGATAGAAGAATATTAATACTAAAATATTGAGAAGTTAAGACTTTATTTGATATTAAGACTATCTGTAGCATTGGAAACTCAGTCCTTTATGCTCACAAGTAAGCTTCACAATATTCATAACAACCCCTGACTTCAGCCTGGATGTCAGTATTACACACTGCCCCCAATGTGATCCTACAAAGTACCATCCACATTTACAGTCTCTTTTAGCACAAAATCCCAACCTCAAATCTTCAACAGTCAAACAACTAAATAGAGAGATATGATGGTATCAATTTGTCCTCAAAATGATTGGCCTATTTTGACATCTTCAATTTAAAAAATTGCCTCAATTCAGCAGCAGTGTAGCTACTTGGCCTCAAGGTTCAGATTGGCCCAGAATTTGCTGCCAAGGTAACGGCGAGTTTAATGGCTCTCGCCGCTATTAATATGTAAATCGTCCAGCAACTTGTGGTGAAGAAGAGATACCCCGTGAATTGCAAATCGCCAAAGTTGCTGGACAATTTGTGCCGTTAGCCTCACGAAAACGGCACCTCGTCCTCAACCTCCTCATGAGTTTCAAGAAATTGCTGCATTTGCGCATTAGCTGTCCATTAAACTCACCGCAGAAAGTTAAGACTGGTACTTAACAACGTAAGTAAGTAGCTTTTTAATGATGAGATTTATTTTCTTGTAATGCCACTTAATCTCTCCAGCCCAGAAAGGGAACAATTGAAACTGTGGAGTCTCGTTCCTACAGATAGTAAATTGTTCTAAGAGAATTTTTTTAATTTGTTTTTTTTCATACTTTTCAGTCCCTTTCCTCTCTCTCTTAATCCAATCTTTCTTTCCCTCTCTTTATTTCTCTTTCTGTACCTGATTTGACTCTAATTCACCAGATTTCCTTCTCTGTCGTTCCTCTGTTTCTTTCTCAATCCCTAAATCTCATTGTTTAAGGAGATAGACTGTTGGTCCCATCGTTCACTGAGGTCCCAGACGCCCCGTTCCCCTCACCTCCCCGTTATCAGCTCGCACTTCCAGCAAGCTACATCACAAAAAAATTTTTGAGCTGAAGGTTGCGGGGAACTGTAACAGGGCACGTTGTGAGAGGCCCCACTCCAGCAAGATCCGGGCTAACATTTTAAAAGAGCATTTGGGTCTTTGAAGTCTTAAAATAGTTACATTTTAATTAAAGATTTAGTTTTGCCATTTATTTTTCAGCATTTAAAAAAAACTCCCAAACATCTAAATAGTCAAAAGTTGCTATTTAAATATTGGTGTAATAAATACACAAGGTAATGGATAAAAGTTTCAGTTTAACATAGCAGCAAGATTTGTGTTCGAAAATGGATGGGAAATTATAAGTGGTGTTCTGCAGCTTTCATTTTAGCCATGGAAAGTAAAATGTTAGGAAGATATTTTAAATGCATATTAAGATGTTAGAAATAGACAACAACGGAATAAATAAAAAGCACATTTTATGCTCCAGAAAGGTGCAAAGAATGACATGGGACTGATAGGAGCTGTCTTTTCATTAGGTCTGCGTGAGTCGTAAATTGCGTCAGGCCACACTGATGGCATCAACAGAATTTATGATAAATTATTGATTTCAGAGCACGTCATTGGCGTATCACTGTAAATGTGTGTTATTTATACTGATGTATTCTCTGGATCATTGTGCAATCTAGAACACCTGAGCTTAATTCCATTATAATTCACAGTATCACCATTTGTATTTATTAGCGTATTGAACAACAGAGTAAAACCCAGTTAGAACCTAAAACAATATTTAAAGTAGGCAGCTGGGTAGGTAGTAGAATTTTGTAATTCAGACGCCAAAACGACATTTCTTTGAGCTAAAATATTTTGTTACTAATGCAAAGGTCATTTAGTGTAAAATAATTTAACGCTAAAACTGCAAAGGTCATTTAGTGTAAAATAATTTAACGCTAAAACTGCAAAGTGACAATTTATCATTAAGTAACGGCTTGCAGTTATATAGAACCATTATAACAACTTGCATTTATATAGCGCCTTTAACATAGTAAAACGTCCCAAGGCACTTCGCAGGAGCGATTATCAAACAAAATTTGACACCGAGCCACATAAGGAGATATTAGGACAGGTGACCAAAAGCTTGGTCTAAGAGGTAGGTTTTAAGGAGCGTCTTAAAGGAGGAGAGAGAGGCGGAGAGGTTTAGGGAGGGAATTCCAGAGCTTAGGGCCCAGGCAGCTGAAGGCACGGCCGGAAATGGTGGAGCGAAGAAAATCAGCGATGCGCAAGAGACCAGAATTGGAGGAGCGCAGAGATCTCGGAGGGTTGTAGGGCTGCGGGAGGTGACAGAGATAGGGAGGGACGAGGCCATAGAGGGATTTGAAAACTAGGATGCAATGATAACATCATCCAATGGAAACCATTCTATGAGTAAAAGAAAATATAACCATTTAAAATTCAAATGGTGCTGGGTCCCTTATTAAGCCTGAGATTCAAAAGTCAGATTTAATAATGTTAGAAGGGAGTTAAAAGGATTACATGAGGGGGACAGGTTGCATAGACTAGGCTTCCCCTAGGTCACTGAAGTATAGAAGATTAAGGGGTGATCTAATTGAGGTGTTTGAGATGATTAAAGGATTTGATAGGGTCGATAGAGAGAAACTATTTCCTCTGGCGGGGGGGAATCCAGAACAAGGGGGCATAACCTTAAAATTAGAGCCAGGCCGTTCAGGGGTGATGTCAGGAAGCACTTCTTCACACAAAGGGGAGTGGAAATCTGGAACTCTCTCCCCCAAAAAGCTGCTGAGGCTGGGGGTCAATTGAAAATTTCAAAACTGAGATGGATAGGTTTTTTGAGGTGTTAATGGATATGGAGCCAAGGCGGGTAAATGGAGCAGAGGTACAGATTCAGCCACGATTTAATTGAATGGTATAACAGGCTTGAGGGGCTGAATGGCTTTCTTCTATTCCTGTGTTTCGGGAATTTAATATATACAATTAGTCAAGACATATTTCATCAGTGTAAATTACTTGCTCACACAAACCATAAGCAATGATTCGATTCTCTATGTTCCAACACACAGAATTCTGACACAAAAAATGTTCCAATCATGGATTCAATGTCATTTTAAATTATTCAAAAAAAGAGTTGGTGGATCTATGACACCCAGAGGTCAGTTACAAGAGTTCACCTGACCTGCACTTTCTAAAAAGTGATTTATAATCCTGAGCGGCCAGAGTGAGGCTAAGCAGAAAATTTTACGTCCAACTAAACGAAGTGGGTAATAAGCTGAGACCCAGGGGTTGCCAACTCTGGCTGGATGTAATCCTGGAGGTTTCATCACATGACCTCCTCCCTCCAACTGCCCTCGCACCCCCCCGCCCCCATTGGTCACCAACATGTCAATCCTCACTGCTCAAAACCTTCCCACGGCCAATCAGATAGCAAACAGACTCTTCATTAGCCGATTGGATGATTCATGATTGTCAGTCAACGAGCCTTTGCTTTCTCAACTCCAACATTTTTTTATACTAATAAGCAAAAGTGTTGAAAGAAACTTGTGATTTTTCTCCTGAGTTTTGCTCACGGTAGTGTCCTGGAGATTGATTTTCAATTCTTGGAAACTCCAGGACAATCCTGGAGGTTTGGCAACCCTACTGGGACAGGTTGTGTGGGGATAACCACTGTAAATACTGCCCTAGGGGCAGTGGCACCCACCATTTTAGACCGTTACTTCCGCTAAGAGCATCATGGGTCAAAGGACCCATTTTGGCCCCTCAAAGAAACTATGCACTGTTGATATCGAATAATGCACAGGTGCAAAACTGAAATTGTATCGATGTTCTGATCGCATAGAAATTGCAAGAATTAACTTCAATCTGTTGTGAATTTAGATTAAATTATAGTGTTCAATTCACTGAGAATCTTATTTACATTATATATTTCTTCAAATGTTCAAGTTACATAGAATGTACAGCACAGAAACAGGCCATTTGGCCTAACGGGGCTAAACCTGTGTTTATGCTCCACACGAGCCTCCTCCCACCCCTCTTCATCTCACCCTATCAGCATATCCTTCTATTCCTTTCTCCCTCATGTGTTTATCCAGCTTCCCCTTAAATACATCTACACTATTCACCTCAACCACTCCATGTGAGAGCGAGTTCCACATTCTCACCATTCTCTGGGTAAAGAAGTTTCTCCTGAATTCCTCATTGGATTTATTAGTGATTATCTTATATTTATGACCTCTAGTTCTGGTCTCCCCCACAAGTGGAAATATCTTCTCTACGTCTACCCTATCAAATCCTTTCATAATTCTATAGACCTCTATCAGGTCACCCCTCAGCCTTCTCTTTTCCAGAGAAAAGAGCCCCAGCCTGTTCAGTCTTTCCTAATAGTTATAGCCTCTCAGTTCTGGTATCATCCTTGTAAATCTTTTTTGCACCTTCTCCGGTGCCTCTATATCCTTTTTATAAAATGGAGACGAGAACTGAGCACAGTGCTCCAAGTGTAGCCTAACCAAGTTATTTCCATTTTCCACAGTGTGCCCTGGGTGTACCTGTGAGGCTGTGATAGTGCATTTGTCATGTTTGGCCTGAAGGTGCAGAGAATCATATGACAGGGTTGCTAGGTAGTTTTCAACAGCAGTTTAACATTCAGTAGTTTCCTAATTTGTTTCTAAAAACCTTCAGGAGTTAGCAGCAACTAGAAACAAAAATGTAATTATTCAAAAAAGGTAGAGATATTTCTTAGTCATGGTTCTTTACATCTTAAAGTTGTTGTTTTCCAGATAATCCATCACTTGCTTCTTAAAATCATATTACGCCGAGCAATCAATACACTAAAATAGGATTCTGTAGAAGAATAACTGCCACAGGTTAATCATCAGCCGCACAGTGCAGAATGTCATTTATAAGTGTTCTCACAATGTAACAAGATTAATTGCAACAGAACCTGGCTAAATGCTTAGCACGGGTTATTACACAGATGCTAGTCATTACCAACCCTGATAAAAATCATACGCCATTATCCTCAATGTAATCAGCTCCACACTTTCAGACTGAAGAGGGAGGTTTGTCAGAGTCATCAATTAATTAATGACTTAACAAGAGAACATTTTTTAAATGACATCCTTCAAGGAGGCTGGTGATTGAGTCACATACGCAGCAATAGTCCCAACCGTCAGAAACTCAGCCAGGAATTTGCAGCATGTAAAATAATAAGTAAATAAATAAGATGCTAGGGGTCCATAAATATAAGATAGTCACTAATAAATCCAATCGGGAATTCAGGAGAAACTTCTTTAGTGGTGAGAATGTGGAACTCGCTACCACAAGGAGTAGTTGAGGTGAACAGATTAGATGGATTTAAGGGGAAGCTCGATAAACACATGAGGGAGAAAGGAATAGAAGGATATGCTGATAGGGTGAGATGAAGCAGGGAGGGAGGAGGCTTGTGTGGAGCATAAACACCAGCATGGACCAGTTGAGCTGAATGGCCTGTTTCTGTGCTGTAAATTCTGTGTGTGTAAGCTACAGGCTTGACAATGGTTTGTACACAATGATGTACTTTTCCTTTATGAGTGACAGCTTTTTCCTCTGCATTTTACTTCTCTGTGAAGGGTTTTGATAGAGTAAATAAGGAGAAACTGTTTCCACTGGCAGGAGGGTCGGTAACCAGAGGGGACACGTTTAATTAGCAAAATTTCCAGGGGGGAAATTTAACCCAGCGAGTTGTTCTGATCTGGAATGCGCTGCCTGAAAGGGCGGTGGAAGCAGATTCAATAATAACTTTCAAAAGGGAATTGAAAAGGTGACATTTGTAGGGCTACGGGGAAGAGCAGAGGGAGTGGGACTAATTGGATAGCAATCTCAAAGAGTTGGCACAGGCACGATGGGCTCAATGGCCTCCTTCTGTGCTGTATGATTCTCTGTTATCCAACACTAGGCCCTGCCAGGCACTTTGAGTGCACTGAACCTGCCCAGCACCAGGGGCAGAGCGGAGGCCAGGAAAATTCACCCCTTAAAATCTCTCCGGACGCAGGGCCACGTCCGGTCCATCCGATTAATTCTACAGGATGAGAATCGAATACATTACATCCCGTGGGAGGCTACGGTGACCTCCCCCCCCCCTCCCCCTCAACCCCCCCACACCCCCTCAACTGTAGCATTCCCGACTCAGTGTGACTGCACAAGCCAACACACATTTATGGGGGCAAATCGGATAAGGAAGGGTCAGGTAGGAGGTGGGAAAAAAAACCCAGAAAAATGTTTGAAATACAGAGCCAGTCAACATCTGGAAAGATTGGTTTAACAGAGTCCCCGGGAAAAGATTTCCTCTTGTGTGTTTAACTGTAAATAATTGCCTGGGTGAATCATAGAAAGTTACGGCACAGAAGGAGGCCATTCGGCCCATCATGTCTGTGCCTGCTGACAAAGAGCTATCCAGCTTAATCCCACTTTCCAGCTCTTGGTCTGTAGCCCTGTAGGTTACGGCACTTCAGGTGCACATCCAAGTACTTTTTAAAATAAGTTGAGGGTTTCTGCCTCTCCCACCCTTTCAGGCAGTGAGTTCCAGACCCCCACCACCCTCTGGGTGAAAAAGTTTCTCCTCAACTCCCCTCTAATCCTTCCACCAATTACTTAAAATCTATGCCCCCTGGTTATTGACCTCTCTGCTAAGGGAAATCTGTCCTTCCTATCCGCCCAACTAATATAATTTTGTACACCTCAATTAAATCTCCCCTCAGCCTCCTCTGTTCCAAAGAGAACAACTCCAGACTATTGTGGAAAACCATAAAGAAATGCCTGACCAAATTAACTTTCTAATACACCTAAACCATAAAACTGAAAAGCATGATGGATAAGTTGACCATGTTAGCTGACCAGCTGAATATAATAGAAAGCTTATGTTTTTAGTTCTCACCAAAGACACACAGAAGAGCTATTGTCTGCTTATGAGATAACTGTCCGACTAACAGAAATGAATGACCATATAGCCTTGAGACTGAGTACAGAACTGATAATAAAGACAGTTTCTTAGGGGAAAGGCACTTTCCCAGACTTTGTTTAAAAATCACGAGGCAGTCATGAGAAATCAGAGGGTGTGCTCCCTATTTTGATTGACTAACCACTTGAACCAATAAAGAATGTACGTGTACGCCCATATTCTATGACAGGTGCGCGTAACTGAATTAACTGTGTAAAAGTTAACTGTTTCCTCTGTTCAGGGAAGAGGTTATTCTGCCCATTGTGCAGAATAACCTCTTGTATACAAGCTTCTTTTAATAAATTCTTACTTGTCTGAAAATAAGTGTTTGGAGTTAATGCATTGTATATAATAGGTAATTAAGTTTTCGACACTGTCCAATCTTTCCTCATAGCTAAAATTCTCCAGTCCTGGCCACATCCTCGTAAATCTCCTCTGTACCCTCTCTGGTGCAATCACATCCTTCCTGTAACGTGGTGACCAGAACTGTACGCAGTACTCAAGCTGTGGCCTAACTAGTGAAACACAATCGGGGGGGGGAAAAAAAAAGTCAGGCTGGGAGGGTTTCATACCCCATAACCAAACCCATCAATTTTATTTTATCCCGTTAAACTAAGGGGGCAGATAATTAAGAAATGACAGGAAAAATAACAAAGGAAAAGTAGCCCCATGTACTGTCCTGAGGCGGAAGCTGGCTAGTTCGGTCACTGGCTATGCCAGTCCTATGGTGCATGATAGCAGCAGATGGCATTGTTCAGCTTTTGGCTCTCAAATCCCTGTGAAAACACTTCCATAAAACTGTTGCCAGGCCTGCGAATATAGTCATAGAATCATACAGCACAGAAGGCGGCCATTCGGCCCATCGTGCCTGTGCCAGCTTTTTGAAAGAGCTATCCAATTAGTCCCACTCCCCCTGCTCTTTCCCCGTAGTCCTGAAAATTTTTCTTTTTCAAGTATTTATCCAATTCCCTTTTGAAAGTTATTATTGAATCTGCTTCCACCGCCCTTTCAGGCAGTGCATTCCAGATCATAACAACTCGCTGCATAAAAAATGTTTCCTCATCTCCCTTCTGGTTCTTTTGCTAATTACCTTAAATCTGTGTCCTCTGGTTACTGACCCTTCTGCCACTGGAAACAGTTTCTCCTTATTTACTCTGTCAAAACCCCTCATGATTTTGAACACCTCAATTAAATCTCCCCTTAATCTTCTCTGCTCTAAGGAGAACAATCCCAGTTTCTCCGGTCTCTCCATGTAACTGAAGTCCCTCATCCCTGGCACCATTCCAGTAAATCTCCTCTGCACCCTCTCTAAGGCCTTGACATCCTTCCTAAAGTGCGGTGCCCAGAATTGGACACAATACTCCAGCTGGGACCTAACCAGTGTTTTATAAAGGCTGATTGCTCAAATCTTAACATGTGATGCCAATCAGCCTTTACTGGTTCTAGATAATATATTATCACTGTTGGATAACTTGCTTGTTGCTCGTTCATTATTTGTGGAATAAACTCTCTTCATATTTTCAAGATAAGCTCTCATGCTCTCTGCTTTCAAACACGGAAGTGCAAATCTTGTAGAGGCATAAATTAATCCAGTACCTAATAGCAGTAGTGTGCCATATCCTGGCCATGTTACTAATGGTCTATCTAAAGGACAAGGCAAGGATAGACACTTCTGAAAGTTTGGGGATTTGGGACTCACCCACTAGAGTAATCTAAAATGAAGAAACTAAAATTATCTAGGATAAGAAGGTTTAATAAGACTCAAAAAAGCAACAGCCTCCTTGGGGAAATCGCGGTACCTGCATGCAGAATATCTCAGACGTATTAAGATACAATTGCCTTGGCTAGTACGCTTGAGTTACAGCGTAAGGGCAGTTCTTTCCTGAGCGTTTAAGGTGCAGAGGTCGTGCATGCCTTCTTCAGAAATCAAATTAAATATTAATCAGGCAACCAAGTAAGAAGATACCAATCAATATTAGTTGGATACTCTCATCCCTCCATGGCCTCGCCCCTCCCCAACTCTGGAACCTCCTCCATTCCTACCACCCTCCGAGATCTCTGCGTTCCTCAAATCCTGGCCTCTTGCGCATCCCCGATTTTATTCGCTGCACCAGCTGCCTAGGCCCTAATCTCTGCATTGCCTCATTAAACCTCTTCCCCCTCTCTCTCCTCTAAGGCGATCCTTAAAACCTACCTCTTTGACCAAGCTTTTGGTCACCTGTCCTAATATCTCCCTATGTGGCTCGGTGTCACATTTTTGTCTGATAATCGCTCCTGTGAAGCGCCTTGGGATGGTTTTACTGCGTTAAAGATGCCGTATAAATGCAAGTTCTTGTTATTGTTGTAAATTGCACTTGCATGAGACATCATGATAAAACAAAAACAATCCTTCTGCCTTCTCAAAGCAGAAAAGGGGTTACCAACACCACCTTCCTTGTAAAATGTGTCCCTTTAAAAAAAAAAGTTATGAATGAAAGAAACACAAAAGCAGCTGCTAACCAAAGGTGGCTGGTTAAACAAAGGAAATGAGGACAGTCTCACTGAGGTTACATCTTTTCCCTGATCGCACTGGTTTAAGAAAGTCTGCGTAAGATCCAATTATAAAAGTAATTAGCAGTAATCTGTCATCTACTCAGTCCCTTGTCAATAGTAAGGACTGTACAAAATATGTGATGACCCTTATGTCAGTTTGCGTTAATAGTTTCTATAACAGGACTCCGATCTCGTCGCGTTGAATGTAAATGGCGCAGTTGTTGTGCAATGGATGGTTTCTGACAACGTTTCACATTTATGTTTCCTTTCAAGTGCACTGCATTTCACCAAAATCGGTGGATTTACAAAACCCACACTGATGGGTCAGAGGGGGAGGGGTGGGACTGCAAATGATGAACATTTGAAATAAGACATTGAAATGCAGCCAAGGACACTCAGTGTTTGAAAGAGAAAAGTAGATTCTGGTTCTGAGACTCCAACAATATTCTGTGGGCTCCTGGCGCAGGTTCACCAGAATGATACCGGGGCTAAAAGGGTTAAATTATGAGGACAGGTTGCACAGACTGGGCTTGTATTCCCTCGAGTAGAGAAGATTAAGGGGTGATCTAATCGAGGTGTTTAAGATGATCGAAGGATTTGATAGGGTTGATAGAGAGAAACTATTTCCTCTGGTGGGGGGAGTCCAGAACAAGGGGGCATAACCTTAAAATTAGAGCCAGGCCGTTCAGGGGTGATGTCAGGAAGCACTTCTTCACACAAAGGGGAGTGGAAATCTGGAACTCTCTCATCCCCAAAAAGCTGTTGGGGCTGGGGGTCAATTGAAAATTTCAAAACTGAGATTTTTGTTGGGTGAGGGTATTAAGGGTTACGGAACCAAGGCGGGTAAATGGAATTAACAGACAGATCAACCATGATCTAATGGAATGGCGGAACAGGCTCGAGGGGCTGAATGGCCTATTCCTGTTCCTTTATTATTTCTGATGGTGTGTCATGCCTGGAATGTTAACCTCTATCTTCCTTCTGCAGACTCTGCACATTTAGAGCACTTGCATTTTTTAACCTCAGGTGGATCTTTAGCTGAACCAATCTTGGTCTCTTGTAATCTACAGTAATTCTGAGTTTTTTCTATGCCAATTAGTTACAAGGAAGAGATGTTGGAATTGGCCTGTTATCTTTGGAAAAGAGGAAACTTTGAGACAACTCGATAGGAGTTTTCAGGGTCATTATGATGAGAATATCTTTCTATTTTAAGTGAATTTAGTGTCATATGATTGATGTCAGAATGTTTCTCCTTTACTCAAGCAGTTGTTATATTCTTCTGCAAACAGTTGCAAGAATTAAAGTCAAACTGTTTTTCTTTTCCTTCTTATAATTAAACTGGTTTAAAAACCATGACAAGCCTTGAACTTGCAGCTCGAATGTAAACTCCTCATCCTTGTTTTCAAATCCCTCCATGGCCTCGCCCGCTCCCGATCTGTGTAACCTCCTCCAGCATCTCTCTGATTCTTCAATTCTGGCCTCTTGCGCATCCCCGATTTTAATATATTATAAACATTTACGACCTGCCGGATCCACTGCTCATGGGAACCAAGTCCCAGCACTCACTCTTACTGCACATTACCTTTGATTCCCAGTGATCAGCAACATTGGTATGTCATTTCAATCAATAGGATTATAGCACCAAGAGGAGGCCATTCAACCCCTCGAGCCTGTTCCGCCATTCAATTAGATCATGGCCGATCTGTATATTAACTCCATTTACCCGCCTTGGTTCTGTAACCCTTAATACCCTCGCCTATCAAAAATCCATCCACCTCGGTTTTGAAATTTTCAATTGACCCCCAGCCTCGACAGCTTTTTGGGGGAGAGAGTTCCAGATTCCCACTCCCCTTTGTGTGAAGAAGTGCTTCCTGACATCACCCCTGAACGGCCTGGCTCTAATTTTAAGGTTCTGCCCCCTTGTTTTGGACTCCCCCCACCAGAGGAAATAGTTTCTCTCTATCTACCCTATCAAATCCTTTAATCATCTTAAACACCTCGATTAGATCACCCCTTAATCTTCTATACTCGAGGGAATACAAGCCGAGTCTATGCAACCTGTCCTCGTAATTTAACCCTTTTAGCCCCAGTATCCATTCTGGTGAATCTGCTCTGCACCCCCTTCCACCATCAACACAAACAGACACCCAGCCACATATCCCTATATACAATGTCCATACAATCATGGTGGACAGAGTGTTACCTTAGTTTAATATGCCTTTGCATTAAGTGTGAGCATAAAATGGTATTAAAATGTTGGTGAGTGTGGGTCACTAGATAAGTGACCTGACTTGAGTTTCCACCTCTAACCCAGTGCACTGAGACTAACTAACTAACTAACTAACTATCTCCACCCTGGCTAAGATCACCTAATTCAGTACAGATCAGGGTTTGAACCTGGGACTGCCTGGTCTGTGTTGCTCTGCTCCTCACTGCCTAAACCCATTGAGACATTGGGAGAGTGACTTTTAATTCAAATATAAGGTGCTGTAATAACAGCCATAATTCATGGAGACTGACAAGATAAAGAGAGAGATGGAGGTGTTCACTCCTTTACTGTGGATTACATGTGGAACACAGAAATGTACAGGACTGGAACAGAACGTTTAAAAGCAACTTACGCGTTTGACCTTATTGTTGAGAACAAGATCTCTACAATGACAGACGACAAATCTTTGAAGAACGGTGATATGACATGGGTAGTATCTAAATTAATGAACAATTATCTTCAATCAACTGAACACCATCATTATCAAACCGGCAACACCTGACTTGAGCTGTGCTTTGCTTTCTTTCATGTAACTTAGAAAAGATGTTTTGAACATCTCGCTATTGATTTGTGTTCTGGGAGACGCTCAAGGCGGAGAATGCAGGTCCTCAGGAGGTGCAATCATTACTTAGGATTGGATTCACAATCCCTCTTGTACTACAGCTGTGGGGTTACATACCATGGAGGAAATGCCTTTACGTAAATATCTGACTCATACCAAAACAAAAACTATTCTATAATAGATAAAAGTCAGCCTGAGCACCAATGGAATTGAAAATAAAAAACCATATAGCTACAACAACATCTTGCATTTATATAGCGCCTTTAACGTAGTAAAACGTCCCAAGGCGCTTCACAGGAGCGATTATCAGATAAAATTTGACACCGAGCCACATAAGGAGATATTAGGACAGGTGATCAAAAGCTTGGTCTAAGAGATAGGTTTTAAGGAGCGTCTTAAAAAGGAGAGAGGAGCAGAGAGGTTTAGGGAGGGAATTCCAGAGCTTAGGGCCCAGGCAGCTATAGGCACGGCCGCCAATAGTAGAGCAAAGGAATTTGTTGGAGGGGCAAGCAGACTTTGATGGTGCAACATTGATTTCTGGGGGGTCGGCGGGCCACTCAGGAAAATTTGATTTTTTAAACACTTTTTAGTGCAGTTTCCGGCATTAATTGCCACAATTGCTCCTTAATTTTTTACTTATGCTCATCCAAACCACTGTATATGAAGAACTAGATATGGCAGTTTTTTTGTCTTATGTTCCAAGTTCAGATCAACACAAGATTAAATCCCTTGCTCTTACTAGAATCATAGAATCATAGAAGTTACAACATGGAAACAGGCCTTTCGGCCCAACATGTCCATGTCGCCCAGTTTATACCACTCAGCTAGTACCAATTGCGTGCACTTGGCCCATATCCCTCTATACCCATCTTACCCATGTAACTGTCCAAATGCTTTTTAAAAGACAAAATTGTACCCACCTCTACTACTGCCTCTGGCAGCTCGTTCCAGACACTCACCACCCTTTGAGTGAAAAAATTGCCCCTCTGGACCCTTTTGTATCTCTCCCCTCTCACCTTAAATCTATGCCCCCTCGTTATAGACTCCCCTACCTTTGGGAAAAGATTTTGACTATCGACCTTATCTATGCCCCTCATTATTTTATAGACTTCGATAAGATCACCCCTTAACCTCCTGCTCTCCAGGGAAAAAAGTCCCAGTCTGTCTAACCTCTCCCTGTAAGTCAAACCATCAAGTCCCGGTAGCATCCTAGTAAATCTTTTCTGCACTCTTTCTAGTTTAATAATATCCTTTCTATAATAGGGTGACCAGAACTGTACACAGTACTCCAAGTGTGGCCTCACCAATGCCCTGTACAACTTCAACAAGACATCCCAACTCCTGCATTCAATGTTCTGACCAAGACATCCCAACTCCTGCATTCAATGTTCTGACCAATGAAACCAAGCATGCTGAATGCCTTCTTCACCACCCTATGTTTGGTAACTGTTAAATTACAGAAAAAAGGTTTCTTTGTCGACAATAATGTTTGCGACACTTTGAACAGCACAGTTTAATGACATGACATGTATCCTTAACCAAAGATATACAGACTTTCTCATTTTTTCTCTCTAAGTATATAAAAAGGAAGAGGGTAGCTAAAGTAAACACTGGTCCCTTAGAGGATGAGACTGGGGAAATAATAATGTAAAACAAGGAAATGGCAGAGGAATTGAACAGATATTTTGTATCTGTCTTCACAGTAGAAGACACTAATAACATACCAATAATAGTAGAAAATCAAGGGGAAAAGGGGAGGGAGGAACTAAAAACAATCACTATCACTAGAGAAAAAGTACTAGGTAAACTAATGGGTCTAAAGGCCGACAAGTCCCCTGGACCTGATGGCTGGCATCCGAGGGTCTTAAAGGAAGTGGTTACAGAGATAGTGGATGCATTGGTTATAATCTTCCAGAATTCACTAGATTCTGGAAAGGTCCCAGCGGATTGGAAAACTGCAAATGTAACACCCCTATTCAAGAAGGGAGTGAGACAGAAAGCAGGTAACTATAGACCAGTTAGCCTAACATCTGTCATTGGGAAAATGCTAGAATCCATTATTAAGGAAGTAGTAGCAGGACATTTGGAAACTCATAATACAATCAAGGAGAATGGGCAGGGCAGATAAAGGGGAACCAATGGATGCAGTATATTTGGTTTTCCAAAAGGCATTCGATAAGGTGCCACATAAAAGATTACTGCACAAGATAAGAGCTCATGGTGTTGGGGGTAATACACTGGCATGGATAGAGGATTGGCTAACTAACAGAAAACAAAGAGTCGGGATAAAAGGGTCATTTTCAAAATGGCAATCTGTAACTAGTGGGGTGCCGCAGGGCTCAGTGCTGGGGCCTCAACTATTTACAACATATATCAATGACTTGGATGAAGGAACAGAGTGTTTTGTGGCCAAATTTGCTGATGATACAAAGATAGGTGGAAAAGCAAGTTGTGATGAGGACACAAAGTGTCTGCAAAGGGATATTGACAGGTTAAGCGAATGGGCAAAAATTTGGCAGATGGAATATAATGTGGGAAAATGTGAAGTCATCCACTTTGGGAGGAAAAATAAAAAAGCAAAATACTATTTGAATGGAGAAATACTACAAAATGCTGCGGTACAGAGGGATCTGGGTGTCCTCGTACATGAAACACAAAAAGTTAACATACAGGTGCAGCAGGTAATCCGGAAGGCAAACGGAATATTGGCCTTTATTTCAAGGGGAGTGGAATATAAAAGCAGGGAAGTCATGCTACAACTAACTGTACAGGGTGCTGGTGAGACCACACCTGGAGTACTGTGTACAGTTCTGGTGCCCTTATTTAAGGAAGGACATACTTGCATTGGAGGCAGTTCAGAGAAGGTTCACTAGGTTGATTCCGGGTATGGAAGGGTTGTCTTATGAGGAAAGATTGAACAGGTTGGGTCTATACTCATTGGAGTTTAGAAGAATGAGAGGAGATCTGATTGAAACATACAAGATGCTGAGGGGACTCGATAGGGTAGATGCTGAGAGGATGTTAGCCCTCATGGGGGAATCTAAAACTAAAGGGCATAGTCTCAGAATAAGGGGTCGCCCGTTTAAGACGGAAATGAGGAGGAATTTCTTCTCCCAGAGGGTCGTGGATCTTTGGAATTCTTTATCCCAAAATGCTGTGGAGGCTGAGTGATTGAATACATTCAAGACTGAGTTAGACAAATTTTTGATCAGCAAAGGAGTCAAAGGATATGGAGAAAAGGCAGGAAAGTGGAGTTGAGGTAAAAATCAGATCAGCCATGATCTCATTGAATGGCCTACTCCTATCTCTTATGGTTTCCTCAGTCTACATCTGTCATTTTCATTCTCAGTGGCTTTCTATTTCTTTGTTGTGACAGAGAAAACCGCAGATACAGAAAAAGGAAAGAAAACAGAACAATTTATGATTTCTCTATTTCTCTTTACTCACAGTTTTTCTGCTCTCTCTCTGCGGTTTTCCCTCTGCATCTGCAATTTCCTCTCGCTGACTATGCTTTATTCTCTCTCAATGTGATTTTCTCTCTAGTTTGAGATTCTCTTTCTCTTGTGCTTTACTCTGTACATCTTGGTTTTCATCTTTTTCTCTCTATCTTTGCTTTTCTCCTTCTCTCCACATTTCCTCTTTCACTCTCTGTGGTTTTATCTCTCTCTTTCCCTTCCATGTATATCTGTGGTTTCCCTCACACTCTCTGTGTCTGTGGTCTTTTGTTTTCGCCCCACGTATCTATGGCTTTCTCTGTCTCTCCTGTATCTTTACCTCACCCTCTGAGTGCACCAGTAGTTTTGGTTCTCTCTCTGTACCTGTGTATACCTGGAGTCCCTCTCACTCCCTGTGTGTTTGGATATTGCTTATAACTGAATCTCAACTGATTTCAATTCTTGCTGCATCTCTAGCCGTTTCATTATCATCAATAGCATGAAGGTAAACTTTGTTCATTCCCTCAATAGACTTTGTAGAAGGCAGCAGCACATTCACCTCAGAATTCTCCAAACCATTAGAAAAGATAGACATGTAGTAGCAGAGCATAGCTGCAATCAAATCCAACACAGTAACCCTGACTGGGTTGAAGCAGTTCATCTTTCAGCCATTAATGTTGAATTTAATCAAAAATAAAAGCTGACACTATAAATTGTAACTCAGTACAGTCTCATACAACGATCACTTTCAACTATTGTGTACTATGTAATTGTTTCCAGTTAACTTTCTTTCATGTCATCATCACCCACTTACAAACTGACAATAGAATATGTAAGATTGGATTCTCCTCAGTGCAGTAGCCTTAAAGCACTTGTATGGGTTAGACAATCAATCAAAGCTTCTAATGGAAGGTCAGACTCACTCTTCTTTCTGTCACTTTTTGCTTTTTGACACCTGTTGACAGAGTTCACAAGTTGCACCAAAACAGAACTGGAGCAATCTTGAAACTTTGTCATATTCCAAACACCAGCTTGTGACAAGGACTTGCTAGAGGAGTACGGGACCAGCAGACACCTCTTACAGAACAGGCTACGAGTCGCTCTTTTAACCATCGAAAATAGAGTTCTTGCTCTCCAGCATCTGAATGCTTGAACAAAGAGCCAACAGAGAGAGCGAGTGCTCTGTTAACATTAAAAAGTAGTTTAAATAGTTCCCTGGTGCCCAATTTCCTGGAACAGCCTTGCTCCACAATTATGAAAGAATTATAAAATTTTAAATTAGAGGCAGTGTGGAAGAAGGTGGGCCAGTCAAGACAGAGGCAATTAACAGGCACGACTTGGTACAGGATTAGGATATAGGCAGCAGAATTCTGGATTATCCTGCATGTTTGTGTCAATATGCAGTCAAAACCTCTTCCATCAATGGAAAATGTCCAGTGTAACTACACCCTCAGAAATAAAAAGGAAAAACAACAATTCTGGAAATCTGAAATAGAAACAGAAAATGATGGAAATCCACCGCAGGTCTATCGGTCCCAAGTTAATATTTAAGGTGGAGCCCTTCATCAGAACATGCCCGAGAGTTGTCAGGTTTTATTACAGTCCGTAGATACTGTGATTAATCCAGAGTGCTGAACAACTTATCGATCTCCGCCATGTATTAACTGGCCTTCTCACTTTGTTGGGCGTAGTAACTTCTTCCATCAAGTTCCCCGGATGATGTCATCAGAGCTTAGTATTTAACAGAAACAGCATGTTCAAGTTAATCCCAGTTCTTTTCAACCACTCGATTTTTAAAAAAATGTGCTCCTGCAGGTGACACTGCTTTAAAATTATGCTCCAGGTGTGCGGTGCCTTGTTTGTAAGATTAATGTGGCCCCACAACATAACATATATCCACTTTTGTTACTTTTTCACTTCTTAATCTTAACTGAACAGGCTGTGGCAGTTTTCTCTAGAAAAGTGAAGGCTGAGGGGTGACCTGATAGAGGTCTTCAAAATTATGAAGGGGTTTGATAGGGTAGACGTAGAGAAGATGCTTTCACCTGTGGGGACGAGGGGGGGGGGGAAAAAAAAAAAGACCAAAACCAAGGGGTCATAAATATAAGATAGTCACCAATAAATCAAATAGGGAATTCAGGAGAAACCTCCTTACCCAGAGAGTGGTGAGAATGTGGAACTCGCGCCCACAGGGAGTAGTTGAGGCAAATAGCATAGATACGTTTAAGGGGAAGCTAGATAAACACATGATGGAGAAAGGAATAGAAGGATATGCTGATAGGGTGAGATGAAGTCGGGTGGGAGGAGGCTCATGTGGAGCATAAACACCGGCACAGACCTGCTGGGCCGAATGGCCTGTTTCTGTGCTGTAAATTCTATGTAATGTCACAGTTAGGTAATAACGATACAACAAAACCAAACCAAAATACTGCGGATACTCGATATCTGAAATAAAAACGGAAAATGGTGGAAAACACTAGGAGGGTTAGGCAGCATCAGTGGAGAGAGAAACAAACCTCTCGTCAGAACCAGTGAAAGGTCATCGACCTGAAACGTTGGGGGCAATCGTAACCTAATTCGCCCGTCGGGAAACCGACCGGATCAGGCGCACTGCTGGTTTTACACCCTGCCCGATTTTACTCCACGTTGAAGTCAGTGGACGGCGATATTGGGCGGGGTGTGAAACCAGCCTTCCATCCGATCCCATGGGTTTCCCGAAGGACGGATCAGGATAAAATTGCCTGTTAACTCCGTTTCTCTTTCCGCAGATGCTGCCTGACCTGCTGAGTGTTTCCAGCATTTTCTTTTTTTTTTAATTTTAGGTGATTGTGATGTTGGATGCCACGATTGAACATAACGGCTACCTACAACTTGATTTGTTAGTGATGAAGGCAACATTTAGTAAAAGAAGCAAATACGTCTGCATGTGAGGCACAGACATCTCCAAGGGCGACAGCATGTCTCTTAAGCTCCAGGGAAATCTGCTCTACAATCTTAAACAACAAGAAGGAAATCCATCAAGTAAAATATATAAATTTAGGAATTTCACCCGCAAAATTCCTGTTGCTCGTGTACTAAACGTTTGCAGGTACAGCACATCTAACCTTGGCTTGATTTCGACCATGCAGGGAAAATGCAAGCTTTGTGCCTCTCCCTCTCAATTATTAATTGCTTGATGTATAATTGCCTATGCCGATATGGTCAGGCAGTCAGAGCACCGTCTGATCTCTGGGTAGAGGAGGGTCTGAACACGTCGCACCTAAGTTAGCCCTGGACACAATCCTTACTCACTGCTTATGCTATAGGACCACCCAACAAATAGCCACGGCGATGACAAATGGTGCTTGACAATCGCGGTCAATCAGCATTATAAAAGGATAGCAGAAATAGGGGCAACCGGAGAGAGAAAAGGGGAAAGTGTCATAAACAAGGCACACAAAATATTCATTGCTACATATTCTCATCATCAGATGCAATATTTTCAATTGTTGAGCACCATGGTAGTTCAAAAGTATGATTAGAATAATCTGAAGTATTCAGAACGGGCTGTTTGTGAAAAGCAGCAATAAATCGGCTCAACAACACAAAGCAAGGTAGTTTTTGAAAAGGGGGAAAAATATTAATTACCATAATTGGAGACACAAAATAAGCAATTGTGGCAAAATAATCTGCCCAAGTCCCATTCTTCTGTGATGGAAGCTCACTGCAATGTTGATGTCACAGAATCTGTTCCCTGTTGCTAAGATACTGCAGTTCATAAAATATTGCTTCATTACACCTCTTACAACATTATACTGGAGCAACCTTAACCAGCAGACAAGCAGTGTTACACGACTGCTAACTATAACTTTTATTTGCCCAATTCCCAAAATCATAATTTTCTGAAGTTTGCACTAAATATTCTGATTTTGGTCCATCTGATGATTCATTGATGACGAGCTGACATTGGTCTCGAGTACAGGCGCAGTGGTCCAGAAAATCCGCTGGGGCACGGAACTCCACTGATGACCTGAAGTTTGCAGGGTTCTAGGGTGGGGGGCGAATAGGCCTCAAGGAGCAGGCCTTTGGCAGTTTGGGGTTGCATTAATGGTGTCCCCCTCCTTGCCCCACCAAATAATCCATTCTGTGGCAAGTGGTTCACCTCCTGACTCCCCAAAGCCTTTCCACCATCTACAAGGCACAAGTCAGGAGTGTGATGGAATACTCTCCACTTGCCTGGACGAGTGCAACTCCAACTACACTCAAAAAGCTCGACACCATCCAGCAGGCACATGGGAACACCACCACCTCCAAGTTCCCCTCCGGGTCACACACACCATTCCGACTTGGAAATATATCAGCCGTTCCTTCATCGTCGCTGGGTCAAAATCCTGGAACTCCCAACCTAACAGCACTGTGGGAGAACCTTCACCACATGGACACCAGCTGTTCAAGAATAAGGCCCACCACCACCTTCTCAAGGGGCAACTAGGGGATGGGCAATAAATGCCGGCCTTGCCAGCGACGCCCACATTACAAGAATTGTTTTTTTTAAAAAAGTTGTGCTCAAATGTGCAAGTGCTGCTTTCTTGAATGCTCTCAACATCCATTATACCAGTCACATAACAGCCAAAAATTATTTTTTTAAATTTAAATAAACACATGCTTTACATAAGAACATAAGAAATAGGAGCAGGAGTAGGCCAATCGGCCCCTCAAGCCTGCTCCGCCATTCAGTAAGATCATGGCTGATCTGATCCTAACCTCAAATCTAAATTCATGTCCAATTTCCTGCCCGCTCCCCGTAACCCCTAATTCCCTTTACTTCTAGGAAACTGTCGATTTCTGTTTTAAATTTATTTAATGATGTAGCTTCCACAGCTTCCTAGGGCAGCAAATTCCACAGACCTACTGCCCTCTGAGTGAAGAAGTTTCTCCTCATCTCAGGTTTGAAAGAGCAGCCCCTTATTCTAAGATTATGCCTCCTAGTTCTAGTTTCACCCATCCTTGGGAACATCCTTACCGCATCCACCCGATCAAGCCCCTTCACAATCTTATATGTTTCAATAAGATCGCCTCTCATTCTTCTGAACTCCAATGAGTCGAGTCCCAATCTACTCAACCTCTCCTCATATGTCCGCCCCCTCATCCCCGGGATTAACCGAGTGAACCTTCTTTGTACTGCCTCGAGAGCAAGTATGTCTTTTAAGTATGGACACCAAAACTGTATGCAGTATTCCAGGTGCGGTCTCACCAATACCTTATATAACTGCAGCAATACCTCCCTGTTTTTATATTCTATCCCCCGAGCAATAAAAGCCAACATTCCGTTGGCCTTCTTGATCACCTGCATACTAACTTTTTGATTTTCTTGCATGAGGACCCCCAGATCCCTTTGTGCTGCAGTACTTTCCAGTTTCTTGCCATTAAGATAATAAGTTGCTCTCTGATTTTTCCTGCCAAAGTGCATAACCTCACATTTTCCAATATTGTATTGCATCTGCCAAATCTCCGCCCACTCACCCAGCCTGTCTATATCCCCTTGTAGGTTTTTTATGTCCTTCTCACTCTCTACTTTCCCTCCCATCTTTGTATCATCTGCAAACTTTGATATGTTACACTCGGTCCCCTCCTCTAAATCGTTAATATAGATTGTAAAGAGTTGGGGACCCAGTACCGACCCCTGCGGAACACCACTGGCTACTGGTTGCCAGTCCGAGAATGAACCATTTATCCCAACTCTGCTTCCAGTTAGATAACCAATCCCCCACCCATGCCAGAATATTACCCCCAATCCAGTGATTCTTTATCTTGAGCAATAATCTCTTATGTGGCACCTTGTCGAATGCCTTCTGGAAGTCTAAATACACTACATCCACTGGTTCCCCTTTATCCACGCTGTATGTTATATCCTCAAAGAACTCAAGCAAATTTGTCAGACATGACTTCCCCTTCGTAAAGCCATGCTGACTTTGTCCTATTAAATTATGTTTATCCAAATGTTCCGCTACTGTCTCCTTAATAATAGACTCCAAAATTTTACCCTCCACAGATGTTAGGCTAACTGGTCTATAATTTCCAGCCTTCTGTCTACTACCCTTTTTAAATAAGGGTGTTACATTAGCAGTTGTCCAATCTGCCGGGACCTTTGCTGAGTCCAGAGAATTTTGGAAAATTATTACCAAAGCATCCACAATCCCTACTGCCACTTCCCTCAAGACCCTAGGATGTAAGCCACAGGTCCAGGGGATTTATCCGCCTCGAGTCCCATTAATTTACTGAGTACCAATTCCTTAGTGATTTTAATCGTATTTAGCTCCTCCCCCCCTAGAGCCCCCTGTTTGTCCAGTTCCACCTTTCTGGTGTAAAGGATGAGACATTAAACCGAGGCCCCGTCTGCCCTCTCAGGTGGACGTAAAAGATCCCACGGCACCATTTCGAAGAAGAGCTGGGGAGTTCTCCCCAATGTCCTGGCCAATATTTATCCCTCAACCATCACTAAAAACAAATGATCTGGTCATTATCACATTGCTGTTTGTGGGATCTTGCTGTGCGCAAATTGGCTGCCGTGTTTCCTACATTACAACAGTGACTACACTTTATAGGTTGCGAAATGAATGCAAATCTTTCTCTCTAAGAATAACAAGAAGCTGTTACTAAACAAGGTAGTTATTGAAAATTGGGGACCTGATGACATTAATAAAAATCTGGAGCTTGACTCTCGTGTTTTATCGCATCAAAACTGTTTTCTTGAATGATGGCCTTGAATCCAAGTGCCAACCATCTATTACACTATGTACAGCCTCCCAGTGAGTGGAAAATAGATGAATTGGCTGCCAAGTGTTTAAAAAATTGACAAAAATTTACTCCACAAAATGACAGGGAAATCTGCAGTGATGTGAAGTCCAGACACTTCCTCATTAAATGACAATTAAAGCACTGAGTGTTGGAATCTGTCGGGCTCTACGTTCCAGTCAAGATGCAGAGAGCGAGTATTTTGTTCACAGGGAGTGTGCTGAGGGAGATTTAACTGCACTTCAGAAAGCCGAATGTTACCTTAGTATTTGTACATCGCATTATATCGAGGCTACAGCACAGAAACAGGCCATTCCACCCAACTGGTCTACGCCGGCATTTATGCTCCACACGAGCCTCCTCTCTCCATACATCATCTCACCCTATCAGCATATCCTTCCATTCCTTTCTCCCTCATGTGTTTTTCTAGCTTCCCCTTAAATGCATCCATGCGATTCACCTCAACCAGTCCTTGTGGTAGCAAGTTCCACATTCTAACTACTCTTTGAGTAAAGAAGTTTCTCCTGAATTCCTTATTGGATTTATTACTGACTATCTTATATTTATGGCCCCTAGCTCTGGTCTCCCCCACAAATGGGAACATTTTCTCTTCGTCTACCCTATCAAACCCTATTATCTTAAAGGCCTCTATCAGGTCAACCATCAGCTCATCATTTCTCATCCATGCTTAACACCAAAACAAATTCCTAATCCAAGCATAAAATCCCACACGCACTAAAAACAGGCAGTCCATTATCAGATTACACCTAGAGACAGTGGGGTACACTTTCAACTTGCCGCCTTAGGTGTAAAACTGGCCTCGTGGATCGACCGCCCATTATAGAAACCCCCCATCTTTGCTCCGTTGAAATCACTGGAAAGAAAAATCGAGCAGTTTCTAAATCTGCAATCCTAGTTTCATGCCCGGTGAGAATATCGAAAACCTACCCCGGTAACACAAATTACAAATCCAATCTCTTTATGTAAAGTGTGTATCCAAGTGTGTGGATTTGTGTACAATGAGGTTTTGATATTAAAAAAAAACGTAAATAGATTAAAGGGTTTGGTGAACAGAGGACACAGATTTAAGATAATTGGCAAAAGAACCAGAGGGGAGATGAGGAGAAATATTTTTTTTTTTTTTTAAACGCAGCGAGTTGTTATGATCTGGAATGCGCTGCCTGAAAGGGCGGTGGAAGCAGATTCATCAGTAACTTTCAAAAGGGAATTGGATATAATCTTCAAAAGGAAAAAACTGCAGGTCTATGGGGAAAGAGCAGGGGGAGTGGGACTAATTGGACAGCTCTTTCAAAGAGCCAGCACAGGCACAATGGGCCGAATGGCCTCCTTCTGTGCTATAAGATTCTATGATTTAAGTTTGTTGATCAAAAGCAAAATTAATGATTACAAACTTCTCAAAAGAATATTGAGGCGATTTTTTTTTTGAAGAACAAGGTATCAAGATAAAAACCAGCAGCACTCAGTTTTCGGCATAAAACTTGAATAGAGCAGTGTTCGTGTTAACATAGCGAAGCCTTTGATTAAGCATGGCTGTGTTGCCACATCGGAAGCACACAGAGTTGTAATTGTTCCCTGAATTTTGCTAGAAAACATTGTCCCATGAATCCCTAGAGAATTCTGGATGAGGAAAATATTTCTGTGCAAGAAAGTTTATGAAACGGAGTCGCATGAAAAGATGACCAACTGTTGTACTAACTTTGCAAACCTAAACTTATCTGACGTAGTGATCATACAGAAATGGGTCAAGAGCATTCACTGCAAAACAATCATTATCTCATTAATTAAACAATTTAAATGGAATTTAAACAGAAAGTTATAGCAGTATTTCTTTTTTAAGACCAATCAGGCCTGTTCTGTTTGCTTCTGTGAGGAGCTATTTCCCCACATCTCTTGGCTTGAGACTTGATTGTCCTTCTCCCATCTGCATGTATCACCTGTAGCATCAGGGATGCCTCAGTAGGGTACAGTACACCTTATCTAATGTCCTTGATCAGATTCAATACATTTTCCACCAAAAATGTTTCGGTAGGGTTTGTCAACATACAAGGATTATATATTGTCAACATATTAAGGGATAAGGAACCAAGGCGGGTAGATGGAGTTAAGATACAGATCAGCCATGATCTAATTGAATGGCGGAACAGGCTCGAGGGGCTGAATGGCCTCCTCCTGTTCCTATGTTCCCTGCATGGTACATCAGAGAGTCTGCAGAAGTGCTGCTTAAAATCAGCACAGGCATACGAGAGGGACTGAGGAGACCTGCAGTACGTCATGCAACCAGTGATAGCTCCATCTGCCCCGAGGATAGAGATGCAAACATCAACTTGCATTTATATAGTGCCTTTATCATAGTAAAAGATCCCAAGGCGCTTCGCAGGAGCGATTATCAGACAAAATTGGACACCGAGCCACATAAGGAGATATTAGGGACAGGTGACTAAAAGCTTGGTCAAAGAGATAGGTTTTAAGGAGCATCTTAAAAAGGAGGAGAGAGAGGTAGAGAGGCGGAGAGGTTTAGGGAGGGAATTCCAGAGCTTAGGGCCCAGGCCGCTGAAGGCACGGCCGCCAATAGTGGAGCGATGGAAATCGGGGATGCACAAGAGGCCAGAATTGGAGGAGCGCAGAGATCTCAGAGGGTTGTAGGTCTGGAGGAGGTTACAGAGACGGGGGTGGGTGGGTGGGTTGGGGGGTGGGCGGCGTGGTGAGGCCATGGAGGGATTTGAAAACTCGGGACCGGGAGCCAACGTGGGTCAGCGAGCACACAGGTAATGGGTGAACGGGACTTGGTGCGAGTTAGATACGGACAGCAGTGTTTTGGATGAACTCAAGTTTAAGGACTGATGCATACTTACAGCAACAGAGAGACGGCAGTGCTGAGTTATACTGTCGGCTCTGCCACGCTCTCTGATCGGATAAAGCAGAGTTGTGTGCATGCAAGTACACATCTCCAGAACTCCATTCACCCACACACTTACAGAGCAACATTCACCCACACCAAATTGGTTAAGTTTCAAATGTTAGAGAGCTGTCTACAGGATAGTCAGCTCTTTCCCAACATGAGAGGTTGGAAATAAATGGAAAATGTTTGCAGTGGATCCACTGAACTAATTAAAGTTCACTTTGCATCAGTTCTAATTAGCCACAATGGGGTATCTCCTTGAAATGGTTTCACACCACTTGGCAAAATTTGATTTTGGTGGTTTCACTCTCAAGTTATGTTATTACATACTTTGCAATGATTTGGAGCTAAAGCCACTTAATTTGGGTGCTTTAATCTAACTGGCCCAGTAAAATCTTACCACTGAGTTGAGTATTTCCCCTGATGAAAACTAGCATCATCTGTGTGTGCCCATTATAACCTACATTGTTTAACAAATACATTTTCTTGTTAAAAGGGGAGTTTGTAAAAGAGTGCAATGATACACATCAAATGCAATTTACATAGAATTTACAGCACAGAAACAGGCCATTCGGCCCAACTGGTCTATGCCGGTGTTTATGCTCCACACGAGCCTCCTCCATCTCACCCTATCAGCCTATCCTTCTATTCCTTTCTCCCTCATGTGTTTATCGAGCTTCCCCCTTAAATGCATCTATTCTATTCGCCTCAACTACTTCATGTGATAGTGAGTTCCACATTCTCACCACTCTCTGGGTAAAGAAGTTTCTCCTGAATTCCTGATTGGATTTATTGGTGACTGTCTTATATTTATGGCCCCTGTTTTTAGACTCCCCCCACAAGTGGAAACAACTTCTCTACGTCTACCCTATCGAACCCCTTCATAATTTTAAAGACCCCTATTAGGTCACCCCTTCAGCCTTCTCTTTTCTAGAGAAAAGAGCCCCAGCCTGTTCAGTCCTTCGCGATAGTTCTAACCTCTCAGTTTTAGCACCATCTTAGTGCAAAAAAGATTTACATTCTCTAGTGCTTCTATATCCTTTTTGTAATATAGACCAGAGACCAACTTCATTCTGAAAACACACATCTTAACAAGGTATTTGAGGTAATATTTCATTTTTTTCCCCCCTACAAAACAGGTTTTTATGTAAACATGCTTTGCGGCCCTTTGTTTCAAACCTCAGTGGTAACAAGCACGTCATGTTTGAATTGATCTGTGTCAATTGGCTAATTTCACAGGGAGACACAAATCACTCTTCATGTCAGAGAAACATCTCCTGTATCTATCGGAGTAATGTGAGACCATCAACAACTTCCCTCAATGGCCACAACCAGCCCCTGGCTGACTGTCTCATCCAAAGCTACTTATTGCTCAAAACTAAACATAATCTGCCCAAAGGGAATATCTTTGACCTCATCACACTTCTTGCATTCCAATGCTTAACAATGCTGAGTTAACAGCTCTACCAAGCAAGGCAGTGAAGTAAATGACAGCTATAAAAAAAAAGGACTTGCATTCATATAGTGCCTTTCACATCCTCAGGATATCCCAAAGCACTTATCATGAAGTACTTTCGAAGTGTTGTCACTGTTGCAATGTAAGAAACATGGCAGCCAATTTGCGCACAGCAAGGTCCCACAGACGGCAATGTGATAATGGCCAGATAATCTGTTTTAGTGAGGGATAAATATCGGCCAAGACAGCAGGGAGAACTCTCCAGCTCGTCTTCGAAATAGTCCCATGGGATCTTCTACGTCCACCTGAGACGGGGGCTCAATTTAACATGTCATCCGAAAGACGGCACCTCCGACAATGCAGCGCTCCCTCAGTACTGCCCCTCCAACAGTGCGGCATTCCCTCAGTGCAGCACTAGTGTCGGCCTGTATTACGGCCTCAAGTCTCTGGAGTAGGACTTGAACCCATGACCTTCTGACTCAGAGGTGAGAGTGCTGCCCACTGAGCCACGGTTGACACCTTAATCTCACTGTTACCTTGTTCCAATATATAAATACCAGGCGTGCCCAATACAAATACAGCAGTAATTTAAAGTTGGGCACGCAATAGGGCTGCACGCTAAGTATTTGTGAATATGTGCAATTGGCTGCTCTAATCCATTCTCACGAGGAGCAGCAGTATACACGCAGGGAAATCAGCAGTATACACGCAGGGAAATCAGCAGTATACACGCAGGGAAATCAGCAGTATACACGCAGGGAAATCAGCAGTATACACGCAGGGAAATCAGCAGTATACACGCAGGGAAATCAGCGGGAAACAGGATCCCTGATGGAAAGTTTCCAGTGGCTGTTGATTTAATTAAATGCAGTCTGACAAAAAAAAACAAGATGTTGTAAAAGCACAAACTTTTGTAACAAGTGATCAGTGGACTGATTCATACTGTAATTTTTAAATCAGGATTTTCCTGATCTGTATTATGAATCGAATCATTCAAATTGGGTGAAATTGCACTGTGCAATATTAGTGGACAAGCATGTTCTGTTACACAAAGTATCTCGTGGTAAAAGTGTCCCAAAAGGACAAAAGCAAGAGATCAGGTTGAGGACAAGTTTTACAGTAGACCAGATAGAATCGGGGTGAAGCTACTCTACACCATTTATATGGAAGTGCAACTGGTGTCTTAAAAGGAATGAAATCTTAATGTCTAGAATAATATGTCACTGACCTCACTAATAGTTGTCTTTTGTCAAAATCAACTAATACTTCACGGGCAACATACAAGGCACAAAGCATAAGATAACTCAGATATATCCTCACAAAAGATTTTTCATTTGATATTCCTATTTGGCAGTGATGGGGGGAGGGGAGGAGAGAGAGAGAGAGAGAGAGAGAAAGAAAATTTGGGAAGTCCTTGTCCCATAGATGGGAGCTTCTTCGCACACCGTTTGCTTTTAATAACTTGCATTAATATAGCGCCTTTAATATAGGAAAACATCCACAGGTGCTTAACGATCACTTGGTTTACTAATCACCCTGACAGTTAGTTTCCCAGGGATCTAGTGCACACTAAAGCAAAGGAAAAATGTTTGAAATTTTACAAAGAGAGAGTTACATCGAGTCTACAGCACACAAACAGGCCATCCGGCCCAACTGGTCTGTGCTGGTGTTTATGCTCCACACGAGCCTCCTCCCTCCCTACTTCATCTCACCCTATCAGCATCTCTTTCTATTCCTTTCTCCCTCATGTTTATCCAGCTTCCCCTTAAATGGATCTATGCTATTCACCTCAACTACTCCATGTGGGAGCGAGTTCCACATTCTCACCACTCTCTGGGTAAAGAAGTTTCTCCTGAATTCCCTATTGGATTTATTGGTGACTACTTTATATTTATGACCTCTAGTTTTGGACTCCCCACAAGTGGAAATACCCTCTCCTAGTCTACCCTATCAAACCGTTTCATAATCTTAAAGGCCTCAAATGGATCACCTCTGTCTTCTCTTTTCTGGAGAAAAGAGCCCCAGCCTGTTCAGCCTTTCCTGATAGTAATAGCCTCTCAGTTCTGCTATCATCCTTGTAAATCTTTTTCGCACCTTCTCCAATGCCTCTACATCCCTTTTATAATATGGAGACCAGAACTGTTCACAGTGCTCAAAGTGTGGTCCAACCAAATAACCTATAAGTGAGCTGGTTTTGATTTGCTCAATTAATTTTGATATGACTCACCTCTTCATGAGAAAAATCCTTTAATGTGTTTCTTTTTAAAAAGTGCTATTTTCTCCAGATCTGAAGTAGCACTGTTAGTTGTTTGACCAAATTAAAATCATCCACAGTGAGCAAATTTTGGTAAATTAAAATTGTTAATGCTACTGTTCCTTATAGAGGTTCTTATAATAATCATTTCAATGTCACAATCGTGATCGTTTACCACTCTACAGAGCTCAGCCAACTAATTTATCTGTATAAATACACATCTTTTGAAATTGCAGTCAGCAACACTGCTTAGAACACTCCAAAAAACTCATCACATCACTGATGCATGTGAGGTTCTATTGGTTTTGATCGAAGTCAGAGGGATCAAATTGTCTTCGATTGAAGGAACCAATAGGTTGTCAGTCAAGCAGGGTTTATGGTCTATAAACCAGAATGCAAACAGTACAATGACTTGTAGGAATCACAGAATCTTACAGCACGGAAGGAGGCCACTCGGCCCATTGTGCCTGTGCCGGCTCTTTGAAAGAGCTATTCGGTTAGTCCCGCTCACCCGCTTTTTCCCCATAGTCCTGCAAAGTTTTCCTTTACAAGTATTTATTCAATTCCCTTTTGAAAGTTATTATTGAATCTGCTTCCACCGCCCTTTCAGGCAGCGCATTCCAGATCATAACAACTCGCTGCGTAAAAAATAAATTCTCATTTCCCCTCTGCTTCTTTTGACACTTATCTTGCATCTGGATCCTTTACTTACCGACCCTCCTGCCAGTGGACACAGTTTCTCCTTATTTACTCTATCAAAACCTTTCACAAATATACAAGTATGCTTTTGAACAGCTTCTCTTACCGATGAAATAACCATCAATTTCTACTTAATGCTACTTTTTTTTTTAAAACGTACTGATTGATCAGTAAATCCTCAGCCAAAGTGGACTGGACTAGACCGAACAGGACTAAAACAGGATATTTGTTTTCAAGAGGTTATTGTGAAAGCTTGATGTTTGATTGACAATTCTTTGGTTCTTTATTCATCTCTAGCCTCTAACTTTGTTCTGTTACTGTCTTTCGTGTCTCTACCTCCATCAATACGACTGTGTTCATTGCTTCTCTGATATTACTAGGCCGAGTTTTCTTCAGTTTGCACCCAGGAAATGCTTTTTTAAAAATTTAGGCGCACAGTACAGAGCAAAGGAGTGGCGACCCGTGATGATTCTCTGCTCCTTTCGCATTACCCTGAGGTTTCCAGGGTTTCTCCCAGAGGCAAGTGCTCGTATTCCCTCGAGTATAGAAGATTAAGGGGTGATCTAATTGAGGTGTTTAAGATGATTAAAGGATTTGATAGGGTAGATAGAGAGAAACTATTTCCTCTGGTGGGGGGAGTCCAGAACAAGGCGGGCAGAACCTTAAAATCAGAGCTCGGCCGTTCAGGGGTGATGTCAGGAAGCACTTCTTCACACAAAGGGGAGTGGAAATCTGGAACTCTCTCCCCCAAAAAGCTGTTAAGGCTGGGGGTCAATTGAAAATTTCATGACCGAGATTGATAGATTTTTGTTGGGTGAGGGGGATTAAGGGTTACAGAACCAAGGCGGGTAAATGGAGTTAAGATACAGATCAGCCAAGATCTAATTGAATGGCAGAACAGGCTCGAGGGGCTGAATGGCCTACTCCTGTTTTTATGTTCCCAAGTGGAGCAGACGTAAGCATTTAAAATCACATTTAAATGAGGTAGGAGTAACATAATGCACAGGCATGATGGGCCAAATGGCCTTCTCCTGTGCTGCAACGTTCTGTAATGGCAACTCCCATCTCCTTTCGCTCTTCCGGTGACTTGGGCCCAGCCAAAAGGGGGGAAAAGAGGAAAATAGGTCCCTTCACCTCATTTCTCCCGACATCTAAGTATCCCATCCCACACGCGGTTCTTCCTTTCTGCATCACTGTGGGAGAACCGTCACCACACGGACTGCAGCGGTTCAAGAAGGCGACTCACCACCACCTTCTCGAGGGCCATTAGGGACGGGCAATAAATGCCGGCCTCGCCAGCGACGCCCACATCCCATGAACAAATTTTTTTAAATCCTAACTGTACTGAAGACTCACGGTGCTGTCTTGCACTCTGACCCATTCTTTTCTAGGACCTCGAAACTATGACATTCCTTACCTCCTTCAATTTTCCCTTCCTCCTACAATTTCCAAACTTTTAGAAATCCAAGTTTATTGTCAACTAATTGCTATTTCTGGATTTACCTGGTGGTCTTTCCTATGTTTGTATGCTGCTGGTGCTCTGTACCTCGGTTTCTCATTAAGCAAAAATGAAACTGTCAAACTACCCTGAACAGAAAGCACCCAATTTTTAAATCTTGGCATCTTCCATACATCCAGGTTAGGAATTGTTATTTTTAGTTTATTTGTGCTTATTGCAGCAGTGCCCTCAATGACTAATGATTAATGGCTCACTGCTGTAGGGGTATGTCACTTACCTGATTTCTGCTTTAGAACGTGTTGTGTAAACTGTGCAAATTGGCAATTTGCCGTTCTGGCAAAACACTAACTTGTTATTAAAATAATAACTCTGTGACCTAAACTTGGATAAAGGGCTATCTTACGATAAGACTTGCATTTATGTAGCACCTTTCACGACCTCAGGACGTCCCAGAGCTCTTTACAGCCAAAGTAGCACGGAGAAATAAATTAAGACACTCAGCAGGTCAGGCAGCATCTGCACCTTATTATCGCCAACCCATCCTGTAATGTGGACGTGGGACTATCCAAGGCAATGGCTGTATGTAAACAGATCTGGACTATACCGGCGACATAGTGGCCTTGGCTAAAACTGTGCGTGTCCTCAATGAAGCCCTACAAAGTTTTGACCAAGAGTTGTCTAGCCTGGTCTTCAGGTCAGATGGAGGAAGACAAAAGTGCAATCGCTCGGAGGTAATATCATTCCAGCTACCTTCATAATATACAGTGACAAGCCACCCAAGGCATTGCAATCAGTGACACAACTCAATTACTTCGGTGGCCTGATTTCATCCAATGGCGACGGTTTTCCTGATTGCTTGCAAGCTCCGCAATTAACTCCCTATCCCTAATACGGAGATCGAGCGTAAGTCGCAGTCTCAAAGTACAGCTCTTGATATACAAAGCATTAGTAATATCAATCTTTAAATATGGCTATGCACCAAAATAACGAATAGGCAAATCGCTAGATTCAAATCTAGATCACTACTGAAAAGAACGAACGAACTTGCATTTATATAGAGCCTTTCACAACCTCAGGACGTCCCAAAGTGCTTTACAGCCAATCAAGTATTTTGGAAGTGTAGTCACTGTTGTAATGTAGGAAACACAGCAGCTAATTTGCGCACAGCAAGGTTAAGCCTCAAGGCAAGGTCTTAAATGAGACTGTAAGCAACCTGACTGATCAATCACTGCTGTCCCAGCTGGCTGACTGTCACTGACCCCTATGCTATGGACACCTCATGCACCGCCCCGTGTCTGGTGTCTGACCCTGCCAGATCTTTCACCACCAACATGAGAGGCAACCCCAGAATAAGATGGGACGACAACATAAACGTGATCCTTAACAGCCTGGACCCTTCTGCCCACGAGGCACAAGCGAGAACCTTAAACAATGTTTGGAAGAAATGCCGAGTGGATGATCCATCTTGACCTCCTCCCGATATCCCCACCATCACAGAAGCCAGTCTTCAGCCAATTCAATTCATTCCATGTGATATCAAGAAACAGCTGAGTGCACTGGATATAGCAAAGGCTATGGGCCCGACAACATCCCGGCTGTAGTGCTGAAGTCTTGTGCTCCAGAACTAGCCGCGCCTCTAGCCAAGCTGTTCCAGTACAGCTACAACACTGGCATCTACCCGACAATGTGGAAAATTGCCCAGGTGTGTCCTGTCCACAAAAAGCAGGACAAATCCAATCCGGCCGATTACCGCCCCAGCAGTCTACTCTCAATCATCAGCAAAGTGATGGAAGGTGTCGTCGACAGTGCTATCAAGCGGCACTTACTCACCAATAACCTGCTCACCGATGATTAGTTTGGGTTCCGCCAGGACCCCTCGGCTCCAGACCTCAGTATAGCCTTGGTCCAAACATGGTCAAAAGAGCTGAATTCCAGAGGTGAGGTGAGTGACTGCTCTTGACATCAAGGCAGCATTTGACTGAGTGTGGCACCAAGGAGCTCTAATAAAATTGAAGTCAATGGGAATCAGGGGGAAAACTCTCCAGTGGCTGGAGTCATACCTAGCACAAAGGAAGATGGTAGTGGTTGTTGGAGGCCAATCATCTCAGCCCTAGGATATTGCTGCAGGAGTTCCTCAGAGCAATGTCCTAGGCCCAACCATCTTCAGCTGCTTCATCAGAAATGGGGATGTTCGCTGATGATTGCAGTGTTCAGTTCCATTCACAACCCCTCAGATAAAGAAGCAGTTTGTACCCGCATGCAGCAAGAACTTGACAACATTCAGGCTTGGGCTCATAAGTGGCAAGTAACATTCGCACCAGACAAGTGCCAGGCAATGACTATCTCCAACAAGAGAAAGTCCAACCACCTCCCCTTGACATTCAACGGCATTACCATCACCGAATCCCCCATCATCAACATTCTGGGGTCACCATTGACCAGAAACTTAACTGGACCAGCCATATAAATACTGTAGCTATAAGAGCAGGTAAGATGCTGTGTATTCTGTGGCGAGTGACTCACCTCCTGACTCCCCAAAGACTCTCCACCATCTACAGGGCACAAAGTCAGGAGTGTGATGGAATACTCTCCACTTGCCTGGACGAGCGAAGCTCGACACCATCCAGGACAAAGCAGCCCACTTGATTGGCACCCCATCCACCACCCTAAACATTCACTCCCTCCACCACCGGCGCACCGTGGCTGCAGTGTGGACCATCCACAGGATGCACTGCAGCAACTCGCCAAGGCTTCTCCAACAGCACCTCCCAAACCCGCGACCTCTACCACCTAGAAGGACAAGGGCAGCAGGTACATGGGAACAACACCACCTGCACGTTCCCCTCCAAGTCACACACCATCCCGACTTGGAAATATATCGTCGTTCCTTCATCGTCGCTGGGTCAAAATCCTGGAACTCCCTCCCTAACAGCACTGTGGGAGAACCTTCACCACACGGACTGCAGCGGTTCAAGAAGGCGGCTCACCACCACCTTCTCAAGGGCAATTAGGGATGGGCAATAAATACCAGCCCTGCCAGCGATGCCCACATCCCATGAATGAATTTTTTAATAAAGCTGGTAGTGGCAACATCTTATGGATGACTTCCCCCCCCCCCCCCCCCACCCCCCGATACAGTTGCCAACTCTGGTTGGATGTATTCCTGGAGGTTTCATCACATGAACTCCCACCACTAATAGCCCTGCATCGTCAAACAGCCTTTTTTCCCCCATTTCCAATATTTCTACAACCAATATACAAAAGTGTTCAAAGAACATGCAAAAAAAAACATGATTTTTATCCTGGTTTTTGCTCCCAGCAGTGCCCTTGAGATTAATCTTCAATTCCTGGAGACTCCAGGGCAATCCTGGAGGGTTGGCAACCCTACTCCTAGACATCAATACCCTGCACCCCAGAAAATGCTTTTACTTCCAAAGGTTGCATTTATATTGCGTACCAGTCCAGAATTGGTAAATGGTGCTGAAGAGCAAGCTCCAGGATGATCATCCTAAAAGAAGCCCAAGTGTCAACTGCAGATAATACACGGAAGTAAAGAGAGAGGAAAGTCTGCAGCATATATCTCACCCCAACTGCAAATCGATCACGTTCAAAAGGCATAAAAGGTGCAGCCTTAGCATCAAATCACTTGGGAAGTAGAAGTACACACCTCATCCAGGCCTTGCTTTGACCAAGAGAAATTTGATTGGCACATAAGCCAAAATTTCTACAGCCTGGCTAATTTCAGATTTTAAAAAAAATATACACCTTGTAGACAGCAGTGCTCTGACTCCTGTCTGGAAAATTCATTATGAAAGACAGCCTGGTAGAATCTTACAGCACAGAAGGCAGCCCTTCGGCCCATCGTGCCTGTGCCAGCTCTTTGAAAGAGCTGTCCAATTAGTCCCACTCCCCCTGCTCTTTCCCCATAGCCCTGCAAATTTTTCCTTTGCAAGTATTTATCCAATTCCCTTTTGAAAGTTATTATTGAATCTGCTTCGACCGCCCTCTCAGGCAGCGCATTCCAGATCAGAACAACTCGCTGCGTAAACAAAAAAATTCTCATCTCCCCTCTGGTTCTTTTGCCAATTATCTTAAATCTGTGTCCTCTGGTTACCAACCCTCCTGCCACTGGAAACAGTTTCTCCTTACTTACTCTATCAAAACCCCTGGTCATTTTGAACACCTCTATTAAATCTCCCCTTAACCTTCTCTGCTCTAAAGGAGAACAATCCCAGCTTCTCCGGTCTCTCCACATAACTGAAGTCCCTCCTCCCTGGTAACAGTCTGGTAAATCTCCTCTGCACCCTCTCCGAGGCCTTGGCATAAAAACAAAAAGCTATGCAAAGCCAATTTTTAATTCTCATGTAGTCTATCTAAAGTCATACAATGACTATAATACAGAAATTTCTCGCTAACTAATGCAGGATGAAAATATTCATCACAATGCACTCAGTGGAAATAAAAAAAATAAACATTTCAGTCTTTTTATTACATGAATTTTGAACAGCATTTTCTTTTCTAAAAAAAGGATTGTAACAAATTTTCACTTTTGAAATAATGTGAAATAATCGGTGATTATGATACAAGTACATCACTAAGTCAGAAGTTGTGTGCATTGCAGTACAAATGTACACAGATGTAAATTTAGAATTTCAGCTTCCCAGAATTCAGATGTTCTTAAATCTTTAGCAGCAGCTCACATTAACATCCTTCACTGTTTAAATGAAAAACCCATTAATACTCTCAAATGGCATGCAAATCTACTTTTAATAAGTGCGCCTAGGTAAATAAACATTACAGAATGCAGCATCTCATTATCCCTGGCACCCCCATTGGGCACAATACTAATTAAAGCAGCTCTACCTGTTCAAAGTGCTGCCCTCCATTATTGCTGTATTTTTGCCTTTTTATTTGTATATCTAGACTTCTGAAATAATACATATTTACATAACCTGAGTCATGATATCTCGGCATCTCTCCACTTAAACTCAAGAAACAGTACAAACATAAACAAGGCTTCTCGCCGCTGTGTCTGAACAATGATTGATGTGCTCATGGTTAATGATGTGACACACAACAGAAAGACAGTAAATGATGCAAAGAATTTAGGTCTAGACAGTCTTGGTGCTGCCGTTAATAAATCACGATCTCCGGATATATTTTTGGAAATATGTAAGGGTGCAAACACACCCCGATCATATAAGTGACCGATATCATTGGTAAGCTTTACTGATTCCACAACTGCAAAACTATCAAGCGTTTAATGTGATACGTAGAATCAATGGTATCTGGCGGGAGGAGAGTAGCAACGGTAATCGAACAAGGGAGGAACGCACCCCCGGAATGGAAACTGCCCCATTATCCTTCCATTTAAACTAATGGAAGGATAATTGTGTGACATTCTCGATGAGTTTGCCTTCCTCACTGACCAAATTCATCTGCACATTCCACCAAGCCAAAACCTCACATCCAGGCAGTGGAGATGAAAATATAAAAACAAATCCAGCGTTAGGTTAAGTTCAATCAATAATAATTTTGCCTGAATCTTGACCGTGGAGTTAAGTCAACATCCAAAGACATAGCCCAGCTCCTCCAAAGGCTTACTGTCCAGTACTAATCACACGCCGGAAAGTCCCAGGTTCAATTCTTGGTCTGTCCAAAGTTGGTTGATCTGAGCCAGGGTATAGACTCATGCAGTACAGAAGGAGGCCATTCAACCCATCGTGCCTGTGCCAGCTCTTTGAAAGAGCTATCCGATTAGTCCCACTCCCCCTGCTCTTTCCCCATAGCCCCGTAAATTTTTCCTTTTCAAGTATTTATCCAATTCCCTTTTGAAAGTTACTATTGAACCTGCTTCCACCGCCCTTTCAGGCAGTGCATTCCAGATCATAACAACTCGCTGCGTAAAAAAAACTCATCTCCTCTCTGGTTCTTTCGTCAATTACCTTAAATCTCTGGTTACCGACCCTCCTGCCAGTGGAAACAGTTTCTCCTCATTTACTCTATCAAAACCCTTCATAGCTATGTCAACCCTATGTTATTCAAAAATGAGGATGAGGATCTAGAACTTGAAATACAGTGGAGTTTGCAAGGACAGGGGTAACGGGATTTTGTGCAAGTGAGGACTTGGGCCACAGGAGTTCTGGATTAAATGAAATTTAAAGTAAAGCTTAGTGAGAATGGCATTTGAGAAATCATAGCTCGAGGTGAAGGAGGAACAAAAGAGAGTTTTGACAGCAAAGAGTGATGGGGTCAAAATGGTCAGGGTTTCCAAGTTGAAAATGTGCTACTAAATCAGTGAGAGTTAAGGACAGCAAAGGGTCAAGCATAACTTGAGAGGCTCTTCACCATCCTGTTCAACCTAGGCTTCCAGGCAAGTTGATACAGCTAAAGTCAGAGACTTGAAGGTGCTGGTGAGAACCAAAAATAACAGCTTTGGTTTTGCCCGCATTTAACATAATGGAAAGAAAGAAACACTTGCATTTATATAGTGCCTCTCACGATCTCAGGACGTCCCAAAGTGCTTTACAACCAATGAGTACTTTTGAAGGACAGTCACTGTTGTAATGTAGAAAACGTGGCATCCAATTTGTGCACAGCAAGATCCCACAAATAGTAATGAGATAATGACCAGAAAATCTGTGTGTAATGGTTGAGGGATAAATATTGGCCAGGACTTGGGGGAGAAATTCCCCGCTCTACTTCAAATAGTGCATGGAATCTTTTTACGTCACGAAAGTTCAGCTCATCCATGGCTGGATTACTGACTCCCAGAAATGAACATTTGATTGCATATAACAGGTACATATTTCATTGCCTTATAAGATGTGTTGGCCACATAGTGTCTCCACATTTAGATAAGCACTGCAACCAGAAAATGACTATAAAAGGCAATAGCTTGATGCAGTGAAGGCGCCTTTTGAGCTATGACTCAATATTGAACACGCAACCAGTAATGACTGCTGTAATTGCTTGTACTTGTGTTATTTTTAGCTTATAAAAGGGTGATACAATGGACAACCAGTCCTAAATTACATTTTCAGAATTTTTATGCCACTCAGTTAGTCATCACTGTGCTTACAATGAATTGGTGTGTGGTGAAAATATCTTCAATATAATTTTGTGGCAGTGAGTAATTTGTTTTATTTTCTGCGGCCAGGTGGTGAGATATGACTTTCAATCCTCACCTTAAAACAGTCATTCACCGTGTGATACCTGACTGATTTCAGCCAAGAATTCTCTCCCGGTACTTACTTCTGCCCTGAAAAAGGTGGAACATTGTTCTTCAAGAACAGCGTAGACTCTCGGCCCCAGGATTCTCAGGGCTGGAGAGGGTGAAAAAAGAACATTTCCGCCTAAAAGCGGTGGGGGGGGGGGGGTAAAGGAATTTGGGGCAGAACCTAGTTAATCCAGGATTCCACCCCAGTTCCATTGGCCTTTTTAAAATTTTGGGAAGGGCAGTTGTGGGTAGATAGAGTTAGAGTTATACAGCACGGATAGAGGCCCTTCGGCCCATCGTGTCCGCGCCGGCCATCAGCCCTGTCTACTCTAATCCCATATTCCAGCATTTGGTCCGTAGCCTTGTATGCTATGGCATTTCAAGTGCTCATCCAAATGCTTCTTGAATGTTGTGAGGGTTCCTGCCTCCACAACCCTTTCAGGCAGTGAGTTCCAGACTCCAACCACCCTCTGGGTGAAAAAGTTCTTTCTCAAATCCCCTCTAAACCTCCCGCCTTTTACCTTGAATCTATGTCCCCTTGTTATAGAACCCTCAACGAAGGGAAAAAGCTCCTTAGTATCCATCCTATCTGTGCCCCTCATAATTTTGTACACCTCAATCATGTCCCCCCTCAGCCTCCTCTGCTCCAAGGAAAACAAACCCAATCTTCCCAGATCTTTCCCCATTAGCCCCCTCTCCCCTCGCCGCCGTTCCCCCAATGTAAATGGGGCATGTCTGGGAGACTTCCCAGGCTTCGCTGGGAATTACGTCCTTTTTGTCCTCCATAGGCCCTTGCGGAATTCACACCATCTGAAAGTTGGCGTCAGTCCCACTGACGGCTTTAAAAGGCCCCCAAACCTTTGCACAGGAAAGGTAATCAATCCATGAGAGGACCTGTTGCCTTCTCGAAGAGGCCCACTTACTTCATTGAGAGCCGAAAATCTGAAGAGAAACATTGTCTTCGAGATCTCACTGGGCCTCCTCTCTGCTATCGGAGTGACAGCACCACTGAGGGGTTGGTAGGCATTTGAGGGGATAATGGGAAGATTAGTTGGGTGGGGGAACACAATGGGAACCAAGTATTAGGGGGAAGGACAAGTGATTGGGAGAGGAGAGCAGAAGGAAGCCATTGAGAGCCACATTCCCCCCACAAATCCCACCCCAAATGCAACCTATCAAAGTTGGCAATTCCTTTCCCCATCACACCATCCACCTCCCAAAAAGGGAAAAGAGAGAAAAAGAGTTGGAGAAGAGAAAGAGAGAGACAGACGCAGAAGAGGAGAGTCAGAGAGTGAAAGCAACAAGAGTGGTCAAAGGGGATAACCTCTGACGTACTGTATGCAACAACTTGCAGATTGAAAGTTGATATCTTCCATTGTCAGCAATGGGTACAAGTTCATTGCACTATTGGCTGCTGCAATCTGGAGTATTTCCCAGTGGAACGCACGATGGTTACCTTCTCTGCAAAATTACGGTGGCTGAAGCAATTCGTAGTGCACAAGCCAACTTTTTAGCACTTCTAGCGGAGAAAGCAGCGACCGAATGCTCCATGTACCTTATTTAAACAATACATCAGTAAATAAAATCAACCAATCGCTGATTCCACTGTTTGGAACTTGGGGGGGGAAAGAAAAATGAAGATTTTGATTTCAGAGGGATGGCTGGTCTGATCAAAATAATTAGTCATGAAGAAAAGCAAGAGGAAGATGAGGTGAATGAACTGTGATCCCAGAGAAACAATCTGAGAGTACTTGACTCAATACACTTGTAGTTACCAATAATTACATAAAATGTACAGCACAAAAACAAGCCATTCGACCCAATAGGTCAATGCTGCTTTTTATGCTCCACACGAACTTGCTCCCACCTCCTTCATCTCACCCTATCAGCCTATCCTTCTATTCCTTTCTCACTCATGAGTTTATCGAGCTTCCCCTTAAATGCATCTATGCTATTCGCCTCAACTACTCCTTGTGGTAGCGAGTTCCACATTCTAACCACTCATTCTCTGGGTAAAGAAGTTTCTCCTGAATTCCCTATTGGATTTATTAGTGACTATCTTATCATAGAAAGTTACAGCACTAAAGGCGGCCATTCGGCCCATCGTGTCCATGGCGGCCGAAAAAGAGCCACCCAGTTTAATCCCACTTTCCAGCACTTGGTCCGTAGCCCTGTAGGTTAGAAACATAGAAAATAGGAGCAGGAGTAGGCCATTCGGCCCTTCAAGCCTGCTCCGCCATTCAATATGAACATGGCTGATCCTCTACCTTAATATCATATTCCTGGTCTCTCCCCATACCCCTTGATATCTTCTGTGTCTAGAAATCTATCTATTTCCTTCTTAAATATATTCAGTGACTTGGCCTCCACAGCTTCTGTGGTAGAGAATTCCACAGGTTCACCACCCTCTGAGTGAAGAAATTTCTTCTCATCTCAGTCCTAAATGTCCTCCCCCGTATCCTGAGACTGTGACCCCTCGTCTGGACCCCCCCCCCCAGCCAGAGGAAACATCCTCCCTGCATCCAGTCTGTCTCGCCCTGTCAGAATTTTATACGTTTCAATAAGATCCCCTCTCATTCTTCTAAACTCGAGTGAATACAGGCCGAGTCGACCCAATCTCTCCTCATATGACAGTCCTGCCATCCCAGGAATCAGTCTGGTGAACCTTCGCTGCACTCCCTCCATGGCAAGTATATCCTTTCTTAGGTAAGGAGACCAAAACTGCACACAATACTCCAGGTGTGGTCTCACCAAGGCCCTGTATAACTGCAGTAAGACATCCTTGCTCCTATACTCAAATCCTCTTGCAATGACGACCAACATACCATTTGCCTTCCCAACTGCTTGCTGCACCTGTATGTTTGCTTTCAGTGACTGGTGTACAAGGACACCCAGGTCCCTTTGTACATCAACATTTCCCAATCTATCACCATTTAAATAATACTCTGCCTTTCTGTTTTTCCTTCCGAAGGTTGCCGCACTTCAAGTGCATATCCGAGTACTTTTTAAATGAGTTGAGGGTTTCTGCCTCTACCACCCTTTCAGGCAGTGAGTTCCAGACCCCCACCACCCTCTGGGTGAAAAAAATTCTCCTTAGCTCCCCTTTAATCCTTCTATCAATTACTTTAAATCTATGCCCCCTGGTCACTGACCCCTCTGCTAAAGGAAATAGGTCCTCCCTATCCACTCTATCTAGGCCCCTCATAATTTTATACACCTCAATTAAATCTCCCCTCAGCCTCCCTACCCTCAGTCTCCTCTGTTCCAAAGAAAACCCCAACCTATCCAATCTGTTCTGATAGCTAAAATTCTCCAGCCCTGGCAACATCCTCGTAAATCTCCTCTGTACCCTCTCTAGTACAATCACATCTTTCCTGTAATGTGGTGACCAGAACTGTACACAGTACTCAAGCTGTGGCCTAACCAATGTTTTATACAATTCCAGCATAACCTCCCTGCTGTTATATTCTTTGCCTTGGCTAATAAAGGAAAGTATTCCATATGCCTTCTTAACCACCTTATCTACCTGACCTGCTACCTTCAGGGATCTGTGGACATGCATTCCAAGGTCCTTTTGTTCCTCTACACCTCTCAGTATCCTCCCAATTATTGTGTACTCCCTTGCCTTGTTTGCCCTCCCCAAATGCATTACCTCACACTTCTCTGGATTGAACTGCATTTGCCACTTTTCTGCCCACCTGACCAGTCCATTGATATCTTCCTGCAGTCTACAGCTTTCCTCCTCACTATCAACCACATGGCCAATTTTTGTATCATCTGCAAACTCCCTGATCAAGCCCCCCCACATTCAAGTCCAAATCATTAATATATATCCCAAAAAGCAAGTACTGATCCTTGTGGAACCCCACTAGAAACAGCCTTCCAGTCACAAAAACACCCGTCAACCATTACCCTTTGCTTCCTGCCATTGAGCCAATTTTGGATCCAATTAGCCACTTTTCCTTTTACTTTTTTGACCAGTCTGCCATTTGGGACCTCGTCAAAAGCCTTGCTAAAATCCATGTAGACTACATCAAACACGTTATCCTCATCGACCCTCCTTGTTGCTTCCTCCAAAAATGTAATCAAGTTAGTCAGACACGACTGTTCTGGATTAACCCATGCCTTTCTAAATAATGATTTATGCTGTCCCTCAGAATTGATTCCAATAATTTGTCCACCACCAATGTTAGACTGACTGGCTGGCCTATAATTACTTGGTCTATCTCTTTCTCCCTTTTAAACAATGGTACAATGGCAGCGGTCCTCCAATCCTCCAGCACCATGCCTGTAGCCAGGGAGGATCGGAAAATGATGGTCAGAACCTCCCTGGCTTCTCTTAACAGCCTGGGATACATTTCATCCGGGCCCAGGTGATTTATCTACTTTCAAAGATGCTAAACCCCTTAATACTTCCTCTCTCACTATGTTTATCACATCTAATATTTCACATTCCTCCTCCTTAACTATAATCTTATATTTATGGCCCCTAGTTTTTGAATCTCCCACAAATGGAAACATCTTCCCCACGAACCCCTTCATAATCTTAAAGGCCTCTATCAGGGCACCCCTCAGTCTTCTCTTTTCTAGAGAAAACAGCCCCAACCCTGTTCTGTCTTTCCTGGTAGTTATAACCTAATGATGCAATGTGATTTTTTTTGCACGATTGTATAATTTTGTGTGTTTATTATGTTACTTTTAGGTATATACACCCTATAGTCACCTGCCAGCAAAACTTTTAAATTTGAATGAGTGCCTTGTTCATGTTCCACGCACAAGTCCAATAAACGTCTTAACAATAACTTGCATTTATATAGTGCCTTTAATGTAGTAAAATGAACCAAGGCACTTCACAGGAGCGATTATCAAACAAAATTTGACAAAGAGCTACATAAAGGAGATATTAGGACAGGTGACCAAAAGCTTGGTCAAGGAACTAGGTTTTAAGGAGCATCTTAAAAAGGAGGAGGAGAGGGAGGTGGAGAGGTTTAGGGAGGGAATTCCAGAGCTTAGGGCCTGGGCAGCTGAAGGCACGGCCGCCAATGGTGGAACGATTAAAATCGGGGGATGTGCAAGAGGCCAGAATTGGAGGAGCGCAGAGATCTCAGAGGGATGTAGGGCTGGAGGAGGTTCCAGAGATAGGGAAGGGTGTAGCATAATTACATCCGATGCATAATCTATGATTTGCTATTGAATTCGGTTTGTAGAAGCAAATTATGACCTCAAATGACAGTATTAAGTTTTAATATTACTGTATCAATTTCAATTTAGTTCAGGTGACCGTAAATGCAAAAGGTGCTTTAATATTTCTCATGTACAATGTGATATAGCTTTCATCTCGTTCCAAAAGGTTTTGTAGGTCATATTAAACATTTCATCAGCAGGATTTAAGTTAAAAACTACGAGCAGGTACAACCTCAAAACTGTATATTTTAACAACTTATCACGGAGCTAGCTTTTTTTTTTAAATCCTTTGACACGCTACCTTTTTAAATGTGAAGAATATTTTTCTCATTACCCATGAGCAAAAACTAGAACACAACCCCCCGCTCCAACATTTTCCTAACTTTATCTTTTCACTTTACATTGCCAAATGAGTCACACATCGATAGAAATAGAGACTAGCACAGAGTCAAATGATTAAAATGTATGGTTTTTGGAGCATAAACAAGTCTAGACTGAGTTGAGTTAGAAATTAGTCTCAGTCGTCATACCTGATTAAATTAAATAAATGAGAGAGAGATAAATAACAAACGCATTCAGCTTTCTGCACCTCCATATTTATGTGGCGTAAATAGTGTACATGCTTTTCACTACATAATATATACAGTTCACTGTACATTGTACAGGCAGTTTAGGTCCATAGCCTATGTGGATCTTCAGAGTAAGTATTCGACTACAGAATATTTGCGCAGATTTTATTGAATTTTGTCCCCATCATAAAAAAAGATAAATTCACATAATTTCACAGAAGAGCTGTGGGTCCTGTGCCTTTAAGAAGCAGACATACACCATGCTTAAAGGAAGTGAGTGAATTAAATTATCTGAGTCATTGTTTGTGGAGGAGACAATAAATGAACAATCTGATTTTGATAATTAAATTTGTGCAGGTTTCAAATGGAAAAGAAAATACTAATAGAATTGCCTCAAGATTTAACGTAAAATAATATTAACTAAACCAGAATTAGAAATGAAGATTTGGAATCTGGGAACTCAAGTCGGGTCATGCAAAAAAATTAATTCAGCAGTTAACGGACACATTTACACTGGACTTTTTTTTTTAAAATAGCAAAATTTTCACTGCAAACATCATACATTTTGATTAATAACAAGCATCGTTACTGATAGAATTGATCCCGAGACTCCAGCATTCTATTTAAATAAATAAATTCACATATAGAAATTGCTTCACTGTTCAGCAAAAAAAACTGGACTGATCACCAACTGATTGTTCTTCCAGTCCGTTCTAGTGTTGGAAATCATTTAATTATTCTACGCGGGCTTTGCATACATGTCTACTAGACTCTACGTAGCCTCCCAACAACACCAACTTGCATTTATATAGCGTCTGTAACATCGTAAATCATCCCAAGGAGCTTCACAGGAGCGAATATCAGACAAAATTTGACACTGAGCCACAAAAGAAGATATTAGGACAGGTGCTTAGTCAAAGAGGTAGGTTTTAAAGAGCATCTTAAAAGGAGGAGAGAGAGGCGGAGAGGTTTAGGGAGGGAATTTCAGAGCTTAGGGCCTAGGCAGCTGAAGGCACGGCCGCCAATGGTGGAGCGATTAAAATCGGGGATGTGCAAGTGGCCAGAATTGGAGGAGTGTAGAGATCTGAGGTTTGTAGGGCTGGAGGAGGTGACAGAGATAGGGAGGGGCATGGCCATGGAGGGGTTTGAACACAAGGATGCAAGCACAGGGGTGATGGGTGAACGAGACTTGGTGCGGGTTTGGAGACGGGCAGCGGAGTTTTGGATGAGCTCATGTTCATGGAGGCCGGCCAGGAGAGCATTGGAATAGTCAAGTGTAGAGGTAACAAAGGCGTGGATGAGGGTTTCAGCAGCAAATGAGTTGAGGCAGGGGCGGAGGCGGGTGATGTTACGGCCAGGAGAAACATCCCGTTAAAATCTACACAGCTGTTTCCCACTCCATTCTGCAAATTATCATTTTACAACAGTGCGAGAGAGACAAGGCCCATTTTCTCCCTTTCCCTCCCTTCCCCATGTGACCAATAAGCAGCGCCATCACTACAGTGCTGAAAGACAACAAACATCCCAGCATTTCCACGTGACTCCCCAAAGCCTTTCCACCATCTACACGGCACAAGTCAGGAGTGTGATGGAATACTCTCCACTTGCCTGGATGAGTGCAGCTCCAACAACACTCAAGAAGCTCGACACCATCCAGGACAAAGCAGCCCGCATGACTGCTTTCATTTATTTCCTTCATTTAAAAATCACAGAATAGATTAGAATCTCACAGCACAGAAGGAGGCCATTTGGCCCATCGTGCCTGTGCCGGCTCTTTGAAAGAGCTATCCGATTAGTCCCACTCCCCTGCTCTTTCCCCATAGCCCTGCAAATTATTCCCCTTTCAAGTATTTATCCAATTCCCTTTTGAAAGTTACTATTGGATCTGCTTCCACCGCCCTTTCAGGCAGCACATTCTTCTTGTATGTTGCAGTTGCATGAATTTTCAATGCACCTAATCGCTAATAACGCACTAAAATAATGCAATGCAATCAAAGTTCATCGAACATATGGTACAGTGACGAACATGAGAAAAACCAGCAAGTTAGCACAGGATACCACAGTATCATTTTACACTGTAGCCACTGTCAGAGGTTTTAAAAACAAAACCTGCTTGAATTATATTGGTTTAAGTCTGTTAAGGCTGGATCCCAGGTGTGATTTATGTCACTGGTGGAGTACATTATTGTACTGTTTGGAATTAGCAGCGTTATTTAAATTAATTCAATGTGCCCCAATAATTGTTTTAGATCACCATTTACTATTTTGAGAAATCTATAATCGGAATTTTGAGAAGTGTTGTTAAAACCTGCATTTATATAGCGCCTGTAACTCAGTAAAACGTCCCAAGGCGTTTCACAGGAGCGATTATCAAACAAAATTTGACACCGAGCCACATAGGGAGATACTAGGACAGGTGACCGAAAGCTCGGTCAAAGAGGTAGGTTTTAAGGAGCGTCTTAAAGGAGGAGAGAGAGGCGGAGAGGTTTAGGGAGGGAATTCCAGAACTTAGGGCCTAGGCAGCTGAAGGCACGGCAATCAGTGGTTGAGCAATTAAAATTGGGAATGCTCAAAGAGCCAGAACTGGAGGAACGCAGAGATCTGAGGGTTGTAGGACAGGAAGAGGTTACAGAGATGGGGGGGGGGGGGGGGGGAAGGGGGTGAGGCCATGGAGGGATTTAAAATCAAGGATGAGAATTTTTAAAATCGAGGCGTTGCCGGACTGGAAACCAATGTAGGTCAGCGAGCACAGGGGTGATTAGTGAATTAGTATACGGCCAGCAGAATTTTGGATGAGCTCAAGTTTACGGAGGGTGGAAGATGGGAGGCCGGCCAGGAGAGCAGCTTAATTACTACGTGGGCAGAAGGTGCGCATAACAATGACCAACGCAAATATAGCCTTCACCTCCTCCCTTCCCACTGTCCAGGGCCCCAAACACTCCTTCCAGGTAAAACAGTGATTTACTTGTACTTCTTTCAATTTAGTATACTGTATTCACTGCTCACAACGCGGTCTCCTCTACACTGGGGAGACCAAACGCTGACTGGGTGATCACTTTGCTGAACCTCCGCTCAGTCCGCCAGCGTGACCCTGACCTGCCGGTCGCTTGCCATTTTAATTCCCCGTCCCACTCCCACTCTGACCTCGGCCTCTAACACTGTTCCAATGAAGCTCAATGGAAGCTCGAGGAACAGCAACTCATCTTTCGTTTAGGCACTTTACAACATTCCAGACTCAACATTGATTTCAATAACTTCAGATCATAACCACTGCTCCCATTTTTTCGGTCAGCTAGTGCTGGTAATGGTTCTGCTACTACCGTTTACAGCTACTCCTGATCAATCTTTTGTTTCTTTACCTGCCCCATTACCACCTTCCTTGCCCTCCACCCAGAGACCCACCCTTTTGTTCCTTCCTCCCCTCCCTCCCCCTTTCCCCACCTCTGTACTTGCTTAAAAACTTTAACTCTTAACATCTTCCAGTTCTGACGAAAGGTCTTCGACCTGAAACGTTAACTCTGTTTCTCTCTCCACAGATGCTGCCTCCCTTCCTGAGCTTCTCCAAATATAGCCTTGATTGTGCTGCACGAATTGTTCATGGTATGGCCCTGATTTCAGAATGCCGAGATGTTCTAGTTAAAGTTTCTTGTTGAAACCGTTGTTGAATTGTGTCAATTACACATGTTGCACTTCCCAAAAGATCCCCCGACACCGCACGGCGTTCGGCGCAGTGTGAGCTCGACAAAGAAGGGAATAGAGGCAAAAACCATACATCAGCTGGTCATACCCGAGAAAAACCTTTATTCCAACATCCACAAGCTAAGATTGGTGACGGGTTGAAGGGAAAATTCTGAACCATGATAAAGACTGTACTAATAAAAGGAGGGAGTGCGGATTAAAGACGAGCTGAGGACCGAGACATGACGCAGTACAAACTAGGGCTGATTCCAGGTGACCAACAATGATAGAAAGAAGAGTAATTGGCAAGCTAGGATGCAAAAGTCAGAAAGAGAATAACAAAAGGAAACAGATGTATAAATCGGCATCAGTGGCTGAAGGAGGCCAATTAAACATTGGGCACATCTCCACGTTTACTGTGATACAGAATGTAAACTCCGGGTTTTGATGTACTATATACTCCATCCTGTATTTTTTTAAAATTCGCTTTGTAATTTACTTCAAAATGAGTTTCAAACTGTAATATTGGCCCAAGGTCTTGCTGGAGTGGGGCATCTCGTGACAAGCCCCGTTCATCAGACTGTTTCCCTCACCCTTCAGCTCAAAACTTTTTTGCGGCGTAACTTGCTGGAAGTGCGAGCTGATAATGGGGCGGGGAGGGGAACGGGGCGTCCGGGACCTCAGTGAACAACGGGACCAACAGTCTATCTCCTTAAACAATGAGATTTAAAGATTGAGAAAGAAACAGAGGAACGACGGAGAAGGAAATCGGGTGAATTAGAGTCAAATCAGGTACAGAAAGAGAAATAAAGAGAGAGGGAAAGAAAGATTGGATTAAGAGAGAGGGAAAAAGAGAGACAAAGGAAAAGAAAAACATTTTTTAAAAATTACATTTTAAATTTTAAAAATCTCTAGGAACAGTTTACTTTCTGCAGGAATGAGACTCCACAGTTTCAATTGTTCCCCGTCTAAGTTGGAGAGTTTGATTGGCGTTGCAGGACCATAAATCTCATTATTAAAAGGGTCCTTACACTGTTAAGTGCCAGTCCTAACTTTCTGTGGCGAGTTTAATGGGTAATTAAGGCGCAAGTGCAGCAATGTCTTGAAACTCACGGGGAGGTTGAGGACAAGATGCCGTTTATCGCGAGGCTAACGGCCGAGCGGCGCAAATCGTCCAGCAACTTGTGGCGAATCGCAACTCACGGGGTATCTCTTCCTCGCCACAAGTCGCTGGATGATTCACACGTTGATAATGACGAGCGCCGTTAAACTCACCGCTATTTTCCCAGCAAATTCTGGGCCAATGATTTTGAAATTGAAGATAAAGAACCAGGAAAGAATGAGGCACATGTTGTAGGATTAGGCCAGTGCTTTAAACACACGAGAAATTTCACAGAAATTGATTCATGCCAAAAAAATGAATGCCATTTAATTCGATTTAAAAATGCGGCTTACAGCAAATCAAATGGGGCATTAAAGCCAACTGTGTGATGGATACACACTGCCTAAGAATCATCAAATGACACAAACAATTCATCCTACAGTTAAATCAGAAAAGCAGCATGACTGACAGCATTGACGATGTAAAATTGCAGTAAAATAATAGTCTACGCTCAAGAAAGACTGTGCAAGGCAGCAGAAGTGGATGAGATTGCTCGTGGTCAGTGCAAATTGTTGAAAAAGGATTTCCACATACAATACCAAGACAAAAAATGAAATGCTCGAAAGCAGTGATGTTGCCAGCAAATCATGGGATCTTAAGAACTTCAAAGCCAATGCAATTTTAATAAAAAGGGACTGGATGCCTCCCATTGCTCTTGCACCTAAAAAAAAAATTGCTGAGACCAAGAGTCAAACAGAAAATCAGCAATTATACCATTCAGATGGGAGCTGGCTGCACTGCACCAGTTCTCAAAATAACTGCAGTGCTTAAACCAAATTCATATACACTCAATAAAAATGGCAAAACAAGAAAATTGCTGCTAATCCAACCAAGTTTCAAATAAACCTGTACATGACAGTACAAATCTCACTAGAGGTTTTAAGGGTGCCCAAGTGAAGGCACTAAGAAAGCATAAAAGTAGGTTCTGTGCAAAAAGCCACGAGAGATCTCAGCAATGATGTTGATGAATAACTTTCAGCTTGGACCTGTGTTTTTAAAAATCAGCCTGGGATTTGCGATATGCAAGTCTTTGTGAAAATAATTAGTGATATTTATCAAAAGAGCCAAGAGTCAGATTCTGTCCACATTGCAACGTTCCAAATGTTTAACACATTTACATAAAATTATATTTTGCAAAAACATATTTTTCACTTTAGTTCAGCAAAGCAATGTGTGCAGAGGAGGGATCTAATACTGATGGGATTAAACAAGATTTTAGGAAAAAAAAAGGACGTGATACATTTGGTTTATCTTTCGCCATATAAAAAAAAGACAAGATTGTTGGATAAAACATAACAGAAAGCAAAGGCACCAACACTGCGTGAAGATTTACTCAGCGCAGAGAATAAAAAGAACAGCATTAAATAATGGATACGGGTCACAATGTGCTCACAATAAAATGAATGTTTGCTAGCTTTGCATATTTCATGACTCAGTTTTGAGCAAGTTACTGTGAATTTATTCGGTCATTTAATTATAAAATAGGGACAGCTGCAGCTAATCTCTGAATTTGACAAGCTCTTTCACCACAGACAGCATTAACCTTTCCACTTCAAAGACAGCGTAGATTGCCCCAGCTCTAATTAACACAGCGCTATTAAGACTCCGGTTGCAATCAGCAAAAGGCATCTTGACCTTCTTAAAGGCACCTGCCGTTAGATCGTAGGTCGCAGAAATTATGCCACAACACAAGCCCCTGTGTTTTTTCCAATGCAGGTACGTTGTGCATCATTTAAAGGGGCATCGTGCGCCTGAAAAAGTATTTCTTTATAAACACATGGTACGAGACCATGCCTGCCCTCTCAGGTGGACGTAAAAGATCCATTATTTCGAAGAAGAGCAGGGGAGTTCTCCCCGGTGTCCTGGCCAATATTTATCTCATTGCTGTTTGTGGGATCTTGCTGTGCGCAATTTGGCTGCTGCGTTTCCAACATTACAACGGTGGCTACATTTCAAAAAGAGCACATAATTGGCTGTGAAGCATTTTGGGACGTTCTGAAAGGCGCTATATAAATGCAAATTCCTTCTTTCTTTCGTTACGTAAATGATGTTGAAAAATATTGTTTTCCATGTGCATGGCGATATTGCTGAACACGATGGGACGATTCCTCTAACTCCATTTTCAAAACAAAGTTTGCCAAGAAAACAATTTCTTGAAGGAGCATTGGGGTAGTTTGTTAAACTCTGGCCGCTCAGCGTAAACAGGGCAGAAAATGCTTCTCCGCCCTGTTCATGCTGCGACCCAGCCTCCGTCACCCTCAAAAGGGGCCTCCCGCCGGTTTCAGTAGGTAGCAGAAAGAACGAACTTCTCTCTGCAGGCGCTGCCTGACCTGCCGAGCGGTTTCCAGCATTTTCTGTTTTTATTTCAGATTTCCAGCATCCGCCCGCTGTTTTGCTGGCAAAACCTTTGTTGGGCCGTTACACCACGAAGCTAGATAAATAAAATATTTGCCACTTGCGCTTGTTAATGTTAATTTGGCCGTTCCCAATTTTGAAACCGTGTTGTTTGAAAGTGCCCAAAGTCAGACTGGGAGCGCCAGCACTAAATATAACCAAAAACAGCATAATTCACTCTCCGTCCAACAGAGGAAATATACTTAATAGTCATTTGTAACACAGAAAGCAAATAGATGTTTCTGATCCAGTGCTAAAATTTAACCGTTATATTTAGTCATCACCGCCTGAAACCCGATATGTTTTCTTTGATTTGTTCTTATTTTAAAGTCACTTTCATAGAATCTTACAGCACAGAAGGAGGCCATTCAGCCCAACGTGACTGTGCCGGCTCTTTGAAAGAGCTATCCAATTAGTCCCATTCCCCTTAGCCCTGCAAATTTTTCATTTTCAAGTATTTATCCAATTCCCTTTTGAAAGTTATTATTGAATCTGCTTCCACCGCCCTTTCAGGCAGCGCATTCCAGATCAGAACAACTCGCTGTGTACAAAAAAAAATTCTCATCTCCCTCCCCCCCCACCCCTCGTTCTTTTGCCAATTACCTTAAATCTGTGTCCTCTGGTTACCGACCGTCCTGCCAGTGGAAACAGTTTCTCCTTATTTACTCTACCAAAACCCCTCATAATTTTGAACACCTCTATTAAATCTGCTCTTAACCTTCTCTGCTCGAAAGAGAACAATCCCTGTTTCTCTACTCTCTCTACATAACTGAAGTCCCTCATCCCTGGTACCATTCTAGTAAATCTCCTCTGCACCCTCTCCAAGGCTTGACATCCTTCCTAAAGAGTGGTGCCCAAAATTGGACACAATACTTGAGCTGAGGCCTAACCAGTGATTTATAAAGGTTTAACATAACTTCCTTGCTTTTGTACTTTTATGCCTCTATTAATAAAGCCCAGGATCCCATAATTTTTTTTTTTTTTAAAAAGAGTCCTTATCAACTTGTCCTGCCACCTTCAAAGATTTGTGCACGTACACCCCCAGGTCTCTCTGTTCCTGCACCCCCTTTAAATTTACTTACATTTAAATCATAACTAGTTTCCCACAAAATGCTGGGACCTGTGTTCAGGTGCGATGGTCTGTTTATTCTGTGCCTAAATCAGGATTGCCTTTTTTTGATATGCAGCCACAGAAATATTAATTGTCTGTCACTGAGGATTCTTTATGGAAGACAGTAATTGAAGTAAGCCACCCATAACTCTTGATTTAAGAGTGTGGAATAAACAACAGTATTAACGGCATCTCAAAGATGGCCAAAAAACTGTTATGACAATTTATTCTTTTTTCACAAATACCCACCTCTGTAAATGGCTAAAATGTTGTCTTTTGTTGGGCAGATCATAAATAGGGACAGGGGGTAGGGTGTGCCTTTTTTACTTTATAAATGAAAAGATACTGGCTCCTGCTTTACAATGGGCCTGATGTGTGCCTCCACCAATAGTGTCGGGGTCTTTGGTCTCTCAAGCATTAAACTAAAATATTTATAGCTCTCCACTTGAACATAAGCCCTTGAATATGCTTTGGTCAGGGTTATGCACAGTTCATGATACCATAAACTATTTAACAGGATTTATACCAGAACTGGTTCAAACGATTCCTTAGGACACAGCTTAGATGTGAGTAACTGCAAATAAAATTCTTAATTCCATAACTGCCATGGTATCAGACAATATGCTGATACTATTTTATCAAAAGACAGTCTGAAGATATGCACCACTTCCCTCTGGACTAGTTTCAGGTACTTTATGGCAGTATTACCACACAGTGGACCAATCAATAACAAATTTGAAAACAGAATTTAATTTTGTTCTATTTCTATCAAAGACCTTGAGCTACAAATTCACACTACGTCAAAGAATTAATGATGAAGTGAGTAATATTTGGGGCCGAGATGGTTCTGGTTTGTGAATTTATTGCTTAATTCCTGTTTGTGAATTTATTGCTTAATTCCTGTTTGTGAATTCTCAAAGTAGTGGCTGGTCACCTTGGGGAGCAAGATGAAAGAGTTTGTCTGACATAAAAGGGAATGTTAAAGTATCCTTCCACTTTGATGGTGCTAAATAAAACTAAAATAAATAATAGTATTTTAAGTTTTATATAAGAGTACAAGTGTCATAGATAGTACATCCAATGGACAGCACTGAAATAGGATTTTATTTCCATTAATGAAACAGGCTATAAGTTTGGGGAATCATAATATCATGTTTCACTCCTTTCGTAATACATGCTCCATTTTTGCAATTCAGTCTAAAAAAATAGGATGCATTTAAACATGAAAGAGCTCTCCAATTAGTCCTGTTCCCCTGCCTTTCCCCGTAGCCCTGCAAATTTTTCCTTTTCAAGTATTTATCCAATTCCCTTTTGAAAGTTATTATTGTATCTGCTTCCACCCCCCCCCCCTTTCAGGCAGCGCATTCCAGATCATCATAACTCGCTGCATAAAAAAAATTCTCATCTCCCCCTGGTTCTTTTGCCATAGAATCATAGAAAGGTTACAGCACAGAAGGAGGCCATTCGGCCCATCGAGTCTGTGCCGGCTCTATGCAAGAGCAATCCAACTAGTCCCACTCCCACGCCCTATCCCTTTGGCCCTGCAAATTTTTTCCTTTCAAGTACTTATCCAGTTCCCTTTTGAAGGCCATGACTGAATCTGCCTCCACCACCCCCTCGGGCAGTGCATTCCAGATCCTAACCACTCGCTGTGTAAAGAAGTTTTTCCTCATGTCACCTTTGATTCTTTTGCCAATCACCTTATATCTATGTCCTCTGGTTCTTGACCCTTCCACCAATGGGAACAGTTTCTCTCTATCTATTCTGTCTAGGCCCTTCATGATTTTGAATACCTCGATCAAATCTCATCTCAACCTTCTCTGTTCCAAGAACAACCACCCCAGCTTCTCCAGTCTATCCACATAACTAAAAGTCCCTCATCCCTGGAATCATTCTAGTAAATCTCTTTTGCACCCTCTCGAAGGCCTTCACATCTTTCCTAAAGTGTGGTGCCCAGAACTGGACACAATACTCCAGTTGTGGCCAAACCAGTGTTTTATAAAGGTTCATCATGACTTCCTTGCTTTTGTACTCTATGCCTCTATTTATAAAGCCCAGGATCCCGTATGCTTTTTTAACTGCTTTCTCAACCTGCTCTGTCACCTTCAACGATTTATGTACATTTACCCTCAAATCTCTCTGTTCCTATACCCCTTTTAGAATTGTGCCCTTTAGTTTATATTGCTTCTCCTCATTCCTCCTACCAAAACGTATCACCTCGTATTTTTCTGCATTAAGTTTCATCTGCCATGTGTCCGCCCATGCCACCAGCCTGTCTATATCCTCTTGAAGTCTATCACTATCCTCCTCACTGTTCACTGCACTTCCAAGTTTTGTGTCATCTGCAAATTTGGAAATTGTGCCCTGTACACCCAAGTCCAAGTCATTAATATATATCAAGAAAAGCTGTGGTCCCAGTACCGATCCCTAGGGACCACCACTGTACAGCTCTCTCCAGTCTGAAAAACAACCGATCACCATTACTCTCTGCTTCCTGTTATTTAGCCAGTTCTGTATCCATGCTGCTACTGCCTCCTTTATTCCATGGGCTTCAATCTTGATGACAAGCCAATCATGTGGCACTTCATCAAATGCCTTTTGAAAATCCTTATCCATCACATCAGCTGCATTGCCCTCATCTACCCTCTTTGTTGCCTCATCAAAAAACTCAATCAAGTTAGTTAAACACGATTTGCCTTTAACAAATCAGTGCTGGCTTTCACTAATCAATCCACTTGTCCAAGTGACTGCTAATTCTGTCCCAGATTATCGTTTCTAAAAGTTTCCCCACCACTGAGGTTAAACTGACTGGCCTATAGTTGCTGGGTTTATCCTTACACCCTTTTTTGAACTAGGGTGGAACATTTGCAATTCTCCAGTCCTCTGGCACCACCCCCGTGTCTACAGATGTTTGGAAGATTATGGCCAGTACCTCCATAATTTCCACCCTTACTTCGCTCAGCAACCTAGGATGCATCCCATGGTGATTTTCTTGAAGTGACTTATCTACTTTAAGTACAGCTAGCCTTTCCAGTATCTCCTCTATCAATTTTTATCCCATCCAGTTTCTCAATTACATCTTCCTTTACTGAGGCTCTGGCAGCATCTTCTTCCTTGGTAAAGACAGATGCAAAGTCCTCATTTAGTACCTCGGCCATGCCCTCTGCCTCCATGAGTAGATCTCCTTTATGGTCCCTCATCGCCCCCACCCCTCCTCTTACTACCCATTTACTGTTCACATGCTTATAGAAGACTTTTGGATTCCCTTTTATGTTGGCCGCCAGTCTATTCTCATACTCTCTCTTTGCCCCTCTTATTTCATTTGTCACTTCCCCTCTGAACTTTCAATATTCAGCCTGGTTCTCACTTGTGTTATCAACCTGACATCTCTAATGCACCCCTTTTTTCTGCTTCATCTTACTCACTATCTCTTTTGTCTCCAGGGAGCTCTGGCTTTAGCTGCCCTCCTTTCTCCCTCGTGGGAATGTACCTAGACTGTACCTGAACCTGAACCATCTCCTCTTTAAAAGCTGCCAATTGTTTAATTATAGTTTTGCCTGCCAGTCTTTGATTCCAGTTTCCCCGGGCCAGATCTGTTCTCATCCCACTGAAATTGGCCCTCCTCCAATTGAGTATTTTTACTTTAGAGTGGTCAGTGTCCTTTTCCATAGCTATTCTAAACCTTATGATACTATGATCGCTGGTCCCTAAATGTTCCCCCACTGACACTTGCTCCACTTGGCCCACCTCATTCCCCATACTTGAGCCAAATCTGTCCCAATTTAAACTCTCATGCAGGAAAGACCCTTTCTTAAACTTGTCCTGTAACAGAACAGGCACGTTATCTTATGTTGAGCCTCCTCCTTATCCTTGGCTCCCTCCTGCTCTATTTTCTTAATTTCCCACTGATTACATTTCTGTATGCCAACAAGCTGCTTGAATTTTCCTATATTCAACAACTTCTCGCGGGACTTCTGGCGTTAATACTGAACAACAATTGTTGCCCACACACCCTTTCAGTTCCCTACTTGGACCCTTGGTTAGCGAGGCGAAAAAGTCCTAAGCCTGACTTCACAACAAAGCACTGTGCCTCCAACAAGGTTCCGCACATCACCGTTGGTCAACACCTGCCTGCGTTCGCCAATTTATTGGGAATATATATACGGTCTTAGGGAGCCCCTTCTCCGCTACTCACCTCCCAGTTCCAAAAGATTCGAGTCGATCCCAATTGGTCATGGTGGCGCGTACTTTATTACGAAGAACAGTTTAATACACTCAGTATTTAAGCAGCAGTTTACAGATTGGAAACTGGAGATATATTACCCACTTCCACTCTGGGTCGGGCTCAAGCCTTTGACTCTCACCTCTTGCGATCCTCACCCACCCTCTTGGATCTCACGGATCCTGCCCTTTTGCAGACTTCTTCCTTCTTTCTACGTGGGTGTTGGGCTCCTACCACTCCATCTGCCTTAACAACTCGTCCGCTATTTCTTGAGGGATCCAATAACCTTAAATCTGTGTCCTCTGGTCACTGACCCTCCTGCCAGGGTTAACAGTTTATCCTTATTTACTCTATCAAAACCTTTCATGATTTTGAACATCTCTATTAAATCTCCCCTTAACCTTCCTTCTCTGCTCTAAGCAGAGCAAGCCCAGTTTTATTGGAAATAGCCCAATTTCCTGCAGCTCTGTAAATTTTCCACGTGAATCATTGCTGTTCACAAATCGGCTGCCGCGTTGCCTACATTACAGCAGTGACTGCACCTCAAAAAGTATTTCATTGGCTGTAAAGCGCTTTGGGACGTCCTGAGATTGTGAAAGGCGCGATAGAAATGCACGTCTTTCTTCTTTCTTTCTATTCGAATGGCAAAATGCGTCTCCAGGTGAAAGCTTGCAGTGGGTTGAATAGATCTTGTGCCTGGCATCAAGACAAAATAAGTGGGGAAAAATTCTGATAAATATTTCTCACTTGACTATTCTGCCTCTATAAAAAAGGGATTCTGAACAAGAGTTGGATAGGAAGTGGTTTAGTAAATTGGAATTCTATGTGGTTATCACAAACGTGTTTACCTCGAGTTGAGTGCCACGAAATCACTGTTTACAGTGAAAAATTCCACATCAAAATTCACAACGGAATAGAATCATACTCATGATACACTGAGATAACTACACATTTAGAGTAAAAAATCTAAGTGTTTCATTGTTTGGTCCAGGGATGCAATTCACACTAAACATCCGAGGGAGACTCCATATTGGTCATGTGATGACTTTATTGAGATGGAATAAGTGGAGTAAAATCAAATCACTCGAGCAACAGTAGAGGAACAAACAAAACGGTATTACCCGCTCTTCTGGGCACAGTCATTGCCCCTGCCTCTTCCTGGTATTCTTCCTTCTACTAGGAGTTCTATCTTTCTCCCAGTTTCTATCCTTTCTCTCTTTCTGCCAAGTCGTTTATTCACCCTGTGCTCAGGTTCAGCTATCACGTCTATCATGTATTGTTCACTTTATTACGCATTCAAACCCACTTAATATGCAAACTCGCCTCAAGATTGTGGGAAGATCGTAAACTCACCATCTGCCCCTAGCTCCCCTTGATCAATAACCCTCATGCTGTGAACAAATGGTCAGCTCCACACAAGGCAATCAAACCGGCGTTCAGTTTACTGCCAGTATCACCCGAAACTTAGTCTAGCTTTAATGTAACGTGTCGCTAAAAACTTATTAACGCCATGTTTGAATTCTACCATGACCACTCTGCTTCCTTACAACACATCAACTAAAACCAAGGCCTTCTATCACAAAGCGTTTCATTTCTGTCTGCAGTGCGATATTTGTTTTTAAATCTGTTAATTGAAATTTAACGACAGGGCTAAGAAACAATTTTTTTTTTTTTAAAAACCCTTTTGAATAGACTGTGTGGCATCAGTTCAGCTTCCCCCACCTGGAAAGAGAAGGTGGCATTTTTCATGGATTAGAGAGTCTTTAAATCACTCACTGCATCAATTTTGGCAATGCACCAATACCTGATTGAGCTGATGGATGCTGCCTTCTCTGCTCCAAACTATTGCTCAATGATTTTCAAGTCAGCACTCTCCTGACATTCTGAACCTGCATACACGCCAATGTTTCATGCGAACAAATGCCATCTCGATATAAAAAGGCTTCATTGTAGTTCTCATATTTACAGCAGCATAATTCACCAAGACACAGATGTAATTGTCAAGCTACTCTTAACATTAGAAGATTGAGAAAGATATGCTACAACAACAATTTGCCTTTAATGTAGTAAAACATCCCGAGGCGCTTCACAGGAGCGTATATCAGACAAAATCTGACACCGAGCCACGTAAGGAGGTATTAGGACAAGTGGCCAAAAGCTTGGTCAAAGAGGGAGGTTTCAAGGAATGTCGTAAAAGGAGGAGGAGAGAGAGGCGGAGAGGTTTAGGGAGGAAATTCCAGAGCTCAGGGCCCAGGCAGTTGAAGGCACGGCCGCCAATGGTGGAGCGATGAAAAATCATGGCGCAACCAATTTTCACAAATTAGCTTATGTGGCTGAGTGGAATGAAAATAGTTGAATGGTACAAACCTAGTTAGAATGAAAAATTCAGATTGCTCAGAATAGGCTGAATTTCACTCTCGGGAGAAATGTGCATGGAGGTTGTGGCTTTACATGAAATTGCAGAGTGTTGTACGGTTCAGGGGAAGCCCACTTACATTGCTTTAATCAATTTCCTAAGGCTTTCAGCCTAGTCAGTCACTCGTGTCACCCTCATGAAGAAGCTGGAAGCTTTGGGAACACGTGGTGTAATCTTGGGATTTTATCCGGGATGTGTAATCAGCCCCAAGATCCGTATAAGGGTAGATGAGAGACTCACCTGGACATCTAGTGACGTCTACTCCCATCTTCAACAAAGGAAGATGGGAACAGCAGGAGGCCATTCAGCCCCTCGAGCCTGTTCTGCCATTCAATTAGATCATGACTGACTGGTACCCCAACTCCATTTACCCGCCTTTGTTCCATATCCCTCGATATGCTGACCCAACAAAAAATCTGTCAATCTTAGTCTTATAAATTTCAATTGACCCCCAGCCTCAACAGCTTTTTGGTGGAAGAGAGTTCCAGATTTCCACTCCCCTTTGTATGAAAAATGCTTCCTGATTTCATCCTGACTAACCTTGCTCTAATTTTAAGACTATGTCCCCTTGTTCTAGATTCCCCAACAGAGGAAATAGTTCCTCTGTTTCTACCATATCAAATCCTTTAATCATCTTTTGAAGGAGGTGACTAAAGTAGTGGACAGGGGAATGTCTATGGACGTTGTTTATATGGACCTCCAGAAGGCATTCAATAAAGTCCTTCATGAGAGACTGTTAGCTAAAGTTGAAGCTCATGGAATTGAGGGCAAATTATTGACCTGGTTAGGAAATTGGCTGAGTGGCAGGAGACAGAGAGTAGGGATAATGGGCAGGTACTCACATTGGCAGGAAGTTACTAGTGGTGTCTCACAGGGACCTGTGTTGGGGCCTCAACTATTCACTGTATTTATTGACAACTTAGATGACGGGATAGAGAGCCACATATCCAAATTTGCCGATGACATAAAGACAGGCGGCATTGTAAGCAGTGTAGATGGAAACATAAAATTACAGAGATATTAATAGATTAAGTGAATTAGTAAAACTGTAGCAAATGGATTTCAATATAGGCAAGTGTGAGGTCATCTACTTTGGACCTAAAAAAGGATAGATCAGAGTACTTTCTAAATGGTGAAAAGCTCTAACAGTGGAGGTCCAAAGAGACTTAGGGGTCGATGTTCATAGATCATTAAAGCGTCATGGACAGGTACAGAAAATAATCAGAAAGGCTAATGGAATGCTGGCCTTTATATCTAGAGGACTAGAATACAAGGGGGTAGAAGTTATGCTGCAGCTATACAGAGCCCTGGTTAGACCACACCTGGAGTACTGTGTTCAGTTCTGGGCATCGCACCTTAGGAAGGATATATTGGCCTTGGAGGGAGTGCAGCATAGATTTACTAGGATGATACCTGGACTCTAAGGGTTAAATTACGAGGAGAGATTACACAAACTAGGGTTGTATTCCCTGGAATTTAGAAGATTAAGGGGTGATTTGATCAAAGTTTTCAAGATATTCAGGGGAACTGATAGTTTCTCTCTATCTACCCTATTTCCGCTGGTTGGGGAGTCTAGGACTAGGGGACAGAGCCTAAAAATTAGAGCCAGGACTTTCAGGAGTGAAGTTAGGAAACACTTCTACACACAAAGGGTGGGAGAAGTTTGGAACTCTCTTCCGCAAACGGCAGTTGATGCTCGCTCAACTGTTAATTTTAAATCTGAGATTGAGAGATTTTTGTTAACCAAAGGTATGAAGGGATATGGGGCTAAGGCGGGTATATGGAGTTAGGTCACAGATCAGCCACGATCTCAATGATTGGCAGAACAGGCTCGAGGGGCTAAATGGTCTACTCCTGTTCCTCGATTAGATCACTCCTCAACCCTCAACGCAAAGGAGTAGAAGCCAAGTTTGTGTGACAATGAGCTAACCAGTGGAATATGATAGGAAATGTTATTCTGCCTGTGGTATTCCGCCTTTGTATGATTCAAGAGCGGTTCTCAAAAACAATGAGGGGAAAATACGAGAGGCATATGTCCCAATTCTTGGTTCAGCCTGGACACAATCCTTCAGGACCACACTAAGGGAACTTTGGTCTTTCCCCCCCCCCCCAGTGACAGAAGAGTGCCAAATCATAGAATTACATGGAACGTACAGCACAGAAACAGGCCATTCGGCCCAACTGGTCTATGCTGGTGTTTATGCTCCACATAAGCCTCCTCCCTCCCTACTTCATCTAACCCTGTTAGCATAACCTTCTATTCCTTTCTCCCTCATGTATTTATCTGGTTTCCCCTTAAATGCATCTATTGCCTCAATGCTGGGATAAAGAAAATCGGGAGTGCACAAGAGGCCAGAACTGGAGGAGCACAGAGTTCTCGGAGGGTTGTAGGTATACCGAGTCAGGCCAAACATTTTCTAAAATGGGGCATGCTGGAAGCTCTTTTCAAGTGTCCCATGGTATAGGTAACCAAATGCTGTCACCAGATTGCAAGTGCATGATATTAAATTGAAATCATTTCATAAACACAATTTAACAATAATATTTAAACCAACACTGAATCATCATTGAGCTTCAAATTAAGGGAGCATTGCATTGGAGACAACAAAGGGGCGAATTTCTGCAGGTGGTCTCCCAATTGGCAGAAGATCTGCGGGAGCACCAGAGAAATGGGGTTTCTCCAGGAGTGCCACGGATATTGCCCTACAGTCAGGGCATAAAAATCAGAAAAATTTCAACACGCTAATTTCCTCTTCCCAAAGACCATGGTTATACAATTGATGGCAAAACACAATTCTTTCCTGTTTTAGGTTCTCAGCAAAGTTGCTGCACACTCTTGTCGCTCACCTGCTGAAACAGATAAACAAACAAGAGACACAACAGCATTCAAGTTTCAATTATGTCTCAAAAATCATTCCTACTCTTACCCTACCATGCAATTTTATAGTGAGACAGAAACGTTCAGCTTATTCCTGAAATGCACACCATGCCTGTCATGTGATATACAGCTTTCTTTCCTGAGTGACATGATTTATGTTTTGAAGCCCAGAGACTGGATACTGTAGACATATTTTCTTCGGAAATGCATTCGTTAGGGGATTTTAAACGCAACACAGTAGAGTAACAGAGGGATTGCAAATTGTTTTCCCATGACAATTACTCACTGCCGTCAAGAGTTCCTCGCTAAGGCAATGCAACAAGTATGCAGTTTTCTGCCTTCTGTCCCTGGAAGGACCAGCTTTCATCAGTGGGCTGTAATGCTTTTTGGCATCAGATATCTAGTATACCGAAGTTATTTCCATTGTATCCATGTGTCAGTCATGCCTCAGTGGGTAGCACTCTCACCGCTAAGTGAGAAGGTTGTAGGTTCGAGTCCCACTCCAGGGACTGGAGCATAAAATCCAGGCTGACACGCCCAGTGCCAGTACAAGGAGTGCTGCACTGTTGGAGGTCCTGTCTTTCAGATGAACAGAACAGATTAAACTGAGGCCCCGTCTGCCCTCTCAGGTGGACACAAACGATCCCATGGCATTATTTCGAGGAAGAACAGGGGAGTTCTCCCCGGTGTCCCGGCCGATATTTATCCTTCAACCAACATCACTAAAAACAAATTATCTGGTCATTATCACGTTGTGGGATCTTGCTGTGCATAAATAGGCTGCCGGGTTTCCTACATTACAACAGTGACTACATTTCAAAAGTACATCATTGGCTGTAAAGTGCTTTGGGACATCCTGAGGTCATGAAAGGTGCTATATAAATGCAAGCTCGCTCTTTATTTATCGTGTGAATGATTCCACTAGTGCAGAGAAGGGAAAAGGAAGATGTCCTGGAATATAAAATAACCCATTCATTCTATAAATCAGTAATACATACTGTTAATTTGTAAATCTTATTTGATATATCTGGCACTAAAACTACAATGTTTGGTTTGTTAAGAAAATGACCATATAAAAACACAGGAATATTGGCAGATTATTCCTGCAACCGCAAGATTAGCGACTCAGACCGTAAATCTCGCCATCTGGCTCGCAAATCTCACCGTTGCTAACTTGCTCCAAATTTTGCTGTTTTTTTTTAAAAAAAAAATTAGATTAGATTAGACCGCAAAGAGCACAGCAGCGAATCAGGCAGTCAGCGTCAAACTAAGAGCTGAAGTGATGGCACATTCTGGAGTCGTGGGAGGGGTTTCATTGGAAGTGGAACTTCTTAAATCAACTGCGATCTGTAATCACTTTAAGGCCTCGCGGCGCCTTTTCAAGTTTTGATATTTTTGTCAGTTTCACTGCTGTGAGAGATCCCTCAATTCAGGCCATTCCCGAGACCCTACACTATAAATTATATATTAGGAATAAAATAATTATTGACCTGTATTTTCATGGATTGCGAGGGCATAAAACGAGCTCAGCAAACTGACCTTGGTGTTTAAAAGTTATTGAAAAGTTCTGGGTTTGAAGGAGACGGAGGATTGCAAATCTTGGTGGACAGCAAAACATTTACATAATGACATGCTGACTCCTGAGTCGATGGGCTTGAAATGTTTTTGAGGTATAAAAAAGGAAAGACTTGCATTTATATAGTGCCTTTCACAATATCCCAAAGCACTTTACAATCAATAAAGTACTGTTGAAGTGTAGTCACTGTTGCAATGTAGGAAACGCGGCAGCCAATTTGCACACAGCAAGATCCCACAAACAGCATCAAGATAATGACCAGATAATCTGTTTTAGTGACTTTGGTTGAAGGATAAATATTGGTCAGGGCACCGGGGAAAACTCCCCTGCTCTTCTTTCGAAATAGTGCCATGGGATCTTTTACGTCCACCTGAGGGGGCAGACGGGGACTCGGCTTAACATCTCATCTGAAAGACGGCACCTCTGACAGTGCAGCACTCCCTCAGAACTGTACGAACATACGAATTAAGAGCAGGAGTGGGCCATTCAGCCCCTCGAGCCTGCACAGCCATTTGATAAGATCATGGCTGATCTGATTGTGGCCTCAACCCTACTTTCCAGTCTACCTACTATAACCTTAGATTCCTGATTTAACAAGGGAGTCAATCTAACTCATGTACTGAAGTGTCAGCTTAGATTTTGTGCTCAAGTCTCTGGAGTGGGACTTGAACCCACGACCTTCTGACTCAGAGGCGAGTGTGCTACCCACTGGGCCATGGCTGACACAGTTACTCATAACTGATGAGATGATAATTAATAAGCAAATTAAGAGCTATTAGAAAAGATATGTCCATTGTGTTAGTGGCTTTAGTGAGGTTGAGCACTGGTGGGGGAAAGAATCAGAGAAAAAGGGTCATTTAAATTCTGAAAACAATCTCAAATTGAATGGCCTCTGGGCATACAACAAGGCAATATTAAAATCAAGAATCCGAGGTGCAGGGAGTAGATACAAAGATTAAACAACTAGGATCTTTGAGTAACAGTAACTGGGAGTTTAAAATCAGATCTTGGAGCAATAAATCACTCTGATGGCAGGCCATTAACACCATTATTTTTTTTTAAAAGTCCAAGTGGCAGCAGAGTGAAAACTGGAATAAATGCAGGAAAATCTCGATCACCGTTGATTTTAATGGGGGCAGGGCTCTGGGAATTACCTTCTCAGTGAGGGTAATGGGACCAAGGTCCCAGCAAAATTTGGAGTGGCACAATTAATGGCGCAAGTCACTTGCTCCATAATTTCCTCTCTTTCTTTTACTCCATTCAAGGGTCCCTACAACAATGGCTCACATCCCCAGGAAAGTCTCGGCCATATTAAGTCAATGGCCACAAGAGTAGAAATTCACCACCTTATTTTGGGGGGGGGGGGGGGGGGTTTTGAGAAAAAAAAGAGAAAAATAATAATGGTTGAAAATAAAGTGGGGACATTTGATTAGCAATGAGAATATGGAGAAATCCCAAGGAACCTGTGTGTTACTCACTCATTGGCACACCACTGTGCTGTACCACTAGATTGAAATACCTTTAGAGATGCTCGATTATATTAGTCTCCACTGTGGGGGTCAGTGAATTTGGAAGTAATGTTTTTACATGGTTCAGATATCAGTGGTGCCTTCACTTGATGGCATAATATTCAGATCATAATCAACATTCCCATTGTTTCCAGTCAGCAAGTTCTGCTGTAACCATTTGCACCTCCTCTGGACCAGTCTTTTGTTTCTTTACTTGTCCCATTCCCGCCCTCCTTGCCTTGCACCATCATCCCTTTTGTCATTTAATCACTCCTGCCCTCCACCCTCTCACAGACCTTCCCTTTTGTTCTTTCCTCCCCTTTTTCCCCTGGCTCTCTACTTGCTTATAAACTGTTATATCTCTAACATTTTCCAATTCTAATGAAAGGTCATCGACCTGAAACGTTAACTCTGCTGCTCTCTCCACAGATGCTGCCTGACCTGCCGAGAGTTACCAGCAATTTACGGTTTTTATTTCAGATTTCCAGCATCCACAGTATTTTGCTTTTGTCAAAATGCTCACTGTCCATTGCAAATGCTACTCTCCGAGTTAGAGAGGCCATACACATGTTCCATGATTCTTTTAAAAATCAAGTGATGTAATTTCCATGGATCAGTAATTTGTGAACTACAAGGCATACATACATTGCTGACCATGTATTTTTCTTCAATAACCATTATTAGTGAACAGCCCAGAGCACCGAATAATAGTCAAAGGCATTTAAAGAGAAATCTATTGTACATATATTACAAAACTTGGCTGACTTTACAAAAGGAGACAGCTTCTATCAATAAGAACTGATTAACAGATTCTTGGAGAAGTCACTGGTATATCATTTAAAACTCTACAGATTCACTTAGAGTGCAGCAAATGAGCAGGAAAAACACCCTTGTCTCCTCACAGGGATCAACATAAGAATCCCTCCGCCTGTCCAAGTAAAGATGTGTTTTGACAAGTAAAAGGTGTAGCACTAAGGCACTGGGACAACTGAATGCCAGTCCTTATTATTCAGTTGAAGACCAAACCACAAAAATGCTAAATCAGGATTATCGTGGCCGCGATTGGCATGGTTGTAACAGAGTGCAGGGTGGAGTCTGCTCTGCTGAGCTGGACAGTGTGTTCAGCATTATTTCAGTCACAGCTGCAACTGACAAAATCCCACAGGGATAGATATTAGTTTTCGAACACCTGTCCCAGTCACAGCTGTGTCTTCTTACCTGTGTCTTCAGCTAAATAATGAGGCAGGTGTTGCTCAGAAAAGCAGCCACTCTTGCCTTAATTTGACTAAGGCTACAGACATATATTACATGCATATATAAGCAAACAAGCCCTGATAAATGTTATTGTTTGCACGTTGCAGTAGCAACTGTTAGTTATAACCTCTCAGGTCTGCATTAATAGGAAAGACTGAACAGGCTAAAAAGGCTGAAGGGTGACCCGATAGAGGCGTTTGAAATTATGAAAGGGTTCGATAGGATAGACGTAGAAAAGATGTTTCCACTTGTGGGGGTGTCCATGGAGGGATTTGAAGACAAGGATGAGAATTTTTTTTTTTAAATTGAGGCATTGCCAGACTGGGAGCAAATGTAGGTCAGCGAGCACAGGGGTGATGGGTGAACGGGACTTGGAGAGAGTTAGGATACAGGCGGCAGGGTTTTGGATGAGCTCAAGTTTAGGGAGGGTGGAAGATGGGAGGCCGGCCAGGAGACCACTGGAATAGTCGAGTCTAGAGGTAACAAAAGCATGGATGAGGGTTTCAGCAGCAGATGAGCTGAGGCAGGAGTGGAGACGGAGGGAGGCGGTCTTGGTGATGGAGCGGATATGGGGGTCAGAAACTCATTTCAGGGTCAAATAGGACTCGAAGGTTGTGAACAGTCTGGATCAGCCTCAGACAGCAGCCAGGGAGAGGGATGGAGTCAGTGGCTATGGAACGGAGTTTGCAATGGGGATCAAAGACAATGGCTTCGGTCTTCCCAATATTTAGTTGGAGGACATTTTTGCTCATCCAGTACTGGATGTCGGACAAGCAGTGTGACAAACGAGAGACAGTGGAGGGATCGACAGAGGTGGTGGTGAGGTAGAGCTGGGCGTCGTCAGCATACATGTGGAACCTGGCATCGTGCTTTTGGATGATGCCGTCGAGGGGCAGCATATAGATAAGAAATAGGAGGGGGCAAAGGATAGATCAACGGTGCGGGAATGGGAAGAGAAGCCATTGCAGGTGATTCTCTGGCTTCGACTGGATAGATAAAAATGGAACCAGACGAGCACAGTCCCACCCAGCTGGATGACAGAGGAGAGGCGTTGGAGGAGGATAGTGTGGACAACCGTGTCAAAGTTACGCAGTTCCATACAAATAGAGTACTGTAGCATAACAGTTATGTTACTGGACTGGTAATCCAGAGAACGTGAGTTCAAATCCCACCATGGCAGTTTGAAAATTTGAATTCAGTTTAAACAATCTGGAAATAAAAAGCTGGTAAAAAAGTGAAGGCCTATATGTGACTCCAGTCCCACACCAACGTGGTTGACTCTTAGCTTCCCTCTGAAGTGGCCAGCAAGCCCCTCGGTTACATCAAGAAGAATGGGCCTCTATTCTCTGGAGATTAGAATAATGAGAGGTGATCTCATTGAAACCTATAAAAATTCTTAGAGGGCTTGACAGGGTATGTGCCAAGAGGTTGTTTCCCCTGGCTGGAGAGTCTAGAACTAGGGGGCATAGTCTCAGGATAAGGGGTCGGCCATTTAAGACTGAGACGAGTAGGAATTTCTTCACTCAGAGGGTGGTAAATATTTGGAATTCTCTTCCCCAGAGTGCGCTGGATGCTCAGTCATTGAATATATTCAAGGCTGAAAGAGACAGATTTTTGGACTCTAGGGGAATCAAGGGATACGGGGATCGGGCAGGAAAGTGGAGTTGGGGTCGAAGATCAGCCATGATCTGATTGAATGACGGAGCAGGCTTGAGGGGCCTTATGGCCTACTCCTGCTCCAATTTTTTGTGTTCTTATCAAACCACCAGAACGGAACAGAATTAAACCAGATGGGCAACTCAGCTGCGACCCAGGCATCGAAATCAGGACGTGGCAAAGTCCTGTTCACTAACACCTGGGGACTGGTGCCAGAGTTAGGAGAGCTCTCTCTCAGACCAGTCTCATGGTTTCAGGTCAAACATGGGCAAAGAAATCTCTCGCTGATGAATCAATAGGCCACCCTGTTGACCACCACTTGGGAGGAAGGGTGGCTCAGTACTACCCCCACTGACCGAGCCGTTCCTTCACGGTCACCGGGTCAAAATCCTGGAACTCCCTGCCCAACAGCACGGTGGGAGCACCTTCACCACACGGACTGCAGCGGCTCGCCACCATCTTCTCAAGGGCCAAATAAGGACGGGGCAATAAATGCCGGTCTTTCCGGCGATGCCCGCATCCCGAGAACGAATTTTTTTTTTTTTTTTTTTAAAACCTGCAAAAGTTGTGTGACATTTGCTGCCAGCTGTTAACTGAAAAGTGAAGCCACTCTTGGCCACTTCTGTTCTACAGATGAGTCTGTATTGTGGCCATAAAGCACCCGAATTTGGCAGATTTATGGCGGTACTCAGCAAGGAAGATGCTGCTCCGATCACACCACCGTGAGGTGAATTCCAAACCATGCCTGAGTGAGTGCGATAAATACCACGAGTTAAAAAAATTAATCAAACTACTTGAATATAAAAACTATGAACGTGACCAAGGTTTGAGTTTTATTTTACAGTGAATATTTACGCAAGATACATATTTGCTAACATTTCAAGTTGTTACGTTACTGACATTTAATGGAACAGACTGGGTTTGTTCAGGCATTACCCTGCATTCCTCAGGTGTTTATAAATTTTACAGAATGCTAAAATGTACTTGTGTCATGTTTTTGGCGCATGTTACTTTGGGCAGAAAATAGTTCGATCTCCTGGGTACTAAAAATATTCTTGGGCTGGTTTGTGAAAAAAATCTGCTTTATTGTGAGGTTAGTCCATTAACGCACAAATAATGATGGTAACCTAGAGATGAATATCTAAATCAGCTGTTTGAAGTTCAAAAAGACTTGTGCTATCTGAAATCTTTCTGTTCAGAAGCGAGCGAGCGAGCTAAACACTTCGCATATTTTCGACTATTTCTAGCTTCTAGTTTTATTTAGAGTTCAGTTCCATTCTAGCAAAAGAAAGCTGATAATTTCAAAGATTATATTTACTAGGTTATGCTAATGATTGGGTGATTTACACATCACAAAATGGTCCCCTGAACAGTATCTGGCTGGTTAACAGAAATTATTAACTTGTTTGCTTATGCATATTGCCCAGTTCATTGCTTAGATTGTTAGCTATTGGTCACATAAATGTTCCCTGGTCTTAAAATAATGCCCAATTACAAATTGCACAACATCCATCCTTTACATAAACCAGAAATTCTAGCACTCGTATCCACCTTAAACCAAGTGACGTTTATATAAATGGGCCCCGAGATTGTAATTGACTCTATACCTAGACCAGACTCCACAGGCACCTCTTTCACATCCTCCTCCTTCATGAGACGCAATAACACCCAAGGAAAGCAGATCCATTACTCGAGTATTGATCTTCATTGGACCTTCCATGGCTGATAAAACAGAATTGGCATTGCTGAAATCAGCAATGCAAATGGGTTCCACAATCATTAATGGTCCGTGCACGCAGGAAGGTGCACAGTCCCAATCGTTAATGGTCCGTGTACGCAGGAAGGTGCACAGTCCCAATCGTTAATGGTCCGTGTACGCAGGAAGGTGCACAGTCCCAATCATAAACGGTCCGTGTACGCAGGAAGGTGCACAGTCCCAATCGTTAATGGTCCGTGTACGCAGGAAGGTGCACAGTCCCAATCGTTAATGGTCCGTGCACGCAGGAAGGTGCACAGTCCTGATCATTAATGGTCCATGTACGCAGGAAGGTGCACAGTCCCAATCGTTAATGGTCCGTGCACGCAGGAAGGTGCACAGTCCCAATCGTTAATGGTCCGTGTACGCAGGAAGGTGCACAGTCCCGATCGTTAATGGTCCGTGTACGCAGGAAGGTGCACAGTCCCGATCGTTAATGGTCCATGTACGCAGGAAGGTGCACAGTCCCAATCGTTAATGGTCCATGTACGCAGGAAGGTGCACAGTCCCGATCATTAATGGTCCATGTACGCAGGAAGGTGCACAGTCCCGATCATTAATGGTCCGTGTACGCAGGAAGGTGCACAGTCCAGATCATTAATGGTCCGTGTACGCAGGAAGGTGCACAGTCCTGATCATTAATGGTCCGTGTACGCAGGAAGGTGCACAGTCCCGATCATTAATGGTCCATGTACGCAGGAAGGTGTACAGTCCTGATCATTAATGGTCCGTGTACGCAGGAAGGTGCACAGTCCCGATCATTAATGGTCCGTGTAGGCAGGAAGGTGCACAGTCCTGATCATTAATGGTCCGTGTACACAGGAAGGTGCACAGTCCTGATCATTAATGGTCCGTGTACGCAGGAAGGTGCACAGTCCCGATCATTAATGGTCCGTGTACGCAGGAAGGTGCACAGTCCCGATCATTAATGGTCCATGTACGCAGGAAGGTGTACAGTCCTGATCATTAATGGTCCGTGTACGCAGGAAGGTGCACAGTCCTGATCATTAATGGTCCGTGTACGCAGGAAGGTGCACAGTCCTGATCATTAATGGTCCGTGTACGCAGGAAGGTGCACAGTCCCAATCGTTAATGGTCCATGTACGCAGGAAGGTGCACAGTCCCAATCGTTAATGGTCCGTGTACGCAGGAAGGTGCACAGTCCCAATCGTTAATGGTCCATGTACGCAGGAAGGTGCACAGTCCCAATCGTTAATGGTCCATGTACGCAGGAAGGTGCACAGTCCCAATCGTTAATGGTCCATGTACGCAGGAAGGTGCACAGTCCTGATCATTAATGGTCCGTGTACGCAGGAAGGTGCACAGTCCTGATCATTAATGGTCCGTGTACGCAGGAAGGTGCACAGTCCCAATCGTTAATGGTCCATGTACGCAGGAAGGTGCACAGTCCCAATCGTTAATGGTCCATGTACGCAGGAAGGTGTACAGTCCCAATCATTAATGGTCCGTGTACGCAGGAAGGTGTACAGTCCCAATCATTAATGGTCCGTGTACGCAGGAAGGTGTACAGTCCCAATCATTAATGGTCCGTGTCTTTAGCCACTATTAAATTTACCAGCTGTAATATAATTTGGATTTGCTCTTTATTCCTGCAAGATTCATAGAATTACACAGAATTTACAACATAAACAGGCCATTCGGCCCAACTGGTCTAAGCCGGTGTTTATGCTCCACACGATCCTCCTCCCACCCTATCAGCACGTCCTTCTACTCCTTTCTCCCTCATGCGTTTATCTAGCTTCCCCTTAAATGCATCAATGCTATTCGCCTTAACTGCTCCATGTGGTAGCGAGTTCCACATTCTCACCAGTTTCTATAGGCAGAATTATGCCCCCTACGATTAGAACATTGGGATGTCCAGCCTTTTGTATTCACGGCCAACTGAGGTGTGAACCATGGTGCATCGAGGGCCACATATGAAGTTGATGTCAACATTCTCATTAAATGTGCACAGATCTCGAGCTGCATTAAAAGGTAATAGGTTTAGGAGTTCTCATTTACAATTTATCCACCAATAAGGCAACACTGCTAAAAGCTGCCTTTTCCAAACCTTCAGGCCCACAACATTCAAAGCAGAGAAACCAACCGATGCAAAATATAAAGTACAAATAGGACTGAGATGTCGGAGGGTTGGATTGCCAGGGCTTGGGAGCTACAGGTTCCGCACCCCTGCCCCAATGTGCACTGTGAATGATTAACATTTACCCTTTTATCAAGTTATTTCAGTCTGGAGATTGCATAGGTTGATCACTCTGCACCTCCTAACCTCACGCTGTCAGAGCGCATCCTTCACACAAAAGTACAAAAATCGAACCCATTTGCAAAAAAGTAGGATTAAGGTTACACGGAAATCAAAGAACACTAGCTAAACACTGATGGTATAAATACTTATAAAAACAATGAATGAATCAGTCCACAAAAGTCTTATAATATCTTTCTTACACAGTCCAATAAACAACGAGGCTTGTGAAGGATGTTAACGTTCATAAGATTTCCGATGTGATGATTGATGTGAGGGAGGTAATGTGCTTGCCTCGTACACAAAACTCAGGCACAAATGAAACTAAACTGCAAGATTACAAGAATAAGCTATTTACTCATCAATAGCCTTTGGATATAAATGCCAATCAAGCCATATTAAAAGGCATGGTGATGCATCAAACACACAAAGCAGCTACTCCTGGCTTAATTAAATAATCTAATCTATGCCTTGATGAGACACATTCTTATTAGCCCCAGGACAAGCTCTGCACATCAGGTGATCCTGAATATTAAAGACTCCCTCCCTCCCCCCCACCACCCGCTCTGGTTTCCATTTTGTGGTCAGCAGGACAAGATAGCTTCAATTTTAACCCTCTGCTTATCACTAAACTCAAAGCAAAATAAACTATCAACATTTTAGCATTTGAAGTAGGACACAGCTCCATTTTCACATAGAATTTACAGCACAGAAACAGGCCATTCGGCCCAACTGGTCTATCCTGGTGTTTACGCTCCACACGAGCCTCCTCCCTCCCTACTTCATCTCACCCTATCAGCATATCCTTCTATTCCTTTCTCCCTCATGTGTTTATCCAGCTTCCCCTTAAATGCATCTATGCTATTCGCCTCAACTACTCCATGTGATAGTGAGTTCCACATTCTCACCAATCTCTGGGTAAAGAAGTTGCTCCTGAATTCTTTATTGGATTTATTAGTGACTATCTTATATTTATCACCCCTAGATTTGGACTCCCCCACAAGTGGAAACATCTTCACACCAGCTATATTGCCCTAAACCCCAAATAGCATCATCACCAAACTTGTCAGCTCTGCTTGGGGAGAAAACGCCCCCACTTTAGACTCATGCACTCTGCTATTCAGCAGTGGAATATTGCGCTCCCATTACGCTGGGGGATACTCAACTGAAGACTGAACAGGCTGGAGCTGTTTTCTCTAGAAAAAAAAAGACCGAGAGGTGACCTGATAGAGATCTTTAATATTATGAAGGTATTCTTAATGGACCGTGTCTTCCAGCCCAAATAGGGCCATGCTCCTTTGAGTCCCTCCTGTAGCAGGATCTCCAACTTATCAAAATCAAAGGAGCACATGTCTCTGCTGTGCTTCAGCGAACAATTGGTCCACTTTTCTGCCATCACCATAACTACTTCTTTAATGGTGAGCTGCAGCCCTTTAAAAGCTGCTGACTTGCCATATTTCACTCTTCCCAATGAGCTACCTGGGCAAGCTATTCCGACACCAGTAGCCTAATCTAATTCAGGGGAAGGGACTACCATCACAACATTTAGGGCAGCCAAGTCTCTGAGGTGCCAGCACAGGGTGAACCTGCGACACAATTCAGTTCAACCTTACTTGTGCTGTTCTTGGAATAAGTGCATCTATCGTGTCCATTAATTTATGTAGAGTTAAAATATCGTGATATCCATTTTATACAGAATATGTTAGGGTTCCAGTTCTGACGAAAGGACTTCGACCTGAAAAGTTAACTCTGTTTCTTTCTCCACAGATGCTGCCTGACTTGCTGAGCTCCTGCAGCATTTTCTGCTTTTATTTATAATAAGGAGACATTCGGACAGGTGATCAAAAGCTTGGTAGGTTTTAAGGAGCGTCTTAAAGGAGGAGAGGTGGAGAGGTTTAGGGAGGGAATTCCAGAGCTTAGGGCCGGCCCAGGCAGCTGAAGGCACGGCCGCCAATGGATACGATATATAAACAGGTTAACATAGTAATGGGTGATGCTGACCTCTGAACTGCAAGCTCCTCGATCTGCAATTGACAAGAGCAAGTAATGGAGATTGAGGTTTCGAAAAGTGCTACTTGCAAATCAGAAGTTGTGCAATTGAGAGCTTCAATCAGAGGAAAAACAAAATGATCTAATATATTAAGGAGCCTTGCCTATATCATGCACTTTGTCAAGATCACACTTACTTCCTGTCAGTTTTCCTGTCATACTTTCTCTGTTTCCCTTATCATAACACCCCCATTGTTACAAAACAGCATGCCCTCCAACTCACCTTGTGCAAGACCACAGGAATCACAATCATACAGTACAGAAGGAGGCCATTCGGCCCATCGTGCCTGTTCAATCTCTTTGAGAGAGCTATCCAATTAGTCCCACTCCCCCTGCTCTTTCCCCATAGCCCTGTAACTTTTTCCTTTTCAAGTATTTATCCAATTCCCTTTTGAAAGTTATTATTGAATCTGCTTCTACCGCCCTTTCAGGCAACGCATTCCAGATCAGAACAACTCGCTGCGTAGATCTGCTAGTATAAGATATATTATATACAGAAGTAAAAAAATGTGTTTTGGTGCACTTTTAAAACTTTCTACTTCCGTCGTTAAAACTGTATAAAGCTCATCTAAAATTATTCAATAGCATCTTGGATTTGCATCATAAGAAAATGTGACATATTTGGATGAAAAAAATCTTAATTTTTGCAACACTTATTTCAAGGTGAAAATGAATGGCCTTAACACTGCTGCGTAACGCAGCTCTGGATGAACATGGATGCAATTCTATGCAAGTTCCAAATAAATATTGCCACCAGCTGCACAGGAAATAATCATGGCAAAATTTGTCCTATCCACAGACACTTCAAGCTGGTTAAGTTTAATTGTTTCCAAAATAGCTCTGCTCCCCTGCTGGTGTTGACAGACATATACGGTTTTGTTAATAAACATGACGCTCGTGTTTTTGAGTGTGTCAGAGATAGGATTTGAACAAACGACTGATTTTAGAAGTTTTATATTAAGTCAACATTGCACTTTATTCCATTCTGCAATAAAAGCAACATTTGCACTTGGTACGAAGTCTGAATTGGCCTCTAATCTTTCAAAATCTCCTGCATAAAGTGACACAGTTAACTTACATCAGTGCAAAACTGGTGTGAAACTCAACACTTCTGTAATGTGTTCTATAGCAATTTCACGCCAATCTATCTGCAGTGTCAGCTGACGAGCAGATTAGCATTGGTACAAATTAAGGCTGCACACAAGACCCGGCCAGAATGGAGATGATTGGGTAATTCCTCCGTCAATCACACCTGGAAACCGCACTGCTCTAAGTGACTGGGATTGGTTTTACGCACACAATTTGTATTATGCAACTATCCTCCACTCGCTGCATTTTGCTGGAAAAAATAATCCTGCTTTTATCGGGAGACTCTGCTGTAGTTTCCGTCAGGAGTTCAGAGACTCTAAATTAAAACCACAAGTTCGGTACCCCCCTCCAACTCATTACTGACATCACTGTGTCAGCTATTCACTTTGATAAATTAAATGGTCAAACCTGAAGTTGTTCTGGAACGGTGTATGTGTAAGACTGTGATGAATTCTATTCAATTAGCAAAATCACATAGAAAACAGGAACATCAGGACAATGTTAATATTTGACTAGTAGTAATTTCCTTTTTGTGTGTGTTCCCCGTGTGCTCTATCCCTCACTACGTATGTGTATAACCATATTTTTTCCTCCTATGGAAGTAAGTATTAAAGTTCATCCATTTCTGTTCATCATCTGTGCACATCTGTTTTCATCTGGTTGGACAAGTGCCTCATAAATTTGACCATCATGCCAGCAGAAAACGCCCAAGTAGCATGCACCTACCCAGATAGTAATTTCCACACTTCTTCAGTAATTCCACCTTAAATACCCACTCCCTCCACCACCGACGCACCATGGCTGCAGTGTATACTATCTACAAGATGCACTGCACCTACTCGCTAAGGCTTCTTCGACAGTGTCTCCAAAACCCACAACCTCCACCACCTGGAAGGACAAGGGCAGCAGGTGCATGGGAACAACGTCACCCCCAAGTTACACACCATTCTGACTCGGACATGTATCAGTCGTTCCTTCATCGTCGCTGGGTCAAAATCCTGGAACTCCCTACCCAACAGCACTGTGGGAGAACCTTCACCACACGGACTGCAACGGTTCAAGAAAATGGCCCAACTCCACCTTCTCAAGGGCAACTAGGGATGGGCAATAGATGCTGGCCTTCCCAGTGACGACCACATCCGGAGAATGAATTTAATTTTTTTTTTAAAACATTTACAATCTGTTTAATCATCAGTACTTCTGAATAGGCTATAAATAGAACTGGGCAGAGAAGGAGTCAGAAAAGTGTTAGTGGCTTGTCCCATCAATCAAAACCCCTGTTTCTCTCACTATCCTCTTCATGGCATGTGTGAGGAACAAGGATACCAACCACTTCAGAGCCAAAAGGGGATCCAGAAACTGAATTTGACTCCAGGTTGTCTGAATATGGAATTCAGAGTGTCCTAGCTCAGAAAACCAGGGGGCCGGGATCGAGGCGGGGGCGGTCGCCACAGGGGGCCGGGATCGAGGCGGGGGCGGTCGCCACAGGGGGCCGGGATCGAGGCGGGGGCGGTCGCCACAGGGGGCCGGGATCGAGGCGGGGGCGGTCGCCACAGGGGGCCGGGATCGAGGCGGGGGCGGTCGCCACAGGGGGCCGGGATCGAGGCGGGGGCGGTCGCCACAGGGGGCCGGGATCGAGGCGGGGGCGGTCGCCACAGGGGGCCGGGATCGAGGCGGGGGCGGTCGCCACAGGGGGCCGGGATCGAGGCGGGGGCGGTCGCCACAGGGGGCCGGGATCGAGGCGGGGGCGGTCGCCACAGGGGGCCGGGATCGAGGCGGGGGCGGTCGCCACAGGGGGCCGGGATCGAGGCGGGGGCGGTCGCCACAGGGGGCCGGGATCGAGGCGGGGGCGGTCGCCACAGGGGGCCGGGATCGAGGCGGGGGCGGTCGCCACAGGGGGCCGGGATCGAGGCGGGGGCGGTCGCCACAGGGGGCCGGGATCGAGGCGGGGACGGTCGCCACAGGGGGCCGGGATCGAGGCGGGGACGGTCGCCACAGGGGGCCGGGATCGAGGCGGGGACGGTCGCCACAGGGGGCCGGGATCGAGGCGGGGACGGTCGCCACAGGGGGCCGGGATCGAGGCGGGGACGGTCGCCACAGGGGGCCGGGATCGAGGCGGGGACGGTCGCCACAGGGGGCCGGGATCGAGGCGGGGACGGTCGCCACAGGGGGCCGGGATCGAGGCGGGGACGGTCGCCACAGGGGGCCGGGATCGAGGCGGGGACGGTCGCCACAGGGGGCCGGGATCGAGGCGGGGACGGTCGCCACAGGGGGCCGGGATCGAGGCGGGGACGGTCGCCACAGGGGGCCGGGATCGAGGCGGGGACGGTCGCCACAGGGGGCCGGGATCGAGGCGGGGACGGTCGCCACAGGGGGCCGGGATCGAGGCGGGGACGGTCGCCACAGGGGGCCGGGATCGAGGCGGGGACGGTCGCCACAGGGGGCCGGGATCGAGGCGGGGACGGTCGCCACAGGGGGCCGGGATCGAGGCGGGGACGGTCGCCACAGGGGGCCGGGATCGAGGCGGGGACGGTCGCCACAGGGGGCCGGGATCGAGGCGGGGACGGTCGCCACAGGGGGCCGGGATCGAGGCGGGGACGGTCGCCACAGGGGGCATGTGTCAATGGAACAGTAAATAAAGCAGCCTCACTATTCACTGTTGAGGAGGTGGGAGGGAACCACCCACTAGCTGTATATTTAAATTTTGTACTCTCTTATCCTCCTAATTTGGAGAGCTGCTAACATGAATGACTCCATACTCCAACACTGCCTAACATCATCACTTTCAACAGTAATGGTGAATTGGCAAAGGCGTTAACTCTCTAATTTCTGCTCTTTTTACAAATGGTAAATCATAGAATCATACAGCACAGGAGGCCATTCAGCCCATCGCACCTGTACCAGCTCTTATCGCTATAAATTCTAATGCCATTCTTAACCAGCAGAATGAAGACTAGACCAGCTTCTAAGGATCTTAATCCCTCTAGCAAGAAAAGTAGAAATTTGGTTGGCTGATTAATAATATCACTGCTAGCCTATCCCACCCCATGAGCTAGCCACCATCATCAGTATTCCAGAAAATTAATTATCTAGGCTCTCTGGGGGTATTGTAAGTTTATCCAGTGAGTGGATGACCAAGCAGGATCCATGTTCTACTGTTGCCCTCTGTGCCCCTGGGTCTGGGAGGGGAAATTAGCAGGTTTCTTGCCCTGATCACCATCGAGTAACTTCTGTAAAAACTGGATAAGGATAGGACTGGGCTGGGCTTTGATGCCCAAGCAGTCCAATAGCCTCACCATCAAAGGCTCACATGGGAACAATGGCCACTCAGGTAAGGTACCAGAGAATGGCCAGAGCCAGTGGACCAAGACTACAAAAGCAGGGATGTAATGATGGAACTGTATAAAACGCTGGTAAGGCCACAGCTGGAGTATGGTGCGCAGTTCTGGTCACCACATTACAGGAAGGAGGTAATTGCTCTGGAGAGTGCGCAGAGAAGATTTACAAGAATGTTGCCAGGGCTTGAAAGTTGCAGCTACGAGGAGAGATTGGATAGGCTGGGGTTGTTTTCCTTGGAGCAGAGGAGAGACTTGATTGAGGTGTACAAAATTATGAGGGGCCCAGATAGAGTAGACAGGAAGTACCTGTTTCCCCTAGCGGAGAGTTCAAGAACCAGAGAACATAGGTTTAAGCTGATTGACAGAAGGATTAGAGGGGACATGAGGAAAAACTTTTTTTTAAACCCAGGGGGTGGTGAGTGTATGGAATTCGCTGCCCGAATTGGTGGTAGAGGCAGGGACCCTCAACTCTTAAAAAGTACTTGGACCTGCACCTAAAGCGCTGTAAGCTGCAGGGCTACGGACCGGGTGATGGAAGGTGGGATTAGAATGGGCACTTGGTTGTTCTCCGAGCCGGCGCAGACACGATGGGCCGAATGGCCCCCTTCTGTGCTGTATCTTTTCTATGGTCCTAACTGTGCCCCCACAGCAAGGAGTTAATGTCTACACGAAATGGGGCAACGAAAAATGGAGCACCTCCCACAGTACTTTGCTTGTCCATGGCAGTAACTACGCTGCCAATTACATCACCATAGTCATACTGTTCAATTGTGACACTCTGCACTTAGATGCACGTGCTGACCTAACATTGCAGGTCTTCATTCTAAGAGCATCTGATATGTTTCCATTGGGGAAAAAAAAACAAAAACAATTTCTGCTGTGAATTGCATTGAAATGATTTCACGTCAAAAAAAGGAACATCTGACATTTAAAAACAGTCAGACATGCAATGTGGTAACAAATTCAGCGTTATGGGGGATATTAATAGTCATTCTGCTAAAAACCAATGAGCTAATACATCAGCTACAAAATGTTCCAGTTAATTATAGCTGTCTTCTGTTACCACAGGTGACCATTTAAGTCCCGTATGGATTTAACTCTTTATGAGTTGAAAGCGTAGTCATACTTTGTAATCATGACTTATCATTGGACAGTGTGCGCGCCCTGGACAATACAAAACCAAACATAGGCAGTACTGAATGGTAACAGAAGATTTCTGCACGTTTTGAGTTTATGGGTAGGGTAGCGTAGTAGTTACGTTATTGGTCTAATCATCCAGAGAATGCAAGTTCAAATCTCACAATGGCAGTTTGAGAATTTGAATTAAGTTGTTTTCATTTTAAAAAAACGCTGGAAATAAAAAGCGACCGTGAAGCTGTCGGATTGTCATAAAAACCCTCTTTTAGGGAAGGAAACCTGCCGTCCTTACCCGGTCTGGGCCTATATGTGACTCCAGTCCCACACCAACATGGTTGACTCCTAACTGCCCTCTGAAGTGGCCCAAGTCTCTCCGTTAAGGGCAACTAGGGATGGGCAATAAATGTCGGCCCTGCCAGCGACGCCCACATCCAGAGAATGAGTTTTTTTTTTAAAGTTAGTACAGTTCTGAATGTATACGTTCAGTCAATTCGTTGTTAATATCTTGCCAAGAGCAGACAGCATTCTGCATTTGAGAATCTATTGACTGGTGGCTACAATATAAAAATTTTTTTTTAAAAATCTGATAACATACTGAAAAAAATACATCGTAATTGTTTCACACTAACTCAGGCACCCATAGAACCAGCTAGATGGAGGCCCACAGTGTCTGTGCCATCTCTGTGCTAGAGCAATCCAAAATGAATCCCACTGCTCTTCTCCATGCCGATACCCCTGTATACTCCTCTGCTTCAAATGTTGGTCCAGTTTTCCCTTTCAAAGATACAACGGTCTCCGCCTCAACCACTCCCTGTGGCAAAGCAATCCATGCTCCAACAACACTCTAAAGAAATTTTCTCCTAACCTCTCTCCTTTCTTTCTTAGTAAAAATTTAAAATTAATGACCTCTTGTCGCTGACCTCCAACCAGAAGAAAAATTCCTTCCCTATTCAGCCTATCAAAACCTATCATGATAAAAAGAAACCCTTATTAAATCTCCTCTTAACATTTCCCGCTCCAGTGGAAATAGTACCAATATTTAAATGCTCTCCTTATAATTATAGTTTCCCGATCCCTGGCATCATCCTCGTGAATCAACACTGTCCCTTCTAAAATGGGGTGTCCAAAACCGTACAACATCCTAAGGCGCTTTACATGAGAATTTTTTTTTTATAATTCGTTCATGGGACGTGGGCGTCGCTGGCGAGGCCGGCATTTATTGCCCATCCCTAATTGCCCTTGAGAAGGTGGTGGTGAGCCGCCTTCTTCAACCGCTGCAGTCCGTGTGGTGAAGGTTCTCCCACAGCGCTGTTAGGAAGGGAGTTCCAGGATTTAGACCCAGCGACGATGAAGGAATGGCGATGTATTTCCAAGTCTGGACTTGGAGGGGAACGTGCAGGTGGTGTTGTTCCCATGAGCCTGCTGCCCTTGTCCTTCTAGGTGGTAGAGGTCGCGGGTTTGGGAGGTGCTGTCGAAGAAGCCTTGGCGAGTTGCTGCAGTGCATCCTGTGGATGGTACACACTGCAGCCATGGTGCACTGGTGGCGAAGGGAGTGAATGTTTAGGGTGGTGGATGGGGTGCCAATCAAGCGGGCTGCTTTGTCCTGGAAGGTGTAGAGCTTCTTGAGTGTTGTTGGAGCTGCACTCATCCAGGCAAGTGGAGAGTATTCCATCACACTCCTAACTTGTGCCTTTTAGACGGTGGAATGGCTTTGGGAAAGTCAGGAGGTGAGTCACTCACCACAGAATACTCAGCCTCTGACCTGCTCTTGTAGCCACTGTATTTATGTGGCTGGTCCAGTTAAGTTTCTGGCCAATGGTGAGCCTCAGGATGCTGATGGTAATGCCGTTGAATGTCAAGGGGAGGTGGTTGGACTCTCTCTTGTTGGAGATGGTCATTGCCTGGCACTTGTCTGGCACAAATGTCACTTGCCACTTATCAGCCCAAGCCTGGATGTTTATCCAGGTCTTGCTGCATGCGGGCACGGACTGCTTCATTATCTGAGGGGTTGCGAATGGAACTGAGCACTGTGCAATCATCAGCAAACATCCCCATTTCTGACCTTATGATGGAGGGAAGGTCATTGATGAAGCAACTGAAGATGACTGGACCTAGAACACTGCCCTGAGGACCTCCGGCAGCAATGTCCTGGGGCTGAGATGATTGGCCTCCACCATCTTTCTTTGTGCTAGGTACGACTCCAGCCACTGGAGAGTTTCCCCCGATTCCTATTGACTTCAATTTTACTAGGGCTCCTTGGTGCCACACTCGGTCAAATGCTGCCTTGATGTCAAGGGCAGTCACTCTTACCTCACCTCTGGAATTCAGCTCTTTTGTCCATGTTTGGACCAAGGCTGTAATGAGGTTTGGAGCCGAGTGGTCCTGGCGGAACCCAAACTGAGCATCGGTGAGCAGGTTATTGGCGAGTCAGTGCCACTTGATAGCACCTTCCATCACTTTGCTGATGAGGCGGTAATTGGCCAGATTGGATTTGTCCTGCTCTTTGTGGACATGAGAGGTTATCAAACAAAATCTGACACCGAGTCACAAAGAGATATTAAGACAGGTGACCAAAAGCTTAGTCAAAGAAATAGGTTTTAAGGAATGATGTAAAAGGAGGAGAGGTTTAGGGAGGGAATTCCAGAGCTTAGGGCCCAGGCAGCTGAAGGCACGGCCGCCAATGGTGGAGCGAAGGAAATCGTGGATGCACAGAGGCAAGAATTGGAGGAGCGCGGAGATCGTGCAGGGATATGGGGGGGGGGGGGAGGGGAGGGGGAGGGGGAGACAGAGAGAAAATATGCGAGGGATTTGAACACAAAGATGGTGCAAGTTAGGATTCAGGCAGCAGAGTACACAGTACTCCAAGTGTGGCCTAATAAATGCCTTGTACAAATTTATTTCTTCACCATTATAAAATACCAGATACTCTTCACCTCGTCTATGGCTTCACTCCTACTTTCAGGTAACCCTGTATTGAAGCCTAGCCCTCTCGGTTCATCCACACCCTTCATCATCTTTCCACTGAGGGTATATGCTCGTCCCTTGAATCATAAACTCTTATAACACTCAATGACCTCCCGCAGCAGACTGTAAAAATCAGGAACTGCTCCAGTTCTGATTCTTTTTTTTTTAAAAAGTATAATTTTATAGATCTAAACTTTATAAGACGAAAGCTTAACACTAACTGCTGAATGCTCACCAAGAGAACTATCCAAAAGGTTCACTTTATCAACAAACTCCAGGGACTTGAGCACAAAATCCAGGCGGACACTGCCGGTGCAGTACTGAGGGAGTGCTGCACTGTCGGAGGTGCCGTCTTTCGGATGAGACATTAAACCAAGGCCCCGTCTGCCCTCTCAGGTGGACGTAAAATATCCCAAGGCCACTATTCGAAGAAGAGGAGGGGAGTTCTCCCTGGCGTCCTGGCCAATATTTATCCCTCAACCAACATCACTAAAATAGATTTGGTCATTATCACATTGCTGTTTGTGGGATCTTGCTGTGTGCAAATTGGCTGCCACGTTTCCTACATTACAACAGCGACTACACTTCAAAAGGTATTTCATTGGCTGTAAAGCAGATTGGGATGCCCTGAGGTCATGAAAAGCACTATATAAATGCAAGTTCTTCCTTTCTTTACTGGATATTTGACATCCATCACTCATTACAGCAGATACATTCCAGTGATTAGATCTGCCATTTACAAATCTACATAACCATTGGTCATTTATCAAATACACAGGCTCTATAAATACTTCCATTGCTTTGACAAGTCTTACTGTTGCCTCTTATTTTATTTGTAATCACTAACATACACTACAGTGCTCTTTCATATAAATGCACACACTGATGTGATATTATAAATACACACATGTACACACATACTGATAACAGCGACATTGGTAATGTATATGTTACACTTCTTCATCGTTGGGAATTTCTGGCTTGCAAACCCAAAAAATTGCTGGATGCAATTAGGGGCGGTGTGAGTACTAATTACTACTAGCAAACCTGTCCAGTCTGCCACAAGCTTTCATAATAGACATTTCCAAACAGTTTCAAAACTAATATCTCCGTATGAAAGTAAAGTTCACACCATTTTACAATAATTACTTCCACATTTGCCTTCTTGCATACACCAAAATTGGTTGTTTGCTTAATTGAATTTCTGGCAATCTCCTTTATGAATGAATGTAACCTAAAATCAGTAACAAATTAGAACTACAGCATAGCTGGACACAGCAGCCTTGAAATTAGTTCCCACCAGCAGGCCGGCACGAACTGAGTGGGCCGAATGTCCACCCGATATTGGGCCTCATTAACATCCTACCGGCAGACTGCAGACACCTACTGGGTGACCCAAGGCAGCTCGCCGGTGAAGACCTCTAGGATTTCAGGCCACCGGTCTTAATATTTTTTTTTAAAAACACAAACTTACCTTTTTGGTGGCGGCCTGCAGTGGTCCCTTTAAGGTCCGCCAGTTACACCATATCAAGACCTGGTTTTCCTCAACGCTGCCAGATTTTTTTTTTTAAAAATCAATCAAATGTCTGTAGTATGCCAAAATTCAAAAAACATGAGAATCATTCATGGAGCCCTCCGCACATCAGGTGAGCATCTCCTGGGGATGGGTTCAACTGGGATGGAAACAGCCATTCCTTAAAATATAGATTTTTATAATTTTACTAGCTTGATACATTAAAAATAAAAATCAAATAATTCCTTGGAAAGTGTAAATTAATAAGGTCATTCCTTTATAAAACAGTTGTAATACATTGTGAGCAATTAGCATTTTCATTAGCCCTTTGAGAGGAGCGGTACTCCCTGAATATTAAAGAGATCCAGGAATAGAAAGATATAGAAGGGAATAATTTTCTCTCATTTCTTAATCCGAATTTTAGAAAATAACCGCTTTCCATTTATCTGCGCAGAATATACTGTGACAATCTTTTTCTGTGTTTGTGTTGTAAACACTTTTTCATTGCTCATCTGTGTGTTTGTATAATTGATGTTAATGGCCATAACATGTGTCCGCTTATGAGTGGGTCCAAAACTAGGGGCCATAAAATATAAGAGAGTCACTAATAAATCCAATAAAGAATTCAGGAGAAACTTCTTTACCCAGAGAGTGGTGAGAATGTGGAACTCGCTCCCATAAGGAGTAATTGAGGCGAATAGCATAGATGCCTTTAAGGGGGAACTAGATAAACACAAGGGAGAAAGGAATAGAAGGATATTACTTAGAATTTACAGCACAGAAACAGGCCATTTGGCCCAATAGGTCAATGCCAGTGTTTATGCTACACAAGCCTCCTCCCAACCTACTTTGATGTGGAGATGCCGGTGATGGACTGGGGTTGACAATTGTAAACAATTTTACAACACCAAGTTATAGTCCAGCAATTTTATTTTAAATTCACAAGCTTTCGGAGGCTTCCTCCTTCCTCAGGTGGACGATGTGAAAACTACCTACTTTGTCTAACCCCATCAGCAAATCCTTCTAATCCCTGCTCCCTCATGTACTTATCTCGTTTCCCTTCTGAGGAGTCTGTGCGCCAATGAAGTGGCAAAGGAAATTGGTGCTGATAGGGTGTGAGGAGGATCGTGTGGAGTATAAACACCGGCTTGGACCAGTTGGACCAGTTGAGCTTGTTTCTGTGCTGGAAATCCATGTATGTAATACCTAAATTTTGGATAAAACATCGTGCACAGGTAAATCACAACAAACAAAAGCTATCAAACTGGAATTTTAAGTTTCTGACTTCAACAACAAAAGAAAACTATTACATTACAAATGAAACAACCATAATAAATTGAAGACGTAGCCTTTGTAGCATCGTTATCTTGGTATCAGGGAATGTAGCAACAAGTCTCATGATACACCTGCATGCTGGAGAGTTACAATTAAGTGCTAGTTACCATAACAAAGCATTAAACCAGCAAGAACACTGAAATATATCTTTCCCTCTCAGCTTTGAACACAACACTGTAGCTCAAGTGAGTCAATTAAATCCCAAAGGTTACACTGGGTTTTTCTATTTTAGGAATACAGAGTCTGAGCATAAGCAGCAGCAATAGATATTGTCTATTAACTCAATCAATTTTTAACAAAACCATTGCATAGAATGTACAGCACAGAAACAGGCCATTCGGCCCAACTGGTCTATGCCAGTGTTCATGCTCCACACAAGCCTCCTCCCACCCTATCAGCATATCCTTCTATCCCTTTCTCCTTCATATGTTCATCTAGCATCCCCTTAAATAGGTTGCTTTTTTGCTGGCTTTTGGCAAATTACAATTAAAGCCTAGAACTTCCTGTCGGCAATGCTACCCATTTTTATCAAATTCCTCACCACTAATTAAAATAAATAGGTGATAATAGTGGGGCGAGGAATTTGATACGAATGCATTAATCATTTGCAATAACTTCACCCAATGGGTCACACCACTAATTTTGTCACACAGGAAGTTAGCAAAAGACCTACTTTGAAAGCTAAGATTAAATTTGTTCCCATTTAAAGCTGTAAAGTAAGACTACAGCTGTTGCTAAAATAATCCCCTGCTTGCTCCTCCCCAACTTTATAGCCAAGCTGTAAAGAAAAAATAACATTTTGTTCTTGGCACCATCCATTTTGAAAAATTTATGCATTGCACAATGGGTGGAAATTTTAAGAAATGCCATTTATCATATCGTAGAATCTTACAGCACAGAAGGAAACCATTCTGCCCACTCTTTGAAAGAGCTATCCCATTAGTCGGACTCCCCTGCTCTTTCCCCATAGCCCTGCAAATGTTTCCTTTTCAAGTATTCATCCAATTCCCTTTTGAAAGTTACTAATGAATGAATGAGAGTGAACGAGCAAGAGAGAGAGAGAGAGAGAGAGAGAAAGAGAGAGAAAGAGAGAGAAAGAAAAAAGAACTTGTATTTATAATAGCACCTATCACTACCTCCGGGCGTTCCAAAGCACTTCACAGCCAATTGAGTACTTTTGAAATGTAGTCACAGTACCATTGTCTAAGTGCAACGTGAGTGCACTATAAACAGGAACCCAACGCTGTTGGCAGAAAATATTTAATATTTTCTGCCAACAGTCAGTTGTGGCAGAAAATATTTAATATTTTCTGCCACAATCAGTTCTCACATTTAGCACCCAAATAAATAAGTACTATTTATATGTGCTTTAAAAAAAAAAGCACATATAAATAGTACTTATAGGAACTACAAAAATCAAGTGCTTGAATATTAAGCATGTTCCTTGTCAGTTCCACTTGTTCACCACCTTGCAGTGTTTTATAATCAGATACATCTAGTGAGACACAGCATTATTGAACCTTCAGGCATGACCTATATATGTCTCCTATGTTCGTGTAATTTTGATAGAAATTCAAAAAGGGCATGTTAACCTCAGTTTATACACCACTGGGCCATGGCATTTCCCCAAAGGAAAGGTGTCTACTGAAATACTTAGAGCAGATAACTGTCATTCCACATATAATTATATATCTATTACAATTAATATCTATTACAGCTACTAATCTGGGAAAATTAATCATAATTTTTTTTTGATGTTCCATTAAGCAACAATCGATATCTCAGAGTACTGTGCACAGTTCTGTCTCCATATTACACAAAGGATTTAGAGGAACTGGAGAAGGTGCAAAAAGATTTACAAGGATGATACCAGAACTGAGAGGCTACACATATCAGGAAAGGCTGAACAGGCTGGGGCTCTTTTCTCTAGAAGAAAAGGCTAAGGGGGGGGGACCTGTTAGAGGTCTATAGAATTATGAAGGGGTTCGATAGGGTAGATGTAGAGAAGATGTTTCCACTTGTGGGGGAGACCAGAACTAGGGGCCATAAAGATAGTCACTAATAAATCCAATAAGGAATTCAAGAGACATTTATAATCCAGGTTCCCTGACATTCCAAAGGAAAAGAACCTCCTAATTTACACAATATTAATCTGTATGTATGGATCAGTGCATACTGAAATGCAGTGCAAGGCTTGGCACAGGTATTACTCACTCAAAGCATTTAGCACTGTTAAAAAGTGGTGAGAACGTGGAACTTGCTACCACAAATAGTTGAGGCGAATAGATGCATTTAAGGGGAAGCTAGACAAGCACAAGAGGGAGAAAGGAATAGAAGGTTATGCTGATAGGGTGAGATGAAGTAAGGTGGGAGGAGGCTCGTGTGGAGCCTGTTTCTGTGCTGTAAATTCTGTATGTAAATCTCAGAACCTACTTCCAAAGCCTGCCATTACATGCCCACTAGTTGTGTTACTTCTTATCAGGCTGTCTTACTTTGCTTTAAAATGTTCAACTTATTTTAAACAGCCATCTTCAGGTTGCTGAAGTGAGATATATGAAAGAAGTTTAAATACATATCTATGGAGTTACAAATATAGTGTTAAAAGTGCATTGGAAAGTGCCCAATTTTAACTAAATTGATTATTCAGTGCATTGTTATACATGTGTTTTATTAAACATATATTACGAATATTCTTTTTTTTTAAAAAAAAGTTTTGTGGTAGACATTTATTCCACAAATATATTTCCAGATGAAGGAACATAGGAACAGGAGGAGGCCATTGAGCCCCTCAAGCATGTTCCACCATTCAATAAGATCATGGCTGATCTGTATCTTAACTCCACCTAATCTCCTTGATTCCATAAACCTTAATACCCTTGCCCAGCAAAAATCTATCAATCACAGCTTTGAAATTTTCAATTGACCCCCAGCCTCAACGTTTTGGGGGAAAGAGTGTTCCAGGTTAACAACAACAACTTGCATTTATATGGCGCTTTTAACATAGTAAAACGTCCCAAGGCGTTTCACAGGAGCGATTTATCAAACAGAATTTGACACCGAGCCACATAAGGAGATATTAGGACAGGTGATGAAAAGCTTGGTCAAACAGGTAGGTTTTAAAGAGCATCTTACAGGAGCAGAGAGGAGTAGAAAGGCAGAGAGGTTTAGGGAGGGAATTCCAGAGCTTAGGGCAGGGCCCAGGCAGCTGAAGGCACGGCCACCAATGGTGGAGCGAAGGAAGTGGGGGATACACAAGAGACAAGAACTGGAGGAGCATCGAGATCTCGGAGGGTTGTAGGGCTGGTGGAGGTTACAGAGATAGGGAGGCCATGGAGGGACTTGAAAACAAGAATAAGAATTTTAAAATTGAGGCATTCCACTATCTTTTGTGTGAAGAAGTGCTTCCTGACATCACCCCTGAACGGCCTGGCTCTAATTTTAAGGTTATGCCCCCTTGTTTTGGACTCCCTCACTAGAGGAAATAGTTTCTCTCTATCTACCCTATCAAATCCATTAATCATCTTAAACACCTCAATTAGATCGCCCCTTAATCTTCTACACTCGAGGGAATACAAGCCCAGTCTATGCAACCTGTCCTCATAATTTAACCCATTTAGCTCGAGGGGCAGTCTGGATACCCCTATGGTCTGCCTTGGAGGAGGCTAGTAAGAGGATGGCATCAATGTGCCATACAGTAAGTGGAGAAATCAGGAAGCCAAGTGAGGAGATGAAGAATGATCCTTCAGGAATAGGAGAAGGGCATCAGATTGACTGAGGCTTTTCTTTTTATTCTCGGTGGCATGGAGCAGATGAATGGCAGGGAGAGGGGGGATTCCTACTCTGTGGCAGAGAAATACTCTCGGTGGCTCACAAGTGACCAGGCAAGGGGGCTTGTGACCATTTACCATCATAATCCGAATAAGCCATATTACGAAAGGGTAGATAGCACTTTACTGAACACAGCTGCCATCACTAAGTGTAAAAATCTTAACAGCATTCTGCAACTGGTATTGAAACAGCAAAACCATTTTTTTTAAATTCAAAAAGCCACAAATAAAGACCTTTCTTGGCAATACCAGCCTGTGTCTTAGGACAGCTAAGAGTCTCAGGGTGTAGCTGTATTTTCAATGGGGCTCCCAGAATTCTGAAAACACTGGGGAGGGAGCTTCTGTGAATAATGGAGCAATTTCTGGGATCTTAGATAACTGGGAGAAAGATCCTGGAATCAGGGAGTACTAGGGATGCGGTCCAGGGGTATGAGAGTACTGGCATTGCCAACACTCCAGGATTGTCCTGGAGTCTCGAGGATTGTCCTGGAGTCTCAAGGAATTGCAGATTAATCTCCAGGACATTGCTGTGAGCAAACCCGGGAGAAAAATCATGGGGGCATTAAAAAGAATTGTGATTTTTTTTTCTTCATTTTCTTTGAACATTTATTAGTTATAAAAAATATTGGAGACGGGTTAAAAAGGCTGTTTGACTGACAGTCCAGCATCATCCAATCGGGTAATTAAGAGCCTGTTTGCCATCCAATTGGCTGTGGGAAGGCGGAGCTCTGCAAGGATGGGCGTGTAGGGCAACCAATGGCGGGAGTGTGGGGGGGCGGGCGATTGGAGGCAGGAAATCATGTGATGAAAGCTGCAGGAATATGTCCAGAGTGGACCTTAGTGAGCACTGCCAAGGGATCCTGGGCAGAGTGGTAGTCTAGGGATTAGGATCGTGAATCCTGCAGAATAGGATTTGGAGCACTGGTGGTTCAGTATTGGGGGGGGCTGTTGGGGTCTGGCAGTATTTGGGGGTGTAGGGTCTGACAGCCTTGTGCAAAAGAGTGGGATACAAACTGGCCTCATCTGCAGTAACGTAAGAAATCAATGGCTTGGGCATTCGCACCTTAAAGACATCGGTACAGGTTATCTTTTAATCTTAAGTCCAATCAACTGATTGAGACTCAATTTATACAACAGGCACTCGGGAGGAAAAGAGCCTCCTAATTTACACAAGAATATTAAACTGTATGTATGGGTCAGCGCATACTGAGAAGCAGTGTAATAAAGACTTGGCAAAAGCATTTAGCATTGTTAGATGAACTTAAATGCATGTATATGTAACTGGTCCAATTGGCCTAGTTGGATAGTGATGGATGAACGAACGTAAATTGATAAAAAGCCAATAAAAACCTAAACTGAGAAAGGAAAGTACCACTATTCATCACCGGTGGATTGCAGAGTCACATTAGTCATTCAGCATTTATAGAATTACATCGAGTGTACAGCACAGAAACAGGCCATTCGGCCCAACTGGTCCATGCCGGTGTTTATGCTCCACACGAGCCTCCTCCCTCCCTACTTCATCTCACCCTATCAACATATCCTTCTATTCCTTTCTCCCTCATGTGTTTATCTAGCTCCCCCTTTAAAGGCATCTATGCTATTCACCTCAACTACTCCATGTGGGCGCGAGTCCCACATTCTCACCACTCTCTGGGTGAAGAAGTTTCTCCTGAATTCATTAGTAACTATCTTCTATTTATCACCTCTAGTTCTGGTCTCCCCCACAAGCGGACGCATCCTCTCTACATCTACCCTATCAAATCCCTTCATAATTTTAAAGACCTCTATCAGGTCACCCCTCAGCCTTCTCTTTTCGAGAGAAAAGAGCCCCAGCCTGTTCAGTCTTTCCTGATAGTTATAACCTCTCAGTTCTGGTATCATTCTTGTAAATCTTTTTTGACCTTTCTCCAGTGCTTCTATATCCTTTTTGAACTACAGAGACCAGAACGATTCACAATACTCCAAGTGTGGTCTATGTAAGTTTAACATAACTGCTCTGCTTTTCAATTCTGTAAGGGGTCAGTAGATTCCAGGGGCCGCAAATTACTCGCCCGAGGACGTCGTATTTCAACGGCGTCATCTCCGACCACCGGCGAAATCCCCGAAATCGCAAACTTGCTCCCATTGGTTCACCGGCGGTTTGACAGTTAATAATTAAAGGGCCACCTACGCTACAATCAAACACAATCAGGAAACATCTGTAAACTTTCCCATCTGGAATGAAGATACTTACGTCACGAGAAGGTACACTGGAAAATACCAGCCCTACACTACTTTTTGAAAGCATGGTGACTGTTGATGACTGTGAAACAACAAAAAAATTAAACTTTAGTAATGTGGAATGTCAAATTACTCTTACTTTAATACTTTTTGATTAAAAGAAATTAAAATACTTTTTCTTCACTGAAATTTACAGAAGTTAAATCATTTCCTTGGTTTTTTGTAATAAAAGTATGTTAAATTTTTATTTACACTAACACGAGAATGTCACTTTAAGTGAATGAGTTTTACTTGCCTGCTTGGAGGGTGGGCTTTCCATTCTCTCAGCCATTTGCCGTGCACAGCTGCCCACGCGGCTGAGGTGCTGAGCTGATCCTGTGCTTTCTTCCCAGTTTTTTTAAATTCAAGCAATTCCACGCCACGGATACAAAGTTTGATTTGTTCATTTTATTCGTAGGGGGCTGCTGCAGACTTTGCCATGCCAAAGCAACAGCCCCTGATGTATATTGTGAGTGACATTTTATAAATGTCATCAATGCCTTTCTGGAGACCCTCCCTCTATAGGTAAAAAAAATGTTGTGTTTCCAGAGGTAGCCCACCCATTTAAAGAAGATGAATTTTGGGACACTCACCTCACAGTTAGCGGCCCGAGGGTGGGGCTGATGAGGACAACAGGAAGGAGGCCAAGCACAGGCCTGGAGTGGCCCTCAGGACAGCTCCTCCATATCAGGCGTTGTTAGCCGCAGTGACCACTGGAGATCCAGCTCCTGCTCCGGCCAATTTAGCAGAGAAGTCCTAAATCAGGCCCCTCCTTTGCAAACGTAACTTTCCCAATGGCGGTTTTAGGAACCCGCCAGGGACACCTGAAAAATCACTCGACCCTATATGGGATTGGACATCTTTCAGGCATTCTTGGGGCACAAAACAAGCTCACTTAGAGTCATAGAGTCATAGAGTTATACAGCACGGATAGAGGCCCTTCGGCCCATCGTGTCCGCGCCGGCCATCAGCCCTGTCTACTCTAATCCCATATTCCAGCATTTGGTCCGTAGCCTTGTATGCTATGGCATTTCAAGTGCTCATCCAAATGCTTCTTGAATGTTGTGAGGGTTCCTGCCTCCACAACCCTTTCAGGCAGTGAGTTCCAGACTCCAACCACCCTCTGGGTGAAAAAGTTCTCTCTCAAATCCCCTCTAAACCTCCCGCCTTTTACCTTGAATCTATGTCCCCTTGTTATAGAACCCTCAACGAAGGGAAAAAGCTCCTTAGTATCCATCCTATCTGTGCCCCTCATAATTTTGTACACCTCAATCATGTCCCCCCCTCAGCCTCCTCTGCTCCAAGGAAAACAAACCCAATCTTCCCAGTCTCTCTTCATAGCTGAAGCGCTCCAGCCCTGGTAACATCCTGGTGAATCTCCTCTGCACCCTCTCCAAAGCGATCACATCCTTCCTGTAGTGTGGCGACCAGAACTGCACACAGTACTCCAGCTGTGGCCTAACCAGTGTTTTATACAGCTCCATCATAACCTCCTTGCTCTTATATTCTATGCCTCGGCTAATAAAGGTAAGTATCCCATATGCCTTCTTTACCACCTTATCTACCTGTCCCGCCGCCTTCAGGGATCTGTGAACTTGCACACCAAGATCCCTCTGACCCTCTGTCTTGCCTAGGGTCCTCCCATTCATTGTGTATTCCCTTGCCTTGTTAGTCCCTCCAAAGTGCATCACCTCGCACTTTTCCGGGTTAAATTCCATTTGCCACTGTTCCGCCCATCTGACCAACCCATCTATATCGTCCTGCAGACTGAGGCTATCCTCCTCGCTATTTACCACCCTACCAATTTTTGTATCAGCGAACTTACTGATCATACCTTTTACATTCATATCCAAGTCATTAATGTAGACCACAAACAGCAAGGGACCCAGCACCGATCCCTGTGGTACCCCACTGGCCACAGGTTTCCAGTCACAAAAACAACCTTCGACCATCACCCTCTGCCTTCTGCCACTAAGCCAGTTTTGTATCCAAAGTGCCAAGGCACCCTGGATTCCATGGGCTCGTACCTTCTTGACCAGTCTCCTGTGCGGGACTTTATCGAAGGCCTTACTGAAATCCATGTATACCACATCCACTGCGTTACCCTCATCCACACGCCTAGTCACCCCCTCAAAAAATTCAATCAAATTAGTCAGACATGATCTTCCCTTGACAAAGCCATGTTGACTATCCCTGATTAATCCTTGCTTCTCCAAGTGGAGACTAATTTTGTCCTTCAGAATTTTTTCCAATAATTTTCCTACCACTGATGTTAGGCTCACTGGCCTGTAGTTCCCCAGTTTTTCCCTACTCCCCTTCTTGAATAATGGTATTACATTAGCGGTTCTCCAGTCCTCTGGCACATCCCCTGTGGCCAGAGAGGTTCTGAATATATGTGTCAGAGCCCCCGCAATCTCCTCCTTTGCCTCACACAGTAGCCTGGGATACATTTCGTCCGGGCCTGTGTGAAACATAGTGTGAAACAACAATTTTCCTATCAGTGAGGGGCTTGCCCCGCAGAACACAATCCCAAATTCTATAATTTTTTTAAAATAAAGAGGTGATGTAGCGGCATTGCATGTTTAAGTACCAAACCAAAGTATAGATATGATACCGGGGCTAAAAGGGTTAAGTTATGGGGACAGTTTGCATAGACTGGACTTGTATTCCCTCGAGTATAGAAGATTAAGGGGTGATCTAATCGAGGTGTTTAAGATGATTAAAGGATTTGATAGGGTAGATCTTTTTTCCCCCCTCGCAAGAAATGTGACAGTCAGTGACATCCTTGCTCTAGAGAGCCAATTGCTGCAGATCATCAACATGATCGTGAGCAAGAAGGAGGTAGGAACTGTCGGAGGGAAGAACACGGGCAGCTTTTCTTTACAGCACTACTTCGGGAGAAAGGCCCAGGACTGGGTCCTCAAGGTTCTGTTTGAAAAATGCAGCCTTTGAACAGTAGACAATGATGTCTTCAGCCGTCTCGGCCCCCAAGTTCTGGAATTCCCTCCCCAAACCTTGCGGCCTCTCTCTCCTCCTTAAAACCTACCTGTCACCTGTCCTAATATCTCCTTATGTGGCTCAGTGTCAAACTTTGTTTGATAATCGCTCCTGTGAAGCGCCTTGGGACATTTTACTATGTTAAAGGCGCTATATAAATGCAAGTTGTTGTTGTTGAAAATGCCGCTACTGAATGGTGGTAGATGTTTGTTAAGTAAATGTACACCTGGAGTACATGGGTTAAATTATATAAAGGTAAAGTTGCATAAACTAGGCTTGTATTCCCTCAGGTATAGAAGATTAAGGGATGATCTAATTGAGATCTTTATGATGATTAATGGAGTTAAAGGATTTGATAGGGTGGATAGAACTAAACCATTTCCTCTGGTGGGGGGAGTCCCGAACAAGGGGGCATAACCTTAAAATTAGAGCCAGGCCGTTCAGGGGTGATGTCAGGAAGCACTTCCTCATACAAAAAGGGAGTGGGAATCTGGAACTCTCTCCCCACAAAAAGCTGTTGAGGCTGGGGGTCAATTGATAATTTCAAAACTGAGATTGATAGATTTTTGATGGGTGAGGGTATTAAGGAATCATAGAACCAAGGCGGGTAAATGGAGTGAAGATACAGATCAGCCACGATCTAATTGAATGGCGGGACAGGCTCAAGAGGCTGAATGGCCTCCTCCTGTTCCTATAAGGAAGAGACAGATCCAACTTTCCTATTTTGGTTAGCCACATAATCAGGGCCAGAAAGCACTCGACTGAGGCAGCGAGGTTACAATGGCTCCCTGCTGAGGAGAGAGAAGGGGTAACGACAGCGTTGGACAAGATCTAGACATAAGCCTACTGTCCGCCTAATGGCAGGAACTGGTGATAAAAATTCAAAGAAAAATGTCAAAAGGTCAAGCACCCTCAATGTAGAACACATTAGGTGGCATGTATACCCTTAACAGCTAACGTGGTCATTTTCTACAAATAAGAGATAATTGTAATTAAAGTTATACAATTCTGGACCAGTTGTTGGTGAAATTGATCTCAGCTAGTAGCACGAAAGGGGCGATAGCAAATCAAATAGCTGAAGTGGGGCCTCTCGTGACGAGCCCCGTTAGTTAGATATTTTTCCTCACCCTTCAGCTCAAAAAACGTTTTGCGTCGTAACTTGCTGGAAGTGCGAGCTGATAACGGGGAGACGAGGGAGACCTCAGAACGACAGGACCAACAGTCTCTCTCCTTAAACAATGAGATTTAAGGATTGAGAAAGAAACAGGAGGAACGACGGAGAAGGAAATCGGGTGAATTAGAGTCAAATCAGGTACAGAAAGAGAAATAAAGAGAGGGAAAGAAAGATTGGATTAAGAGAGAGAGAAAAAAGAGGAAAAGTTAAAAAATTAAAATGGTAACATTTTTTAAATTTCTAACAATAATTTACTCCCTGCAGGAATGAGACTCAACAGTTCAAATTGTTCCCTTTCTGGGCCAGAGAGATTGATCGGCATCACATTAACAATTATCACGTCATTAAAAAGGTCCTTATGCTGTTAAGTTCCAGCCCTAACTTTCTGCGGTGAGTTTAATGGGCAATTAATGTGCAAATAGAGCAAGTTCTTAAAAATAACGGGGAGGTTGAGGGCGAGATGCCGTTTGTGTGAAGCAAACGGAGGAGCGGCGTAAATTGACCAGCAAATTCTGGAGATTCGCAACCCGCTGGCCGATTTATGCATTAATAACGGCGTGTGTCGTTAACACACCACAATGTCGATTGTAGATTTTGCTACAACGATGACCATATATTTATGGTCCCAGCTAGCACTGCAAGCACATCTGTACATCCAATACATCCAGAACAGCACCAATACAGCTTTATTCATGCTGAAAGGTAGTATAATGTGAAAATTGGTAATTCTGGCCCTATCAACACAAGGGAACAGTTTCTCGGGTGTTCCCCCGAGTGCACTGGATCGCCTGAACCCAGCCAATAACGGAAGCAGCTCGATTTTCCATCTACTTAAAATTCCCTCTTATTCTCTGCGTCCAGGTGATCCTGGGCTCAGATCCTGGAAAATCTCCCCAATTAAGCAGGCAAAAACAATCATTCTGCAGAGATGGACTTGTTTCGCAAAGGGGTGCTATTGACAAGGGATTTATTTTTGTGAGAATACCAAGTGTTGGGTCATGTTGTGTGTTTCGGGGATTTACAGCGTCTGTCAGTAATGCACTTCACCGGACAGAATGGGAGGAGTAAAGTACCCTTCGCACTCATCATATAACAACTAATGTTTTAATGAATGACGTGATATTAAAAAGAATGACTTTGAGTTAAGGTAGATACTTCCTTGGTGAGCTGAGGGTAACTCACCTCCCACTTGCTCATCTACCAAATTGTTGGGCCAGTTTGCTTATAACAATGTCCCGTCCAATCACGAAGTTAAACCGGTCATTTCTCAGCATCAGTTTGTTTTTACTAGTTGTCGATGTGACCACGGCATAATCGGGAATGTCCCACTTTCATGACCGTAAGCTTATGTCTAGGGGGGGAAAGATCCAATGATCTTTGAGCATCTTCACATCAACTCTCTCTAAAAATGATCTGCATCTTGAAAAGGACAATACTTCCCGTTCGGACACAAGGTGGTGTCGCCTTGGGATTCACCAGGTCTGAGATTTTCAAAGTCGTCTTTAAATTTAGATTATTAATTCTGATTCCCTTCGTTGCAATTTGGAAGAAAGTTCTGATACGGTAGAATAATTATATTTCCATGATTGTTTACGGGGTGGATTTGGGCATCCAACTGTGATTCGTTCCCATTAGTCTATGGCTTAGGACTTATGAAAAAAAGCCATAAATTATTTAATCATTATGCTGCGTAAAGCAGAATCTAGCTTAACATAAGAACATGACATTGTAAACAAGTAACAGTGTGGGAAGTAAGGTTTCAAAATTATTTGTGGATCTAGTTAAAGATGTCACACCCATTTTATTTATGTAATAGTGGATTCATTCACAAATGCTATAATTGATGTTATCAGAATCAAAGCACAGGCTCGGCCCATCGTGCCTGTGCTGGCTCTTTGAAAGAGCTGTCCAATTAGTCCCACTCCCCCTGCTCTTTCCCCATAGCCCTGCAAATTTTTCCTCTTCAAGTATTTATCCAATTCCCTTTTGAAAGTTATTATTGAATCTGCTTCCACCGCCCTTTCAGGCAGCGCGTTCCAGATCAGAACAACTCGCTGTGTTAAAAAAAAATCTCATCTCCCCTCTGGTTCTTTTGGCAATGACCTTAAATCTGTGTCCTCTGGTCACTGACCCTCCTGCCAGTGGAAACAGTTTCTCCTTATTTACTCTATCAAAACCCTTCATGTGATGATCAATTACGTTTCTTGTTTTGAACAGGTAAGTAACTGAATAGTAAGCTGTCTCCCACAATGAATAAAGTTTGTATGATCTGGTTTGTTTTTGATGAAAGCAAAGGCGCCAAGTGTTGCTCAACACTCGCCCTTGGGGGGTGGGGGAATCTTCATTTTTCCAACTCGGGTTGATCCTGGTCCTTGGAGTCAAAGATGATGCGGAGCGCGCTCCACGGGGCACATAGATTCAAATAGCATCACTGTGCTCTCTCATTTCTTTCTTGTCTTCATTAGATTGAAACCAAGAGAAACCCATAGACGAGCGCCCGTCGGGGTTGTTCATTAATGTATGGAAATTAAGGAGGCGGTGAGATTTGCCGTTATTTGGTCTGAAATTGCATAAAACACCAACAATCAATCATTTATCTCGTGAGTGGGGAACTGATCTGTGCGTAGACGCTTTGACTCATTCCTTGCGTCCTTTATCACTTAGATTTGCCTCTTAATACAATGCAAGTCTTTTATGGATGCATAGAGAGGGTTATATTAGCAGTCACCCACTCTCTCGTTTTATCCTGACTCTGTAACCAGAGCCTGGTCTTCGATAATACGAAGCTTTTGACGCAGATAGTGCAAGGTGGAACTAAGCAGCAACTGCAGGAGTAACGCTGGGCAAGACAAGGCGCTGTGCCATCACACACCAGATGAAAACAGTACAGCATGCGGCACTTACTGTATTTACTATACTGCATTACATCGTAAGGAAACAGCCGGGGTCGACAGGAAACGCATGGGCTGGTGTGTGTATGCACAAACACACTGGTCATAAATAGGCAGGCATTCCTGCATTCCCAAACAGCAAAACATATTGCACAACTTATCAAAACAAATACAATATAATGTGTACATCAAGCACAGGATGTACGCCATGGGTATACCTATTGTATGGCTTTCACGTAAAATGATATATACACAATTATATTTGGACTCAGATCAAAGATTCGTGGTACGTACACAAATATATATAAATATACACACACCGGGCTACATGTATATACATTTCTACCTATATAGAATACGTGTCTACGTGCGTTCCATATATGGGACACAATAGCATGTTTACACACAAATACTCGTATGATTACGTGTGCAGATACTGATTGAAATCCGAACGTACGTACAATGCTCGTATGTTGTACGTACGGCTGCATTCTTCGATGGACAGAAAGCTGCTTGCAGAGATCGAGGTAAATCAATGTAATGCAGTATTAAGCGATGAGCGAGCTTTGCTGCATTCGCTGGTAAGGAAAGCGAGCGTCTTGGTTGATTTATGAAGTCATTTAATTTCTCTCTGTTGTGAATGTGTTAAAGGAACCGATGATTTTAGCCCAATATATTGCTATGTAAACTTCAATATGTTATTTACAAGCAAATACAGTATATTGCTACTAGAGTTATAGGGGTAACGGATAGTCCCTGGAGATAATTGCACCTTGTTCCAACATTTGCATTGGTAGTAAATACCTGAAAGATGCATGTGTGTTAAAATTGCATTTTTCTGGAAGAAACACTGTGTAATCAAACACGTAGTTGGGATAAGAATCAAATGTAAATCAGGAAATTAATGACCAAAACAAATCCATAATAAGCTCTAACTAAGATAAACACGTCATTCAATTAAATATTCTCGTGGCTTTGGTCTCTTGTTATCCCCATCGGGAAAAAAATCACCGATACTTAGAAAGTGGGGCATCGGAGGCGCTTTCTTTTTGACTCTTCTTCCACCGGATTTTTTAAAAAGCTGAATAAAGAACCAACTAATTAAATTACAGAGAAAAACTGTCATGCCGCAGAAGGGCCTGATTTCTCCAACATTTCGAACCCTGCCTCGGACTCTCGCCTTTGCCTCTCATTCACACTCGTTAATTAAGTTTTAATAATAAATGGTGGTTTTGAGGGCGCGATCCCTTTGGATTGCCTTTTGGTATCAATGGCGAGAATAGTCAGTCTAAATGGTAAACACACACATCCTGCGGCCAATTAGTTTCAATTAAACGAGGGGGAAGAGAAACTGCCGCTCAATAACACCGATCAAAAGGCAGAAACTAATAGGCAAAGCATAAATAGTTTCATGTGCAGTAACAACAACGCTGACAATTCTGAATGCAAAGACTGTTAGACAATTTAGCATCTACATTAGAGACACCTTCTCAAATGCAGAAGTAACAAGGTAGAAAGAAGGGGAGCTATCTATGTATTAATCGGGGCGGTTTTACAGATTACACCGGCACAGAATCTCTGTTAACCTTCCTTGGGCTTGCTATAAAGTTTTGTACATTTAAACAGGAGCACGATTAAAGAAAGTGCAGGCACTATTACAAGTGGTCTTGGGTCTTATTTTTTGCAAATCATCGTACCCGTCTGTACCAATGTGCTTTCAAGAAATAAATTATTGTACCCAAAACTTTTAGCAAAGGTTGTAACAGGTTAGCCAGTGGAATGATGCAAAAGATAGTTCGTTCCATAGACTGGAATGCAACAAAAGAGACCTTATACTGACTTCAATTGGAACATGGTGGGATTAACCCCATAATCGCCACAAATACTCGTTCATATAAAGTCGCACTTTATCAAAAGGCATAGAGGAGGTTGTTCGGCCCATCGTGTCCGCGCTGGCCGAAAATGAGGCACCCCACCAGCCTAATCCCACTTTCCAGCACTTGGTCCGTCGCGACACGTCAGGTGCACATCCAGGTACTTTATAAGTGTGATGAAGGTTTCTGCCTTCTTGGCCAAAGCAACAACCAAATTTCCCACCAATGCACGGGATGGCGTTACACCATTTTACAAGCATGGGGTGGACTCCCGTGGCTCGAATTTAACAAAAACCCTATATCCTGCAATCACACATTAACAGGAGTTATTAACAAGATGCCCCTCCCCCACCAATAACCTGACACCACCTTTCAAAGAGTTACAAAACTTTGTTGTAATGGGGCCGGACGCCTCTCTTCGATTCCCCCCACTCACACACACAAAAATCTGCAATACCGAGACTGTCCAAGTAACGACACCTACAAGCGAGCCTCTAAAACTAGCTGGTGAAAAGCACTTCACACATTCTCAATAAAGCCATCAGATGCAAGAGATGAGAATCGTCCCGCTGTGACAATGACGGGTAAACGATGCCGATCTCGAAGCCAAGACATTCTCTCTCTCTCTCTCTCTCTAGTACTCCAGACTAATTTTTTTTAAAAAAAGGAACATCACGTAACTTTGATGCGCTATGCATCTGAAAACGGAAAGGGTTTCGCCTGGGTTTATTATATTACATACACCTTGTTTAAAAAACAAGGCACTTCCTGCTAGTTCATCCCCCCCAAAATAAACTCTTTAATGAAGTGACAACAATAATTTGCTCCTCGTTCAGTCCGGGGTGTCAGAATGCCAAAGAAAGGGCAATGATGTACAACACCGCAGTGTCAACGTCAGAACCAAGCTTAGCCTTTCCAGACGACTCTTTCTATTAGATGTAGCCAGCGGACCAGAAATAAAAAAAATCTACATTTTTAAAAAAAAAACAACTGATATACGTGTGAGGGTACAGATAGGTAGAAATAAAGGTAACGATTGCTCATCTAAACGGCCAGATGCTTACCAATTTGACTCTTGCTTTTCTTAAGACTCTTGCCACAAAGACACTGCAGCATATGCGTTCCTTTACTGAAAATATTCCAAAGAAACCACATTGATTTGGGCGGAAAACAATCCAGCAGCTTAGACACCCTGAGAAAGAGATCCTTCCGGTTGCGTAATATACTAAGATCAGTTCGCCTGGTCACTGGCACGAAATTTCGCATAGAAAAATTATATTCCGATCTCCCACACTCTGTCTCACGTGATTATATCTCAGACTTCTCAATGAAGACAATTGATCATTACAGAAATATTGGACCCACCAAAACACAAGGTGGTTTTCGGATTCTAGCGCAAGGTGTCTTGGGAGACAAATAAGTCGGTGTGTTTTTAAAAAAAAGACACCCAAAAAAACTAATTTGAGAACAACAAAAGGCAAATCATCCACAAAGAAAGAAGGATTGGACAGTAGTTGGTACACTAGGATCACCAGGAGGATGGGCGGATCTGCAGAACATCTGTTGGACCAAGAGGTAGGGAAACACAACGAGATTTCATCTTCCAGATGTGTTTCTTGTCCCCCCCACCACCACCTCCTCCACCACCTCCACCTCCACCGATTCAAAAAAGAGGTAGGACCCGGTCGGCGGAGTCTTATGGAAGCGACGGTAATTCTTTCCCCTTTGGAGGAATGACAGTTTTTACAGCGGTATTTCCCAGTAAACAGGGAATCTGCAATACTCCCTCAGACCACATAGCCCAGAACGGCGGAAAACCCTGGCTAATTCTACCAATCAGCTGGACTGCTCTCACTCCAAAAAAATTAATGAGGATCGACACCAATCTGCAAACAGTGTGTACACCCGGTGTGATGGGTTACAGAAGATATATATATATATATATATAGATTTCAGGAGCTCAGCTCAACAACTGCCTTTCCCCCTTAATGTGGAGATGCCGGTGATGGACTGGGGTTGACAATTGTAAACAATTTTACAACACCAAGTTATAGTCCAGCAATTTTATTTTAAATTCACAAGCTTTCGGAGGCTACCTCCTTCGTCAGGTGAACGATGTGAAAATGCAACGCATGGAGCACACGTCGCCCCGGGAGTCAGACTAAACCAGAGTTGAGATGGTTGGTCAGAAGGTCGATATGTTTGACGACTGGACTAAACCTCACGTTTGGATGAAAATAGCAGCTCGTAAACTGTTGTATTAATTAATTTGCATTCTACGTTAAAACCGTCCAGAGAGGCGCGTTCTTTTGGAAACTAAGCACATTGGGTTGAGATACTCTGGACATATATCCCGCACAACAGGGTTCAATCCATTTACCTCGGTGTGTGTTATATACACAATATACGCTCATCAATCGATGCACATCCGCGTACAAATCTAGATATCTGCAAATAGGTTACACACAAATGATGCTCGGTATTGGGGTTTGTGGTGCGAGTTACCTGTGGGTCTATCTCATTCCACGCAGCTGATTCCTCAGTCCTTGGACCGTGTTTCTACACGCTGGAGCGAAGAGCCACTGGATTGGCTGCCCGCCTGTCTATTACCGATCCAAAGCCTAAAGAGATTATAAAATCTTAAAACCCAAAGTCAACACACAGGAAGTATCGTTAATAAAAAAAAACCGGCGGAAGAAATGCTAATCTTTTAAAATAGCCCCATCCCGAACCACGTGTTAATGATTATCATCTATTGATCCATTTGGTTTGATGTTGGAATTGGGGAACCAAGAGCTCATGATAAAAAAGCAATGGGCTCTTGCCTCCCACTTTAACTAACTCTCTGTTCCCTTGTCCAATGTAAAACTGTTATAATATAAAATATCAGTAGCGAGCTATCTAGATACGCGTAAATGCATATGTTTGGTGCGCAGGAGCTAAACTCGAGGGAGTAATATCCCTCTTCAATCTTTGCCTCTTCTCCTTTCTGAAAGAAGTTACAGTTCAGTAACGCTGTCGAAAACGTAAATACTTTTAAAGAACATTTTAGGCATCAGTTTACATTATTCATCAAAACTGTACAAGATTATCAAGTGAAAAGTTACAATAGTTACACAACTAAGTTAACAAAAAAAATTGTATTATACTTTAAAGTTGTCAAAGCATCAAAAAAATTGCCATTACTGACAATTTGAAATAACTTAAACCATATCCAAACTATATCCACAAATCACTGTCAAACATGAACCTAATATAATACTTGACCCGATGTGTGTGACTTACGCCTAGAAAATCCTGAGCGTGCAATAAATGCGTGTTAAAAGCGCATCTCTAATACGATTTACTTGCTACATTACTTTAAGTGGAAACACGCGATTGTGCGCAGTTTGATTGTCTGCAGCGCGGGTGTGTTATCACTAGTGCAACAGAACCTGCTGCTTAATGATTAAACTTATCTCTTTTAACTTGGGGAATGTGCTTAATTCAGGTGGTGTGTGACGCGGTGAGAGACATTTCATAAGGTAGCTGCAAATCAGACACAAATTCTTCCAGTTATTCTAGTAAAAAACTAAATTACTTCATCATAGCCGTCAGATTTTTTTTGTCTCAATTACCCGATGGGAAGTCTACTAGAATCATACAACACAGAAGGCGGCCATTCGGTCCATCGTGCCTGTGTCGGCTCTTTGAAAGAGCTATCCAATTAGTCCCCTTCAAGTATTTATCCAATTCCCCTTTTGAAAGTTATTATTGAATCTGCTTCCACCGCCCTTTCAGGCAGTGAATTCCAGATCATCACAACTCGCTGCATAAAAAAAATTCTCCTCATCTCCCCTCTGGTTCTTTTGCCAATTACCTTAAATCTGTGTCCTCTGGTTACCGACCCTCCTGCCACTGGAAACAGTTTCTCCTTGTTTACTCTATCAAAACCCTTCATAATTTGAACACCTCTATTAAATCTCCCCTTAATCTTCTCTGCTCTGAGGAGAACAATCCCAGCTTCTCCAGTCTCTCCACATAACTGAAGTCCCTCATCCCTGGCACCATTCTGGTAAATCTCCTCTGCACCCTCTCCAAGGCCTTGACATCCTTCCTAAAGTGTGGTGCCCAGAATTGGACACAATATTCTACCTGCTGCTTTGTGTGAAACAATTCCTGACATCAGTAGTAAATTTGTTGGTTTCAAGCAAATATTATGGTTTGATTTGAAATAATATTTCTTCTTCACCTTTTGCTATCTCACTAGTCGATCTTCCATGACATTGCACGCACAAGGGGATCAGTATCAAGTGTACTCTTCAGGTGAAGCAGAGTAGACAGCAGCTGATAATCAGACCAGGGCACAGATGTCATGCACACTCCCTATTTTAAAGTTATATATTCTTATGTAATAGCTGATGTTATATTATTTATAGATAAAAGCAAAACATGCCAATTTGAGAAGCAGAATTGGTTGGAGCATTGCAGTTTTTAATATAGCACAGGCTGATGGTTTGGGAGAAGCAAAACTTTGGCATTAAACTGTCACCACATTCGTGAGGCTATAATTACAGTGTGACGTCTTTACAGAGGCAGTTTTCATTAGAAACGTTGACATCGTAATTTGTATTGGAAAAGGTTGACATGTAAGTGGAACAAAAATGTGACAACAGGATGCAAGGATTTCTACACAGGAATGATTTGTACAATTTTTAATAAATTGTAGGTACATGGTGCTGTATCTTTAAATTTATAATAAATATACCTCTGTGCTGTAGCATCACTAAAACAGATTATCTGGTCATTGTCACATTGCTGATTGTGGGATCTTGCTGTGCGCAAATCGGATGCCGTGTTTCCTACATTATAACAGTGACTTCACTTCGAAAGTATTTCATTGGCTGTAAAGTGCTTTGGGACATCCCAATGTCATGAAAGGCGCTATATAAATGCAAGTCTTTCTTTCACAGTAACTTTTAACAATCACTGGGTAATGCAGGGCTGATGTGAGAATGTGTCTCTAGATCTGTTTGCAGGTGACAACAGTGTTTAGTTACTGCCTCCGAGCTGGGAATGTGTCTCCTGTGTGCAATTTATGGAGTTGTTTCTGACGTAGTAACTTACGAAGCACAAGATACCTATGGGGTCAGTAGGCATGTCTGCAGTGACCTCCCTGCTCCCACGCACTCCTTTCTTATCCCTCCTGTTTATTCCAACTGATGCAGTTTCACCTATTTTCACTGAGCATGCCGTACACACAGAAGTTATGCACTGCAAGACTAGGGAATTTTGCACCAGCTACTTTGTCATTTAACAAGAAAGGAACACATTATCTAACTTCTAACACACAGACAGTACGTTAAAAACAATGCCTGTCTCAATAGCAGAGAAGATATTTCAGGAAAAGTGCTAAAATGAGCCTGAATATGTGCATTCTTGAAATTTCTGTCCGTGCATTCCTGTGTGCTAAATATAATAACTCGAAGAATTTCTAGGCCTTAAGAGGTAAGCAATGCGTCATTACAAGAAACCTACAAGATAACATTTATTACGCCTTGGTGTTTGTATTGTTTTGTGCAAAGAGTCAATAATGTTGTTGTGCACAATAAAGATTGATACTTTGAAAATTATAGCATTTTACAATTACTAATTATTCGTTATGTTTGACTTTTTGGACACAAATTGATCTGGTCAGCACACAAAGCAATAGAGTAAATTAATTAAAAGAAAAGTGAGAACTTGCATTTATACAGCACTATTAACAACCAAAAGCACTGTACAGCCAAAGCATTGTACAGCCAATTAAGTACTTTTGAAGTGTAGTCACTGTTATGATGTAGGAAAACGTGGCAGCCAATTTGCGCACAGCAAGATCCCACAAACAGCTATGTGACAAATTTTAGTGATGTTGGTTGAGGGATAAATATTGCCCAGGCCACCCGGGAGAACTCCCCTGCTCTTCTTCGAAACAGTGCCATGGGATCTTTTACATCCACCTGAGAAGGCAGACGAGCCCTCGGTTTAACGTCTCATTCGAAAGACGGCACTTCCGACAGTGTAACACTCCCTCAGTACTGCACTGCAGTGTCAGCCTAGATTTTGTACTCAAGTCTCTGCAGTGTGATTTGAACCCACAACCTTCTGACTCAGAGGTGAGACTGCTATCACTGAAAAAATAACACATTTATGATTTTGCTACGTGTAACAATAAACAATTCTTCCTCCAGTGTCTTTAATCTTGTTTCTTCCTATTTCAAACATATGATTAATGAGCATCTACGGTTGTTGCTCTTTGTAAATTACTTCGAATCAAAATTTTGAAAATGGATTATAGATGGGGAAAGGAGAAAGAAATGTCACTGTTATTGTGATGTTAATCTGTGGAACTTATTTTATAGTCATAGATTTTTAAAATATTATACAGTATATTTTTTGGTAATCTATTGTTAAAGGAATCTAGTAATAGCACCACATACATATATGAAAAGTAGTAAATAACTTTGCATGATACCATAAAAGTCAAAATAAACAACTTTATAAAAATTATATTATGGACCAGGAAACAAAATAAATTCAAGAAGCTGTAGTAATTTAGAGTTGGCATTCTTGTAATGCTCGTAAACTACCTAATATTTCACAGTGAAAAGAAAATCACTAATATTGGAAATCTGAAGTTAAAACAGAAAATGCTGGAAATGATCAACATCTGAAAGAGGAAGATTGGTTCACATTTGGTGTGACTCTGATTGATGAACCAATCTCTCTCATTCAGATGCTAATTGATCTGCCGTACAATGCCAGCATTTTCTTTTTGAGATTTGAGGTTCACCCTGGGATTCATGGTGTTCATTTGGCTTGACTGCTAACAGTCTTGCCCCTGAATCAGGAGATTGTGGTTTTAAGGACACACTGCAGGATTAAAGCAAGAAATCCAGGCTGCCACCTCAGTGCAGTACTGAGGAAGTGCTGTATTGTCAGAAATACTGTCTTTCAAATGAAATGTTAAACCAAGGCCCTCATGGCACCTTTTCAGATTTCTACTACCCTTTGCTTCCTGATCTCCCCCTTAAATGTCCTAGCTTTCATTTTAAGATTATGCCCCCTTGTTCTGGATTTCCCCATCTAGTTATTATTAAGATGTAGATCAACAGACATAATATTTGCGTCAGGTGCAAAGCCAACAATAAATAGCACTTAAATCTGTCTAGATTTAAAACACAACTGGTTGTCTTTATGACGCAGGGCCAATGCTTCACTGAAAACTACTTAATATCACAGAGCTAAATTAAAGATTCTAACCCAAGGGTGTAATAATATATACTGCAAAATTGTGATCAATAGATGGTTGGTTACAAAATGTCCCAGTAGATTTGCATCATATTATTGGATACTGCCAGTGTTTCACGTTGATCAATATTGCTTTTGTATTATCTGCGTACTCATTTAATGAAGTAAGTGTTATTCAAAAGTGGCACCATAATGCTTCCATTTATTATTAATGGATGTCTAAGATATGCACATTCCTGCAAAGAGAAATTGTGGCTCTCTATAGAAAGACAAAACTGGGTAGCGTTGCTTTTGTACTCGTTCACAACTCACATTTTTTTTTGCACAACAGATGATTGTGTATTATTCCTAGTTAGTTCACAGGCTGTTGGGTGAAAACTTTAACGGGTTGTATTTTCCTCATTGGGGCTGAGTAACAATGAGGCCTGTTGCTCTGACTCTGCTACTATTCTAACCCAGTTCCCTGGATTGGAAGTCATTAGCCATGCAGGGCTAGCTCCTGGCAGGACTTTTATCACCAAGTGTCGGCTGTGGCTCAGTAGCTAGCACTTTTGCCTCTGAGTGAGAAGGTTGTGGGTTCAAGTCCCACTCCAGAAACTTGAGCACAAAATCCAGGCTGACACTCCCAGTGCAATACTGAGGGAGTGCTGCGCTGTTGGAGATGCTGCCTTTCAGGTGAGATATTAAACTGAGACCTCAGGTGGACATCGAGGATCCCATGGCCACTATTTTGAGGAAGAGCAGGGGAGCTTTCCCCAGTGTCCTGGCTAACATTTATCCCTCAACCAACATCACTGAAACAGATTATCTGATCATTGTCACATTGCTGTTTGTGGACTTTGCTGTGCGCAAATTGGCTGCCATTTTTCTTACATTACAAGTAACTACATTTCAAAAGTTCTTTGGCTGTAAAGCACTTTGGCACATCTGGAGGTCATGAAAGGCACTATATAAATGCAAGTCTTTCTTTCACAGTCACTTTTAATGATCACTGGGTAATGCGGGAGTGAAATAAAAACAGAAAATGCTGGAGAAGCTCAGCAAGTCAGGCAGCGTCTGTGGAGAAAGAAATAGAGATAATGTTTCAGGTCGAAGACCCTTCGTCAGAACTGGAAGATATTAAGAGTTAAAGTTTTTGAGCAAATACAGAGACAGGGAAAGGGGGGGTGGGATTGAGGGGAGGGAAGGGAAGGTCTCTGATAGGGTGGAGGACACAAGTGATTACATGACAAAAGGGATGATGGTGCAAGGCAAGGAAGGTGGTAATGGGACATGTTAAGAAACAGAAGGACGTAAGAGGCCGAGCTCAGAGTAGTAGAGGGACTGTCCTCGGCCTCTTACACTGTTCCATTCAAGCTCAACGGAAGCTCGAGGAACAGCACCTCATCTTTCGTTTAGGCACTTTACAACATTCCAGACTCAACACTGATTTCAATAACTTCAGATCATAACCACTGCTCCCATTTTTTCGGTCAGCAGGTGCTGGTAATGGTTCTGCTGCTGCCATTTACAGCTACTCCTGATCAATCTTTTGTTTCTTAACCTGTCCCATTATCACCTTCCTTGCCTTGCACCATCATCCCTTTTGTCATTTAATTAATCGTGGCCCTTCACCCTATCACAGACCTTCCCTTTTGTTCCTTCCTTCCCTCCACTCAATCCCACTGCCGCCCTTTCCCTGTCTCTGTATTTGCTCAAAAACTTTAACTCTTTTAATATCTTCCGGTTCTGACGAAAGGTCATCGACCTGAAACGTTAACTGTTTCTTTCTCCATAGAGGCTGCCTGACTTGCTGAGCTCCTGCAGCATTTTCTGTTTTTATTTCAGATTTCCAGCATCCGCAGTATTTTGCTTTTAATTTAATGCCGGGCTGATGTGGGATTGTGTCTCTAGATCTGATTGCAGGAGACAACAGTGTTTAGTTACTGCCTCCGAGCTGGGAATGTGTCTCCTGTGCAATTTATGGAGTTGTTTCTGACGTAGTAACTTACGAAGCACAAGATACCTATGGGGTCAGTAGGATGTCGGCAGTGACCTCCCTGCTCCCATGCACTCCTTTCTCATCCCTACTATTTATTCCAACTGATGCGGTTTCACCTATTTTCACTGAGCATGCCGTACACACAAAAGTTATGCACTGCGAGACTAGGGAATTTTGCACCAGCTACTTTGTCATTCAACAAGAAAGGAACACACTATCTAACTTTTAACACAGACTGCACATTAAAACAATGTCTGTCTCAATCACAGCGACGACGTCCTGAGGCCACGAAAGGCGCAATATAAATGCAAGTCTATCTTTCTTTCTTTTAAGAGGGAGACCACCAGTTCATCGTTATATCTCTGCAGCCAGGAGCATGAGTCCCGAAGGCTATGGTTCCTACCTGTTGCAAGGGTTAAAGACATCTCCTCCAGGCTGAAGAAGAACTTGGAGTGGGAGGGAGAGGATCCAGTTGTCGTGGTCCACATAGGTACCAACGACATAGGTAGGACAAGAGAAAGGTTCTCCTGAGAGAGTTTGAGCAGCTGGGGACTAAATTAAAAAGCAGAACCACAAAGGTAATAATCTCTGGATTATTACCTGAGCCACGAGCAAATTGGCACAGGGTTAATCAGGTCAGAGAGATGAATGCGTGGCTCAAAGATTGGTGTGGGAGAAGTGGGTTTTGATTCATGGGGCACCTGCACCAGTACTGGGGAAAGAGAGAGCTGTTCTGTTGGGACGGGCTTCACCTGAACCATGCTGGGACCAGAGTTCGAGCGAATCGAATAACTAGGGAGGTAGATAGGGCTTTAAACTAAATAAGGGGGGGGAGAGGGTCCCGGTGGAGGGAAATCTAGAATGCTAAAGAGAAAAGACAAAGAAGCAGTGCAGGAAAGTGATTGGAGTAAGGATAACCAAACTGTGTCAGGAAGGGACAGAGCGTACAAACAAAAGAGCGCACTAACAAATAGGGTCCGGGTAAGAAAACATGGTAATAAGACAAATAGGGCCATAGTACAAAAAAAATGTTAAGATGTCTAAAAATGTTAAAAAGACAAATCCAAAGGCATTGGGCTCGATATTAGGAGGGAGGCGGGTTGGCAGCGGGGGAGTCAACTGGGCGCGTGGGTAACGCACCCAGTGAATTCAGGGTGCTCCGCATGTGATTGCAGCCTAATTGAAGGCACTTACCTGTGCTTCCGGGTTTCGCGCTAGAAAGCTGCGCAGCGGGCGGACTGCGCACCCGCATCATAGGCCGTCAGCTGGAGGAGCCCTATTTAAAGGGGCAGTCCTCCACTGACTGATGCTGCAGAAAGGAGCCAAAATTACAGCATGGAGCAGCCCAGGGGGAAGGCTGCTCCCAGGTTGAATGATGCCTCACTCCAGGTCCTACTGGATGGGGTGAGGAGGAGGGGGAGGACAGAGATCTTCACCCCGGCGGACGGGAGGAAGTGGCCTGCCTCTGCCACCAGGAAGGCCTGGCTCTAGGTGGCAGAGGAGGTCACCAGCACCACCAACATACCACGGACCTGCATACAGTGCAGGAGGCGCTTCAATGGCCTAAGTAGGTCAGTCAAAGTGAGTACACTTACTCTTTCCCCTACACTCCGTCTGCCACATCACTGCCCCCACCCCACATCTCCTTCTGCACTGCTAACACTACTCTATCACATCACTCCTCAAACCCACTCAAACTTCATCCTCATCTTACCTGCACTAACTCACCTCGCCAGTACTCATCCCACCACTACCACTCAACCCAATCTTCATACAATCTCATGGCTCTAGCTCATACTCACCCTCTCATGCATCTCTTTCACAGTCAGCCTCACTCAACCTGCCACTACCTGTGCTGCAGCCACAGGGCATGCATCACATATGTGCAGTAGGAAGCGTAAAGCAAACGTGTCATGAGCATGAAGGGGATGCACAAGGGTGTTTGAGGGTTTGTCATGGTTTTTACTTATATTTGATTTCTGATCAACTCACATTACATATTATATTGTCACCATTACTGCCACGTCTTTGCAAATCTTGTCTGGTTTGTGCAATAATGCCCTTTCCTGAGGATCACCATGAAGACCCACAACTGATGCCACCCATTGTGTCACTGCAGAGTGGGTGTAGGTGTATTTGCAGGGCTCTTTTGCGCAGATGACTGAGAGACGCCGGCAATGTCCCCGGTGGCACCCTGGAAGGATCCGGAGGAGAAGTTGTTGAGGGCAGTGGTGACTTTGACAGCGACAGGTAAGAAGATGGTGCTCGGGCCAGCCGGGAGCAGCTCGGCATGAAGGAGGCTGCATATGTCCACGACTACATGTCGAGTGACTCTGAGCATCCGTGTGCACTGCTGCTCAGAGAGGTCCAGGAAGCTGAGCCTCGGTCTGTAGACCCTGTGACGAGGGTAGTGCCTTCTGCGATGCATCTCTCTCTGTGGTTGCCCTCCCTCCTGCTGTGCAGGTGGATGTGTCACAGCACTGTGTGGTGGAGCTCCACGTGTCAGAGGTGGCCGGCAAGGTTGGTGATGCTGTTCGTCCTCCGAGGAGGTCATGACTGCAGCTACGGCGGCCCCCATCTGGAAGATGTACGTTTGAGGGGGTCCGCAATGTAGGTAAATGTGTCTGCACACCGGGGTTGAGGTTGCAAGTTTGTGAATTTTATTGTTAGGAGAAGGGTGGTGGAGGCCAAACTTTGTCCAAAGTGACAGAGTGACCTCCTGCAATGAGTGAGGGTCTCCCCCACCGACCTGTCAAATGGACCTTTGCAGCTGCCACAGGCTGGTGGCTGCAACACGTCCATTTCAACTGGGAGTATTTCCCCCAGTAGGGGAAACACTCTCAGTTTAGTTGAAAATCCCACCCCTCCTAAAATATTCTACAAATCAGGTCTGCTAACGACCTGAACCATCACTTTAATTGCTGGCGGGAGTCCCGCATGCGGGGGCTGCGCGCGCATCTAAGCGCGTCACTGGGGAACCTGGAAGTGGGCGGGCTGGAGCCGGGCTCCGGACCCGCCCCAGGAATCCCTGATTTTCGGAGCCCCCCCGTCACGAACCCACCCGCTCGGACGTCCAAAAATCGAGCCCACTGTATCTGAATGCACAAAGCATTCGTAATAAGGTAGACGAATTAACAGTGCAAATAGATGTAAACGGATACGATATAATTGCAATTACAGAGACATGGCTGCAGGGTGACCAAGGCTGGGAGCTGAATATCCAAGGGTATTCGATATTTAGGAAGGACAGGCAAAAAGGAAAAGGAGGTGGGGTGGTGTTGTTGGTAAAGGATGAAATCAGAGCAATAGTGAGAAAGGATATTGGCTCAGAAAATCAAGATGTAGAATCAGTCTGGATGGAGTTAAGAAGCACCAAGGGGCAGAAAACACTGGTGGGAGTTGTCTATAGGCCTCCCAACAGTAGTGGTAATGTAGGGGACGGCATCAAACAGGAAATTGGAGATGCATGTAACAAGGGTACTACAGTAATCATGGGTGACTTTAATCAACAAATAGACTGGCCAAACCAAATTAGCAATACTGTGGAGGATGAATTCCTGGAGTGTGTACGAGATGGTTTTTTAGACCAGTACGTTGAGGAGCCAACCAGGGAACAGGCTATCCTAGATTGGGTATTGTGCAATGAGAAGGGGTTAATTAATAATCTTGTTGTGCGGGGTCCTTTAAGGAAGAGTGACCATAACATGATAGAATTCTTCATTGAGGTGGAAAGTGAAGTATTCCAATCCGAAACTAGGGTCCTAAATCTAAACAAAGGAAACTATGAAGGTATGAGGAGTGAGTTGGCTTTGATAGATTGGGAAGATTTATTAAAAGACATGACGGTGGATAGGCAATGGCTAACATTTAAAGAACAAATGCATGAATTGCAACAATTATACTTTCCTTTCTGGTGCAAAAACACAAAAGGAAATGCGGCCCAACCATGGCTAACAAAAGAAATTAAGGATAGTATTAGATCCAAAGAGGAGTCATAGAAAGTTGCCAGAAAAAATAGCAAGCCTGAGAATTGGGAGAAGTTTAGAATTCAGCAAAAAAGGACCAAGAGATTGATTAAGAGGGGGAAAAATAGAGTATGAGAGTAAACTTGCAAGGAACATAAAAGTGGACTGTAAAAGCTTCTACAAGTATAGAAAAAGAAAAAGATTGGTGAAGACAAATGTAGGTCCCTTACAGTCAGAAACAGGAGAAATTATAATGGGGAACAAGGAAATGGCAGAGCAATTAAACAAATACTTTGGTTCTGTCTTCACGGAAGAGGACACAAATAACTTACCAGAAATGTTAGGGAACCAAGGGACTAGTGAGCAGGAGGAATTGAAGGAAATTAGTATTAGTTAAAAAATAGTGCTGGAGAAATTAATGGGACTGAAAGACGATAATCCCCAGGGCCTGATAATCTGCATCCCAGAGTACTAAAAGAGGTAGCCATGGAAATAGTGGATGCATTAGTTGTCATCTTCCAAAATTCTATAGATTATGAAACAGTTCCTACAGATTGGAGGGTGGCAAATGTAACCCCACTATTTAAAAAAGGAGGGAGAGAGAAAACAGGGAATTACAGACCGGTTAGCCTAACATCAGTAGTAGGGAAAATGCTGGAGTCTATTATAAAGGATGAGATAACAGGACACTGAGAAAATATCAACAGGATTAGACAAACTCAACATGGATTTATGAAAGGGAAATTGTGTTTGACAAACCTACTGGAGTTTTTTGAGAATGTAACTGGTAGAATAGATAAGGGAGAGCCAGTGGATGTGGTTTATTTGGATTTTCAGAAGGCCTTTGATAAAGTCCCACATAAGAGGTTAGTATCCAAAATTAAAGCACATGGGATTGGCGGTAATATACTGGCATGGATTGAAAATTGGTTAACAGACAGGAAACAGAGAGTAGGAATAAATGGGTCTTTTTTGGGGTGGCAGGCAGTGACTAGTGGGGTACCGCAGGGATCAGTGCTTGGGCCTCAGCTATTCACAATATATATCAATGATTTGGATAAGGAAACCAAATGTAATATTTACAATTTGCTGACGACACAAAACTAGGTGGGATTGTGAATTGTGAGGAGGATGCAAAGAGGCTTCAAGGCGATTTAGACAAGTTGAGTGAGTGGGCAAATACATGGCAGATGCAGTATAATGTGGATAAATGTGAAGTTATCCACTTCGGAAGGAAAAACCGAAAGGCAGAGTATTATTTAAATGGTGATAGATTGGGAAATGTTGATGTACAAAGGGACTTGGGTGTCCTTGTACACCAGTCACTGAAAGCAAACATGCAGGTGCAGCAAGCAGTTAGGAAGTCAAATGGCATGTTAGCCTTCATTGCAAGAGGATTTGAGTACAGGAGCAAGGATGTCTTACTGCAGTTATACAGGGCCTTGGTGAGACCACACCTGGAGTATTGTGTGCAGTTTTGGTCTCCTTACCTAAGAAAGGATATACTTGCAATGGAGGGAGTGCAGCGAAGGTTCACCAGACTGATTCCTGGGATGGCAGGACTGTCGTATGAGGAGAGATTGGGTCAACTCTGCCTGTATTCACTCAAGTTTAGAAGAATGAGAGGGGATCTCATTGAAACATATAAAATTCTGTCAGGGCTAGACAGACTGGATGCAGGGAGGATGTTTCCCCTGGCTGGGGGGTCCAGAACGAGGGGTCACAGTCTCAGGATACGGGGTAGGACATTTAGGGCTGAGATGAGGAGAAATTTCTTCACTCAGAGGGTGGTGAACCTGTGGAATTCTCTACCACAGAAGGGTGTGGAGGCCAAGTCACTGAATATATTTAAGAAGGAGCTCGATAGATTGTAAGGGGAATAGACAGGCGTTTCTGCGGAAGCAACCGAGACTCCAGGATGGTATGTTGCCTCCCTGGTGCAAGGGTCAAGGATGTCTCGGAGCGGCTGCAGGACATTCTGGAGGGGGAGGGTGAACAGCCAGTTGTCGTGGTGCATATAGGCAACAACGATATAGGTAAAAAACAGGATGAGGTCCTACGAGCTGAATTTAGGGAGTTAGGAGTTAAACTAAAGAGTAGGACCTCAAGGGTAGTAATCTCAGGATTGCTACCAGTGCCACGGGCTAGTCAGAGTAGGAATGACAGGATAGCTAGGATGAATACGTGGCTTGAGAGATGGTGCAAGAGGGAGGGATTCAAATTCCTGGGACATTGGAACCGGTTCTGGGGGAAGTGGGACCAGTACAAATTGGACGGTCTGCATCTGGGCAGGACTGGAACCAATGTCCTCGGGGAAGTGTTTGCTAGTGCTGTTGGGGAGGGTTTAAACTAATACGGCAGGGGGATGGGAACCGATGCAGGAAGTCAGTGGGAAATAAAGTGGTGACAGAAACAAAAGGCAGTAAGGGAGAGTGTACAGAACATGACCGGACAGATGGTCTGAGAAAGCAGGGCAAAGACCAAAGGAAGTCTAGATTAAACTGCATTTATTTCAATGCAAGAAGTCTGATGGGCAAGGCAGATGAACTCAGGGCATGGATGGGTACATGGGACTGGGATGTTATAGCTATTACTGAAACATGGCTAAGGGAGGGGCAGGACTGGCAGCTCAATGTTCCAGGGTACAGATGCTATAGGAAAGATAGAGCAGGAGGTAAGAGAGGAGGGGGAGTTGCGTTCTTGATTAGGGAGAACATCACGGCAGTGGTGAGAGGGGATATATCCGAGGGTTCGCCCACTGAGTCTATATGGGTAGAACTGAAGAATAAGAAGGGAGAGATCACTTTGATAGGATTGTACTACAGACCCCCAAATAGTCAACGGGAAATTGAGGAGCAAATATGTAAGGAGATTACAGACAGCTGCAAGAAAAATAGGGTGGTAATAGTAGGGGACTTTAACTTTCCCAACATTGACTGGGACAGCCATAGCATTAGGGGCTTGGATGGAGAGAAATTTGTTGAGTGTATTCAGGAGGAATTTCTCATTCAGTATGTGGATGGCCCGACTAGAGAGGGGGCAAAACTTGACCTCCTCTTGGGAAATAAGGAAGGGCAGGTGACAGAAGTGTTAGTGAGGGATCACTTTGGGACAAGTGATCATAATTCCATTAGTTTTAAGATAGCTATGGAGAAGGATAGGTCTGGCCCAAAAGTTAAAATTCTAAATTGGGGAAAGGCCAATTTTGATGGTATTAGACAGGAACTTTCAGAAGTTGATTGGGAGAGTCTGTTGGCAGGCAAAGGGACGTCTGGTAAGTGGGAGGCTTTCAAAAGTGTGTTAACCAGGGTTCAGGGTAAGCACATTCCTTATAAAGTGAAGGGCAAGGCTGGTAGAAGTAGGGAACCTTGGATGACTCGGGAGATTGAGGCCCTCGTCAAAAAGAAGAAGGAGGCATATGACATGCATAGGCAGCTGGGATCAAGTGGATCCCTTGAAGAGTATAGAGATTGCCGGAGTAGAGTTAAGAGAGAAATCAGGAGGGCAAAAAGGGGACATGAGATTGTTTTGGCAGATAAGGCAAAGGGGAATCCAAAGAGCTTCCACAAATACATAAAGGGCAAAAGAGTAACGAGGGAGAGAGTAGGGCCTCTTAAGGATCAACAAGGTCATCTATGTGCGGAACCACAAGAGATGGGTGAGATCCTGAATGAATATTTCACATCGGTATTTACGGTTGAGAAAGGCATGGATGTTAGGGAACTTGGGGAAATAAATAGTGATGTCTTGAGGAGTGTACATATTACAGAGAGGGAGGTGCTGGAAGTCTTAACGCACATCAAGGTAGATAAATCTCCGGGACCTGATGAAATGTATCCCAGGACGTTATGGGAGGTTAGGGAGGAAATTGCGGGTCCCCTAGCAGAGATATTTGAATCATCCACCGCTACAGGGGAGGTGCCTGAAGATTGGAGGGTAGCAAATGTTGTGCCTTTGTTTAAGAAGGGCGGCAGGGAAAAGCCTGGGAACTACAGACCGGTGAGCCTGACATCTGTAGTGGGTAAGTTGTTAGAGGGTATTCTGAGGGACAGGATCTACAGGCATTTGGAGAGGCAGGGACTAATTAGGAACAGTCAGCATGGTTTTGTGAGAGGAAAATCATGTCTCACGAATTTGATTGAGTTTTTTGAAGGGGTAACCAAGAAGATAGATGAGGGCTGTGCAGTAGACGTGGTCTACATGGACTTCAGCAAAGCCTTTGACAAGGTACCGCATGGTAGGTTGTTACATAAGGTTAAATCTCATGGGATCCAAGGTGAGGTAGCCAATTGGATACAAAATTGGCTTGACGACAGAAGACAGAGGGTGGTTGTAGAGGGTTGTTTTTCAAACTGGATGCCTGTGTCCAGCGGTGTGCCTCAGGGATCGGTGCTGGGTCCACTGTTATTTGTTATTTATATTAATGATTTGGATGAGAATTTAGGAGGCATGGTTAGTAAGTTTGCAGATGACACCAAGATTGGTGGCATTGTGGACAGTGAAGAAGGTTATCTAGGATTGCAACGGGATCTTGATAAATTGGGCCAGTGGGCCGATGAATGGCAGATGGAGTTTAATTTAGATAAATGTGAGGTGATGCATTTTGGTAGATCGAATCGGGCCAGGACCTACTCCGTTAATGGTAGGGCGTTGGGGAGAGTTATAGAACAAAGAGATCTAGGAGTACAGGTTCATAGCTCCTTGAAAGTGGAGTCACAGGTGGATAGGGTGGTGAAGAAGGCATTCGGCACGCTTGGTTTCATTGGTCAGAACATTGAATCCAGGAGTTGGGATGTCTTGTTGAAGTTGTACAGGGCATTGGTGAGGCCACACTTGGAATACTGTGTACAGTTCTGGTCACCCTATTATAGAAAGGATATTATTAAACTAGAAAGAGTGCAGAAAAGATTTACTAGGATGCTACCGGGACTTGATGGTTTGACTTATAGGGAGAGGTTAGACAGACTGGGACTTTTTTCCCTGGAGAGTAGGAGGTTAAGGGGTGATCTTATAGAAGTCTATTAAATAATGAGGGGCATAGATAAGGTAGATAGTCAAAATCTTTTCCCAAAGGTAGGGGAGTCTATAACGAGGGGGCATAGATTTAAGGTGAGAGGGGAGAGATACAAAAGGGTCCAGAGGGGCAATTTTTTCACTCAAAGGGTGGTGAGTGTCTGGAACAAGCTGCCAGAGGCAGTAGTAGAGGCGGGTACAATTTTGTCTTTTAAAAAGCATTTGGACAGTTACATGGGTAAGATGGGTGTAGAGGGATATGGGCCAAGTGCAGGAAATTGGGACTAGCTTAGTGGTATAAACTGGGCGACATGGACATGTTGGGCCGAAGGGCCTGTTTCCATGTTGTAACTTCTATGATTCTATGAAAAGGCATGAAAGGGTATGGGGAGCGGGCGGGAATATGGTATTGAGATAGAGGATCAGCCATGATCATATTGAATGAGCAGGCTCGAAGGGCCGAACGGCCTACTCCTGCTCCTATTTTCTATGTTATCTCTGGACTCAGCTATTCCAGTGCTCTCCTGGCCGGCCTCCCACCTTGCACCCTCCATAAACTTGAGCTCATCTAAAACTCTGCTGCCCGTATCCTAACTCGCACCAAGTCCCGTTCACCCATCACCCCCTGCGCTCGCTGACCTACATTGGCTCCCGGTCCGGCAACACTTTGATTTTAAAATTCTCATCCAAGTAATGAATGCAGATTTAAGTATTAATGAACAGAAATGGAACTATAACTTTTCAATTGCAATAATGGAAACAAAGCTCCCAATAAGAATGCAGGCAAAACAAAAATATGGTGATTATTGTAACTTCAAAAATTGGCTGTATCTGAGTCATGGTAATAGATACTAGATTATTGCCCATGGAGAATATACAATGAGCAAATTATTGTTTTGAATATGTAGGAATGATATCATGGGAAAATATCATTGTGCGAAGATGGCTAAGAAACAAATATCAGGAAAAAAATTGTTTCATGTATAATTTGTAACAAATGAAGTTACTTTAAAACTCAAGAATGTGTTTTTCACCACTGTCAACTAATTTGATATATATTTGACCCTTTCCAATGATTTCAGAGATTCAGAAGGCGGCCATTCGGCCCATCGTGCCTGCGCCGGCTCTTTGAAAAAGCTATCCAATTAGTCCCACTCTCCCTGCTCATTCTCCATAGCCCTGTAAATTTTTCATTTTCAAGTATTTATCTAATTTCCTTTTGAAAGTTATTATTGAATCTGCTTCCACCACCCTTTCAGGCAGTGCATTCCAGATCATAACAACTCGCAGAGTTAAAAAAAATTCTCCTCATCTCCCCTCTGGTTCTTTTGCTAATTATCTTAAAATCTGTGCCCTCTGGTTACCAACCCTCCTGCCAGTGGAAACAGTTTCTCCTTATTTACTGTATCCAAACCCTTCATAATTTTGAACACCTCTATCAAATCTCCCCTTAACTTTGTCAATTTGAGTTTGAAATTGTTACAAAAGCAAAGACTTGCATTCATATACTGCATCAGATTAGGAGACAAATGCTGTATATCTCCAGAACATACCATTTTTAGTTCAGATTGCCAGCATTTCTGTTTTTTGTTTCTTTTTATTTATGTTGTTGGTTTGCTACACTTCAGAAATGGAAAGACAACTATTCTGAGCAATCCAGTCTTGTGTAGAATACTGGTCGGAAAAAATGCATGCGTTAGAAAAAAGGGTCTGGTCACATCTTCAGGTTAATGCTTTCACAAAGATCAAATTACTTTCGTGCCCCATCTACACATTTGTCATAGGAGCATCGGAACAAGAGTAGGCCATTCGGCCCTTCGAGCCTGTTCCACCATTCAATGAGATCATGGCTGATCTGTGACCTAACTCCATTTACCCGCCTTAGCCCCATATCCCTTAATATCTTTGGTTAACAAAAAAAATCTATAAATCTCAGATTTAAAATTAACAATTGAGCTAGCATCAACTGCCGCTTGCGGAAGAGAGAGTTCCAAATTTTACCTCGTTTTGTGTGTAGAAGTGTTTCCTAACTTCACTCCTGAAAGTCCTGGCTCTAATTCCTTGGTTCTGTATCCCTTAATACCCTCGCCTAACAATCTCAATGTTGATATTTTCAATTGACCCCCAGCCTCAACAGCTTTTTGAGGGAGAGATTTCCAGATTTCCACTCCCCTTTGTGTGAAGAAGTGCTTCCTGACATTACCCTTGAACGGCCTAGCTCTAATTTTAAGGTTATGCCCCCTATACTGGACTCCCCCAACAGAGGAAATAGTTTCTCTCTATCTACCCTATCAAATCCTTTAATCATCTTAAACACATCAATTAGATCACCCCTTAATCTCCCAGACCGTGTACTGCACTGCAAAAGCAAATGTAATTTTGCGTTTCCACTAACCAAGATAAACTTGTACATGTACGTGACATGTTTATACTGGTTGCACTGAGGAAACGGGCCATATAATTTTAATAAAGGATCCAGTACTTGGCAAAATGTGGATTTACAAGGTGCGGGCAATATTTGAATAAACCAGATGACTTTGATCAATAATATCTGTTTCGGGCAGATGGCTGTTTCATCAAAGTGACTCAGACAGATTTCTTGGGAAAAGCACGTACAGAAAAATGCCCTTTCACGGAGGGCAAAACAGCAGGCCATGAAAAAGTTAATTTGATAAGCTTAGCAAATGTTGTTTGCTTGCCACTGTAAAAATCTGGGGATGTTAAATGGTTTCCTATGTAAGGAATTTTTTAATCTTGGCATTTATTATCAATTATGAAGCTGACATAAAGCTAAGTGAGTAAACCTTGATTAGTTAATTATTATGATACAAATCTGGAAAAATATGCAAAGACATTTTAATAGAAAAGTTCTTGCTACTGTGATTACATGTTGTACAGTAAAATTATATAACGTTCCCCCTAGAAAGTAATAGAATTTATAATATAATTTTTCTGGTCTCCATTTTACAAAAAGGATATAGAGGCAATTGAGAAGGTGCAAAACAGATTTACAAGGACAATACCAAAACTGAGAGGTTACACCTATCAGGAAAGATTAAACAAACTGGAGCTGTTTTCACGAGAAAAGAGAAGACTGAGGGGTGACCTGATAAGGGTCTTTAAAATTATGAAGGGGTTTGATAGGGTAGATGTAGAGAAGATGTGTCCACTTGCGGGGAGACCAGAACTGGGGGCCATAAATATAAGATAGTCACTAATAAATCCAATAGGGAATTCAGGAGAAACGTCTTTACCCAGAGAGTGGTGAGAATGTGGAACTTGCTACCACATGGAGTAGTTGAGACGAATAGAATAGATGTATTTAAGGTGAAGCTAGATAGGTACATGAGGGAGAAAGGAATAGAAGGTTATGTTGATAGGGTGAGCAGAACGCAGGTGAGAGGAGGCTCGTGTGGAGCATAAACACCGGCATGGACCAAATGGCCTGTTTCTGTGCTGTAAACTCTATGTAATAAAGGTGGAAGCAGTTTCCAATTTAAAAAAAAATTCTTTCATGTGGGCGTCACTGGTAAGGCCGGCATTTATTACCCATCCCTAATTGCCCTTGAGAAGATGGTGGTGAGCCGCCTTCTTGAACCGCTGCAGTCCGTGTGGTGAAGGTTCTCCCACGGTGCTGTTAGGGAGGGAGTTCCAGGATTTTGACCCAGCGACGATCAAAAAACGACAATACATTTCCAAGTTCCAAATATTGGAATATAGTTGTACCACACATCGTCATGCAGATGCTCGACATATATTGCTTGCAAGTTTTTTTTTTCTTATTCATAATGGCATCACTGTCCTCAAGTGAAAGGAAAACGCAAGGTATTGGCCTCCTCTGCCTCCCATTTGACCCCAGCACTTAACTTTGTAGACCTCTGGCTTTGCTGAGTGAGTTCCTTCTTCAGGGCTCTTCTGTCCCATTAAGTTTCATCACCACCTCTTCTGGTGCTGCAGCAGCAAGCCTGCTTGCACCACTGTCTCATTCCCCTCTTGGGACAACAACAATGATGACTTGCATTTGTATAGCGCCTTTAACACAGTAAAAACGACTCAAGGTGCTTCACAGGAGCGATTATCAAACAAAATTTGATACCAAGGCATATAAGGAGATATTAGGACAGGTGACCAAAAGCTTGGTCAAAGAGGTAGGTCCTTAAAAGGAGAAGAGAGAGGTAGAGAGGTTTTGGGAGGGAATTCCGGAGCTTAGGGCCTAGGCAGCTGAAGGCACGGCCACTAATGGTGGAGCGATTAAAATCGGGGATGCGCAAGAGGCCAGAATTGGAGGAACGCAGAGATCTCAGAGGGTTGTGGGGCTGGAGGAGGTTACAGAGATAGGGAGGGGGCGAGGGCCATGGAGGGATTTGAGCACAAGGATGAGAATTTTAAAATCGAGGTGTTGCTGGACCGGGAGCCAATGTAGGTCAGCGAGCACAGGGGGTGATGGGAGAACGGGACTTGGTGTGAGTTAGGATACGGGCGACAGAGTTTTGGATGAGTTCAAAGACATATAGGGGTAAATTTTAACCTCCAAGAACAGGTGGGTTGGGGGCGGGTGGGGACTAAAAATCCTCTGACTTCAGAGCGGGACCGTATCCCGGCTCCAAATGCCCGCTTCTGGGTTTAACCCAGGCAGGTTTCAGATAATCTGAAGGAATTCGACATTTATCCAGAAACTTCGGAAAATCACACATTTCTGCGAATCTGCTGTGCAGCACGCTTCAAAGCCGACTGAAGAAAGGTGTTGCTGCTGATCAGAAATTGTTGGCAAATGGACAACAACGGAATGCAATACACTTGCCTGTCAATGCACACTGGCCGTTCAGTTTGTGGCCTATTTTCCGGCCCGAGCACCTGTTCTGCTGTACCTGTACCACTAGCGATGGCTGTGAGAGAACGTATCCCTATACGGCCTGCTTTTCGACCGAGAACGATAGAAATGATACAGCACGGAATCATTCGGCCCATCGTGCCTGTGCCGGCTCTTTGAAAGAGCTGTCCAATTAGTCCCAACCCCCCCCCTGCTCTTTCCCCGTAGCCCTGCAAATTTTTTTTTTCCTTTTCAAGTACTTATCCAATTCCCCTTTGAAAGTTATTATTGAACCTGCTTCCACCACCCTCTGTGCCGTTTTACTCTTTTGTTCTGCTCCCCTGAAAAAACTCAATTGTAAATTTATCGCCCAGTTCCAGTTTTGAACAGGCTGAGTTTAGTCCTGCGCCAGTATAAACCCCCATCTGAATACGGCATGCAGCATGAGTGAAGCCAAGGAAATATGGCAGGCAAAAATGGCAATGTTACTGAACTAGATTGGATCTGCTCCATAATGATTAACTCAAATTATGTTTTAAGTCTACCAGCAGTAACCATTTACTCTTTGGTTAAATCACACTGGAAATGCAACCAATTGTTATTGTTGAAAAGCAAGCTTTAGCGCTAAGACGATATTCGATATTACATGGAATTTACAGCACAGAAACAGGCCACTCGGCCCAATGCCAGCGATTATGGTCCACGCGAGCCTCCTCCCAGCTTTAAACACGGAGCTTGGTGAGATTTGGGAGAATCTACTAACCGGAGTGACTTGCTAAACAGAGTGACAATGGGAATTTGATGAGAGTTGGAATTAGGCGCAGAGGGGAAGGAGGTGCTAAGTAATTTAAACCAAGGGACAACAGTAAATAAATATCAATAAATAATCAGGGTAATTAATTAGATCAAAGGGGATAAAATTAAAATGAACTAAATAGAGAATACCAACATTAAAGGGATCCGAATTCCATTAAATAAAAATATGGTATACATAAATAAGAGTTAAGGAGATACTAAAATAATGAAGTTAATGAACAATATGAGACTAATCAGCTACAAACTAATCTGAAATCAAGCTAAATCCATCTACAAAATATAATCTAGCTCTCAAGTAATTGTATTATATCTAGAATTAAATTACTACTAATAAATAAGTACATTTTTAAAAACTACAATGGCAGTGCAGGCTGTGTGTCAGGACTGTGGTATGTGGGAGTTTGTGGACAGTGATTGTCCCAGATTGCTACATCAGGAAAAACTTCTTTACCCAGAGAGTGGTGAGAATGTGGAACTCGCTACCACAAGGAGTAGTTGAGGCGAGTAGTGTAGATGCATTTAAGGGGATGCTAGATAAACAGATGAGGGAGAAAGGAATAGAAGGATATGCTGATAGGGTGAGATGAAACGGGGGGGGGAGGGAGGAGGCTCGTGTGGAGTGTAATCGCCGGCATAGACCAGTTGGGCCAAATGGCCTGTTTTTGTGCTGTAGACTCAAAGTAACCCTATCAGCATATCCTTCTATTCCTTTCTCCCTCATGTGTTTATCGAGCTTCCCCTTAAATGCATCTACACTATTCGCCTCAACTACTCCTTGTGGGAGCGAGTTCCACATTCTATCCACTCTCTCAGTAAAGAAGTTTCTCCTGAATTCCTCATTGGATTTATTAGTGACTATCTTATATTTATGACCTCAAGTTTTGGTCTCCCCCCACAAGTGGAAACAACTTCTCTACGTCTACCCTATCAAACCCCTTCATAATTTTAAAGACCTCGATTAGGCCATCCCTCAGCCTGCTCTTTTCTACAGAAAAGAGAAGTTAATATTATTCTAATTCTAATTATTAGTTAATATTATAAGTAATTTAATATCAAGGTTATCAACATTTGGAAATAGGTCCAAAAGTTGTAAAATTCCATTCACCTATTTTACAAATAACAGCTTCGTGCCTGCAAACAAGCGTTGGGGAAAAATTATATATAATGCACTGAATCTCAATTAAGCATTTGGCAATCTCAATCCCCTGGACAGGTGCAACATACAATATTTTCACGCGATTCCCATGAAAGTGCAAACACTGCGGTTGCCATTGCAACTGGCCCGCTGAACATAAATGGAGGTTCACTGAGGAACGTTGACAACAGAGGTTCAAATATAAACAAACAGAATTGCACCGTTATTGAGAGATTCATGACTTAGTTCGGATTTGCACTGAATTATTTTGGATACAACTCAGCACTATGTCCCAACAATCAGGCTGTTACCATGGCTTTTGAGATTCAACAATTTGTTCTTGTTAGGATGGAGTCTGTGTAGTCTCACTCACATGGGACAGACCAAAGGCGCATTTATTCCACACGGAGCAGTGATTGCAAATGTAATGACGTCACAGGACATCAAACAAGTAACAAACATCAAATCAAAAGGGACTCCAAAAGCAACTCTGCTTTAATGTCACTGTGAATTGGGAATTAAACTAAACACTGCCCTCAACAGCTAGAATATCACATGGCAATACTGCGTTATATGAATCAGCTTCCACTAACAAAAAATACAGACAAACCTGCATTCAATAATCTCCTTGAGGAAATCAAGCTGTTTGCTTCAATCGAATGCCCACAGGTTACAGCTAATGAACAGAAGATCTTAAATCACACAAGTGTATGATGCCATTTTATTAAACAGCAGCTGTATTTTATGAATTGCTCCATAATTCTAATGTTAAAATATCTTCACACTAATTGGTGTCTGTTAGCCCCCATTTGTTTCTGAGATTGTGTTTGAAGATGTCAGGTCAGAGACACCCTGCTAACAGGCATTTTTAAGTATGATTTTTCTCTTTCTCAAGCAGAAAGCTAGCATTTTTTTGTGTGTGAATATGTACCATAGAGTGTAAGATTCTCAAAATTCACAGATCCCCCAAAACTTGGAGAAAAACCCTAAAAAAACCCTGAGTATGGGAAAACTTTGGCCATTGACTATAAACCTAAAATGGAAGGATAGGTGAGAGGTCACCAGACAAAATCAACAACACACACACCGTGGAGCTTCAGACATGACTCTGTTTTAATGCAAAACAGACAGCAGGGGGTCGACAATCACTCCGAGGAAGCCTCCGAAAGCTTGTGAATTTAAAATAAAATTGCTGGACTATAACTTGGTGTTGTAAAATTGTTTACAACTCCCATTGAAAGAGACAACTGTTCCAGACATGGTGGGGCCATGCCTTTGTTTTAAAGCAAAACCATCAACACCTAGGACGTTAGATACAAAAGGAAGCCTTGTGTGACAAGCTCTAGAAAATCAGAATTAACAATGACACATTGGGAGAAGCAATTTGCAATATGATGAGGGACCATCAAAAAGCCATCAAAGATTCTTAGATTTCAAATAAAAATTGTTGGACTATAACTTGGTGTTGTAAAATTGTTTACAAAAGATTCTTAAGGGCTTTGTAAGAACTGTTTAAACAGACCATTGTAAGAGAGACATCCACAAGGCGAAAGCTCTCTCTCTCTCTGGCTTGCTGGCTCTGGTGGGCTGCTTGTCTTGGTTCTACCTGTGTCTGGGAAGAAGAGCAGTTTCCAGCAAACAACAAGGTGAGGGGAAGGCAGTTCGACAGGGAAGATCAGCAGCTCTAGAAGCAGGCCGACACACAAGAAGAAACCAGAGCAACAGCCCCAGTGACCATCAGACACCTCGCGGCAACAAGGGCCTTAGGAAACAACCAACCGAATATTACCACCAACCAACCGGGTAATATTGAGCCACCGCGACCAAAGAAAACCAACTCAGGAGAAAACCGGAGATCCGCAAAGTTTCCCCTCTACAATCTATTTCTGACTTACCTCTGGGTGAATTACTGTCAAGGTTTTGTTTGGTGAGCATTATCTCTGGCCCTTTAGAGTCCAACCTAGCTAGTGAAGTGGGATTAGGAGGGGGGAGGTATCCTTCTCCTGTAATTTCCCTCGTGTGTACCGAAGTGTTCCCCATTTTATTAGAGTGTTAAGATTGTTGTGTTGTATTTTCTCTCTTGAATAAAGGTCAAAGTTTCTTGCACTAAAACCAGTTGTCTGCTGCACTTTGTCACAACCCCCAAATAAGTCCAAGGTCTAGAACCCAGGGAGTGGGAGCGATTCGGACCGCTCAGAAGTCAGAGGTGAAGCTGACACACACCACCACCCCCTACATAGGGTAGATAGAGAGAAACTATTTCCTCTGGTGGGGGGAGTCCAGAACAAGGGGGCATAACCTTAAAATTAGAGCCAGGCCGTTCAGGGGTGATGTCAGGAAGCACTTCTTCGCACAAAGGGTAGTGGAAATCTGGAACTCTCTCCCCCAAAAAGCTGTCGAGGCTGGGGGTCAATTGAAAAATTCAAAACTGAGATTGATAGATTTTTGTTAGGTAAGGGTATTAAGGGTTACACAACCAAGGTGGTTGGATGGTGTTAAGATACAGACCAGCCGTAATCTAATTGAATGGCGGAACAGGCTCGAGGGGCTGAATGACCTCCTCCTGTTCCTACAATGCCAGAAGTTTCACTCCCTATTCTCCGCTCTTAACTCCGTCAAGCGAGTTGGCTCCATGTCAGCAATGGTATTCGCAAAAAAAAATTACTCCAGCAGATTTAATTTCTTCCACCAGAGAGCTACAACGTGAAACATGCAAGTCACAAAGCCTACTGCTACTCTCTGGTGGTCATAGGTCAATAGTACAGCAAAAATACAACAACATGATGAACATTTGAAGCAAAACTCATCAACAATAATAATTTAAAACTTAGATATGTAAGAATACATTGTTTATGTTTCATTTTAATGATTATAAATATATTTTCCTGTTACTCTGTGCAGTGACAGTAACATTCACGCCAAACAAGTGCCAGGCAATGACCATCTCCAACAAGAGAGAGTCAAACCACCTCCCCTTGACATTCAACGGCATTACCATCGCCGAATCACCCACCATCAACATCCTGGGGGTCACCATTGACCAGAAACTTAACTGGACCAGCCATAAAAATACTGTGGCTACAAAAGCAGGTCAGAGGCTGGGTATTCTGTGGCGAGTGACTCACCTCCTGACTCCCCAAAGCCTTTCGACCATCTACAAGGCACAAGTCAGGAGTGTGATGGAATACTCTCCACTTGCCTGGATGAGTGCAGCTCCAACAACACTCAAGAAGCTCGACATCATCCAGGACAAAGCAGCCCGCTTGATTGGCACCCCATCCACCACCCTAAACATTCACTCCCTTCACCACCGGCGCACAGTGGCTGCAGTGTGTACCATCCACAGGATGCACTGCAGCAACTCGCCAAGGCTTCTTCGACAGCACCTCCCAAACCCACAACCTCTACCACCTAGAAGGACAAGGGCAGCAGGCACATGGGAACAACACCACCTGCACGTTCCCCGCCAAGTCACACACCATCCCGACTTGGAAATATATCGCCGTTCCTTCATCGTCGCTGGGTCAAAATCCTGGAACTCCCTTCCGAACAGCGCTGTGGGAGAACCTTCACCACACGGACTGCAGCGGTTCAAGGCAGCTCACCACCACCTTCTCAAGGGCAATTAGGGATGGGCAATAAATGCCGGCCTTGCCAGCGACACCCACATCCCATGAATGAATAAAAAAATTCACCCTCACCCTCTATTACTCTCTGCAGTGACAGTAATACTCAGCCTCTCCTCTGTTACTCTGTGCAGTGACAGTAATGCTCAGCCTCTCCTCTGTTACTCTGTACAGTGACAGTAATACTCACCCTCTGTTACTCTGTACAGTGACAGTAATACTCACCCTGTTACTCTGTACAGTGACAGTAATACTCACCCTCTGTTACTCTGTACAGTGACAGTAATACTCACCCTGTTACTCTGTACAGTGACAGTAATACTCACCCTCTGTTACTCTGTACAGTGACAGTAATACTCACTCTCTGTTACTCTGTACTCACCATGGACTACTCCTCAGAATCGGTTTCTTTCTTGGACACATGAATCTCCATCAAAGACGGGCACCTCAGCACCTCACTCTACCGCAAGCCCACGGACAACCTCACGATGCTCCACTTTTCCAGCTTCCACCCTAACCACGTCAAAGAGGCCATCCCCTATGGACAGGCCCTGCGAATACACAGGATCTGCTCAGACGAGGAGGAACGCGATGGACACCTACAGACGCTGAAAGACGCCCTCGTAAGAACGGGATATGACGCTCGACTCGTCGATCGACAGTTCCGACGGGCCACAGCGAAAAATCGCATAGACCTCCTCAGAAGACTAACACGGGACGCAACCAACAGAGTACCCTTCGTCGTCCAGTACTTCCCCGGAGCGGAGAAACTACGCCATGTTCTCCGCAACCTTCAACATGTCATCGATGATGACGAACACCTCGCTAAGGCCATCCCCACACCTCCACTACTCGCCTTCAAACAGCCACCCAACCTCAAACAGACCATCGTTCGCAGCAAATTACCCAGCTTTCAGGAGAACAGCGTCCACGATAACAGACAACCCTGCCACGGCAACCTCTGCAAGACATGCCAGATCATCGACACAGATACCACCATCACATGAGAGGACACCACCCACCAGGTACATGGTTCATACTCCTGTGACTCGGCCAACGTTGTCTACCTCATACGTTGCAGGAAAGGATGCCCCGGAGCATGGTACATTGGCGAGACCATGCAGACACTGCGACAACGGATAAACGGACACCGCGCGACAATCGCCAGACAGGAGGGTTCCCTCCCAGTCGGGGAACACTTCAGCAGTCAAGGACATTCAGCCACCGATCTTCGGGTAAGCGTTCTCCAAGGCGGCCTTCGAGACACACGACAACGCAAAATCGTCGAGCAGAAATTGATAGCCAAGTTCCGCACCCATGAGGACGGCCTCAACCGGGATCTTGGGTTCATGTCACGCTACACGTAACCCCACCAGCGAACAAAAGTTATCTGTTTTTAATACAACGGGTCATTCTCTGTCTTTCTCTTCCTTTCGGATGTTTCTCTCTCTCTCTCTATCTGTCTTTTGTTCTGGCCGTTTGTGTATTCGGTGGTCCTGTAGGTAACATCTCTCTGTCTGAACACTTTGATTGCCTTGACAACGGGCAGTTGGAAAGATTATCTGTAATCACCAGGTATTGTTCTCTGACTATAAATGCGGCAACCTTCCATGGAATCCCACACTCACCTGACGAAGGAGAAAGCCTCCGAAAGCTTGTGATTTTCAAATAAAACAGTTGGACTATAACCTGGTGTTGTAAGATTCCTTACATTCGTCAACCCCAGTCCATCACCGGCATCTCCACATCATGACTCTGTACAGTGACGGTAATACTCACCCTCTGTTACTCTGTACAGTGACAGTAATACTCACCCTCTGTTACTCTGTACAGTGACAGTAATACTCACCCTCTGTTACTTTGTACAGTGACAGTAATACTCACCCTCTGTTACTTTGTACAGTGACAGTAATACTCACCCTGTTACTCTGTAGTGACAGTAATACTCACCCTCTGTTACTCTGTACAGTGACAGTAATACTCACTCTCACCCTCTTACTCTGTACAGTGACAGTAAATACTCACCCTCTATTACTCTGTACAGTGACAGTAATACTCACTCTCTATTACTCTGTACAATGACAGTAATACTCACTCTCACCCTCTTACTCTGTACAGTGACAGTAATACTCACCCTCTATTACTCTGTACAGTGACAGTAATACTCACCCTCTATTACTCTGTACAGTGACTGTAATACTCACCCCCTATTACTCTGTACAGTGACAGTAATACTCACCCTCTATTACTCTGTACAGTGACTGTAATACTCACTCTATATTACTCTGTACAGTAACTAATACTCACCCTGTTACTCTGTACAGTGACAGTAATACTCACCCTCTATTACTCTGTACAATGACAGTAATACTCACTCTCACCCTCTTACTCTGTACAATGACAGTAATACTCACTCTCACCCTCTTACTCTGTACAGTGACAGTAATACTCACCCTCTATTACTCTGTACAGTGACAGTAATACTCACCCTCTATTACTCTGTACAGTGACTGTAATACTCACCCCCTATTACTCTGTACAGTGACAGTAAAACTCACCCTCTATTACTCTGTACAGTGACTGTAATACTCACTCTATATTACTCTGTACAGTAACTAATACTCACCCTGTTACTCTGTACAGTGACAGTAATACTCACCCTCTATTACTCTGTACAGTGACAGTAATACTCACCCTCTATTACTCTGTACAGTGACAGTAATACTCACCCTCTGTTACTCTGTACAGTGACTGTAATACTCACCCCCTATTACTCTGTGCAGTGACAGTAATACTCACCCTCTATTACTCTGTACAGTGACTGTAATACCCACTCTATATTACTCTGTACAGTAACTAATACTCACCCTGTTACTCTGTACAGTGACAGTAATACTCACCCTCTATTACTCTGTACAGTGACAGTAATACTCACCCTCTATTACTCTGTACAGTGACTGTAATACCCACTCTATATTACTCTGTACAGTAACTAATACTCACCCTGTTACTCTGTACAGTGACAGTAATACTCACCCTCTATTACTCTGTACAGTGACAGTAATACTCACCCTCTATTACTCTGTACAGTGACTGTAATACTCACCCTCTATTACTCTGTACAGTGACTGTAATACCCACTCTATATTACTCTGTACAGTAACTAATACTCACCCTCTATTACTCTGTACAGTGACAGTAATACTCACCCTCTATTACTCTGTACAGTGACTGTAATACTCACTCTATATTACTCTGTACAGTGACAGTAATACTCACCCTGTCCTTGTTGCCATGGTTTTGTCCTTAACTGTCGCGTCGTGACGTCACAGTGTCGCGAAGTGATGACGTGTGCGGGCGCGGATCCGGAGCCATGTCGTTTGTGGTGGATTCGGTTATAATGTTCTCATCGCAGGTCAGTGACCGCCGACCCGGGAAGAGGCAGCATTCTCCGCCCGGAGGGTGGGGTGTCTGCATCTTACCCCTCCCCCCCCCCTCCCCCGTCCCCCTCCCCCCCCCCCTCCCCCGTCCCCCGTCCCCCTCCCCCCCCCCTCCCCCGTCCCCCGTCCCCCTCCCCCCCCTCCCCCGTCCCCCTCCTCCCCCCCTCCTCCCCCCCTCCTACCCCCACTCTCCCCCTCCCCCCCCCCTCCCCCGTCCCCCCTCCCCCCCCCCTCCCCCGTCCCCCTCCCCCCCCCTCCCCCCTCCCCCGTCCCCCTCCTCCCCCCCTCCTACCCCCACTCTCCCCCTCCCCCCCCCCTCCCCCCCTCCCCCCCCCCTCCCCCCCCCCTCCCCCCCCCTCCCCCGTCCCCCTCCCCCCCCTCTACCCCCACTCTCCCCCTCCCCCTCTACCCCCACTCTCCCCCTCCCCCTCTACCCCCACTCTCCCCCTCCCCCTCTACCCCCACTCTCCCCCTCCCCCTCTACCCCCACTCTCCCCCTCCCCCTCTACCCCCACTCTCCCCCTCCCCCTCTACCCCCACTCTCCCCCTCCCCCTCTACCCCCACTCTCCCCCTCCCCCTCCCCCTCCCCCTCCCCCTCCCCCTCCCCCTCGCTGGTTCCTTTGCTTCCTGTTTATCTGGAATTTGGCTGTGCAGGATTTTCTGTCCTTTAGAATGAACTTACATTTTACATAGAATGTACAGCACAGAAACAGGCCATTCGGCCCAACTGGTCTGTGCTGGTGTTTATGCTCCGCACGAGTCTCCTCCCTCCCTACTTCATCTCACCTTATCAGCACAACCTTCTATTCCTTTCTCCCTCATGTACTCATCCAGCTTCCCCTTAGAGTCATCTATGCCATTCGCCTCAACTACTCCACGTGGTTGCAAGTTCCACATGTAACGCCCTCTCGTACTGCCCAGAGTTCCTTGCCTGGTATTATCGGCATTCATAGCTATCAGTTGCTTGCGAAAAAGCATTCAATGCAGGACTCTAGTGAGTAGACCTGGAAAGGGACACAGTGTTGTGCTTGTGTGTCCTTGTGATGAGAACATACGCAACATAACCCCTTACGTGTAACAGGCAAAGACAGGAGGCAGTTAATCCAATGATGGATTGTAAAGACACAAGAACGTGAGCTGGGGCCTTTGAGAGTGCCACTGAAATAGAATGTCTCTGCGAACTCCCAAAATAAAGCGCCTTCAGTTTTCTGTGTCTTACTGTAGCACTCTCGCCTCTGAGTCAGAAGGTTGTGGGTTTGAGACCCACTCCAGAGACTTGAGCACAAAATTCAGGCTGACACTCCCAGTGCAGTACTGAGAGAGTGCTGTACTGTCGAAGCTGCCGTCTTTCGGATGACGTTAGACTGAGTCCCCGTCTGCCCCCTCAGGTGGACGTAAAAGATCCCACGGCACTGTTTCGAAGAAGAGCAGGGGAGTTTTTCCTGGAGTCCTGGCCAATATTTATCCCTCAACCAATATCACTTAAACAGATTATCTGGTCATTATCTCATTGCTGTTTGTAGGATCTTGCTGTGTGCAAATTGGCTGCCACGTATCCTACATTACAACAGTGACTACACCTCAAGAAGTACTTAATTGGCTGAAAAGCGGTTTGGGACATCCTGAGGCTGTGAAAGGCGCTATATCAATGCAACTTTTTTTTTCCCACCTCCTATAATTAATCCCCGACGTTGGGGATTGCTGATTGGAGCAATATTTTGGGGAGGTGGATTTAATGTCTCTACTGCCCTAGATGCGGTCCCAATGTGTTGTACAATAACATTTTTTTCTAAAGCAAACACAAAATACCAGGCATTGGGCATTTTGTTAGATTTGTTACATCACCGAGAAGTCCTGTTCAGCTAAATTTTGGGTGTAAAGTTGAAGTTCACCCATCACTCCTCCACCAGCCAATTCTCACTCTCATGTTCAAATCCCTCCATGGCCTTGCCCCTCCCTATCTCTGTAACCTCCTCCAGTCCTACAGCCCTCCGAAATCTTTGCGCCCCTCCAATTCTGGCCTCTTGCACATCCCCGATTTTAATCACTCCACCATTGGCAGCTGTACCTTCAGCTGCCTAGGCCCAAAGTTCTGGAATTCCCTCCCTAAACCTCTCCGCCTCTCTAACTCTCTCTCCCCCTTATGTGGCTCGGTGTCAAATTTTGTTTGATAATCGCTCCTGTGAAGCACCTTGAGACATTTTACTACGTTAAAGGCGCTATATAAATGCAAGTTGTTGTATTGCGCTGGGCTGGACTTAAAATCATTGGACTATTTCAGTCCTATGTATGTGACTACTGTATCTCCAATTTGTTCAGGATATTGACATTTTAATCACTTTTACAGGTCCTGTTTTTTGGATTTGGATGGCTTTTCTTTATGCGTCAGTTATTCAAGGATTATGAGGTAATGTTCCAAGTGCTGCACGGTCAACTCAGCGGGGAGAGAAACCTGCTGCTTTTGTCCCTGGGACAACGATCCAAAATAAGGTTCATTATGGCTTGGGTTGTTATCTGATACAATCTGCTGTTCAAATTAATTATTTTTTTTAAGTTAGTTGTACCTTGTTTGAATTTCTGTTGGATTTTGAGTGTTGTCATTCAGGTTATTTTTTGTTCTCTTTCCTTTGTAATCTAGAGGGATATAAATGAAAAGCAGGGAAGTTATGTCAAACTTGCATAGAACCTTGATTAACCACCCTGAGAGCACTGTGCCCAATTCTGGTCTCCATATTACAAAAAGGATACAGAGGTACTGGAGAAGGTGCAAAAAAGATTTAAAAGGATGATACCAGAACGGAGAGGTTATAACTATTAGAAAAGACTGAACAGGCTGGGGCTCTTTTCTCTAGAAAAGAGAAGGCTGAAGGGTGACCGGATAGAAGTCTTTAAAATTAGTGATAGGGTAGATGTAGAGAAGATGTTTCCACTTGTGAGGGAGACCAGAACTAGGGGTCATAAATAGAAGATAGTCACTAATAAATCCAATAGGGAATTCAGGAGAAACGTCTTTACACAGAAAATGGTTAGAAATGTGGAACTTGCTACCACAAGGAGTAGTTGAGGCGAATAGCATAGATGTATTTAAGCAGAAGCTAGATAAACACATGAGGGAGAAAGGAATAGAAGGATGTGCAGATAGGTTTAGATGAACTAGGGAGGAGGCTTGTGTGGAGCATAAATACCGGCATGGACCTTTTGGGCCGAATGGCCTGTTTTGGTGCTGTAAATTCTATGTAATTTCCAAGTTTAAAAAAAATTGAAGTTCTAATTATATAATTTCCAAGGCTGAATGTTGAAAAAATATTTGCTGAGATCCAATGCTGAGCACCAATCATGCAGTGAATGCAATGATTTATTTTTTATTTGTTAAAGGCAAATCGTGTTTAACTAATCTGATAGAGTCTTTTGATGAGGTAACAGAGAGGGTAGATGAGGGCAATGCAGTTGATGTGGTGTATATGGACTTTCAAAAGGCGTTTGATAAAGTGCCGCACAACAGGCTTATCATCAAGATTGCGGCCCGTGGAATAAAGGGGCAGCAGCAACATGCATACAGTACAGAATTGGCTAAGTGACAGGAAACAGAGAGTAGTGGTGAACGGTTTTTCGGACTGGAGGGAGGTGTACAGTGGTGTTCCCCAGGGGTCAGTGCGGAGACCACTGCTTTTCTTGATATAAATGACTTGGACTTGGGTGCACAAGGGCACAATTTCAAAATTTGCAGATGACACAAAACTTGAAAGGGTAGTGAACAGTGAGGAGGATAGTGATAGACTTCAAGAGGATATAGACAGGCTAGTGGAATGGGCGGACACGCGATAGATGAAATTTAATGCAGAAAAATGCGAAGTGATACATTTCGGTAGGAAGAACGAGGAGAGGCAATATAAACTAGAGGGCACAACTCTAAAAGGGGTACAGGAACAGAGAGATCTGGGGGTATATGTGCACAAATTGTTGAAGGTGGCAGGGCAGATTGAGAAAGCGATTAAAAAAGCATATGGGATATATCCCTGGGTGTAGAGTTTTCAGGCAGGATAGAGTGGGTGATCAAAAAAAAAGGAGGGGGGGTAGCATTATTGGTTAAAGAATCAATTACAGTTGTGAGAATGGATGATATGGTAAATGGATCATCAATTGAGGCCATATGGGTTGAGCTAAGAAATAAAAAGGGAGCAGTCACACTACTAGGAGTGTACTATAGACCCCCAAATAGCGAAAGGGAGATAGAAGAACAAATATGTAGGCAAATTTCTGAGTGCAAAAATAAGAGAGCAATAATAGTAGGGGACTTCAACTACCCGAACATCAACTGGGATTCAAACAGTGTGAGGGGCACAGAGGGCGCAAAATTCTTGATCGGTGTCCAGGAGAACTTTTTTAGCCAGTACGTGACAAGCCCAACAAGAGGGGATGCAATTCTAGATTTAGTCCTGGGAAATGAAGATGGACAGGTGGGTGAAGTGACAATGGGTGACCATATTGGGGATAGTGACCACAATTCAGTTAGTTTTAGCATTATTACGGAAGAAGACAGAGTTAAATCAGGAGTAAACGTTTTAAATTGGGGGAAGGCAAATTTTACAGAGCTAAGAGGTGATTTGGCAGAAATGGACTGGACACAACTACTTGAGGAGAAATCAGTGGCAAGCACTAAAAAGTGAAATTCTACGGGTACAATGCAGACACGTTCCCTCAAAGAAAAAGGGAGGCACTGCCAAATCTAGAGCCCCCTGGTTGTCTAGAAGTATACAGGGCAAGATAAAGCAGAAAAAGAAAGCTTATGACTGTCACAGAAAACTAAATACTGCAGAAAGCCTAGAGGAGTATAGAAAGTACAGGGATGACGTAAAAAAGGAAATAAGGAAAGCAAAGAGAGGGCATGAAAAAATATGAGCTAGTAAGATTGAAGAAAACCCAAAGATGTTTTATCAGTACATTAAGAACAAGAAGATAGCTAAGGAAAAGGTGGGACCTATCAGGGATGATAAGGGTAACTTGTGTGTAGAAGCAGAGGATGTGGGTAGGGTTTTAAATGAATATTTTGTCTCCGTATTCACAAAGGAAAGGGATGATCCGGATGTAGTAGTTAAAGAGGAGAGGTGTGAAATATTGGATAAGGTAAACATAACGAGAGAGGAAGTACGAGAGGGACTGGAATCCTTGAAAGTTGATAAGTCACCAGGGCCGGATGGATTGTTTCCTAGGCTATTGAAGGAAGCCAGGGAGGAAATAGCGGATGCTCTGAGGATCATTTTCCAATCCTCACTAGATACAGGGGAGGTACCGGAGGACTGGAAGACTGCAAACGTAGTACCATTGTTTAAAAAGGATACGAGGGAAAGGCCGAATAATTATAGGCCAGTCAGTCTTACCTCGGTGGTGGGCAAACTATTAGAATCAGTAATGAGCAATAGGATAAACTGTCACTTGGAAAGGCATGGTTTAATCAGGGATAGTCAGCATGGATTTGTTCAGGGAAGGTCATGCCTTACAAATCTGATTGAATTCTTTGAGGAAGTGACAAGGAGGATTGATGAGGGTAGTGCAGTGGATGTTGTCTACATGGATTTTAGTAAGGCATTTGACGAGGTCCCACATGGCAGACTGGTCAGAAAGGTAAAAGCCCATGGGATACAAAGAAATGTGACGTATTGGATCCAAAATTGGCTCAGTAACAGGAAACAAAGGGTAAAAGTCGATGGATGTCTTTGTGAATGGAAATCCGTTACCAGTGGTGTGCCACAGGGCTCAGTGTTGGGTCCCTTGCTGTTTGTGGTATATATTAATGATTTGGACTTGAATGTAGGGGGCATGATTGGCAAATTTGCAGACAACACAAAAATTGGCTGTGTAGCTGATAGTGCAGTGGACCTTCCAGCGCCCGGTCCGTAGCCCAGAGCATACAGCACTTTAGGTGCAGGTCCAGGTACTTCTTAAAAAGAGTTGAGGGTCCCTGCCTCTACCACCAATTCGGGCAGCGAATTCTATACACCCACCACCCTCTGATCCTTCCGCCAATCAGCTTAAATCTATGTCCTCTAGTTCTTGAACTCTCCAATAGGGGAAACAGGTACTTCCTGTCTACTCTATCTGTAGCTGTAGACTCCAAGAAGATATCAATGGGTTGGTGGAGTGGGCGGAAAAGTGGCAAATGGAGTTCAACCCGGAGAAGTGTGAGGTAATGCACTTAGGGAGGGCAAACAGTAAAAGGGAATACGCAGTAAACAGGAACATATTGAGAGGGGTAGAGGAAGTGAGAGACCTTGGAGTGCATTTGCACAGGTCCCTGAAGGTGGCAGTACAGGTAGATAAAGTTGTGAAGAAGGCATACGGAATGCTCTCCGTTATTAGCCGAGATATAGAATACAAAAGCAGGGATGTAATGATGGAACTGTATAAAATGCTGGTAAGGCCACAGCTGGAGTATTGTGTGCAGTTCTGGTCACCACATTACAGGAAGGACGTAATTGGTCTGGAGAGAGTGCAGAGAAGATTTACAAGAATGTTGCCAGGGCTTGAAAATTGCAGCTACGAGGAGAGATTGGATAGGCTGGGGTTGTTTTCCTTGGAGCAGAGGAGGCTGAGGAGTGACTTGATTGAGGTGTACAAAATTATGAGGGGCCCAGATAGAGTAGACAGGAAGTACCTGTTTCCTCTAGCGGAGAGTTCAAGAACTAGAGGACATAGATTTAAGCTGATTGGCGGAAGGATTAGAGGGGACATGAGGAAAAACTTTTTTACCCAGAGGGTGGTGGGTGTATGGAATTCGCTGCCTGAATTGGTGGTAGAGGCAGGGACCCTCAGCTCTTTTAAAAAGTACCTGGACCTGCACGTAAAGTGCTGTAAGCTGCAGGGCTACGGACCGGGTGCTGGAAGGTGGGATTAGAATGGGCACCTGGTTGTTCTTCGAGCCGGCGCGGACACGATGGGCCGAATGACCCCCTTCTGTGCTGTATCTTTTCTATGGTTCTATGCTGGGCTTTATAAATAGAGGCATAGAGTACAAAAGTATGGAAGTCATGATGCACCTTTATAAAACACTGGTCCGTCCACAGCTGGAGTATTGTGTCCAGTTCTGGACACTGCACTTTCGGAAAGATGTGAAGGCCTTAGAAAGGGTACAGAAGAGATTTACTAGAATGGTTCCAGGGATGAGGGACTTTAGTTACATGGATAGACTGGAGAAGCTGGGGTTGTTCTCCTTGGAACAGAGAAGGTTGCGAGGAGATTTGATAGAGGTATTCAAAATCATGAAGGGTCTAGATAGAGAGAAACTGTTCCCATTGGCGGAAGGGTCAAGAACCAGAGGACATAGATTTAAGGTGATTGGCAAAAGAATCAAAGGTGACATGAGGAAAACCTTTTTACACAGCGAGTGGTTAGGATCTGGAATGCACTGCCCGAGGGGGTGATGGAGGCAGATTCAATCATGGCCTTCAAAAGGGAACTGGATAAGTACTTGAAAGGAAAATATTTGCAGGGCTACGGGGATAGGGCAGGGGAGTGGGACCAGCTGGATTGCTCTTGCATAGAACTGGCGTGGACTTGATGGGCTGAATGGCCTCCTTCCATGCTGTAACCTTTCTATGATTCTATAATAGAGGGTTTGTGACAGTGACATAAGAACATAAGAACATAAGAAATTGGAGCAGGAGTAGGCCAATCGGCCCCTCGAGCCTGCTCCGCCATTCAATAAGATCATGGCTGATCTGATCCCAACCACAAATCTAAAGAACACAAGAAGTCGGAGCAGGACCCGGCCACATAGCCCCTGGGCCCTCTCCGCCACCCACAGGGCATTGACCGATCCGAACTCAGCTTCATGTCCAATTTCCTGCCCGCTCCCCATAACCCCTAATTCCCTTTACTTCTAGGAAACTGTCTATTTCTGTTTTAAATTTATTTAATGATGTAGCTTCCACAGCTTCCTGGGGCAGCAAATTCCACAGACCTACCACCCTCTGAGTGAAGAAGTTTCTCCTCATCTCAGTTTTGAAAGAGCAGCCCCTTATTCTAAGATTATGCCCCCTAGTTCTAGTTTCACCCATCTTTGGGAACATCCTTACTGCATCCACCCGATCAAGACCCTTCACAATCTTATATGTTTCAATAAGATCGCCTCTCATTCTTCTGAACTCCAATGAGTAGAGTCCCAATCTACTCAACCTCTCCTCATATGTCCGCCCCCTCATCCCCGGGATTAACCGAGTGAACCTTCTTTGTACTGCCTCGAGAGCAAGTATGTCTTTTCTTAAGTATGGAGACCAAAACTGTATGCAGTATTCCAGGTGCGGTCTCACCAATACCTTATATAACTGCAGCAATACCTCCTTGTTTTTATATTCTATCCCCCTAGCAATAAAAGCCAACATTCCGTTGGCTTTCTTGATCACCTGCTGCACCTGCATACCAACTTTTTGATTTTCTTGCACTAGGACCCCCAGATCCCTTTGTACTGCAGTACTTTCCAGTCTCTCGCCATTAAGAAAATAACTTGCTCTCTGATTTTTCCTGCCAAAGTGCATAACCTCACATTTTCCAATATTATATTGCATCTGCCAAATCTCCGCCCACTCACCCAGCCTGTCTATATCCCCTTGCAGGTTTTTTATGTCCTCCTCACTCTCTACTTTCCCTCCCATCTTTGTATCATCTGCAAATTTTGATATGTTGCACTCGGTCCCCTCCTCCAAATCGTTAATATAGATTGTAAAGAGTTGGGGACCCAGCACCGACCCCTGTGGAACACCACTGGTTACTGGTTGCCAGTCCGAAAATGAACCATTTATCCCAACTCTCTGCTTCCTGTTCAATAACCAATCCTCCACCCATGCCAGAATATTACCCCCAATCCCGTGATTTTTTATCTTAAGTAATAATCTTTTATGTGGCACCTTGTCGAATGCCTTCTGGAAGTCTAAATACACTATGTCCACTGGTTCCCCTTTATCCACCCTATACGTTATATCCTCGAAGAACTCAAGCAAATTTGTCAGACATGACTTCCCCTTCATAAAGCCATGCTGGAGAAGACACAATTTTGCTGATTAATAAACATGTTTTTTGTTAGGCATTTTTGACTCATCTCTAATGCTAGGGAACTGAATTTTTCTACTTCAAACAGCCAGTCTTTTAGGGAAGGAAACCTGCCGTCCTTACCCGGTCTGGGCCAATATGTGACTCCAGTCTCATACCAACATGGTTGACTCTTAACTGCCCTCTGAAGTGGCCCAGCAAATCACTCAGTTAAGGGCAATTAGAGATGGGCAGCCTTGCCAGCAATGTCCACACCCTGAGAATAAATCACATGGTGATAGAGTGAGATAAAGTAAGGAGGGAGGAGGCTCGTGTGGAGCATAAACACCAGCATAGACCAGTTGGGCCGAATGGCCTGTTTCTGAGCTGTAAATTCTATGCAAATGAATTTATGATTGGAAAACCTGGGCCTTCCCTTTCTGCTAACAGCAACAATTATCGGCTTTACATTGAGTGACTTGCTCCTCTCGCCTGTTTCTTGCTCTCCTACCGAGAATAGCAGTTTTCCTCACTTTTATACTGCCGGCATTTGTCCTACACAATACTCGACACCGTTTTTCTTCTTTGATGCAGGTCCGACAGTATGTTGTCCAAGTGGTTTTCTCTGTGATGTTTGCTCTCTCCTGTACTATGTTTGAACTGATTATCTTTGAGATTCTGGGTCTTTTAAATAGCAGGTGAGTGTGTATTCCTTATCAACATTTGGGATTGTGTAGGGATGTACCAATTATTGATCAGCCCAAGAACATCCTTTCTGTGTATTTGCAAATGTACATAAATGTTCTTGGGTTTTCTTGAGGATTTAATTGGAATTAATTGTATTGTTGGTTCATCAGTGCAGAATTGCCAAAATAAATTCCCTGCCTAACTCTCATTTAAAGAAAAAGAAAGAACTTGCATTTACATTGCGCCTTTCATGACCTCAGGACATCCCAAAGCGCTTTACAACCAGTGAAGTACTTTTGAAGTGTAATCACCTTTGTAATAGGCAGCAGCCAATCTGCACACAGCAAGATCCCACAAACACCAATGAGCTGAATGACCAGATAATCTGCTTATTTTCATGATGTCGATTGAGGGATAAATAATGGCCGGGGAGAACTTCCCTGCTCGTCTTCAAATAGTGCCGTGGGATCTTTTACATCCACCTGAGCATTTAAATGTCATACTATTTGTATATAGTAACTAATTCAAGATTATTATCTGTAATGTGCTGTGTGTGAGATTTGGGATTGAATCTGTCACTAAAAATTGCTTTTTATTAGAACACAAACCTGGTCATCAAAAAAACACTGGTTTTCAGTCACAAACTTTGTGTGTGTTTTCACTGAAGTATTCTGTTAATCAACTGTAAAATTAAAGCAAATGTATGCTTTAATTTTGGCACGTGATCTTAAACTAATGTTATTGCAGTGCTTGTCCTTGTCGTTTTCCAACAACATGATCGTAAATGTTTTAACTTTATACTGTACTCATTTAAATTGTTGATGAACTTTAGTTTTGGCGATATGCTGGACACAGATTTCAATGAAAGGAATGGTTTTAATTTGTCGTGCTCAACACAAAATTCCAGTCAGCTCTTTGCTGACTAGTTATTTTGTTTTCTATTTTGGTTTTACTCACCATTTTGTCTTCATTGAGTTTGATTTAAATTGTAGCTCTGAGGCAGGGGATTGAAATGCTCCTTTTTAAATAGGTTAAACTAATTCTTAGAACATATGTTAAACTACTTTAAAGAGAGTGGGTAAAAACTACTACCATTTAATATATCTAAAGATAAAAGAAACTAGTAGATAGAAAGGTCAGCAATCCCAGATGTTTTGCATCATGAAATAGTGAAGGAAGTTGGGAGAAGAGATAGTAGAGGCACTAACCATAATTTGGAAATGGGAGCTGTGCCAACCACAGGAACAGGAGTAGGCTGTTCAGCCCCTCGAGCCTGTTCCACCATTCAATTACATCATGACCGATCTGTATCTCAACTCCATTTACCCGCCTTTGATCCATATCCCTTGACACAACAAAAAACTATCTCAGTCTTGAAAATTTAAATTGACCCCCACCATCCATGGCCTTTTGGGGGAAACAGTTTAAGATTATGAGAACAGAAAGGTGGCAAATGTTACACTCTTCTTCAGAAAAAGGGGAAAAGGATAAGCTACAAAACAAAGCCAGTACTTGACCTTGCTTCAGTGCGGTTAACTTCAAGAGTTATTTGGAAAGGTAATCGGAGTTAGTCAGCATAAATTTATAAGGCAGGTCAGACTTAACTAGTATTTTGAAGAAGTCGTAGAGTGTGTAGACAAAGGGAATATGGTGCATGTCACATTTTTAGAATTTCAGCCATCTGGTGACCCCTTTGAGTGAGTTTGCTGAATTTGGGACAGATTTGAGCTAGGAATGGGATTGGGATTTTCTAAAATCATTTCACCTACAAACAACAAACAGAAGAGACTTTCATCTCAATGGTCTGGGCTGGATTTCAAGGACTTGAACCCAGGTCTGTTGGTTTCTAGTCTAAGCCTCAATTTGATAGGGTGTATATTCACTGTCTACTGAAGATGGCAGCTCATGATCCAGTAATCCGAAGTACAGTGGCACGGGTTCCCTGTTCGATCCCTCGGTCTCGCTACACTGTCCTAGATATTGGGCAGATGGAAACTCACTCTGCTTCATATTGGGCAGATAAAGACACACACTGCTTCATATCGGGCAGATAGAGACACATTGGTTCATATCGGGCAGATAGAGACACACTGGTCCATATTGGGCAGATAGAGATATAATCTGGTTTATATTTATAGCAGATTTAAGGTGACTGGCAAAAGAACCAAAGGCAATGTGAGGAAAAACTTTTTTACACAGCGCGTTATTATGATCTGGAATGTGCTACCCGAAAGGGTGATGGATGCAGATTCAATCGTGGCTTTCAAGAAGAAATTGGATAAATATTTGAAGAGAAAAAATTTGCAGGGCTACAGGGAAAGAGTGGAGGAATGGGACTAACTGGACAGCTCTTACAAAGAGCTGGCACAGACTCGATGGGCTGAATGTTCTCCTGTGCTGTAATGATTCGATATTGGGCAGTTAGAGGCACACTGGTCCATATTGGGCAGATAGAGGCACGCTGCTCCATATTGGGCAGATAGAGGCACACTGCTCCATATTGGGCAGATAGAGGCACACTGGTCCATATTGGGCAGATAGAGGCACGCTGCTCCATATTGGGCAGATAGAGGCACGCTGCTCCATATTGGGCAGATAGAGGCACACTGCTCCATATTGGGCAGATAGAGGCACGCTGCTCCATATTGGGCAGATAGAGGCACACTGGTCCATATTGGGCAGAGAGAGACACACTGGTCCATATTGGGCAGAGAGAGACACACTGGTCCATATTGGGCAGAGAGAGACACACTGGTCCATATTGGGCAGAGAGAGACACACTGGTCCATATTGGGCAGATAGTGATACAATCTAATGACTAAGGAACCTAAATTCCACTTCTGGGGATAGTTATTTATACAGAACCTGAGGAGGATATTTAGCTTAAAAACACAAAAGCATAAGCAATGTGTTGGTTAACGATCATGAATAAGTCTGCTTACGGCCAGTGTTTTGGCAGTACAGGAATTTTAATAACATCTATTTTTGTCTTGATCCAGCTCAAGATATTTCCATTGGAAGTTGAATCTATATGTTACCCTTGTGGTGCTTATTTTTATCGTCCCTTTCTACATTGGCTATTTTGTGGTCAGCAACATTCGACTTTGTAAGTAATTGCAACAATATCATGTACCCGAGATAATACTGCAAAGCATATATATATTAAAAAGTATTTAATTTGAATGTTTTGAAGAGAGCTGAGCTATAATTTTGTTTCAGACGGTGCTGTCATAATTTCTCAAATACCCGGATCAGTAAGGATGCCAAATGTCTCATCCTGATGAGTGTTATAGTAACTGTCAAACCCTGAATTAAAAGTTAATATTCCAATCAGTTGTCCATTTGGCTCCATCATATGGCCTGGACGTTGGGGTTGGTAACTTTCCATTTTATACATTTGATTCTTTTTCTACTCATTCTTGGCTACAGGCCAACAGTTAATAGTTGGCCTGTGTTGTGTGTGACAATAAATTATGTCTATAAGCTTGTTTTTTCTCCATAGTTTTATGGCCAATTAGTTGAATTGGCTATAAAATAAAATTTAGAACCCAGCCCCTATCAAAATCAAAGAAGGTGTGTAATTTACCTTTCGATAAAATCATGATCTTGCTTGCGTTGGGCTATTTTGTAAGGTTCTTGCTAGTATTTACTACAATGGAGCAAAGGTTATGGGACCATTTTGTTTAAATTATTAATAGAGGTGTCACATCCACTGGCAGGAGGGTCGGTGACCAGAGGACACAGATTTAAAGCAAAAGAACCAGAGGGGAGATGAGAATATTTTTTTAGGCAGCGAGTTGTTATGATCTGGAATGCACTGCCTGAAAGGGTGGTGGAAGCAGATTCAATAGTAACTTTCAAAAGGGAATTGGATAAATACTTAAAGGGGAAAAATTTGCAGGGCTATGGGGAAAGAGCAGGGGAGTGGGACTAATTGGATAGCTCTTTCAAAGAGCCGGCACAGGCACGATGGGCCAAGTGGCCTCCTTCTATGCTATATCGTTCTATGGTGATGACCTGTGTGTTTTCTTTAGTGCAACGAAAGAGATTGCTATTTGCCTGTGTCGTTTGGTTGACGTTCATGTACTTTTTCTGGAAACTTGGAGATCCTTTTCCTATCCTAAGCCCAAAACATGGTGAGTCCATTCTAACTTGCTGGGAAGGGTGATTTATGCGTATCTTTTCACAGATGGTGTACTGATGAAAGTCAGCTGCATAGTTTTTACAAAAACATAAAGGATTGAACTCGATTTTGGGTAATGAAGACGCTATGGAGCCAATTAATTTAAATCTCATCCATTGACTTCCAACTCAAAGCCCGGTCTGTTATAATAAACGCTGCACATGGATGCAGATTTGTCAGTGTAAAATTTCAGGCTCCCATTACGCAAGTACAGAGTAATTTGTAGTCCGTGGGTCAGGTCCTAAACCTGCTTGGGAAACCGACTTGTAAAACTGCTATGGCCATTTTCTTACCATAATTAAGTCTTCGTTCTCATTAATAGCTCAAAAAAATTGTTTTTAAAAATGTATGATTTAACAGCATCTCTGTAATTTTCTTTTTAATTATTTTCTCCCTGGAGGCGGGAAAGACGGGCATAAGAACATAAGAGATAGGAGCAAGAGTAGGTCATTTGGCCCTTTGAGCCAGCTCCGCCATTCAATGAGATTATGGCTGATCTGATCCTGGCCTCAACTCCACTTTCCCACCCTTTCCCCATATCCTTTGACTCCCTTGCTGATCAAAAATTTGTCCAACTCAGCCTTGAATATATTCAATGACTCAGCCTCCACCGCTCTTTGGGGCAAAGAATTCCAAAGATTCACAACCCTCTGAGAGAAGAAATTTCTCCTCCTCTCCATCTTAAATGGGCGACCCCTTATTCTGAAACTATGCCCCCTAGTTCTAGATTCCCCTATGAGGGGAAACATTCTCTCAGCATTCACCCTGTCAAGCCCCCTCAGAATCTTATACGTTTCACTAAAATCTCCTCTCGTTCTTCTAAATTCCAGTGAGTATAGGCCCAACCTGCTCAATCTTTCCTCATAAGAAAACCCTTCCATACCCGGAATCAACCTAGTGAACCTTCTCTGAACTGCCTCCAATGCAAGTATATCCTTCCTTAAATAAGGTGACCAAAGCTGTACGCAGTACTCTAGGAGTGGTCTCACCAGCACCTTGTACACTTGTAGCAAGACTTCCCTGCTTTTATACTCCATCCCCCTTGAAATAAAGGCCAATATTCCATTTGCCTTCCCAATTACCTGCTGCACCTGTACGCTTAACTTTTTATGTTTCATGTATGAGGGCACCCAAATCCCTCTGTACTGCAGCATTCTGTAGTCTTTCTCCATTTATATAATATTTTGCTTTTTTATTCTTCCTACCAAAGTGGTGACTTCACATTTTCCCACATTATATTCCATCTGCCAAATTTTTGCTCACTCACTTAACCTGTCAACATCTCTTTGCAGACACTTTGTCCTCCTCACAACTTACTTTTCCACCTATCTTTGTATCATCAGCAAATTTGGCCACAGTACACTCGCTTCCTTCATCCAAGTCATTGATATATATTGTAAATAGTTGAGGCCCCAGCACTGAGCCCTGCGGCACCCCACTAGTTACAGATTGCCATCCTGAAAATGACCCCTTTATCCCGAATCTCTGTTTTCTGTTAGTTAGCCAATCCTCTATCCATGCTAATATATTACCCCCATGAGCTCTTATCTTGTGCAGTAACCTTTTATGTGGCACCTTATCAAATGTCTTTTGGAAATCTAAATAAACTACATCTACTGATTTCCCTTTATCCACTCTGCCCGTTACTTCCTCAAAGAACTCTAATAAATTTGTCAAACATGATTTCCCTTTCATAAAACCATGTTGACTCTCCTTGATTTTATTTTGTGTCTCTAAATGTCCTGCTACTGCATCCTTAATAATCGATTCTAGCATTTTCCCAATGACAGATGTTAGGCTAATTGACCTATAATTATCTGCTTTCCGTCTCCTTCCTTTCTTCAATGGGGGCGTTACATTTGTGGCTTTCCAATCCTCTGGGACCTTTCCAGAATCTAGTGAATTTTGGAAGATTACAACCAATGCATCCACTATCTCTCTAGCCACTTCTTTTAAGACCCTCGGATGCAAGCCATCAGGTCCAGGGGACTTGTCAGCCTTTAGACCCATTAGTTTACCTAGTACCTTTTCTCTAGTGATAGTGATTGTTTTTGGATCCTCTCTCCCCTTTGCCCCTTGATTATCTACGATTATTGGTATGCTTTCAGCGTCTTCTACAGTGAAGACAGATACAAAATATCTGTTTAATGCTTCTGCTATTTCCTTGTTTTCCATTATTATTTCCCCAGTCTCATCCTCTAAAGGACCAATGTTTACTTTAGCTACTCTCTTCCTTTTTATACACTTGTAAAAGCTCTTACTGTCAGTTTTTATATTTCCTGCTAGTTTACTCTCATAATCTATTTTCTCCCTCTTTATTATTCTTTTAGTCATCCTTTGCTGGTTTCTAAAGTTTTCCCAATCTTCAGGCTTACCATTAATCTTTGCCACATTGTATGCCTTTTCTTCTAACTTGGTACCATCCTTAACTTCCTTAATTAGCCATGGTTGGTACACCCTTCTCGTGGAGTCTTTCCTCCTTACTGGGATATATTTTTGTTGAGAGTCGTAAAATATCTTTTTAAATGTCTGCCACTGCTTATCCACCGTCATACCTTCAAATCTGTTTTCCCAGTCCACTTTAGCCAACTCTGTCCTCATGCCATTGTAATTGCCCTTATTTAGGTTTAATACAGTAGTTTCAGATCCAAGATCCTCACTCTCAAATTGGATGTGAAAGTCTATCATATTATGATCACTATTTCCTAAGGGATCCTTTTCTTTGAGGTCATTAATTAATCCTGTTTCATTACCCATTACCAGATCTAAAATGGCCTGTTCCCTGGTTGGTTCCAAAATGTTTTGTTCTAAGAAACAGTCCCGAATACACTCTATGAACTCATCCTCAGGGCCGCTTTTGCCAGTTTGATTTCTCCAATCTATATGAAAGTTAAAATCGCCCATGATTATTGCATTACCTTTTTTACAAGCCCCCCTTATTTCTTGATTTATATTTTGCCCTACTGTGTAGCTACTGTTAGGGGGCCTATAGACTACTCCCACCAGTGATTTCTTTCCCTTGCTATTTCACCCAAATTGATTCTACCTTCTTGATCTTCTGAGCCAAGATAATTTCTCACTATTGTACTAATTTCATCCTTTATTAACAGAGCTACCCCACCATCTTTACCTTTCTTCCTATCCTGCCGAAACGTCAGATACCTCTGAATATTCAGTTCCCGACCTTTGTCACCTTGCAACCACGTCTCTGTGATGGCAACGAGATCATACCCATTTGTTTCTATTTGTGCCATCAATTCATCTATCTTGTTACGAATGCTGCGCGCATTCAGATAAAGAACCTTTAATTTTGTCTTTTACCATTTTTTCCTACTCTGACCCCATTTGTTGGTGCACTCTTATGTTTGTTCGCTCTGTCCCTTCCTGTCGCACTCTGGTTATCATTACCCCTATCTCTTCCCTGTACTACTTCCTTGTCCTTTCTCTTCAACATTCTAAATTTCCTCCCACCCCATCATTTAGTTTAAAGCCCTATCTACAGCCCTGGTTATTCGATTCGCCAGAACACTGGTCCCAGTATGGTTCAGGTGAAGCCTGTCCTAACGGAACAGCTCCCTCTTTCCCCAGTACTGGTGCCAGTGCCCCATGAATCGAAACCTACTTCTCCCACACGAGTCTTTGAGCCTCGCATTCATCTCTGATCTTATTTACCCTGTGCCAATTTGCTTGAGGCTCAGGTAATAATCCAGAGATTACTCCCTTTGTGGTTCTGCTTTTTAATTTAGTCCCCAGCTGCTCAAACTCTCTCAGCAGAACCTCTTTCTTAGTCTTACCTATGTCGTTGGTACCTACGTGGACCACGACAACTGGATCCTCCCCCTCCCACTCCAAGTTCCTCTCCAGTCCGGAGGAGATGTCCTTAACCCTGGTACCGGATAGGCAACACAGCCTCCGGGACTCATGCTCCTGGCTGCAGAGAACAGTATCTATCCCCCTAACTATGCTGTAGCCTATACTACCACCTTCCTTTTTGCTCCCCCCCCCCACAAGGGCAGCATTTGTTGGCATGTGAAAATGGCACTGTGCGTTCTTTTGAAACCGTCGTGTTACAACTGAGTGGCTTGCTAGGTCGCTTCAGAGGGTTTTAACATTCAAGCAGCTAGTATGGGACAGGAGTCACTTGTAGGCCAGACCGGTTAGCGGGTTGGGAGGTTCCCTTCCCGGAAGGAAGTTAATGAACCAGTTGGGTTTTTACCAGCAGCTTTCACAGTAATTTCTCTGATACCAACCATTCATTTACCAGATTTTATCGAATTCAAACTTCACAACTCGAGATGGTGAGATCTGAACCCTGGACCCCTGCATTGCTAGTCCAGGACTGTAACCGCTCCACTACTACACGTGAAAAAGGCCCCTTGAAATCTTGTGATTTCATAGCTTTTGTAGATCTAGTGGCGGGGAGATTGGATGGAACATGGGCTTCTACCCCTGGGTCTTGGGTCCAAATCCAGCCCAGACTATAGTGGGAGGAAAGTCTCTCGTTTGTTGACCTGTAAGAGAAACGAGTTTGAGCAAACTCCACCCAGCTCCAATCGAGCACGGCCCACCAAGTTCCCAACTTGCCGCAAGCTGGCAAATCTCACTCAAGCCCCGAAATGGCTGGTGTAGCAAATGGAAAACATGTTAGGAGGTGCCGTTGTGACGCGATATGTTATTTTACAATTGCGTGCATATTCTCGTGGAGAGCTGTCAACGCCGGGGGAAATTTGCTGAGATTTATGTCCGAGAGACAGACCGTAGGCCCATTGACACAATCGGAGCTGTCTTCATAATTTTTTTTTTAAAAGAGTGACATACATCCAAATGAGTCACATTTTTACACCAAAATAAGTGTATCTTTGGTGTGCACGTAGCAGAGAGGGCAGGCCGTGACCTGCTCCTAGGTATTACCTGGGGCTGCTTCCCCACAGTGATACAGCTGAGATTGATAACTTAAGGAGATTAGTTGTGAGTGTAAACCCAATGCTAAAATGTCTGTCCCCTGTCAATTTTCTCGATACATCGCAATGTTCTTTCAATGGTAATATTAAAACAGTCATTTTATTTCTACTTCAGAATAATCTCAAGTGTATATTTTTAAAACCATTCTGACATCTTCTAGCGGTTATATCTTAAGTCAAGGGTTTATTGGGTTTTCTTTGTTTATCTGGGCTAGTTGTAAAATCGGTACAGGTGAATTTTTGCGATTTCTAGTAATGTGGCATGGAGAAATTTTTAAAAATCTTGCACCTTTAACATGCAAATCCATTTATGTTGGATTTGTTTTCTTTCTCTCCGTCAGGTATTCTATCAATCGAACAATTGATCAGTAGAGTTGGGGTCATTGGTGTCACCCTAATGGCGCTGTTGTCAGGCTTTGGTGCGGTGAATTGTCCATATACGTACATGTCATACTTTCTGAGGTGAGGACGCAGGTGATTGGTTACTGGAAAGCCCCATAGTACCTTCAAACTCCACCATCATTACTTTAGGAATCATTTGTTGGACTTAACCCATTTAAATTACCACTTAATTTTGATGTCCGTTGCTCCATCTTCAATTTCGAGCGGTCTGCGTTCTTTCTGACAATAAAAGCTCCCCTCTCCACCCATCCATCAACAGGACAGACAATGTTCATAGTGATGCATTCCCTCCCTGGGTGGAGAGCCTATAGTTTCGGCCAAGCCTGAATCAACGGATTTACGCAGCGTTCAATTGCCGCCTATCACGCTGGCGAACGTCTGTGTCTGCTGGCCGCGAGCCGGGCCCCCGCCGAGCCAGAAATTCTGAGCATCCCCCTCATCCCCCCCCAGTCACCCACTGAGACCAAAAAGCTCCCTTGAGTTCCTGAAGGCTCGACCATCTTATCCCCCCTCGGTGAAGAAAATCCAACCACGAGGAAGGGAAGGGAAAACGTGCAGGGCAGAGGAGGCTTAAGTCAGGAGTGTGCTGGAATATTCACCACTCGCCTGGAATGGTGTAACCGCAATAAGACTCGAGAAGCACGACACCATCCAGGACAAAGCTTGATTGGTGGCCCTGCCAACTGAACTCTTTTCTACCCTGTCCTCTGCACTGTGGTTGCCGTACGTACGATCTTTGGGATGCACTGCAGCAACTCACCTCTGCGACAGCATCTCACTTCCCCGCGCCCTCTACCACCAGGACCAGCAACGTCCTGGAAACACCGTCACCTCCCAAGTTCTCCTCCAAGTCGCACGCCATTCAGACCCGGACGTGTATCGCAGTCCCTTCATCATCACTGGGTCAAAATCCAGGAATTCATTATCTAACAGCACTGTGGGAGCACCATGAGCGATTCGAGGCCAAAGCCCACCAACTAGGGATGGGCAATAAATGCCGAGAACAAATAATAAAATATTGCTTCAACTAATTCAGAAGAGCTACAAGACTTTTGGAGGTTTTACTTACAGGACGTAGCAAGGTAGAGGCCGTGTGGTTCCAGCTAATAGTCTGGAAGGGGTAATATCCTTAGTGATTTACGCTCTTTAAATGAATAACCTTAATCGTGATGTATGGAGTATAACGTTAGTGAAAGAATGAGGTTCTGGGCTTAGCTGCTATTTTCTTACACGGTAAAGCGTGCAAATTGAATAAATCAGTGAGGGACGTACACAGAGAAGTGTATTTACAGAGAGACTTACAGAAGAGGGAAATAAGAGTCTGACACGATTAGAGACAAGAGAAGCATACACGGAGAAAGAGGGAGACACAAAGGGTGAAAGAAAGAAAGAGCGGGAGTTGAGTAGCGAGACAGTTACAGCAATAGAGAGATTTTCTTTTTGCCTCAGCAATGCAACAGAAGATCAGCTGGTTTCCATTATTTTCAGTAGAACAGTGATTTTTTTTTTAAGTGAAATTTGGTATCAACTTTTTTTTTTAATATAAAAATCTTCATATTTGAGGGTCGGTAACCAGAGGACACAGATTTAAGGTAATTGGCAAAAGAACCAGAGGGGAGATGAGGACAATTTTTATTTAATGCAGCGAGTTGTTACGATCTGGAATGCGCTGCCTGAAAGGGCGGTGGAAGCAGATTCAATAGTAACTTTCAAAAAGGAATTAGATAAATACTTGAAAAGGAAAAATTTGCAGGGCTATGGGGAGAGAGCAGGGGGAGTGGGATTAATGGGATAGCTCTTTCAAAGAGGCACAGACACGGTGGGCTGAATGGCTTCTTTCTGTGCTGTAAGATTCTATGATTATAAATATTTTTAAAAATCTGCTGTATGGGCCATACTTGAAGATCTTTCGCTCCAGTGAAATTTCAAAACTTGCAGCTTTAACCCATGTACCATATTATGAGTTATCTTCTACCATCAGTTCTTGTACCGTGTTGTGATGAAGTATCTTGACGGGAGCTGATTAGACCCCCACTTTGACTCGTATCTGAGTTTAATAATGTGCCGTTTGCTCTTTTTTTGTCCCCTCCCAAGAAATGTGACTGACAGTGACATCCTTGCACTAGAGAGACGACTGCTGCAGACGATGGACATGATCGTGAGCAAGAAGAGGAGGTAGGAATTGTCGGAGGGAAGAACAGCTTTTCTTTACAGCACTACTTTGGGAGAAAGGCCCAGGACTGGGTCCTCAAGGTTCTGTTTGGAAAAATGCAGCCTTTGAACAGTAGGCAACGATGTCTTCAACCGTCTAGACCTCTGGAATTCCCTCCCCAAAACTCTCCGCCTCTCTCTCCTCCTTTAAGTTGCTCCTTAAAACCCACCTCTTTCACCAAGCTTTTGGTCACCTGTTATAATGTTTGGTAGGAAGAATAGAAAAACAGAATTTTTTTAAATGGTGAGAAACTATTAAATGTTGGTGTTCAGCGAGACTTGGGTGTTGTTATAAAAGAAACACAAAAAGTTAGCGCGCAGGTATAGCAAGCAATTAGGAAGGCAAGTGGCATGTTGGCCTTTATTGCAATGGGATTGGAGTACAAGAGTAAGGAAGTCTTACTACAATTGTACAGGGCTTTGGTGAGACCTCACCTGGTGTACTGCGTACAGTTTTGGTCTCCTTATCGAAGGAAGGATATACTTGCCTTAGAGGCGGTGCAATGAAAGTTCACTAGATTGATTCCTGGGATGAGAGGGTTGTCCTTTTGAGGAGAGATTGAGTAGAATGGGCCGATACACTCTGGAGTTTAGAAGAATGAGAGGTGATCGCATTGAAACATATAAGATTCTGAGGGGGCTTGACAGGGTAGATGCTGAGAGGATGTTTCCCCTGGCTGGAGAGTCTAGAACTGGGGGTTATAGTCTCAGGATAAGGGGTCGGCCATTTAAGACTGAGATGAGGAGGAATTTCTTCACTCAGAGGGTTGTGAATCTTTGGAATTCTCTACCCCAGAGGGCTGTGGATGCTGAGTGGTTGAGTATATTCAAGGCTGAGATAGATAGATTTTTGGACTGTAGGGGAATCGAGGGATGTGGGGATCGGGCGGGAAAGTGGAGTTGAGGTCAAAGATCAGCCATGATCTTATTGAATGGCGGAGCAGGCTCGAGGGGCCGTATGGCCTACTCCTGCTCCTATTTCTTACGTTCTTAGGCTCGGTGTTACATTTGTCTGATAATTGTCCTGTGAAGCGCTATGGGATGTTTTACTATGTTAAAGGCGCTATATAAATGCAAGTTGTTGTTGAAAATATCGGTACTAAATGGTGGTAGATGTTTGTTAAGTAAATGTACATGTGAAGTACATGGGTTAAACTAGCCTCAAGTATAGAAGATTAAGGGGGTGATCTAATCGAAGTGTTTAAGATGATTAAAGGATTTGATAGGGTAGATAGAGAGAAACTTTTTCCTCTGGTGGGGGAGTCCCGAACATGGGGACATAACCTTAAAATTAGAGCTAGGCCACAGATGTCAGGAAGCACTTCTTCACACAAAGGGGAGTAGAAATCTGGAACTCTCTTCCCCCAAAAAGCTGTTGAGACTGGGGGTCAATTGAAAATTTCAAAACTGAGATTGATAGATTTTTTTAGGTAAGAGTTTTAAGGGTTACAGAACAAGGGGGGTAGATGGAGTTAAGATACAGATGAGCCATTATCTAATTGAATGGTGTAACAGATTTGAGGGACTGAATGGCCTCCTCCTGTTCCTATGTTCCTATATTTACCCGTATTGTGTGAGTATGTGAAAGCCATTTTCCACTAAAATTAGTGCGTGCGGCTAAAACAGTGTCGCCCTGACCCTAACGCAGTGGCCAGTCAGCAATTTCTATTGGACAACACTGTCCTATAAGAAATCCATATCCTTCATCTGTCGTATCTCCTAAGATCAACTAGTATTTAAGATACTTTACAGTTCAATTTATATTTTGCCCTCAGTAATATTGTACAATAATGTGCTTTCCTGTCTAAGGATGTAAACACATATGGCATTATGGCCGAAGTATGCAAGAGTGACTATATCAATTACTGAAGGAAGTACATTTGGTAGGTCTAAGCAGTACGAGAAACTTGCTGTGTATTTGTATTGCCCAAAGTGGTTTGAATAATAGATCCATTATAGTACTGATGTTGTATCACTAGCTGTCACTTACTTTGCAGACACTAGTACGTCCATCTTAATATTCATGCGCATTTAGTTTCACCATGTTAATTAAGTGTTTCTGAATTTTAAGATGACGATACAACTGGCTGTTATACTACTAATTTCCTGCTGGTGGCGCTATTGAGCCATTAGCGGCAACTACTCAAGGGAACAGGAGGAGGCCATTCAGCCCCTCGAACATACGAAATAGGAGCAGGAATAGGCCTTATGGCCCCACGAGTTTGCTCCGCCATTCAATAAGATCATGGCTGATCTTCGCCCTCAACTCCACTTTCCTGCCCAATCCCCATATCCCATGATTCCCCTACAGTCCAAAAATCTATCGATCCCAGTCTTGAATATACCCAACGACTGAGCATCCACAGCCCTCTGGGGTAGAGAATTCCAAATATTAACCCTCTGGGTGAAGAAATTCCTCCTCATCTCAGTCTTAAAGGTCCGACCCCTTATCCTGTGACTATGCCCCCTAGTTCTAGACTCTCCAGCCAGGGGAAACATCCTCTCAGCATCTACCCTGTCAAGCCCTTTTAGAATCTTATATGTTCAATGAGTTCACCTCTCGTTCTTCTAAACTCCAGAGAGTATAGGCCTATTCTACTCAATCTCTCCTCATAGGACAATCCTCTCATCCCAGGAATCAATCTAGTGAACCTTTGTTGCACCGCCTCTAAGGCAAGTATATCCTTCCTTAGATAAGGAGATCAAAACTGCACACAGTACTCCAGCTGTGGTCTCACCAAAGCCCTGTACAATTGCAGCAAGACTTCCTTACTCTTGTACTCCAACCCCCTCGCAGTAAAGGCCAAGATACCATTTGCCTTCCTAATTTCTTGCTTTACCTGCATGTTAACTTTCTGTGTTTCGTGTACGAAGACACCTAAATCCCTCTGAACACCAACATTTAATAGTTTCTCGCCATTTAAAAAAATTCTGTTTTTGTGTTTTTCCCACCTCACACTTCCCCACATTGTATTCCATCTACCACCTTCTTGCCCATTCACTTAACCTGACTATATCTCTTTGTGTCCTCCTCCACAGCTTACTTTCCCATCGAGCTTTGTATCAACAACAAACTTGGATACATTGCACTCAACTAAGTCATTAATAGAGGTTGTAGCTGGCTGAGGCCCAAGCACCGATCCTTGCGACAGCCCACTTATTACAGCCTGCCATCGCGAAAATGACCCGTTTTTTCCTACTCTCTCTCGTCTGTCTGTTAACCGATCCTCTGTCCATGCCAATATATCACTCCCAACCCCATGAGCTCTTACCTTGTGTGACAACTTTTTACGTGGCACCTTATCAAATGCCTTTTGAAAATTCAAATATACTACATCCACTGGTTCACTTTTATCTACCCTGCTAGTTACACCCTCATAAAAATTTGTCAAACACTATTTCCCTTTCATAAAACCTTTCATAAGTGCACTGTTACCACTTCCTTAATAATGGATTCCAGTATTTTCCCAACGATCGATGTCAGGCTAACTGGCCTGCAGTTCCCTGTTTTCTCTCTCTCTCCCTTCTTGAATAGTAGGGTAACATTTGCTACCTTGCAATCCATTGGGACCGCTCTAGAATCTGGAGCCTGTTCCACCATTCAATTAGAACATGGCTGATCTGTATCTCAACCCCATTTATCTGCATTTGATCCATATTCCTTGATACCCTTACCTAATAAAAATGTCGATCTCAGTCTTGCTTTCTACTGACCCAGCATCCACAGTCTTTTGGGGGAGAGAGTTTCAAATTTCTATCACCTTTGGAGTGTAAAAGTGCTTCCTGATTTGAAGATTGTGCTCTCTTGTTCTGGATTCCCCCATCAGAGGAAATAGTTTTCCAGAATCCCTGGAGAGGCAATATAAACTAGAGGACACAATTCTAAAAGGGGTACAGGAACAGAGAGATCTGGGGGTATATGTGCACAAATCGTTGAAAGTGGCAGAGCAGGTTTAGAAAGCGGTTAAAAAAGCATACGGGATCCTGGGCTTTATAAATAGAGGCATAGAGTACAAAAGCAAGGAAGTCATGATAAACCTTTATAAGACACTGGTTCGACCACAACTGGAGTATTGTGTCCAGTTCTGGGCACCGCACTTTAGGAAAGGTGTAAAGGGTGCAGAAAAGATTTACTAGAATGATTCCAGGGATGAGGGACTTTAGTTACATGGATAGACTGGAGAAGCTGGTGTTGTTCTCCTTGGAACAGAGAAGGTTGCATGGAGATTTGATCGAGGTATTCAAAATCATGAAGGGTCTAGACAGAGTAGATAGAGAGAAACAGTTCCCATTGGCAGAGGGGCCAAGAACCAGAGGACATAGATTTAAGGTGATTGGCAAAAGAACCAGAGGTGACATGAGGACAAGCTTTTTTACACAGCGAGTGATTGGGATCTGGAATGCACTGCTTCCACCATCCTTTCAGGCAGTAGATTCCAGGTCCTAACCACTCGCTGTTTAAAAAAGATTTTTCTCTTATTCACTCACTCACCTGACGAAGGGGATAATCTCCGAAAGCTTGTGATTTTAAAATAAAATTGTTGGACTATAACCTGGTGTTGTAAGATTCCTTACATTTGTCCACCCCAGTCCATCACCGGCATCTCCACATCACAAATAATCTGTTGGTTGAGAGATAAATATTGGCCAGGACACTGAGGAGAACTCCCCTGCTCTTCTTCGAAAATGTCGTATCTGTGTGTGCATTTTCTGTTCCTGTAATAGTCAGCTGCTTTTTAAATTATCTACAAACCTTTCTCTTTTTGGGACTTCTTGTGCACCTGGCTCACAAACCCAGTTGTGACCACTTTCTTTAACTTATGGTTTAATTGCTTATCCCTCTACTGATATTCTCAATAATGTGCGTAATATTGCCATGGGGCAGTATGCAATTTTTGACGGGATGTGGTTTATCTGCATTGCAACTGGAATCTGAAAGTTTATCACTTTTTATTTTGCATCATTTATAGTTTTGCAGGAAGTGCTCATTCTCAGATCATTGCGGTTTTAAGGTGCTTACCTTGTAGCGTACGTCTGTGACCTACATTACAGTTTCAAGTAGTTTAGTTGCACAAAGAACTTGTTACTGTAGATATCAGACTAACTTTGCAGAGCCTTTAAACACCCTGGAATCAGAAAGGGTGAAGAAACAAACTGTTGAACTGGAAATGACAAAACAATGGGAAGGAAAAAAGGGTAACAATATTTTAAGTCAAAGTTGTGACATTTGTTAAAAGCTGAAATTTTCAGTTTCATGATTGAAGAGATTGGACTATCTAAAGTACTGTGTCTTTTCAGAGTGTGATTTGCAGAACATTTCACATTCTTCCTTTTACAATAAGTAAGGAAATATAAAGTATGAACGCATGCATTTTTCAGTACTATAGTGCATACTGGTTAGTTAAGAAATAACAAATTTACATTTATATCAAGAAAGGAAGACCATGCATTTACATCGTGCCTTTCACAACCTCAGGATGTCCCAATTAAAACAAATTAAATGACTGGATGAAATAAATCAATAGGGAACTAATCATAGAATCATACAGCACTGATGAAGGCCATTCGGCCCATTGTGTCTATGCCGGCTCTTTGAAAGAGCTATCCAATTCGTCCCACCCTCCTGCTCTTTCCCCATTACCCTGTAAATTCATCATTTTCAGGTATATATCCAATTCCCTTTTGAAAGTTATTATTGAATCTGCTTCCACCGCCCTTTCAGGCAGCGCATTCCGGATCATAACAACTTGGTGCGTTAAAAAAAAAATTCTCTTCATCTCCCCTCTGGTTCTTTTGCCAATTATCTTAAATCTGTGTCCTCTGGTTACCGACCCTCCTGCCAGTGGAAACAGTTTCTCCTTATTTACTCTATCAAAACCCTTCATTATTTTGAACACCTCTATTAAATCTCCCCTTAACCTTCTCTGCTGTAAGCAAAACAATCCCTTCTGCAGTCTGTCCACATAATTCTTTAATTTTTTAAAAGCAATAGTGATGGTGAAACGCATTCTTCTTTAATAAATATACGTACTATTGAAGAGGGGGTTTTACCTCTTTGGAAGGACACTGCCTGTGTAGGAGATTCCCCTGCAGAATTCCTTTTACAGATAGCAGTGGAGGCATAAGTGGGTGTAAAAGCTGGATGCTTTGTTTCCCAGGTTACTAAAGCTGAACATTAATTTCCTCTGGCTAACTAGCCAGTGGAATTTTCCAGCCTTGGGAGGTGAGGAGAGTAATGGATTTCAACAGCTGAAGATGGACTTGAAAGGTCATTGTTCAAATGCTTCAAAGATAAACAAATATGGGAGGACGAGACTGTGCAGACTAATCTTGAAAAGGTTTCAGCTGACTTTCAGTTGATTGGAATCCTGGATTTGGACCATGATCCAGTTTGTTTAAAAGCAGAATTTTCTAACGCTGGTGGACCTTTTAAACATCTGCATTAAATACTGTCTGCTGATTCATTTTTTGCAATTAAAAATTGAATTGAGCAATAATTTGAATTAAGCGACGTAGGGGATATATGCGTACAGGTCGTTAAAGGTGGCAGGGCAGGTTGAGAAAGCAGTTAAAAAAAGCATATGGGATCCTGGGCTTTATAAATAGAGGCAAAGAGTACAAAAGGAATTTATGATGAACCTTTATAAAACACTGGTTTGACTACAACTGGGATATTGTGCCCAATTCTGGGCACCGCACTTTAGGAAAGATGTGAAGGCCTCGGAGAGGGCGCAGAAAAGATTTACTAGAATGATTCCAGGGATGAGGGACTTCAGTTATGTGGAGAGACTGGATAAGCTGGGGTTGTTCTCCGAGCATAGAAGGTTGTGAGGAGATTTGATAGAGGTATTCAAAATCATGAGGGGTCTAGATAGAGTAGATAGAGAGAAGCTATTCCCATTGGCAGAAGGGTCAAGAACCAGAGGACACCGATTTAAGGTGATTGGCAAAAGAACCAAAGGCGACATGAGGAAAAACATTTGTACGCAGCGAGTGGTTCTGATCTGGAATTGCACTGCCTGAAAGGGTGGTGGAAGCAGATTCAATCGTGGCTTTCAAAAGGGAATTGGATAAGTACTTGAAAGAAAAAAATTTGTAGGGCTGGGCAAAGGGCAGGGATTCGCTGGATTGCAGAGAGCCGGCACAGACTTGACGGGCCGAATGGCCTCCTTCTGTGCTGTAACCATTCTATGACTCAGTGGTATCACTCTCCCCTCTGAGTCAGAAGTCGTGGGTTCAAGTCCCACTCCAGAGACTTGAGCCCGTAATCTAGGCTGCCATCTTTCAGATGAAACTAAACCGAGGCCCCGTCTGCTCTCTCAGGTGAACGTAAAAGATCCCATGGCACCTTTTCGAAGAAGAGCAGGAGAGTTCTCCCCGGTGTCCTGGGCCAATATTCATCCCTCAACCAACATCAATTTTTTTTTTAAAGTTTAATTGGTTATCTGTCTCATTGCTGTTTGTGGGATCTTGCTGTGCGTAAATTGGCTGCCGCGTTTCCTACATTACAACAGTGACTACGCTTCAAAAGTAATTAATTGTCTGTAAAGCATTTGGGACGTCCTGAGTTCGTGAAAAGTGCTATATAAATGCAAGTTCTTTTGTAAATAACACAGCCATGTGGGAATTTAATGCCAAAAAATGAATGATCAAATCATTTGAATTAAGAGGACTATTATATGTTGAGATTTAAACTCGACCTAGTCACATTATACTTCAAGCATCATTGGTTAATCAGATAGTCTAATGGGCAGGGGAAATCCCAAAGTAGTCCTGTTCCTTTTAAAATATTTTCATAATCCGCCACAGGAATTTTCCCCCTCCCACACGTCTCTCACACAATAATCCACATTGTGTAGATCACTGTAATTGACAAGCTTTAAAAACTGCCTGATACCTCGAGGTGCTCCTCAGTACGAGCTTTGCTGATACTGTCATGTCATAAATTTGGCAGCTGAATTTAGTGTAACAATGGTGGGACTTGAAATAAAAACAGAAAATGCTGGCAACCCTCAGCAGGTCAGGCAGCGTTCTGTGGAGAGAGGTAGGACTTGAACACGTGACGTGTCGGTGTGGTACGGGTTTTAAAAAGCGGCCAGTTTTCTCCCTTGCTCGTATCACGATTCATGCTGTATGATTCCATCGGTGCGGGTTGGCCTTTAGCACTTCATCCAATTGGCCATTCTTAAGTGAGGCTCGGTACACTCTTCATCTGCGAGGGCAAACCTCATCCTCTCCTCGCATAACTTCCGCGCATGGGCGACTTCCAACGGGACCACTGTCCGTAGCAGGAACACGAGCTGATCTTCCCTGTGGCCCAGAAACCAACTGTACCATCCTCCAACTGTTGTGCCCCAACCAAGATTAACTAACTCCGCACATACTGGGAATTGGGTCCTTGGAGATTCTTGTCTGAATGGCTGGACTTCAGCAACTGAACCATTGTGCGAAGGCTTGTCTTGTGCTTTTGTTACCTCCAGACTTGACTATTCCAAATGCTCACCTGGCCGGCCTGCCCCCTCCCACCCTCTGTAAACTTCAGCTGATCCAAAACTCTGCTGCCCCGTATCCTAACTGGCACCAAGTCCCGCTCATCCATCACCCCCTGTGCTCGCTGACCTACCCGGGCCGGCAATGCCTCGATTTTAAAACTCTAATCCTTGTGTTCAAATCCCTCCATAGCCACTCCCTTCCCTATCTCTCTAACTTCCTCCAGCCCGACAACCCTCCGGGATCTCTGCACTCCTCAAATTCTAGCCTCTTGTGCATCCCCGATTTCCTTCACTCCTTCATTGGCGGCCGTGCCTTCAGCTGCCGAGGCCCTAAGCTCTGGAATTCCCTCCCTAAACCTCTCCTCCTTTAAGATGCTCCTTAAAACCTACCTCTTTGACCAAGCTTTTGGTCATCTGTCCTAATATCTCCTTATGTGGCTCGGTGTCAAATTTTGTCTGATAATCGCTCCTGTGTCATTTTAATACGTTAAAGGCGCTATATAAGTGCAAGTTGTTGTTGAAAGGGAGGAAAGTCGTGTGTTTTTATTGTGACATCACGCCAATGACGAAAGGATCCACACTTGTCAACAAAAGAGATTGATTTGCCAAACATTTTAAAATCCCCCTTTAAAGTACGTGTTTGTGACTAAGTAAAGTTCTCGTGAACCTGACCAAGCATGCCATTTAAAGATGCATCATTGTCATCTTTTGGGAGCTTTGCGGGCAGCTGAGTCCCTGGTTCTGTATTCCCTGGTCCTCAGGCACCCTGGTAACCCCTGACAAAATTTGGGCCACAGGTACAATGTTTGTGAGATGGCTTTCTCAAAGAATGGGGGAGGGGGAGGGGGAGGGAGGAAGTGTGTGGTCACGATTCTCCGGCCATCGTGGGGTGTGAGACAGACTTGATGGACCAGCTGGTCTTATCCTACCCGTCAATTTCATATGTAATGTCACAGCTTGTTTTAAAATGTCACTTTTTACTACAGACCTATTCAGTCAATGTGTGATTGCACAGTTTTTGTTTAGAAACCACAGAACGATTTACTGATTATATTGTCAAACCTTTTGATTTTAAACAAATTAAATGTTTGGTTCACAGGTCAAATACATTTTTTTTTAAGTTCTTTCCCTGGAGGAGAGAAAAATTAGGAATTACTTCCTTAGTTTGGGGAGTCATTGATGAAAGGTTATCAATTTAAAATTGTTACTAAGAGAGTGAGAGAAGAGTTGAGAGAAATTTCTTACAACAGAGCTTTGTTGGAGCATGGGATGCTTTACCACACAGACTGGTTGAAGCTGAGACCATTGCAACTTTTTGGGGAGAAGGAAGGGATTTCATATTTGAAGCAGAAGAAGATAGTCTTATGAGGTCAGAGCAGGTCAGTGCAATTAATTTGGATTGCTCGAGCCAAGAGCCGGCACGGAGATGACGAGCCGAACGGCTTCCTAAGCTGTAAAAGTTCAAAATTACATAGACTGTTTCTGTGCTGTAATTTCTATTTGGCCCAGCAGGTCTATGCTGGTGTTTATGCTCCACATGAGCCTCCTCCTCCCTCCCTACTTCATCTACCCCTATCAGCATATCCTTCTATTCCTTTCTCCCTTACGTGTTTATCGAGCTTCCCCTTAAATGCATCCATGCTATTCGCCTCAACCACTCCTTGTGGTAGCGAGTTCCACATTCTCACCACTGTCTGCGTAAAGAAGTTTCTCCTGAATTCCCGATTGGATTTATTGGTGACTATCGTATATTTATGGCCCCTTGTTTTGAAATGTTTAGCAGTCTTCGATTCCATCTCCTACTTCCGCCACTCACATCCAGAAGGTGAGGCACATAACCCGATGAGTTAATCTGCTAGATTTTATTGTTGAATAGTTTCTGGTAAACTCCTCAGGACTTTCCATGCACCTACACTTGTCTATGTTATGTGCATTGGCTGAAACCAGCATGCAAATTGAAGTGATAGGGATTTTTTTTTAATGTTCTGGAGAAAAAGAGTATGGAATAAATGTTCTGTTTCTTATAGCTCTCTCTAGCTTTTGCAGAAACCTAGCTTGAGTTGTAGAATCATTCTATTTGCTGCGTTATACTGCCACACTGCTCACGGCTCCCATTTCCCTGGTCTTCCACTATATCCTCATACATTCTTTCTTTTCAAAGTTATCGATTTTTTTTTAAATGATGTTCTAAATGTATTTCCCAATAGCCATGTCCGGTAAAGCATTCCATGTACTAATAATTCAGTCTAATACATTTTCCTTCCCCACATTCTGTCCTCTGCCGCCAACCTGGAGCACTGGAGTCTAACACACTGAATATCATAAGCAAAATACTGCGGATGCTGGAGATCTGAAATAAAAACAGAAAATGCTGAAAATACTCAGCAAGTCAGGCAGCATCTGTGGAATAAGAAACAGAGTTAATGTTTCAGGTCGATGACCCTTCGTAAGAACTGAATATCACATTGGAACGCTGGTGAGGTTTTGTTCTGACCTGAGTTTCTGTCTCCACACTTTCCCTTGCTGTGTCTGTCCTGTTGAGCTCTGGATAACCGTATTATTGATTGGTGGTATTGTGTTTTGCTTGTTAATGTGCCTGTCCTGTGTAGGAGATCCGACCTGTTCTAATTCTTGTTTCGTTCCCTGATAGAATTGCTGTGACCAGGAGGATGATGTATCAGAGAGGGGAAGTGCAGAATAAGCCTGCAGGATTTTGGGGAATGATCAAAAGTGTGACATCATCATCTTCCAACAGTGAAAATATCCTTTTACGATGACTAAATGGGATGGCGCGTCTGTAACTTGAAAGGGGATGGGCCTTTTTATTTTACATAGAATGGATTTTAAAGTTATCTGATATACCCTGAATTACATAGAAATTACAGCACAGAAACAGGCCATTCGGCCCAACTGGTCCATGCCGGTGTTCATGCTCCACACAAGCCTCCTCCCACCCTACCTCATCTAACCCTATCAGCATAACCTTCTATTCCTTTCTCCCTCATGTGTTTATCCAGCTTCCCCTTAAATGCATCTATACTATTCGCCTCAACCACTCCTTGTGGTAGCGAGTTCCACATTCTCCCCATTCTCTGGGTAAAGAAGTTTCTCCTGAATTCCTTATTGGATTTATTAGTGACTATCTTATATTTATGACCTCTAGTTTTAGTCTCCCCCACAAGTGGAAACATCTTCTCTACGTCTATCCTATCGAACCCCTTCATAATTTTAAAGACCTCTATCAGGTCACCCCTCAGCCTTCTCTTTTTTTCCAGAGAAAAGAGCCCCAGTCTGTTTGGTCTTTCCTTATAGTTATAACCTCTCAGTTCTGGTATCATCCTTCTAAATCTTTTTTTGCACCTTCTCCGGTGCCTCTATACCCCTTTTTGTAATATGGAGACCAGAACTGTGCACAGTGCTCTTAAGTACGTTAACTGTACACACCATCATTTCTTGTAAATACTTTTTTCAGAATTACAGACATTTCCTTCCGTCACTTGTTCAACCTGCACATGCCACGTTGTCACACCGCCAGTTAAAGAAACAACTGATCGACACCAAGCTGGGCTCATTTGGTGCTTTTCTTTAACGCTTCCCTTCAGATCTCTCACTTATCCAGCAGGAAGTGGATGCTCTGGAGGAGCTGAGCAGACAGTTGTTCCTTGAAACGGTTGATCTTCACGCGACTAAGGTATTGATTAAATTGACGCTTTGTCCACCATTTTCAGCGTAGTGCTCAATACAGGCACGCACTCGGGTCGTTGTGCGCCTGTAAGAATTTGTTGGTACTGCTGAAAGATCGAAAATAAATCGTTTTTTTTTAAAAAAAGGTCACATTTTTTGATATATACATTAAAAATCTTGCATACTCCCTTTTCATAAAACCCGACTTCTTACAGAATAGAGTGATACAGCACAGAAGGAGGCCACTCGGCCCTTTGAAAGAGCTGACCAATTAGTCCCACTCCCCCCCTTGCTCTTTCCCCATAGCCCTGCAAATGTTTCCTTTTCAAGTATTTATCCAATCCCCTTTGGGAAGTTACTATTGAATCTGCTTCCACCGCCCTTTTCAGGTTTGCTTCTTGTCACAATTTTGCGTCAACTTTTCCCATTTTATATATAGGGTACGGGAGCAAAGTGGTTATGTTACTGAACTAATAATCCAGAGGCCTGGACTAATAATCCGGAGTCATGAGTTCAAATCCCGCCACAGCAGCTGGGGAATTTAAATTCAATTAATTAAATAAAATCTGGAATTAAAAAAACTCGTACCAGTAATGGTGGCCATGAAACGACCGGATTGTCGTAAAAACCCATCTGGTTCACTAATGTCCTTTAGGGAAGGAAACCAGCCGTCCTTACCTGGTCTGGCCTATATGTGACTCCAAACCCACAGCAATGTGGTTGATTCTTAATTGCCTTCTGAAATGGCCTAGCAAGCCACTCAGTTGTAAAATCTCGCTAAAAAAAGTCACAATAAGAATAAAACCGGACGGACCACCTGGCATCGGACCACTAGGCACCGGACACGATAAAGGCAAACCAAGCCCAGTCGACCCTGAAAAGTCCTTCTCACTAACATCTGGGGACTTGTGCCAAAATTGGGAGAGCTGTCCCACAGACTAGTCAAGCAACAGCCTGACCTAGCCATACTCACAGAATCATACCTTTCAGCCAACGTCCCAGAGTCTTCCATCACCATCCCTGGGTATGTCCTGTCCCACCGGCAGGACAGACCCACCAGAGGTGGCGGTACAGTGATATACAGTCAGGAGGGAGTGGCCCTGGGAGTCCTCAACATTGACTCTGGACCCCATGAAATCTCATGGCATCAGGTCAAACATGGGCAAGGAAACCTCCTGCTGATTACCACCTACCGTCCTCCCTCAGCTGATGAATCAGTCCTCCTCCACGTTGAGCACCACTTGGAGGAAGCACTAAGGGTAGCAAGGGCACAGAATGTACTCTGGGGGGTGAGGGGGGACTTCAATGTCCATCACCAAAAGTGGCTCGGTAGCACCACGACTGACCGAGCTGGCCGAGTCCTGAAGGACATAGCTGCCAGACTGGGCCTGCGACAGGTGGTGAGCGAACAAACATGAGGGAGAAACTTACTTGACCTCGTCCTTGCCAATCGACCTGTCGCAAATGCATCTGTCCATGACAGTATTGGTAGGAATGACCACCGCACAGTCCTTGTGGAGACGAAGTCCCATCTTTGCACTGAGGACACCATCCAACGTGTTGTGTGGCACTATCACCATGCTAAATGGGATAGATTCAGAACAGATCTAGCAGCTCAAAACTGGGCATCCATGAGGCGCTGCGGGCCATCAGCAGCAGCAGAATTGTATTCCAGCACAATCTGTAACCTCATGGCCCAGCATATTCCTCACTCTACCATTACCAACAAGCCAGGGGATAAACCCTGGTTCAATGAGGAGTGTAGAAGAGCATGCCAGGAGCAGCACCAGGCGTACCGAAAAATGAGGTGCCAACCTGGTGAAGCTACAACACAGGACTACATGCATGCTAAACAGCGGAAGCAACATGCTATAGACAGAGCTAAGCGATTCCACAACCAATGGATCAGATCAAAGCTCTGCAGTCCTGCCACATCCAGTCGTGAATGGTGGTGGACAATTAAACAACTAACGGGAGGCGAAGGCTCTGTAAACATCCCCATCCTCAATGATGGCGGAGTCCAGCACGTGAGTGCAAAAGACAAGTTTGCAACCATCTTCAGCCAGAAATGCTGAGTGGATGATCCATCTCGGCCTCCTCCCGATATCCCCACCATCACAGAAGCCAGTCTCCAGCCAATTCGATTCACTCCACGTGATATCAAGAAACGGCTGAGTGCACTGGATAAAGCAAAGGCTATGGGCCCCGACAACATCCCAGCTGTAGTGCTGAAGACTTGTGCTCCAGAACTAGCCGCACCTCTAGCCAAACTGTTCCAGTACAGCTACAACACTGGCATCTACCCGACAATGCAGTATAACGTGGATAAATGTGAGTTTATCCACTTTGGTTGTAAAAACAAGAAGACAGATTATTATTTGAATGGTGATAGATTGGGAAAAGGGGAGGTGCAACGAGACCTGGGTGTCCTTGTACACCAGTCGCTGAAAGCGAGCATTCAGGTGCAGCAAGCAGTTAGGAAGGCGAATGGTATGTTGGCGTTCATTGCAAGAGGATTTGAGTACAGGAACAGGGATGTCTTACTGCAGTTGTACAGGGCCTCGGTGAGACCACATCTGGAGTATTGTGTGCAGTTTTGGTCTCCTTATCTGAGGAAAGATGTCCTTGCCATGGAGGGAGTGCAACAAAGGTTTACCAGACTGATTCCTGGGATGGCAGGACTGACGTATGAGGAGAGATTGGGTCGACTAGGCCTATATTCACTCGAGTTTAGAAGAATGAGAGGAGATCTCATCGAAACATATAAAATTCTAACAGGCCCAGACAGACTAGATGCATGGAGGATGTTCCCGATGGATGGGGAGTCCAGAACCAGGGGTCACAGTCTCAGGATACGGGGTATGCCATTTAAAACCAGGATGAGGAGAAATTTCTTCACTCAGAGGATGGTGCACCTGTGGAATTCTCTACCACAGAAGGCAGCGGAGGCCAAGTCATTAGATGTATTCAAGAAGGAGATAGATATATTTCTTAATGCTAAAGGGATCAAGGGATATGGGGAAAAAGCAGGAACACGGTACTGAGTTAGACGATCAGCCATAATCATTTTGAATGGCGGAGCAGGCCCGAAGGGCCGAATAGCCTACTCTTGCTCCTATTTTCTATGTTTCTAATGTGGAAAATTGCCCAGGTATGTCCTGTCCACAAAAAGCAGGACAAATCCAATCCGGCCAATTACCGCCCCATCAGTCTACTCTCAATCATCAGCGAAGTGATGGAAGGTGTCGGCGACAGTGCTATCAAGCGGCACTTACTCACCAATAACCTGCTCACCGATGCTTGGTTTGGGTTCCGCCAGGACCACTCGGCTCCAGACCTCATTACAGCCTTGGTCCAAACATGGACAAAAGAGCTGAATTCCAGAGGTGAGGTGAGAGTGACTGCTCTTAACATCAAGGCAGCATTTGACCGAGTGTGGCATCAAGGAGTCCTAGTAAAATTGAAGTCAATAAGAATCAGGGGGAAAACTCTCCAGTGGCTGGAGTCATACCTAGCACAAAGGAAGATGGTAGTGGTTGTTGGTGGCCAATCATCTCAGCCCCAGGACATTGCTGCAGGAGTTCCTCAGGGCAGTGTCCGAGGCCCAACCATCTTCAGCTGCTTCATCAATGACCTTCCCTCCATCATAAGGTCAGAAATGGGGATGTTCGCTGATGACTGCACAGTGTTCAGTTCCATTTGCAATCCCTCAAATAATGAAGCAGTCCGTGCCTGTATGCAGCAAGACCTGGACAACATCCAGGCTTGGGCTGATAAGTGGCAAGTAACATTCGTGCCAGACAAGTGCCAGGCAATGACCATCTCCAACAAGAGAGAGTCTAACCACCTCCCCTTAACATTCAACGGCATTACCGTCGCTGAATCCCCCACCATCAACATCCTGGGGGTCACCATTGACCAGAAACTTAACTGGACCAGCCATATAAATACTGTGGCTACGAGAGCAGGTCAGAGGCTGGGTATTCTGTGGCGAGTGACTCACCTCCTGACTCCCCAAAGCCTTTCCACCATCTACAAGGCACAAGTCAGGAGTGTGATGGAATACTCTCCACTTGCCTGGATGAGTGCAGCTCCAACAACACTCAAGAAGCTCGACATCATCCAGGACAAAGCAGCCCGCTTGATTGGCACCCCATCCACCACCCTAAACATTCACTCCCTTCACCACCGGCGCACCGTGGCTGCAGTGTGCACCATCCACAGGATGCACTGCAGCAACTCACCAAGGCTTCTTCGACAGCACCTCCCAAACCCACGACCTCTACCACCTAGAAGGACAAGGGCAGCAGGTACATGGGAGCAACACCACCTGCACGTTCCCCTCCGAGTCAAACACCATCCCGACTTGGAAATATATCGCCGTTCCTTCATCGTCGCTGGGTCAAAATCCTGGAACTCCCTTCCTAACAGCACTGTGGGAGAACCTTCACCACACGGACTGCAGCGGTTCAAGAAGGCGGCTCACCACCACCTTCTCAAGGGCAATTAGGGATGGGCAATAAATGCCGGCCTCGCCAGCGACACCCACATCCCATGAACGAATAAAAAAAATTCCGGAGTGAACATTAATGATGGAAAATATCTGTATAAACTTGCCATGCTGTAGTTATACCTTCTTGCCAGTGATGGTGCTGCAGCCTCAGTTTTGTGCCCCTCAGCTCTTCTACTGAATGTAAGCTGCTGATGCTCCAACCAGCTCTCCTTCTCTAAGTTTTGCTATTTAACTACAAATAATATAAAATCAAAGCATAATATAAAAGTTTCTCATGGCTGGAGAGTCTAGAACTCGGGGGCATAGTCACAGGATAAGAGGTCGGCCATTTAAGACTGAGATGAGGAGGAATTTCTTCAACCAGAGGGTTGTGAATCTTTAGAATTCTCTACCCCAGGGGGCTGTGCATGCTCAGTCATTGAGTGTATTCAAGACTGAGATCAGTAGATTTTTGGACTCTAGGGGAATCAAGGGATATGGGGATCGGGTGGGAAAGTGGAGTTGAGGTCGAAGATCAGCCATGATCTTATTGAATGACGGGGCAGGCTCGAGGGGCCGTATGGCCTACTCCTGCTCCGCAAGGGATTTAAGGGTTACTGAACCAAAGTGGGTAGATGGAGTTGAGATACAGATCGGCCATAATCTAATTGAATGGCGGAACAGGCTCGAGGGGCTGAATGGCCTCCTCCTGTTCCCCACCCTGCAACCCTCTTTCACCTGTAGACTATCACATCGTTCACCTGACGAAGGAGGAAGCCTCCGAAAGCTTGTGAATTTAAAATAAAATTGCTGGACTATAACTTGGTGTTATAAAATTGTTTACACCTGTAGACTACACTTGCTCTTGATTCCCTGTGTGCGGCACCATGGGTGATTGACTAATATATTAAGAATGAAATATCTGTGTATGCAGATGTCACTCTTTATTGCAGATGCAAAAACAATGCTGGGCACTTCTGAGCTGAATCCTTAAACTGACCGTTACATTCCAGTTTGGAGAGTTCACTTACCAAACACCAGTTGCATTCTGAATATCCTGAATCTTGGTTTAAGAGTCATACTCTGTGGTGTTAAAGAGACACTGCTCCAATAGTATGTACTGCATTACATGGTATAACACTCCTGTCTTTCTAAAATCGTTTATCGTCTGGCTTGCTGCGAGCAATGCCACCTGAGATCTGCGAGTGCTATAAATAAAATCTGATCCTTGTAACGTTTTAATACAAGAAAAAAAATTATTTGAAGCAAGCTTTGGGAGGTTATTCTCTGCATCCCAAATTCTCTTGTTTATTGTTCTTCCGATTGTTACCTGGACAATTGGCTTAATGTGCTTCGGAAAGAAAACTTATTGTGAGTATAGTCATTTGCTGGCTTGAGTGCGATGGGAAAGTAACTTTTTTTTAAGTAGCATCAGCACATTTTCCCCTACATTTTCTATCTGTGGTAATAAAGACACGATGGCAAATCAATTTAGGAAGTGACGTTACAAAAGAATCAGGATAATTGCCTCAAGAAAATGCACGGTATAGAAGGAGATAAATCATTTCCTGAATTAAATCATAGAATCAGAATCTTACAGCACAGGAGGAGGCCATTTGGCCCATCGTGCCTGTGCTGGCTCTTTAAAAGTGCTGTCCAATTAGACCCACTCCCCTGCTCTTTCCCCAAAGCCCTGCAAATTTCTCCCTTTCAAGTATTTATCCAATTCCCTTTTGAAAGTTATTATTGAATCTGCTTCCACCACCCTTTCAAGCAGTGCATTCCAGATCATAATGCGCTGCGTAAAAAAAAAATCTCCTCATCTCCCCCCTGGTTCTTTTGCCAGTTTTCTTAAATCTGTGTCCTCTGCCACCAACCCTTCTGCCACTGGAAACAGTTTCTCCTTATTTACTCTATCAAAACTCTTCATGATTTTGAACACCTATTAAATCTTCTCTGCTCTAAGAAGAACAATCCCAGCTTCTCCAGTCTCTCCATGTAATTTGACCGAGGAGCCCTGGTAAAATTGAAGTCAATGGGAATCGGGGGGAAAACTCTCCAGTGGCTGGAGTCATACCTAGCACAAAGGAAGATGGTAGTGGTTGTTGGAGGCGAATCATCTCAGCCCCAGGGCATTGCTGCAGGAGTTCCTCAGGGCACTGTCCTGGGCCCAACCATCTTCAGCTGCTTCATCAATGACCTTCCCTCCATCATACGGTCAGAAATGGGGATGTTCGCTGATGATTGCACAGTGTTCCGTTCCGTTCGCAACCCCTCAAATAATGAAGCAGTCCGAGCCCGCATGCAGCATGACCTGGACAACATCCAGGCTTGGGCTGATAAGTGCCAGGCAATCATAGAATCATAGAATCATAGAAGTTACAACATGGAAACAGGCCCTTCGGCCCAACATGTCCATGTCGCCCAGTTTATACCACTAAGCTAGTCCCAATTGCCTGCACTTGGCCCATATCCCTCGATACCCATCTTCCCCATGTAACTGTCCAAATGCTTTTTAAAAGACAAAATTGTACCCGCCTCTACTACTGCCTCTGGCAGCTCGTTCCAGACACTCACCACCCTTTGAGTGAAAAAATTGCCCCTCTGGATCCTTTTGTATCTCTCCCCTCTCACCTTAAATCTGTGCCCCCTCGTTATAGACTCCCCTACCTTTGGGAAAAGATTTTGACTATCGACCTTATCTATGCCCCTCATTATTTTATAGACTTCTATAAGATCACCCCTTAACCTCCTACTCTCCAGGGAATAAAGTCCCAGTCTGTCTAACCTCTCCCTGTAAGTCAAACCATCAAGTCCCGGTAGCATCCTAGTAAATCTTTTCTGCACTCTTTCTAGTTTAATAATATCCTTTCTATAATAGGGTGACCAGAACTGTACACAGTACTCCAAGTGTGGCCTCACCAATGCCCTGTACAACTTCAACAAGACATCCCAACTCCTGCATTCAATGTTCTGACCAATGAAACCAAGCATGCTGAATGCCTTCTTCACCACCCTATCCACCTGTGACTCCACTTTCAAGGAGCTATGAATCTGTACTCCTAGATCTCTTTGTTCTATAACTCTCCCCAACGCCCTACCATTAACGGAGTAGGTCCTGGCCCGATTCGATCTACCAAAATGCATCACCTCACATTTATCTAAATTAAACTCCATCTGCCATTCATCGGCCCACTGGCCCAATTTATCAAGATCCCGTTGCAATCCTAGATAACCTTCTTCACTGTCCACAATGCCACCAATCTTGGTGTCATCTGCAAACTTACTAACCATGCCTCCTAAATTCTCATCCAAATCATTAATATAAATAACAAATAACAGCGGACCCAGCACCGATCCCTGAGGCACACCGCTGGACACAGGCATCCAGTTTGAAAAACAACCCTCGACAACCACCCTCTGTCTTCTGTCGTCAAGCCAATTTTGTATCCAATTGGCTACCTCACCTTGGATCCCATGAGATTTAACCTTATGTAACAACCTACCATGCGGTACCTTGTCAAATGCTTTGCTGAAGTCCATGTAGACCACGTCTACTGCACAGCCCTCATCTATCTTCTTGGTTACCCCTTCAAAAAACTCAATCAAATTCGTGAGACATGATTTTCCTCTCACAAAACCATGCTGACTGTTCCTAATTAGTCCCTGCCTCTCCAAATGCCTGTAGATCCTGTCCCTCAGAATACCCTCTAACAACTTACCCACTACAGATGTCAGGCTCACTGGTCTGTAGTTCCCAGGCTTTTCCCTGCCGCCCTTCTTAAACAAAGGCACAACATTTGCTACCCTCCAATCTTCAGGCACCTCACCTGTAGCGGTGGATGATTCAAATATCTCTGCTAGGGGACCCGCAATTTCCTCCCTAACCTCCCATAACGTCCTGGGATACATTTCATCAGGTCCCGGAGATTTATCTACCTTGATGCGCATTAAGACTTCCAGCACCTCCCTCTCTGTAATATGTACACTCCTCAAGACATCACTATTTATTTCCCCAAGTTCCCTAACATCCATGCCTTTCTCAACCGTAAATACCGATGTGAAATATTCATTCAGGATCTCACCCATCTCTTGTGGTTCCGCACTTAGATGACCTTGTTGATCCTTAAGAGGCCCTACTCTCTCCCTAGTTACCCTTTTGCCCTTTATGTATTTGTAGAAGCTCTTTGGATTCACCTTTGCCTGATCTGCCAAAGCAATCTCATATCCCCTTTTTGCCCTCCTGATTTCTCTCTTAACTCTACTCCGGCAATCTCTATACTCTTCAAGGGATCCACTTGATCCCAGCTGCCTATGCATGTCATATGCCTCCTTCTTATTTTTGACTAGTGCCTCAATCTCCCGAGTCATCCAAGGTTCCCTACTTCTACCAGCCTTGCCCTTCACTTTATAAGGAATGTGCTTACCCTGAACCCTGGTTAACACACTTTTGAAAGCCTCCCACTTACCAGACGTCCCTTTGCCTGCCAACAGACTCTCCCAATCAACTTCTGAAAGTTCCTGTCTAATACCATCAAAATTGGCCTTTCCCCAATTTAGAATTTTAACTTTTGGGCCAGACCTATCCTTCTCCATAGCTATCTTAAAACTAATGGAATTATGATCACTGGTCCCAAAGTGATCCCTCACTAACACTTCTGTCACCTGCCCTTCCTTATTTCCCAAGAGGAGGTCAAGTTTTGCCCCCTCTCTAGTCGGGCCATCCACATACTGAATGAGAAATTCCTCCTGAATACACTCAACAAATTTCTCTCCATCCAAGCCCCTAATGCTATGGCTGTCCCAGTCAATGTTGGGAAAGTTAAAGTCCCCTACTATTACCACCCTATTTTTCTTGCAGCTGTCTGTAATCTCCTTACATATTTGCTCCTCAATTTCCCGTTGACTATTTGGGGGTCTGTAGTACAATCCTATCAAAGTGATCTCTCCCTTCTTATTTTTCAGTTCTACCCATATGGACTCAGTGGGCGAACCCTCGGATATATCCCCTCTCACTACTGCCGTGATGTTCTCCCTAATCAAGAACGCAACTCCCCCTCCTCTCTTACCTCCTGCTCTATCTTTCCTATAGCATCTGTACCCTGGAACATTGAGCTGCCAGTCCTGCCCCTCCCTTAGCCATGTTTCAGTAATAGCTATAACATCCCAGTCCCATGTACCCATCCATGCCCTGAGTTCATCTGCCTTGCCCATCAGACTTCTTGCATTGAAATAAATGCAGTTTAATCTAGACTTCCCTTGGTCTTTGCCCTGCTTTCTCAGACCATCTGTCTGGTCATGTTCTGTACACTCTCCCTTACTGCCTTTTGTTTCTGTCACCACTTTATTTCCCACTGACTTCCTGCATCGGTTCCCATCCCCCTGCCACATTAGTTTAAACCCTCCCCAACAGCACTGGCAAACACTCCCCCTAGGACATTGGTTCCAGTCCTGCCCAGATGCAGACCGTCCAATTTGTACTGGTCCCACCTCCCCCAGAACCGGTTCCAATGGCCCAGGAATTTGAATCCCTCCAGCTTGCACCATCTCTCAAGCCACGTATTCATCTTAGCTATCCTGTCATTCCTACTCTGACTAACCCGTGGCACTGGTAGCAATCCTGAGATTACTACCTTTGAGGTCCTACTCTTTAGTTTAACTCCTAACTCCCTAAATTCAGCTTGTAGGACCTCATCCTGTTTTTTACCTATATCGTTGGTGCCTATATGCACCACGACAACTGGCTGTTCACCCTCCCCCTCCAGAATGTCCTGCAGCCGCTCCGAGACATCCTTGACCCTTGCACCAAGTCACACACCATCCTGACTTGAAAATACATCGCCGTTCCTTCATCGCCGCTGGGTCAAAATCCTGGAACTCCCTTCCTAAGAGCACTGTGAGAGAACCTTCACCATACGGACTGCAGCGGTTCAAGGCGGCGGCTCACCACCACCTTCTCAAGGGCAATTAGGGATGGGCAATAAATGCTGGCCTCGCCAGCGACGTCCACATCCCACGAACGAATAAAAAAAAAATTGATGTCCCTCATCCCTGGTACCAATCTAGTAAATCTCCTCTGCACCCTCTCCAGGGCCTTGACATCCTAAAGTGTCGTGCCCAGAATTGGACACAATATTCCAGCTGAGGCCTAACCAGTGATTTATAAAGGTTTAGCATAACTTCCTTGGGAAGTGTTTTAAATCAAGGCCTTGTTTTTCACATCACAATATTGTTTTCTTGCCTTTGACCCACTACACTCTGTAGAAATTGAAGAGCTTTGATGCAGTCAAGCACAACAAAGAGATCATGAGCACCAACGTTGTATGGGAATGGAAAATAACTGGATTGAGAGAATTCCAAATCTTCCCCAAAGGTTTAATGGAGTTGACCTATGACCTCTGTCCCTTCCTCACCACAACAGAAATATCCCAGGGAAGCAGAAATTTGGTGCTAAAAGCATATGTCCTTTTTATCTTTTACAGGAAAGAATTGAATACTCGAAAACATTTAAAGGAAAATATTTTAATTTCTTGGGTTATTTTTTCTCCATATACTGTGTCTGGAAAATCTTTATGGTGAGTATAAACCTACTACATGGCACTGCTGCACACTTAAAGGGGAAGGAAAGTGTTGATGGGAGTGCTTTCAGTATTAATCAGCCATTTATAGTCCACAAACCCCAGTCCCACGAAACAAAGACGACAAGAAGATATTTTCAGGACTGAACGCTTCACGTGTTTAAGTTGAGTTGTCAGTAAACGTGTCCTTCCCTCTTTTTCTCCTGCACACGACACCATTGCTGGCTGGCTACAGGGTAGGCCAGTGCTACTCTGAGACGAGCCAAGTGCAGCAGTGTCTTACATAGGAACAAAGGAATAGGAGTAGGAGGAGGCCATTCAGCGATATTAATAGATTAAGTGAATGAGCAAAACTGTGGCAAATGGATTTCAATGTAGGCAAGTGTGAGGTCATCCACTTTGGACCTAAACAGGATAGATCAGAGTACTTTCTAAATGGTGAAAAGCTCCAACAGTGGAGGTCCAAAGAGACTTAGGGGTCCATGTACATAGATCATTAAAACGTCATGGACAGGTACAGAAAATAATCAGAAAGGCTAATGGAATGCTGGCCTTTAAATCTAGAGGACGAGAATACAAGGGGGTAGAAGTTATGCTGCAGCTATACAAAACCCTGATTAGACCACACCTGGAGTACTGTGTTCAGTTCTGGGCATCGCACCTTAGGAAGGATATATTGGCCTTGGAGGGAGTGCAGTGTAGATTTACTAGAATAATACCTGGACTCCAAGGGTTGAATTACACAAACTAGGGTTGTATTCCCTGGAATTTAGAAGATTAAAGGGTAATTTGGTCGAAGTTTTCAAGATATTAAGGGGAACTGATAGGGTGGATAGAGAGAAACTATTTCTGCTGGTTGGGGAGTCTAGGACTAGGGGACATAGCCTAAAAATTAGAGCCAGGACTTTCAGGAGCGGAGGGCGATAGAAGTTTGGAACTCTCTTCTGCAAACGGCAGTTGCTGCTAGTTCAACTGTTAATTTTAAATCTGAGATTGAGAGATTTTTGTTAACCAAAAGGTATTAAGGGATATGGGGCTAAGGCGGGTATACGGAGTTAGGTCACAGATCAGCCATGATCTCATTGAATGGCTTGAGGAGCTAAATAGCCAACTCCTGTTCCTATGTTCCTATTCAGCCCCTTGAGCCTGTTCCGCCATTCAGTTAGATCATGGCTGATCTGTATCTTAACTCCATTTACCTGCCTTGGTTCCGTAACCTTTAATACCCTTACCCAACAAAAATATATAAATCTCAGTTTTGAAATTCTCAATTGACCCCCAGCCTCAACAGCTTTTTGGGGGAGAGAGTTCCAGATTTCCACTCCCCTTTGTGTGAAGAAGTGCTTCCCGACATCACCCCTGAACGGCCTAGCTCTAATTTTAAGGTTATGCCCCCTTGTTCTGGACTTCCCCCCACCAGAGGAAATAGTTTCTCTCTATCCACCCTATCGAATCCTTTAATCACCTTCAACACCTCAATTAGATCACCCCTTAATCTTCTATACTCGAGGGAATACAAGCCCAATCTGTGCAACCTGTCCTCATAACTTAACCCTTTAGCCCCGGTATCATTCTGGTGTATTATGAGCAGCCCGAGGAAACTCGCCCTCTGATTTCTCCCTTCTCTTTTGCAAGAAGCACCTGCCTCCCCTCGGGTCCCCAAAAGTAATCGAGATTCATAACTCACCAAAAGGAAAATTGCAGCCAAAACCCTGGCTACAATCTTCCAGCTCCCTCCAAAAATGTATTTTTGTGTGGGATGTGGATTGGGGACGTTCCATTGGGTTCGTGCTCATTTTTAGGACCCTCCGATTTCCCCCACCCCGGAAGTGATGATTGATGTACACCATATATGTCCACCCGTATATGGGCGTGCATATTGTAATATTCAAATGATGGAAATACGTCATCCCATGTATTTTCCATCATTTGCTCCGTAGCAACAGTGCGCAAGGAACATCTGTTTACCCCTGGCATCCAAGATTTGCTGCAGTGGCACGGGACAGTGGTTTAAGATTTGCTGCAGTGACACAGGGAAACAGTTTAAGATTTGAAGCCCATAAAGCCTGTGCAATCCGTCATCGCTGTGGAGGCTGGGGGTCAATTGAAAATGTCAAAACTGAGATTGATAGATTTTTGTCAGGCAAGGGTATTAAGGATTACAGAACCAAGGCGGGTCGATGGAGTTAAGATACAGGTAAGCTATGATCTGATAGAATGGCGGAGGTGGCTTGAGGGGCTGAATGGCCTACTCCTGTTCCTGTTTTGTTATTTCTGTACAACAGAGTCAACTATAAAGAGCTCAGCGAGTTAGTTTTGCATCCTTTAAACACCCAAGTGCACATACTTATGTCCACACTGAATTTAATGCTGCAAAGCTAGCATTCATCCAGCCTTCTAATCACGTTCTGTTGTTCTCGGTCTGGCATTTTAAGCAGTCCAGGAGCAATCTCTTGGTTTCATTAAAATGTGTTAACATGAACAAGTTCTAATGTAACTCAAATTTAATTTATTGTAGATAAGCCTGGTCTTGTTAGATGTTTGATCTGTACTTTCCCTCCACTCAAACTGCAGGCAACAATAAATATCGTCTTTGATCGAGTGGGTAAAACAGACCCGGTCACTCGAGGGATAGAGATCACAGTAAACTATTTGGGGATTCAGTTTGATGTAAGTAAAAGTATTGCTCATTGTGCCACCTGATTTCTGGAGCTTGGAATTGTTCCTTTAAGGATTGTGATGATAGTAAATAACACTGATTGAATCCCTACTGTTCCTATTCTTAAAGTGAACAGCTACTGCTTAACATCTACCTGTCTCACACCTGACACTTTTCATCGAATTGTCCAAAATAGAGTTAAGAACATAAATACAGCTCAGGAATGAGGAAATTTGACCGTCAAGGCTTATCACTCCAGTACATGAGAAAGAAAGAGTTGCATTTTTATAGCGCCTTTCGCAACCTCAGGACATCCCAAAGCGCTTCACAGCCAATGAAGTAATTTTTGGAAGCATAATTACTGTTGTAAGGTAGGAAACAGGCAATCAATTTGCGCACAGAAGGTCACACAATGAGATAATGACCAGGTAATCTGTTTTAGTTGAGGGATAAATATTGGCCAGGACACCAGGGAGAACTCCCCTGCTCTTCCTCGAAATATTGCCATTGGATCTTTTATATCCAGCTGAGAGGGCAGATGGGGCCTCGGTTTAACGTCTCATCCGAAAGACGGCACCTCTGACGTTGCAGCACTCCCTCAGTCCTGCACTGGGAATGTCGGCCTGGATTATGGGGCTCAATTCTCTGGAGTGGGACTCGAACCCACCACCATCTGATTCCGAGATGTGAATGAGACCCACTGAGCCACAGCTGACGCGCCACTGAGCTTTAATACTTGCAGACTGATGGGTGCATATCATGGAGGCTACGTACAAAGTTTTAATCATGTCCTCGTTAACTTACACATATCTCAAGTTACTGGTGGTGACAGATCTTGGGATTCTGATTTGGGATGTGTCCACCAGTGAGGCAAAAGCCCTTTGAAAGTCTCCAGGCTCTCAGAATCCTAACAAACCAACTGAAGGGGGCCATAATTGCATACATTAACATTTCATTAAAAAAATCGACATTTTCACACTTCCTTTTCTGTTGAATTTCCTTTAAGGAACTAAGCTCATTATCTAACAAAAAAGTTTCTACAACATTTTCAGTTCCCGCCTATACTCGATCTTGTATTGCACATCCTCAGTGTTAGATGAGGTAATGTCCCTCGTATAACACTGACCTGCAATCAAAGCAACCTGCTTGACATAAAGCAGAGCTAGGACATTTCTCGGAAGCAAATCAACGTTTGAATTAAAGCGCATGGGATTAAAGGGACAGGGGCAGCGTGGATGCGAAATTGTCTCGGGGACAGGAAGCAGAGAGTAGTGGCGAACGGTTGTTTTCCAGACTGGAGGGAAGTTTACAGTGATGTTCCCCAGGGGTCAGTATTAAGACCACTGCTCTTTTTGATATATATTAATGACCTGGACTTGGGTATAGAGGGTATAATTTCAAAGTTTGCAGATGACATGAGACTCGGAAATGTAGTAAAAAAATATAGAGGATAGTAACAGACTTCAGGAGGACAGAGACAGACTGGTGAAATGGGCAGTCACACGGCAGATGAAATTTAATGCAGAGAAGTGTGAAGTGATACATTTTGGTAGAAAGAACGAGGAGAGGCAATATAAACTAAATGGTACAGTTTTAAAGGGGGTGCAGGAATGGAGAGACCTGGGCACATACACAAATCTTTGAAGGTGGCAGGACAAGTTGAGAAGGCTGTTAAAAAAGCATAGGCGATCCTGGGCTTTATTAATAGAGGCATAGAGTACAAAAGCAAGGAAGTTATGTTAAACCTTTATAAAACACTGGTTAGGCTTCAATTCTGGGCACCACAGTTTAGGAAGGATGTCAAGGCCTTGGAGATGGTGCAGAGGAGATTTATTAGAATGGTACCAGGGATGAGGGACTTCAGTTATGTGGAGAGACTGGAGAAGCTGGGGTTGTTCTCCTTAGAACAGAGAAGGTTATGGGGCAATTTGATTTGAGGTGTTCAAAATCATGAACGGTTTTGACAGAGTCATAGAGTCATAGAAGTTTACAACATGGAAACAGGCCCTTCGGCCTAACATGTCCATGTCGCCCAGTTTATACCACTAAGCTAGTCCCAATTGCCTGCACTTGGCCCATATCCCTCTATACCCATCTTACCCATGTAACTATACAAATGTGTTTTAAAAGACAAAATTGTACCCGCCTCTACTACTGCCTCTGGCAGCTCGTTCCAGACACTCACCACCCTTTGAGTGGAAAATATTGCCCCTCTGGACCTTTTTGTATCTCTCCCCTCTCACCTTAAATCTATGTCCCCTCGTTATAGACTCCCCTACCTTTGGGAAAAGATTTTGACTATCTACCTTATCTATAAATAAGGAGAAACTGTTTCCAGTGGCAGAAGGGTCGGTAACCAGAGGACACAGATTTAAGGTGATTGGTAAAAGAGCCAGAGGCGACAGGAGGAAACATTTTTTTCAAGCAGCTAGTTGTTATGATCTGGAATTCACTGCCTGAAAGGGCGGTGGAAGCAGATTCAATAGTAACTTTCAAAAGTGAATTGGATAAATACTTGAAGTGGAAAAATTTGCAGAGCTACGGGGAAAGAGAAGGGAGTGGGACTAATTGGATAGCTCTATCAAAGAATCGACACAGATGCGATGGGCCTGTGGTGTATCTACTATGAACTGAGTATATGGCAATTTAATTATGCTGTGTGAATTTCATATGAACCCTCGTGTTAAGTGTGGACTGCCCCAGTAGGTGAGAATACTGTTCCTTCATTTTCCATAGCTGAATTCCATACCTGACAACATAAGAAATGTCAGAAATAAAAAACAAAGGCCATTTGGTCCATCAAAGTTCAGCCCTCTAGTACATGAACATTTCTGTCATGTCATCTAATTAAACTTTGAGTAATGCTGTTATCACATTTGATAGATTGTTCCAAATATTTATTTTTTTCTAGTATCTGTTCTGAATTTACTATACATTGATTTCCAGCTGTGTCCTTTAGGCCCTAGTTTCTTGGCATACTTTGAAATATTCTGGTTTTATCTTATCTATACCACTTTTAGATTGTAAAGCTTAAGCTTTTCTAATCTTTCCTCATAGCTCATCCCCTTACCCTGGGACTCATCACTGTTTCCTTTACCTGTTTCCTCTATGTTGTTTGTGTGTTATGTGACTGAATATGATATTTTAAGTTTGGTCTGGCCAGTGCTTCGTAAAGTCTAAGCTTAACGGGCCGGATTTTCCTCTGAAAATAACGACGAGGCTAAACAGGGCTCACGTTATTTCTGTGCATCTGGTACAGCAATTTCCGGCGACAGCACATGCGCAATCAAAGGCAGAAATCTGGAAGTTCCTGTACCAGATGCTGGGCTCCTCCGTAAACTCCGCGAGACCAACATCTCTCCTGTTGACTCACGTTCAAATGAATGGAACGGCTTGAAGTTCCCGCACTGACCTGATGGATACGAACCAATCTCGCCAGAAAAAGGTACACCAAGGCATTTAAGTCTAAGCACCCTGTTAACGGCGTAGTAAGTCCTAATGACTGTCAAGCAACCTCTCTGGCACTGAACATTAACTATTACAAGTGTGGATTCTCATTCTTTCAGATTTTAATTGTTGTTGGACATTTCTTTTTAAATTCTTAATTTTAATTTTTTTACTTTTTCTTTCTGTCTCTTTGATCTCTGTCTCTCGCCTCTGAGTCAGAAGGCCCTGGGTCCAAGCCCCACTTCAGAGACTTGAGGGCATTATCCAGGCTGCCTCTCCCAGTGCAGTGCTGAGTGAGTGCTGCACTGTTGGAGGTGCCGTCTTTCGGATGAGACGTTAAACCGAGACCCCGCCTGCCCCCTCAGGTGGACGTAAAAGATCCCACGGGCACTACAGTCCCCACCACTGAATTAATCCGAATTTATTTTCCCAGTGAACACAGTACGGCAGGATTGCTCTTTCTCAATAAGTTGATCAAAAAAAATTGTGTTAACTGGAAAAAATTAAATATCATTGTGGTTTTCATATTGCTGAATTTTTTTTATATTCCGGAAGTTAGTTGTTAAATCTGTGTCTCAGTTAGTCAAAAGGAAACAATCACATTAAACAGAACAAAAATATTGCAGAAGATGAAATATTAATCAGAAGTTGTCTGGAGATTTAAATTTCTGTTGAGATAAGAATTTTGTTTGTCAAGAGTCGTGAACCGTATCTACTGCGGAAGGTAGAGTGCTTTGTCAGAGGCGCCGTCCTTCGGATGAGACGTTAAACCGAGGCCTCGTCTGCCCTCTAAGGTGGACGCAAAGGATCACACGGCACTATTTCGAAGAAGAGCAGAGGAGTTCTCCCAGTGTCCTGGGGCCAATATTTATCCCTCAACCAACATCACTAAAACAGATTATCTGATCATTATCTCATTGCTGTTTGTGGGATCTTGCTGTGCGCAATTTGGCTGCTGCGTTTCCTACATTACAACAGTGACTACACTTCAAAAGTACTTCATTGGCTGTAAAGCGCTTTGGGACATCCTGAGGTTGTGAAAGGCGCTATATAAATGCAAATCCTTTCTTCATGTGTTTTTAATCTGTGTTCTGTTCACTTATTTAATCGGCTCCAGATCAACTCATGAAACAGGGGTTTTATAAATACCCATGATATGAAAAATAATCCAGGTATTGGCCCAGTTTCACTAATGTAACATTATCTGTGCTGCTTATATTAGCCCTGAATTAGTTGTATATTCTCCAGCGGCTTCTGGTTTCTGAGCAGAATGGGAAACGTTCTGATTTAAAGTAAGCATTTACATGTCGGTTTCTTTTGAACGCAGGTGAAGTTTTGGTCTCAACATATCTCCTTTATCCTTGTGGGAATTATTATCGTTACCTCCATTAGGGGCTTGTTGATAACGCTCACCAAGGTATGTGCGAGAACTAAGTTCAGCTTTTATCTCTTGTTTTTATTCAGTGTAAAGGAAAGCTGCATATATTATAATTTCTATAATCTAGTAAATGTCTTGCTCATCGTGCACAATTCATGCTATTTCTGCCATGCTTAGCTGTGACATCTGGTGGTCAGGTTTGAATTATAGCACAGCTCATAATATACTTACTGCCTCCTTAACTTTTAGACCTCCCAGCCCCCGATTTACCTCTCTAAGGTAGGAGTGTCTCTTTGCACCATAGAGGCAGAGGCGAGACCTGATCCCTTCCCTCTCCTTGATGCCGGCCTGTGGCCCCAACCCCGGCCAAAGCCCCTGTGCCCCCGACGCCGGCCAAAGCCCCTCTCCCCCCGACCCCGGCCAAAGCCCCTCTCCCCCCGACCCCGGCCAAAGCCCCCTCTCCCCCCCCCCCCCCGACCCCGGCCAAAGCCCTTCTCCCCCCCCGACCCCGGCCAAAGCCCCTCTCCCCCCCGACCCCGGCCAAAGCCCCTCTCCCCCCGACCCCGGCCAAAGCCCCTCTCCCCCCGGCCCCGGCCAAAGCCCCTCTCCCCCCGACCCCGGCCAAAGCCCCTCTCCCCCCTGACGCCGGCCAAAGCCCCTCTGCCCCCCCACCCCAGCCAAAGCCCCTCTGCCCCCCCACCCCGGCCAATGCCCCTCTCCCCCCGACCCCGGCCAAAGCCCCTCTCCGCCCCCCCCCCCCCCACCCCGGCCAAAGCCCCTCTCCGCCCCCCCCCCCCCACCCCGGCCAAAGCCCCTCTCCGCCCCCCCCCCCCACCCCGGCCAAAGCCCCTCTCCCCCCGACCCCGGCCAAAGCCCCTCTCCCCCCCGACCCCGGCCAAAGCCCCTCTCCCCCCCCCCCCCCGACCCCGGCCAAAGCCCCTCTCCCCCCCCCCCGACCCCGGCCAAAGCCCCTCTCCCCCCCCCCGACCCCGGCCAAAGCCCCTCTCCCCCCCCCCCCCCGACCCCGGCCAAAGCCCCTCTCCTGCCCCCGACCCCGGCCAAAGCCCCTCTCCCCCCCCCGACCCCGGCCAAAGCCCCTCTCCCCCCGACCCCGGCCAAAGCCCCTCTCCCCCCGACCCCGGCCAAAGCCCCTCTCCCCCCGACCCCGGCCAAAGCCCCTCTCCCCCCGACCCCGGCCAAAGCCCCTCTCCCCCCGACCCCGGCCAAAGCCCCTCTCCCCCCCGACCCCGGCCAAAGCCCCTCTCCCCCCGACCCCGGCCAAAGCCCCTCTCCCCCCCGACCCCGGCCAAAGCCCCTCTCCCCCCCGACCCCGGCCAAAGCCCCTCTGCCCCCGACCCCGGCCAAAGCCCCTCTGCCCCCGAACGCCGGCCAAAGCCCCTCTGCCCCCCGACGCCGGCCAAAGCCCCTCTGCCCCCCGACGCCGGCCAAAGCCCCTCTGCCCCCCGACGCCGGCCAAAGCCCCTCTGCCCCCGACGCCGGCCAAAGCCCCTCTGCCCCCGACGCCGGCCAAAGCCCCTCTGCCCCCGACCCCGGCCAAAGCCCCTCTGCCCCCGGACGCCGGCCAAAGCCCCTCTGCCCCCCGACGCCGGCCAAAGCCCCTCTGCCCCCGACCCTGGCCAAAGCCCCTCTGCCCCCGACCCTGGCCAAAGCCCCTCTGCCCCCGACCCTGGCCAAAGCCCCTCTGCCCCCGACCCTGGCCAAAGCCCCTCTGCCCCCGACCCTGGCCAAAGCCCCTCTGCCCCCGACCCTGGCCAAAGCCCCTCTGCCCCCGACCCTGGCCAAAGCCCCTCTGCCCCCGACCCTGGCCAAAGCCCCTCTGCCCCCGACCCTGGCCAAAGCCCCTCTGCCCCCGACCCTGGCCAAAGCCCCTCTGCCCCCGACCCTGGCCAAAGCCCCTCTGCCCCCGACCCTGGCCAAAGCCCCTCTGCCCCCGACCCTGGCCAAAGCCCCTCTGCCCCCGACCCTGGCCAAAGCCCCTCTGCCCCCGACCCTGGCCAAAGCCCCTCTGCCCCCGACCCTGGCCAAAGCCCCTCTGCCCCCGACCCTGGCCAAAGCCCCTCTGCCCCCGACCCTGGCCAAAGCCCCTCTGCCCCCGACCCTGGCCAAAGCCCCTCTGCCCCCGACCCTGGCCAAAGCCCCTCTGCCCCCGACCCTGGCCAAAGCCCCTCTGCCCCCGACCCTGGCCAAAGCCCCTCTGCCCCCGACCCTGGCCAAAGCCCCTCTGCCCCCGACCCTGGCCAAAGCCCCTCTGCCCCCGACCCTGGCCAAAGCCCCTCTGCCCCCGACCCTGGCCAAAGCCCCTCTGCCCCCGACCCTGGCCAAAGCCCCTCTCCCCCCCCGACCCCGGCCAAAGCCCCTCTCCCCCCCGACCCCGGCCAAAGCCCCTCTCCCCCCCGACCCCGGCCAAAGCCCCTCTGCCCCCGACCCCGGCCAAAGCCCCTCTGCCCCCCGACGCCGGCCAAAGCCCCTCTGCCCCCCGACGCCGGCCAAAGCCCCTCTGCCCCCGACCCTGGCCAAAGCCCCTCTGCCCCCGACCCTGGCCAAAGCCCCTCTGCCCCCGACCCTGGCCAAAGCCCCTCTGCCCCCGACCCTGGCCAAAGCCCCTCTGCCCCCGACCCTGGCCAAAGCCCCTCTGCCCCCGACCCTGGCCAAAGCCCCTCTGCCCCCGACCCTGGCCAAAGCCCCTCTGCCCCCGACGCCGGCCAAAGCCCCTCTCCCCCCGACGCCGGCCAAAGCCAAGCTGCACCGTAGCTGGATCCCACTTCCCCCCTGTCGTCCCCACATGAACGCACAAAAGAAGAGGAGAGAAATGGACAGAAAGAAGCAGCGAGAATGAGAGAGAACCAGAATAAGTCCGAGATAGAAGTAGGAGGAGAGAACGGGAGACAAAAAATATAAGCGAGATAAAGAACCAGAACAGCAGAGACAGAAAACCGGAGTATGCACATGCGCGCACACACACAAACACACACACACACACACACATAACCCTTGCCCTCATGCTCCAGCCACCAAAGAACTTTGAGGCTACTTGAGCCCTGATGGTGTTTTTCTTCCTCTTTCAGCCCTCAGCATGAGTAAAGGGTGGCAGTTGGTTTCCCCCCAGGCTGGATCATAGTATGTTACAGCACATTCTACACACAGGAGGCCATTCGGCCTATCGTGCCTGTGCCGACTCTTTGAAAGCTATCCAATTAGTCCCGTTCCTCTGCCCTTTCCCCGTAGCCCTGCAAATTTTTCCCCTTCAAGTATTTATCCAATTCTCTTTTGAAAGTTACTATTGAATCTGCTTCCACCGCCCTTTCAGGCAACGCATTCCAGATCATCACAACTCACTGCATTAAAAAAAAATGTTTCCTCATCTCCCCTCTGGCTCTTTTGCCAATTACCTTAAATCTGTGTCCTCTGCTTACAGACCCTCCTGCCACTGGAAACAGTTTCTCCTTATTTACTCTATCAAACCCTTTCATAATTTTGAACACCTCTATCAAATTTCCCCTTAAGCTTCTCCAGTCTCTGTACGTGAGCATGGAGATGGATGTTCTCAGCTTCTGACGTAAACACTGTGGTCCTCAGGCATTTTGTTTCTGTATGACTGTACATTAACTCATAATTAATATGGTACAGCTGGTATTTTAAACTCATTCTCGGGATGTGGGCGCTGCTGGCAAGGCCGGCATTTATTGCCCATTCCCAGTTGCCCTCAAGAAGGTGGTGGTGGGCTGTTCACAATTTTGAACGCCTCTACTAAATCTCCCCTTAACCTTCTCTGCTCTAAGGAGAACAACCCCAGCTTCTCCAGTCTCTGCACAACAATCTTACCCCAGGTCTCATTCTGGTAAATCTCCTTCAGTCTGTTTTAATTTAACATTTGTTTTCTTTCTCTCCTAGTTCTTTTATGCAATCTCCAGCAACAAATCTTCCAATGTTATTGTACTGTTCATCGCACAGATTATGGTAAGTGATAAAAGTAATGGCAGGTGGGTGAGCTTCTTGGTGCAGTGGCTCAGGCGCTGGCCTTTCATCTCGTGGTTTACAGGCAGCCCAAACTGAGGGAAGTAAAAGTCTTTTCCGCCGGCTAGCTGTAAGAGTTCTTTGTGATAGGAGTTTGCAACCCAGTTCCTAAAACATAATTGCTCTGAATTCAGAGCGAAATGGGCGAGGCTAACTGAGAGGAGCCACATTTGGGCTCGCTTGGGAAATTTAAAAATGTCACCCTGGTTGAGTCAGACGGAACTTCTGCTATTGGGGCAGAGTCCATGAATCACTGTGTACCCATGTTATACCTGACGTTGAGTGTCAGCCGTGGCTCAGTGGGTGGTACACTGGCCTCTGACTCAGAAGGTTGTGGTTTCTAACTTGAGCCCATAATCTAGGCTGACACTCTCAGTGCAGTACTGAGGGAGTCTTTCAGGTGAGACGTTACATAGAGGCCCCGTCTGCCCTATCAGGTGGATGTAAAAGATCCCATGACACTGTTTTCGAAGAAGAGCAGGGGAGTTCTGACCAATATTTATCCCTCAACCAACATCACTAAAAACAGATGATATGGTCATTATCATATTGCTGTTTGTGGGATCTTGCTGTGTGCAAATTGGCTGTCGCGTTTCCTACATTACAACAGTGACTGCATTTCAATAATACTTCATTGGTTGTAAACGCTTTGGGACGTCCTGAGGTCGTGCAAGGCGCTGTTTAAGTGTAAGTCTTTCTTCTTTTCTTTCTGATACGTTAAACCTGGGAGTGCTTGATGTTGACCCAGGCTGTCCAGAATAACTCGTGCTCCCTTCTCCAGCACTTGATGAACACAAACATTGCAAAAATCCCACATGACCAGTTTCACTGAAGCCTGTTCTAATGTTGTATCATAGGTACGTTTTACCTGCTGTCTGAATTCTAACGTGAATGCAAGTTCTTTAAAAATAATGGTCGTTAATGGAGGGGAATATCTTGTGGCGTTTGAGTGGTATCATGTGTCTGTTGTATGAATGGATGCTGTTCTATATAATGCTCAGATACAAAAATCATGCTTATCTATAATATGTTAGAAATTGAAACTTCTTTGCACACTTTTTGTAAACTGTTCCCATTATAAATTTCTAGGCGCACGTTTATAATAGGAATTGCCTATGTAAACTTGTCACACTGTAATTGCAGCCTCCCACCAGGGGAGGCACTGCACCCGCTACCAGTGGTGGAAGGGTGTAATTGCAGAGCGACAAGCTACGGCAGTTTACATTATAATTGTAAGCAGAGGAACTTATAACGGAGAATAAAAATAAAGACAGATGGTATGACTTTAAAGTGGGGACCGAATTACATCTGAGCTAAATACCCCTTGGTCTCTAACCTCGGTCTCGACTCCGCACACACGTAACACCAGGGACAATGAACTCGTAGCATTGTATATTTTAACATGTACTTGCTCACATTTATTTTGATGTACAGAATGTCTGTATGTTCACATTTTCCCCACCCCCCCTTTCCTTTTTTTTCATGCAGGGGATGTATTTTGTGTCATCGGTGTTGCTAATGAGAATGAGCATGCCCCTCGAATATCGCAGCATTGTTACTGAAGTCCTGGGAGAACTACAGTTCAATTTCTACCACCGCTGGTTTGACGTCATCTTTCTAGTCAGTGCCCTCTCCAGCATCCTCTTCCTCTACCTGGCACACAAACAAGCCCCAGAAAAGCACATGAGTTTCTAAACTACTGCCAGCCTGGGCACTCCACTTCTGCATTCACATCGACTTTATAAACCACTGGACCTTAAACTTGTATCAAAATCGACCGTTCGTATATTGAAAAGACTTGAGAAAAGCCAGCGTCCAGACAAGCCCGCTTGGGGACTACAAAAACCTGGCTGGTTGGTGGTTTGACGTAAGGGATGTGAAAGATTTAAATTATAGAATGCTTATTTTGGATAAATATCGTAAACACAATCACTGCTAATGTTTACAATTAATTTGGAGTTGAATGAATTGAAATCACACAATAACTCGGTTTTTGAAAGATGCCAGTCGATGTTAAAAGGTTGTTAATAAGTAATGTGAAAAACTTTTTAAGGGATAAATTTTCCATTCATTTTAATGGAGGAGGTGTGCCTGCAGTTTCCCCAGTGCGTGCTCCCAGTGAGCAAGGTTCCATGCTGGGAGCGTGCATTTCTAAAAATTTAACCTTGATTCCCATCAGCAGGTAACCCCAGAGCCTTAGTGATTTTTGAGTAGGAATCTGATTAGTACCGCACTCATCCCCACTTTGTAAAGCCTCTGAAAGATCTTTTCATTGGAACGAATGTAAAGGTGGGTTTTGGTGAGACCCAGCTCCCCTCCACCGCGCTCACACCTGGAACTTCGAGAGCCCCTGAAGTTTAGTTTCTTGTTGAAGTGGTGATCCTAACAATGTTGTCGCTCTGTTGACTTCTGTAGGTCACCTCTCGATTCAGACTTCTGATGCGTGGAGTGTATCATCCAAGTGTATGCCTCAAATTGTTTTAATAAATGAAGTTCTGTGTCAGTTATGACCTTCAGATTGTTTTCACAAAAGCATCGTATGCACTAAACGGAAGGATCTTCTGTACCTGCATTGTGCGCCATCTGTGTCTACCTCAAGTATGTCTGGGTTCTTTGCGAGATTTAAAAGGGCCCTGTTTTCTAGTGTCTGGTACTCCCATGTTCTTTTTACTCTAACTTCAGCATTTCTATTGTGATGGCACTTCTGTATTTTCCAAAAAAACTGAAAGGGTTTCCAATAAACTAAATATTCATTGTGTAAAAATCACGTGTAGAAATCATGAAGAACATTTAATCAGAGTTCAAGCAGGTATTAAATTCAACAGCAAGATGTGATAGCAAAGCTTTAATATTCTGCGTGAATGGGTTATTTCCTTTTATTCAGCTCAACTTCCTTTGCACTCCCAACACCTGCTGTTATGCCTGTGTAATGAGGTTGACTGCTTTCTGTCTGCACTCACTGTCACTGCCGATCTCCCAGATTTTGTTTTAAATCTTTACCTTCTGTGTATATGTCCAACTTTATTGTATAATCTTCCAGTCTGCATATTAAATTACCAAATGAAGTTTATAGGCAGCCATTTTAGGGTCAAACATCGAACGGTGTTTATTGTTGGACGAAAAGGTTGGATCCTGCTACACAAAGCAAAAGGATGTGACTAGAATATGAACTCTTTAAATTTTAACGGGATTGTAGGAACAGAGAGACCTGGAGGTTCATGTACACAAATCTTTGAAGGTGGCAGGACAAGTTGAGAAGGCTGTTAAAAAGGTATACGGGATCCTTGGCTTTATGAACAGAGGCATAGAGTACAAAAGCAAGGAAGTTATGCTAAACCCTTTATTAATCGCTGGTTGGGCCCCAGCTGGAGTATTGTGTCTAATTCTGGGCACCACACTTTAGGAAGGATGTCAAGTCAAGGCCTTCAGAGACGGTGCAGAGGAGATTTACTAGAATGGTACCAGAGATGCGGGATTTCTGTCACATGGAGAGACTAGAGAAGCTGGGGGGGTTCTCCTTAAAGCAGAGAAGGTTAAAGGGGGATTTAATAGAGTTGTTCAAAATCATGAAGGATTTTGATAGAGTAAATAAGGAGAAACTCTTTCCAGTAGCAGAAGCGTCAGTCACCAGAGGACACAGATTTAAGGCAAATGGCAAAAGAACCAGTGGAGAGGTGAGAATTTTTTTTAAGCAGCGAGTTGTTATGATCTGGAATGCGCTGCCTGAAAGGGCGGTGGAAGCAGATTCAATAATAACTTTCAAAAGGGAATTGGATAAATATTTGAAGGGGGAAAAATTGCAGGGCTACGGGGAAAGAGCAGGGGAGTGGGACTAATTGGATAGCTCTTGCAAAGAGCTGGCACATGGCACAATGGGCTGAATGGCCTCCTGTGCTGTATCATTCTATGATTCTACAGTAGATAAACTGTGATGCATGTCGATTGATCATATCCATTGTCTCATCTTAAAACATGCACAAAGCTATAAGCCCAAGTACACAAAAATTATGGTTTACAAAAAGATAATTCAATCCATGATAGAATAAAAATTAACTTGCACTGGGTGAACTCACTGTACCTTGATTCAAAAAATAAAAGCCTTTCTTAACTTTAGCGGTATTCATGAGCTATGAGTCTTGGGAACTGCTGCAAAGTCAAATGTGCCCATATCTGTTGTTCCTTAAGGGCAGGTCTACAATTATAGGAGAATCCTGTTTATCAATCTCACATAACTGATGTAGGAAACAAAGTATAAAAAACGAAACTGGAAATGCTGACAATCTGAAATGAAAACACAAAATACTGGAAATACCCAACTGGTCCAAAAGTATCTGTAAGGAGAGAAGACTCTTGGATGCAGACTGTTCATCAGATCTAGTCAACGCCTGAAATATTAACTTGTCTTTTCTCTTTACAAGTTCCATTGGATCTGCTGTATATTTCCAGCACTTAGTTCTTTTTATTTGAGTGAATAACATATTTGGCTGTAAGTGTGCCATGAATCTCAAGGTTTAACCCTGTTATTGCTGGTTGTGTTCCACAGAGATATGGGTTCTGTGATTTATTTGGGCAAAAGTTGTAATATAATCATAGAATCATACAGCAAAGATGGAGGCCATTCAGTCCATTGTGCCTGTGCCAGCTCTTTGAAAGAGCTGTCCAATTAGTCCCACTCACCTGCTCTTTCCCCATAGCCCTGCAAATTTTTCCCTTTTAAGTATTTATCCAATTCCCTTTTGAAAGTTATTATTGAATCTGCTTCCACCGCCCTTTCAGGCAGCGCATTCCAGATCATCATAACTTGCTGCGTAAACAAATATTCTCGTCATCTCCTCCTTGGCTTTTTGGCCAATTATTTTAAATCTGTGCCCTCTGGTTACCGACCCTCTTGCCAGTGGAAACAGTTTCTCATTTACTCTATCAAAACCCTTCAAAGTTTTGAACACCTCTATTATATCTTCCCTTAACCTTCTCTGCTCTGAGGAGAACAATCCCAGCTTCTCCAGTCTCTCCACATAACTGAAGTCCCTCATCCCTGGTACCATTCTGGTAAATCTCCTCTGCACCCTCTCCAGGACCTTGACATCCTTCCTAAAGTGTGGTGCCCAAAATTGGACACAGTACTAGTAATGAGGTAAAATGACCCATTTCTGTGTCTTTGGCCCTTAAGTCAACTGAACACTGAGGCTTTTGATATCTGACTAATCTAGTTTTAATAATTTTAAATAAGCAATGTAAATAAAGTGGGAATTTAGTGCTAAATCATTTGAATTTAGTTCATTTGAATTAAGAGGAGGAAACAAAGGGGGTCAAATTTAATTTTGGCGGGGGGCACAAAACAAGTAGCAGCCGATTGCCCTGCCCCCATTTTACACCCCATCGAATTTCCTTTTCATGGAAAACAATGGAGAGGACAATCAGATGGGGGGAGTATAGTGGGGGGCACGGTTGAATTTCACCCCTTATATATTTCAATCAGTGCAATCAAATAAGACACTCACTGCAACAAACACAGCCACTCAGAGCAAAACAAACCTTAACCACAATCCTAACCTTAACCCTAACCCCAATCCTAACCCTACCCATGACCCCGACCCCAACCCAAACCTAACCCTGCCCCTAACCGGAATCCTAACCCTAACCATAACCCTAACACTATCCATTAACCGAATCCTAACCTTAACCCTAACCCCAATCCTAACCTAATCTTTCGGCCCATTAACTTTCTGTTTGCAGTATTCTCTCCCTTTACCATTTTTTTTCCTCCAGTTCCTCTCAAAGCGCTTGCTAATCCTTCAGTTTCGAAAAAGAGTTTCTTGGAAACATTAACTTCTCCTCTCTGTACAGTTCCTGACTAACATGCATGTGTTCCCAGCACTTACAGTTTCTATTCCAATTTTCAAGCATTTGCAGTTTTTTTTTTGTCTCATAGTTTCATCGTAGGTACAGCACACGAGGAGACCATTTGGCCCATCGTGTCTGTGCCGGCTCTTTGAAAGATCTATCCAATTAGTCCCACTCCCCTGCTCTTTCCCCATAGCCCTGTAATTTTTTTCGTTCAAGTATTTATTCAATTCCCTTTTGAAAGTTATTATTGAATCTGCTTCCACCGCCCTTTCAGGCAGTGCATTCCAGATCATAACAAATCACTGCGTAAAAAAATGTTTCCTCATGTCACCTCTGGCTCTTTTGCCGATCACCTTAAATCTGTGTCCTCTGGTTCCCGACCCTCCTGCCTCTGGAAACAGTTTCTCCTTATTTATTCTGTCAAAACCGTTCATGATTTTTGAACACCTCTATCAAATCTCTCCTGAACCTCTGTTCTAAGGAGAACAACCCCAGCTTCTCCAATCTCTCCACATAACTGAAGTCCCCCATCCCTGTTACCATTCTAGTAAATCTCTTCTGCACCCTCTCTAAGGCCTTGACATCCTTCCTAAAGTGTGTGGTGCCCACTTTAGGCTGAGGCCTAACCAGTGTTTTGTAAAGGTTTAGCATAACTTCCTTGCTTCTGTACTCTATTCCTCGATTAATAAAGCCCAGGATCCCCTATGCTTTTTTAACAGCCTTCTCAACTTGTCCTGCCACCTTCAAAGATTGGTGTACATACACCTCCAGGTCTCCCTGTTCCTGCACCCCCTTTAAAATTGTACCATTTAGTTTATATTGCCTCTCCTCATTCTTTCTACCAAAATGCATTTTAACCTCCTTGCCTTAGAGGCGGTGCAACAAAGGTTCACTAGATTAATTCCTCGTATGAAAGGATTGTCCTATGAGGAGAGATTGAGTAGAATGGGCCTATACTCTCTGGAGTTTAGAAGAATGAGAGATGATCTCATTGAAACATATAAGATTCTGAGAGGGCTTGACAGGGTAGATGCTGAGAGGCTGCTTCCCCTGGCTGGAGAGTCTTGAACTAGGAAGCAGAGTCTCAGGACAAGGGGTCGGCCATTTAGGACTGAGATGAGAAGAAATTTCTTCACTCAGAGGGTTGTGAATCTTTGGAATTCTCTACCCCAGAGGGTTGTGGATGCTGAGTCGTTGAGTATATTCAAGGCTGGGATTGATAGATTTTTGGACTGTAGGAGAATCGAGGGATGTGGGGATTGGGCGGGAAAGTGGAGTTGAGGTCGAAGATCAGCCATGATCTTATTGAATGGCGGAGCAGGCTCGAGGGGCCGTATGGCCTACTCCTGCTCCTATTTCTTATGTTCTTATGCATCACTTCACAATTCTCTACATTAAATTTCATCTGCCATGTATCTGCCCATTTCACCAGGCTGTCTATGTCCAGGAAGTCTGTTGCTTTCCTCCACGTTGTTTACTACATTTCTGAGGTTCATGTCATCTGCAAACTTCGATCCATATCCCTTGATACCCTTACCAAACAAAAATCTATCAACCTCAGTCCTGAAAGCTTCAATTGACCCCCAGCGTCCACAGCTTTTTGGGGCAGAGATTCCAGATTTCCACTCCCCTTTGTGTGAAAAAGTGCTTCCTGATTTCCCTCCTAATTGGCCTAGCTCTAATTTTAAGGTTACGTCCCCTCGTTCTCTATTCCCCCATCAGAGGAAATAGTTCCTCTGTATCTACCCTATCGAATTCTCTTAACATTTTAAGCATCTCCGTTAGATCATCCCTCAATCGTCTATACTCGAGGGAATACAAGCCTAGTCTATGCAACCTGCCCTCATAATTTAACTCTTTTAGCCCTGGTATGATTCTGGTGAATCTGCGCTGCACCCCCTCCAAGGCCAATATATCCTTCCTGAGGTGCGGTGCCCAGAACTGAACGCAGTATCTCCAGATGGGGTCTGACCAAGGCTCTGTACAACTGAAGCATCCCTTCCTCACCTTCGTAATCCAGGGCTCTTGAAATAATAGGCCAATATTCCATTAGCCTTTTTGACTGATTTTCGTATCTGTCCATGAGCTTTAAATGATTTGTGTACTTGGCTCCTGGGGTAGAGTTGGATGGACCAGAATCACCTATCAAAAATTCCCCAATGTGCATCCAGATATTCCTAAAGTCCCGACATGCATTCCCAACACGTGACGGTTTGCCTCAGGATTTCTAAAGCCCAGCATTTACTGCATGGTTTCATGAAAGTTCACTGCACATCTGCCTGCTTTAAAGATACAAGCTGCAGTTACATTCATGTATAAAATTAATTTCTTGTACAACAAGGGAATTACTTTATTATTCATTGTGGCAGGGAGAATTGTAACATTTACCAGTCGTGTTAATGAGGAAAAAAAAAACAGCTAAACTTATCTTCAGTTTCTCTTGTATGCTGTCTAGCAGAACACACGAGAGGCAATTTTATTAGTTCTTTATCTCAAGGGGGCTGGAATACAAAGGGGTGGTAGTTATGCTACAGTGTGTATAAAGCTCTGGTTAGACCACATCTCGAGATACTACGTTCAGTTCTGGGCACCGCACCTCAGGAAGGATATACTGGCCTTGGAGGGGGTGCAGCGTAGGTTCACCAGAATGATACCGGGGCTAAAAGGTTAAATTATGAGGACAGGTTGCATAGACTGGGCTTGTATTCCCTCGAGTATTAAGGAGTGATCTAATTGAGCTGTTTAAAATGATTAAAGGATTTGATAGGGTAGATCGAGAGAAAGTATTTTGTCTGGTGGGGAGTCTAGAACAAGGGGGCATAACCTTAAAATTAGAGCCAGGCCGTTCAGGGGTGATGTCAGGAAGCACTGACAAAAAACTGAACAAAAAGTGTACTCGGGAGTTGGGAAATCGGATCAAATAAGTAGGCTACAGGCCAATTTAGATAAGTTGGGGGAAATGTCCCTCAATGTGGTTAAAGGCACTTGGAGTCTGGGATACTCCAGGCAGGAGTACCCAGTGAACAGGAGAAGGATCAGTGGGTCATAGTCTAAAAATCATTATGGAAAGAACTTGCATTTATGTAGAATAAAGAAAGAAAGAAGGACGTGTATATTTATATATCACCTTTCATGACCTAAGGACGTCCCAAATCACTTTACAATCAATGAAGTACTTTTGAAGTGTAGTCAGTGTTGTAATGTAGGAAACGCGGCAGCCAATTTGCGCACAGCAAGATCCCACAAACAGCAATGTGATAATGACCAGATAATCTGTTTTAGTGATGTTGATTGAGGGATAAATATTGACCCGGACACCGGGGAGAACTCCCCTTGCTCTTCTTCGAATAGTGCCGTGGGATCTTTTACATCCTCCTGCGAGGGTAAACGGGGCCTCCGTTTACTGTCTCATCTGAAGACGGAGAGGAGAATCGGGCAGGTTGTATAATGGGTGGCTGATCCACTACTGCCAGTTTTGCACCCAGCCCCCCCCCCCCCCCATAGAAGAGATCTTATTGAAGGTATTCTTCGAGTCGATGCGGACACGATGGGCCGAATGGCCCCTTCTGGGCTGTATCTTTTCTGTGGTTCTAAGGTTTTTTTAAATGATGACGGGGATTAGACTCTATCCGGTTGGATAACTTACTTGACATGGATAAGAGAACCAGAGGGCATATGTATAAAATACTTAGGAAACAAGTTAGGCTTGATGTTATAAAGTGTTTCTTTTCACAGAGAGCCATCGTCCTGTAGTACGTGTCTCTGAAACATGTCGTGAGGAAGGATTTCCTGTAATCCTTCCAAAGGGAGATGGACAAGTTCCTGGGAGTTAGAAATGGTAAATCGTGGAGAAGGTGCTTTCAGCTGCCCGGGCCCTAAGCGCTGGAATTCCCTCCCTAAACCTCTCCAGCTCTCTATCCTCCTTTAAGACGCTCCTTAAAACCTATCTCTTTCACCAACCTGTCCTAATGTCTCCTTCGGTGTCAAATTATGTCTGGTAACGTTCCTGCGAAACGCCTTGGGATGTTTTTTGCTACGGTAAAGGCGCTATATAAATGCAAGTTGTAATAGTAGTTGGCAATAGAGGCTGATTCATGAGTTGCAGTGATCTGCTGGACCCCTGATAGATTAACGCAAGGGATCGGACCAGAATTTCCCAGGGATTTTCCAAAATTGGTCATTGTTTTCTTTTATCTCTCCCAGGAGATTGTATCATTGAGAGAGGGGACGGGGTGGCAATTTTTTTTATTGGCAGGCTAGGAATCAAGTGGCAAATGGAATGTTGTCATTTATTGCAAGGGGAATGGAATATAAAAGTAGAGAGATGTTTTACTACAGTTGTACAGGGCATTGGTGAGACCACATCTAGAATACTGTGTGCAGTTTTGGTCTCCTTATTTAAGAAAGGACATAATTGCTTTAGAGGCGGTTCAGAGAAGGTTCACTCGACTGATTCCTGGGATGAGGGGGTTATCTTATGAGGAAAGGTTGGACAAGTTGGGCCTGTATACACTGGAGTTTAGAAGAATGAGAGATGATCTTATTGAAACATATAAGATCCTGAGGGGACTTGAAGGGGTAGGTGCTGAGAGGATGTTTCCCCTTGTGGGAGAGACTAGAACTAGGGGCCACAGTTTAAAAATAAGGATGTCTCCCATTTAATAGAGATGAGGAGAAATGTTTTCTCTCAGAGGTGAGTCTGTGGAACTCCCTTCCCCAGAGAGCGGTGGAGGCAGGGTCATTGAATATTTTTAAGGCTGAGTTAGATAGATTCCTGATTAACAAGGGAGTCAAAGGTTAAGTAGGGTTGAGGTCACAATCAGATCAGCCATGATCTTATCAAATGGTAGAGCAGGCTTGAGGGGCCGAATGGCCTACTCCTGCTCTTAATTCGTATGTTGGTACGTAACTTCTTCACCCAATATTCCAGTTAGCACCCCTATCTCTCGGAGCTCTGCAATATAGGTGCTACTGCAGGTAATCTATCCCTATATTTCACATGCATTCATATACAATAAAGTTCATATCAGCGGCCAGGAGTTTAAATTCAAATTTACAGGTTGATGCCTGCATTAAAATAATATTGCCCACTTAAATTTCTTGGCTACAGACTTCTGTTCAAGGGGAGTCATTTGAAGCGGCTTCATTCTGTGGGATTGTTCTCCTTAGAGCAGACAAGATTAAGGGGAGATTTAATAGAGGTGTTCAATATTATGAGGGGTTTTGATAGAGGACACAGATTTTAGGTAATTGGCAAAAGAACCAGAGGGGAAATGAGAATTTCTTTTACACAGCGAGTTGTTATGATCTGGAATACACTCCCTCTAAGGGCGGTGGGAGCAGATTCGATAATAACTTTCAAAAGGGAATTGGATAAATACCTGAAGGGGAGAAAATTGCAGGGCTATGGGGAGTGGGACTAATTGGATAGCTCTTTCAAAGAGCCAGCACAGGCACAATGGGTCGAATGGCCTCCTGTGCTATAAGATTCTACGATTTAATGTTAAAGATATGAATAATAATCATTACATTGAAACACTTATGTAGGAAATTTGCTTAAATGTGGAATGAAGTTTGATTAGCAATAAAAAGTTGTAAAATGCTGCAGATCATCGCAGTTATTAAAAGCTGCTGAAAGGCAATTATGTTGCTCTCAATGTACGTTCTTTTTAAGATCTTTTTACATTTGTGTGTCTTCATCTGTATCCTCTTCAGATGACGGTGAGGAGGATGACTTGCCCTGGTAAAATAATAACAAAGAATTTAATTTTAAGTATCCTGACTCACACCAAGTCCCGTTCCTCCGACACTCCCTGTGCTCGCTGACCTGCATTGGCTCCCGGTCCAGCAACGCCTCGAATTTTACAATTCTGATCGTCATGTTCAAATCCCTCCATGGCCCTCTCCCCTCCCTATCTCTGTAATCTCCTCCATCCCTACAGCCCTCCGAGATCTCTGCGTTCCTCCAACTCTGGCCTCTTGTGCGTCCCCAATTTCCTTAGCCCCACACCATTGGCGGCCGTGCCTTCAGCTGTCTAGGTCCCAAGCTCTGGAATTCCCCCCCACCCCTATACCTCTCCACCTCTCTCTCTCCTCCTTTAAGATGCTCCTTAAACCCTACCTCTTTGTCCAAGTGTTTGGTCACCTGCCCTAATGTCTCCCTCTTTGGCTCAGTGTCAATCTTTGTCTGATAATCGCTCCTGTGAAGCGCCTTGGGACGTCTCACTTTGTTAAAGGCGCTATATAAATGCAAGTTGTTGTTGAGTGATTTACCTGCTCTCTTCTTTCCTGGGGAGGACTGTCAGCTGCTGGCTCCTCAGCGCTGCTTCCTTCTTCGGTATTGACGGGAGGATTAACTGGTTCAGGAGTTGGCGCTGGGATTACGGCCGGAGAGGTCGGGGTTTTCTTTGCCCTGAAGCGATCGTACCTTTCCTTTCCAACCACGAGCACGCTCAGCTTATCCCCACTGTTCTTGATTTTCTCCACCAATTCTTCATGTGTGTCCTCCTCCACGTTCACACCATTGACTTCAATCAGTATGTCATTCACTTCCAGGCCTGACTCTTCTGCTGGGCTTCCTTGCATAACCTGGGGGAAGATGAGGAGAAATATTTTTACACGGCGAGTTATGATGACCTGGAATGCGCTGCCTGAAAGGGCGGTGGAATCAGATTCAATAGTAACTTTCAAAAGGGAATTGGATAAATACTTGAAAAGGAAATATTTGCAGGGCTATGGGGAAAGAGCAGGGTAATTGGATAGCTCTTTCAAAGAGCTGGCACAGGCATGATGGGCCGAATGGCCTCCTTCTGTGCTGTAAGATTCTATGATTCTATGTCAGGCCTTAAATGCAAACAGACTCACTCATCCACACACACATTTAGGATCTTGGCTTGTGTATATCACCTTTTGTGAGTCTTTATTTTTAGCAAGCCCTTGTAACTTTAACTCGATAATATAATGATATTGATTCTGATTGAGAGACCTCACAGTTAATTATTAACTGAAGGGTTACAGACATGACCTTTAGGTACCATGGAAACCATAATTGATCCAAATCACACCAGCCATGTTTCGACCCTGCCACTTCTCTCTGCAGAACACCATTGTTCACCTTGCATTTAACTAACAAATGCGGTTCAGTAGTAATTCATTGGCTGTGAAACGCTTTGGGATGCCCGAGAGTGTGAAAGGTACTTATTAATCACCTGTCCCTGACCTCCAACCAGCGCCAAGTCCCCCAACCATCAACGTCCTGGGGGTTCACCGTTGACCAGAAGCTTAACTGGACTAGCCGTATCAACAAGGTGGCCACAAGGGTAAGGTAGAGGTTGGGTACTCTGGGACGAACAGCTCACCTCATGACCCCCCCTCAATGTCTCTCCACCATCAACAAGATTTAAGTCAGGAATACTCACCTGGATGGGTGCTCGAGCCAATACTACTCCAGAAGCTCGACACCATCCAGGACAGGGCAGTCCATTCGATCAGTGCCCGCTGAACTCACTACCCATCCCCTCCACCGCCGCCGCACTGCAGTTACCACGTGTTCCATCTGCAGACAACACGGCACCAACCCTCACCGAGCTCCACTTCCCTGTCTGAGGCTCTACTCCAGGAGAGCAACTCTGTGAAAGTGATCTCCTCCCGGATGGCCGACAGTACAGGTTTATGACTTTGTTACGCAAAGTACACAGAGGAATTCATCCCCTCACCCACAAGTTTTAAGTGTCGTGTCCAATTCTGGGCACCGTACGTCAGGAAGGATGTCAAAGCCTCGGAGAGGGTGCGGAGGAGATTTACTAGAATGGTACCAGGGATGAGGGACTTCAGTTATGTGGAGAGACTGGAGAAGCTGGGATTGTTCTCCTTGGAGCAAAGAAGATTAAGGGGAGATTTAATAGACGTGTTCAAAATTATGAATGGTTTTGATAGAGTAAATAAGGAGAAATTGGCAGGAGGGTCCATAACCAGAGGTCATAGATTTAAGATAATTGGCAATAAATCCAGGGGGGAAATGAGAACATTTTCTACACAGCGAGTTGTGATGATCTGGAATGCGCTGCCTGAAAGGGCGGTGGAAGTAGATTCAATAATAACTTTCAAAAGGGAATTGGATGTGATTTTAAGTTCTTATTTTCTCCCCCCACACAAAGTGTTGGAGAATTTGTACCTGTTTAATAAACTGCCCTTGCACTCCCTTGACTGAGTTGAGAATGAAGCCGTATCCTTCGTGGCTTTTTGTGAGGTGGCACAGTTTGGGACTGTGCTGAGGGCTGTCGGCCAATCTCGGACTGACTCGCGACTCCTCGATTTCCACTGGTGGATGCGTTTCGTGTACTTCCTTCCAGTAGCAGATTGGAGAAATGCCAACCTATGATTGGATATTAAGAAGATGTTGCAACTTTCCACGTTAATTTAACCTTCATCTTATTCAGCTACAATCCAATCGTTTGGTGATCAATTGTTGGGAGGTTTCAAGGGTGATTGTTCAGGTTGCGGGCAAATAAAGTCATCTTGGCAGCTGGGGGAAGGACAATTAGTCTACACATACCCCACTGACAATGGAATAACAAAACTTCCAATCTCGTGAAAATCATTATTCTAAATAATCACTGTCAGATGCAATATAGACCCTTAACCTTGGGTAAATACATTGTACAGTGTGGTACTGAGCTCTGGGTAAATATATTGTACAGTGAATGTGAAGCAAATCCCCACTGTTCTGGAGTTGCAGTTTGATACGGTCCTGACTTAAGAGAAAGGCTCAATCTGGATTAACAGAAAAGTAACTCAATTCAGGATTCCACTCCCAATGTAACTGAGATCGGTTACAATAGGTTTGCTCGCTTGCCTTTGGCTCCATATTGGTTTACTCACCCACCTGTTTGTAAAGCTCCTGCGTTGGACTATCGACAACAAGGAATGTGGTCTTGTTCCCGCACTTCCTTATCTTATCAACTAGGGACTCATGATCTAGGTGATCTACGCTGTCCCCATTCACAGCAACCAGAATATCACCATCAACTAGCCCGGATATTTCTGCTGGACTGTTTGGGTCAATCTCCCTGATGTAGTGGCCTAGACATTGACAAAGGAATGACATTAATGAACCCGTTGGGTTTTTACGACAATCCGACAGCTCTGTGGTCACTTTTACCGTTGTCTTTGGTCCTCTGGCTTAAAGGTACGGAGTTGGGAGTTACAGCCAGGGGGAACAGCGAGGGGCTTGGTGGAGACACCGATTAGGCGTTGAATAAGGTTCCTGAACTCGATCTTACCAACTTACTGTAACCTTTACTGCAGCACTGATTATTCTCCATTTCACACACCAGTTAGCCAGGGTCCTTTTCGAGCAAGATTACCAACTTACCAAATAGTGGCACGCTCAGGGCACTTTTGGTGGGTGAGTTGAGACGGGCCAAAGATGATTTTTTTTTTATTATTCGTTCATGGGATGTGGGCGTCGCTGGCGAGGCCGGCATTTATTGCCCATCCCTAATTGCCCTTGAGAAGGTGGTGATGAGCCGCCTTCTTGAACCGCTGCAGTCCGTGTGGTGAAGGTTCTCCCACAGCGCTGTTAGGAAGGGACCTTTCGAGCAGGACCTTTACATCCCGCAGAGAGAGAAGGCCCACGCCCTCTGAGTTTGGTTTGAGTTCAAATGCAGATCCCAGAAGGTAAAGGAAACGTGTTCTGTCTCCCCGTGGCATCGAAATGAAATGTCAGCCGAAGCTTAAACAATTTGCTGCTCAACTCTGCACTCATTTGTAAAATCAACCCCTCTATCAGCTGGCTATGGATAAAAGACTTCCATAATTATATTTAAAGGGCACTGGAATCTCTTTGACAAGACTAACAACAATAACAACAACAACTTGCATTTATACAGCACCGTTAACGTATTAAGATGTCCCCAAGGCGCTTCACAGGAGCGTAATCAGGCTAAATTTGATACCGAGCCACATTAGGAGATATTAGGACAGGTGACCAAAAGGTTGGTCAAATAGGTAGGTTTTAAGGAATATCCTAAAGGAGGAGAGAGGCGGAGAGGTTTAGGGAGGGAATTCCAGAGCTTAGGGCCCAGGCAGCTGAAGGCACGGCCGCCAATGGTGAAGCGATTAAAATGGGGGATGCGCGAGAGGCCAGAATTGGAGGAGCGCAGAGATCTCGGAGGGTTGTAGGGCTGGAGGAGGTTACAGAGATAGGGAGGGGGAGAGGGCCATGGAGTGTTTTGAGCACAAGGATGAGAATTTTAATATCGAGGCATTGCCGGACCGGGAGCCAATGTAGGTCAGCGAGCACAGTGGGTGATGGGTGAACGAGACTTGGTGCGAGTTAGGATACGGGAAGCAGAGTTTTGGATGAGCTCAAGGTTACGGAAGATGGAAGATGGGAGGCCGGCCAGGAGAGCATTGGAATAGTTGAGTCTGGAGGTAGCAAAGGCATTAATCATTAATGTAATGCGTGGCGTGCGATCGACTTTCAGATACACACACCAGAGGGGGGAGGTTCCGTACCGGGAGTGCGGATATTATCCCAAGTGGACGATGCAATCAGGTGCAAGAATAGGAGCAGAGGCCCTCGCTGTTTATTTTTTTCCCCCTTTAAGGCCAGGGTGGGGAGGCCACGCCCATGATTTCCTGATGCGCGCTCCCGCTGGGGGAGGCTCTGCACCAGGAGCACGCACTCGGAAAATCAGGCCCTAAGAAATAACGCTGTCATTTACAATACCCTGGCGTCCTTGTTCGACCCTCAGGTAGAAACCGTAGCCCTCAGGTCCTTTGGTTATCTCCGCTATCCTTGGTTTGTGAGGCAGCCCTTTCACACTCGCCATTGATGCCACCACCTTAATCATTTTGCTTTTGAAGTATTTATCCGAGGCCTCGTCAACCAGCAGCAGCACAATATTGTTTCCCGATGCTTTCATCTGTAAACATTCAAAACGGTTAAAGAAAAGATCAGAAATCTTATTTCACCAAAGAGGATAGATAGACTTTAGCCAGTAGCAATGATTAAGAAAGAAAACATTTGCATTTATGTGGCGTGCTCAAACCAGTGAATTAATTTTGAAAGCCAGCCACTGTTGTTCTGTCAGCAAATGTAGCAGCCAACTTGCACACAGTAAGATCCCACAAATGGCAAATGAGATAATTGACTAGTAAATCTGTTTTATATTTGGCGGCGTTGTTTAAGGCAAGAGTGTTGTCCAGGATTGCTCTTTATACAGCAGGACAGGATCTTTTACATGCACCGTGCAGGTAGTCAGGGCTTTAACATCTGAACCGAAAGATAGAACAGGAGAATGGGGCAGGGTCTAGCTTCAGTCCTGAGAGTTATGGGGTCCATGAGCCAGCACCTTCTGGAAAGGAAGATGATTGTTTGTTCTCCTCAGGGACCAGCGAGAGGAAACAGAAATGGTCTCTTGCAGTCCTGTTCCTATAAACTGAAGGAGCCTTTTCTCCAATTATTCTCAGCGTATGACTGTACTTATGTAAGGAGTCTTACAACACCAGGTTATAATCCAACAGTTTTATTTGAAAATCACAAGCTTTCGGAGGCTTTCTCCTTCGTCAGGTGAGTGTGTGATTCCTTGAAGGTTACCGCATTTATAGTCAGAGAATAATGCCTGGTGATTACAGATAATCTTTCCAACTGCCCGTTGTCAAGGCAATCAGAGAGAGAGACAGTACATACAGGACTACTGAATATACAAACGGTCCGAACCCAAAGACAGAGAGAGAGAGAGAGAGAGAAACATCCGAAAGGAAGAGAAAGAGAGAGAATGACCAGTTGTATTAAAAACAGATAGATTATCTGTAATCACCAGGCATTGTTCTCTGACTATATATGCGGTAACCTTCAAGGAATCACACACTCACCTGACGAAGGAGAAAGCCTCCGAAAGCTTGTGATTTTCAAATAAAACTGTTGGACTATAACCTGGTGTTGTAAGATTCCTTACATTTGTCCACCCCAGTCCATCACCGGCATCTCCACATCATGACTGTACTTAGCCACCGAGGGCAGACTTCCTCACTACGCTAATTGTAGTGAGATCGTAAACTGTTCCTTATGATTACGTTTACGATGTCGCTACATGCAGCGCTCAGAGAAATCTTGTCCTTTCGATGAATAAATGCAAACAACCAGTGCTAACATCAGGAGCTGCCTAAATTTTATACAACAACAACAACTTGCATTTATATAGCACCTTTAATGCAGTAAAACGTCACAAGGAGTTTCACGGGAGCGATTATCTGACAAAATTTGACACCGAGCCACACGCGATATTAGGACAGGGCTTGGTCAAAGAGGTAGGTATTAAGGAGAGTTTTAAAGGGGGAGAGAGAGGCGGAGAGGTTTAGGGAGGGAATTCCAGAGCTTAGGGCCGAGGCAGCTGAAGGCACGGCCGCCAATGGCAGAGCAAAGGAAATCGGGGATTCGCAGGAAGCCAAAATTGGAGGGGCGCAGAGATCTGGGAGGGTTGTAGGGCTGGAGGAGGTTACAGAGAAAGGGAGGAACGAGGCCATGGAGGGATTTGATAACAACGATGAGAATTTTAAAATCGAAACGTTTCTGGACCAGGAGCCAGTGAGCACAGGGGGTGATGGGTGAACGGGACTTGGCAGCAGAGTTATGGATGAGCTCAAGTTTAAAGAGGGTGCAAGGTAGGAGGTCGGCCAGGAGAGCATTGGAATAATCGAGTCTAGAGGTAACAAAGGCATGGATGAGGGTTTCAGCAGCAGATGAGCTGAGGCAGGGGGCGGAGACGGGCGATGTTGTGGCAGTCTCGGTGATGGAGCGGATATGGGGTCAGAAGCTCAGCTCAGGGTCCAATAGTAAGTGTTTTGTGCCACATGAGGGGACCGTTTTTTGTTTCGTAAAGAGTTTACCACACGAACCAAAACTCCTTCCACTCTACCCCATAATGTGCCTTAACCCCAACTTCTGAGGAGAACTGCATCTCCTCCATTGTCCCAGAGACATTGGCAGTTCCCATTGCCATGGCTTCACTGAGTGCACCTGAAAATGTAATCAAATATTGCGTAGAAAAAGCAGCCCGGAGCTGCCTGAATTACTGAATTGGATGCTCTGCGGACATTTCACCATATCGTGAGTTACACACGGAGAATGGGTCCAGATGATATCCACATCAAGTACCTTAGTCACCATTTGATCATGAGTAAAATTTTCAACATTTTCTCCGTTCAGTTCAACCATTCTGTCATTGAGTTGCACACCAGCATTGGAGGCAGCGCCGGATGGAGAAATCTCGGTCATGTACAGACCAGCGACTCCTGCAAAAAAGGAGGGTTTGAGTAAGCGCTAACATCAGAAGATATCGGGGTGAGTTGGACAGACTCAAGCTCCTCGAGTGTGCAATGGTAGGAAATCATGAGCTCGCTCCCCAAGTGGGTGGAGAGTCGTCATTTCCCAACATGCACTCCCGCACATTTTAAAAACTAACCCTGTAAAATGATACAGTCCCCACCTCTTGAAACGCCCACCTTTAAAACGGGCAGTGGCTTAAATCGGACAAAAAAGCGATAAACATTATCCATTTGCATTAACGTCAATTTCAAAGTTACCGGTTATAGCGTCTTAAGTGCTCCGTATATTTCAGGCAGAAACATCTGGTTAAGGTGCAAGAACAAACATAAATAAATAGCACCTCATTAATGTTCAGTTACCTCTTGTATACTTAAACCCTTCTAAGCCCCTATAAGTGGTGTGGGGTTACAGTTTGCAATAAGCACTGACTGCAGTTTAAATGCAGCCAGTTGCATTGCTTGCAGTCTTATTTATTCACTGGTGGTCTACGACATTGTTGTTGGTCACTGTAATAGTGCTACCAGTGTTATATCGGTATAGTGGGCAAATCTCAATCGCACTAACACACCCGCTATAAGCAGTGGGGACTGTACTTAACTTCAGTCCTCAGATAATAATCACTGCAAGTCCCTTAAAACTTTTAGGCAAGGTGTTTAACAAATCAGAAAAACAGCTCATTTTCCTGGCAGGGGTCGGCCTGATTAAGTATAATAAATCTCCTAATGAGCGTAATCTTTTCCAGCGACCCCTTTTCTTTTCGAGTTTCGGACAGGTTTATAAACTTTAGGCAATACGGAGATTTAATAATCATAAAGGGAAATATTTATTCAACATATCGAACTTTCTCCTTGAGGTAGAAATGTTGCAGACTTTTCATTACAATCTAATCTTCCTCATTTACCCATGTGCTATGGGTCGATGATAACCAGAATCTAGTGTGTAAGTAGACTTTTACAATGAGAAGCATTGATCAATCTATTTACAATCAGAAGCATTGATCAATCAATTTACAATCAGAAGCATTGATCAATCAATTTACAATCAGAAGCATTGATCAATCAATTTACAATCAGAAGCATTGATCAATCAATTTACAATCAGAAGCATTGATCAATCAATTGACACAAAAATATTTTAAAGCCTTACCCTGAATGGACTTCAGTGAAAATCCGAAGCCACAAGGCTCTTTCACCAGGTAGCACAGTTTTGGCTGTGGTGTTTTTCCACTGACTCCGTTCATCACAGGCTGGGTTGGCATGGGATTGGGGCTGCTAAGTTGAGATAGATTAATGCCTTGCATCTTGGCATTTACATAAGAGGTGTCATCCAATACCAGAAGGGTGACTGAATTTCCATACTTTTTAATCAGATCTACCACCTGAAACACAGAGTGACAGAGGATGGAGGGTGGAGACATTAGCTCTCTCTACAAGACAGTGGGGCTGAAATTGGTCATTGACAGCTGATGGCAAATCAGCAGCTCCTTTTATACCTCGCACAGTTTTCTATTACACTGAAGTCGGTCGGCCCATCGTGTCTGTGCCGGGTCTTTGAAAGAGCTATCCAATTAGTCCCACTCCCCCTGCTCTTTCCCCATAGCCCTGCAAAATTTTCCCCTTCAAGTATTTATCCAATTCCCTTTTGAAAGTTATGATTGAATCTGTTTCCACCGCCCTTTCAGGCAGTGCATTCCAGATCATAACAACTCGCAGTGTAAAAAAAAATTCTCCTCATCTCACCTCTGGTTCTTTTACCAATTATTTTTAATCTGTGTCCTCTGGTTACCGACCCTCCTGCCACTGGAAACAGTTTCTCCCTATTTACTCTATCAAAACCCCTCATGATTTTCAAATCTCCCCTTAACCTTCTCTGCTTTAAGGAGAACAATCCCAGCTTCTCCAGTCTCTCCACGTAACTGAAGTCCCTCATCCCTGGTACCATTCTAGTAAATCTCCTCTGCATCCTCTCCAAGGCCTGGACATCCTTCCTAAAGTGTGGTGCCCAGAACTGAACACAATTCTCCAGCTGGGGCCTAACCAGTGTGTTACAAAGGGTTTAACATAACTTCCTTGCTTTTGTACTCTATACCTCAATTTATAAAGCCATGTAAGTACTTTGTGGGGACTACACTTCTCTTCTCAGGGATGATAAAGACTGTCCCCATTCCAGACTAACAGTGGGGTTCCCAATACAATCCAAAAATGGTTTCCATAACGACCGTTGCGGTGAGGGAAAGGATTATGGGATCAGCTGTCAGATCCAACACAAGTACAATTTCAAAATTTGCGGACAACACCAAATTGGGGGTGTAGTTAATACAAAGAAAAAATGCATCAAAATGCAAGGGGACATTAATAGACTTGCAGAATGGGCGTGTAATTGGCAAATGAATTTCAATATAGGTAAGTGTGAAGTGGTGCATTTTGGTTGGAAGAATAAGGAGGCCACATATTCCTTGGATAATAAGAGTCTAAATGGATAGAGGCGCAAAGGAATCTGGGGGTACAGATACACAAATCATTAAAAGTAGCGACGCAGGTTAATAAGGCCATAAAAAAGGTAAATCAAGCACTGGGGTCCATTTCTAGAGGGATAGAATTGAAAAGCAAAGAAATTAATTTAAACTTGTATAGAACCTCGGTTAGGCCACACTTTGAGCACTGTGAACAGTTCTGGTCTCCATATTATAAAAAGGATATAGAGGCATTGGAGAAGGTGCAAAAAAGATTCACAAGGATGATGCCAGAACTGAAAGGATATACTTATCAGGAAAGCCTGTACAGATTGGGGCTCTTTTCTCTAGAAAAGAGAAGGTTGAGGGGTGACCTGATAGAGGTCGTTAAGATAACGAAAGGGTAGACGTAGAAAAAATGTTTCCACTCGTGGGGGAGACCAAAACTAGTGGCCATAAATATAAGACAGTCACTAACAAATCTAACATGGAATTCAAGTGAAATTTCATTTAGAGAGTGATTAGAATGCAGAACTCGCTACCACAAGGAGTAGTTGAGGTGAATAGCATCGATATATTTAAGGGGAAGCTCGATAAACACATGAGGGAGAAAGGAATAGAAGGTTATGCTGATAGGGTGAGATGAGGTCGGGAGGGAGGAGGCTCGTGTGGAGCATAAACACCGGCATGTTGGGCCGAATGGCCTGTTTCTGTGCTGTGGACTCAATGTAACATGTGCAGCCCTTACCTCATGGTGCTCATCACTATCCACAAAAGCCCCGTTGACCCTGAGGACTCGATCGCCGTCTCTCAGACCAACCTGGTCGGCAGGACCTCCCTTCACCACAGAACGGATCAGGTGGCCCTTTATATCTTTCTCTATCCTCAAGAAGAAACCGAAGCTCTCTCCTTCCTTCTTGGATAGTTTGCAAACTCGAGGCTGAAATTCAGCTGCCATCGTTTGGCGATTCAGTGACCTAAAATGATAAATGACGCAGTACTCAAGCTGTGGCCTAACTAGTGTTTTATACAGTTCTAGCATAACCTCCCTGCTCTTATATTCTATGCCTCGGGAAATAAAGGAAAGTATCCCATATGCCTTCTTAACCACCTTATCTACCTGTCCTGCTACCTTCAGGGATCTGTGGACATGCACTCCAAGGTCCCTCACTTCCTCTACACCTCTCAGTATCCTCCCATTCATTGTGTATTCCCTTGCCTTGTTTGCCCTCCCCAAATGCATTACCTCACACTTCTCTGGATTGAATTCCATTTGCCACTTTTCTGCCCACCTGACCAGCCCATTGATATCTTCCTGCAGTCTACAGCTTTCCTCCTTACAATCAACCACACGGCCAATTTTTGTATCGTCTGCAGACTTCTTGATCAAGCCCCCCCACATTCAAGTCCAAATCATTAATATATACCACAAAAAGCAAGGGACCGAGTACTGAACCCTGCGGGGCCCCACTGGAAGCAGCCTTCCAGTCGCAAAAACACCCGTCGACCATGACCCTTTGCTTCCTGCCACTGAGCCAATTTTGGATCCAACTTGCCACTTTCCCTCGGATCCCGTGGGCTTTTACTTTTTTGACCAGAGTGTGGCCTGAAACCACAGACCTTCTGACTGAAAAGGACTCTGAGACAACGTGACACATAACAGGAACCAGAACAGGGAAGTGGCCTTTAAGTTGACACCACTTCCCATAATAAATGTTCACACAGCAATTTATAATTAAAGTAAAAATTGAGAAAAAGTGCTGCATGAGATTCCAGAGGTTAAGCCCGGAATGTTCTTCCAGAGTTCATGGGGGTCAGCGGGAGGGCACTTTGCTTGTGCGCGGTCAATCGGTGGCCGTGCCACTCAGCTGGAAACTGCACACCCTCTCCGTCCCCTGTGTAAGGGGGTCAGTACTGAAATTTTAGGAAGAGAAAAGTTGCCATTGTTGGGATTCCAGTTTCCCTTGCCTCGCTTGGACCTTCCCCCCACCCCGGCTCCTTCCCTCGCCTGGATCCCACCCTTCCTTCCCCAAGTGGGGCCCACTCGACCCCATCTTGACTCCTCGTCTCCAGTCTCCAACAACAATAACCTGCATTTATATAGCGCCTTTACTGTAGTGAAATGTCCCAAGGCGCTTCGCAGGAGCGATTATCAAACAAAATTTGACACCGAGCCACATAAGGAGAAATTAGGACAGGTGACCGAAAGCTTGGTCAAAGAGGGAGGTTTTAAGGAGCGTCTTAAAAGGAGGAGAGAGAGGCGGAGAGGTTTAGGGAGGGAATTCCAGAGCTTAGGGCCTAGGCAGCTGAAGGCACGGCCGCCAATGGTGGAGCGAAGAAAATCGGGGACGCGCAAGAGGCCAGAATTGGAGGATCGCGGAGAAGATCTCGGAGGCTTCTAGGGCTGGAGGAGGTTACAGAGATGGGGAGAGATTTGAACACAAGGATGAGAATTTTAAATTCAAGGCATTGCCGGATCGAGAGCCAATGTAGGTCAGCGAGCACAGGGGTGATGGGTGAATGGGACTTGGTGAGGGTTCCTACACCTGGTCCCTAAGGGTCATTGAAGCAGGAACTTCTAGCCTAGGATGTCCCTGTCCTTGGCCCCATCCCCTCTACATCACTGGCCTTATATAGGGCAGGCAGAGACTCCGGCCCTTACAAGGCCAAGTTGGGAATTCCCAATTCAGGTTGAGACCCAGAGTATCTGGGTAGATGCGGGAAAGTCTGCCCCAAGGTCTTTAATATGTGACGCTAGATATTAAATCATCGGGGATTCTCCCGCTCAGGGGCTGTGACTTCAGCAGAAACCCCGTTTACGAGCGTTTCCGCCAAACCTCTGGCGATGGAGGGAGAGAATCCACGAGGGAATTCTCACCGCGCGTCATTTTAACAGCGACACGGAGCAGCTGAGAGGCACGGGTCCTACGCAAAGGAGGCGCCCTCCCACCGAGTTCCCCTCCCCACCCCCCCAAACTCGGGAGGTCACTGTCCAAAACATTCCCGGTATAACCTTCGGAATCTCATCCTGGAGGTTGTCGGTCCCTCTATGTCTGCGCCCACTTCCGGTCAACTTTTATTTCCATTATAAATTCCTGTGTCCACATTTACGATGGGAATTACCGATGTAAACTATGTAAACTGAACAACTCTGAACTCTAGATTATATCAACAGGACTGAAGCAAAGCCACAGTGTGTGTGATACTCCACAGCAAAGCTCTGTTTTCAGGTCAAACAAATCTCACCCCCCAAAGGAGGGATTTTCCAGGAGACTGGCAGGTCGGTCGGCACAGATTTAAGGTAATTGGCAAAAGAACCAGACGAGATACGGAGAATTTTATTTACACAGCGAGTTGTGATGATCTGGAACGCGCTGCCTGAAAGGGCAGTGGAAGCAGATTCAATAGTAACTTTCAAAAGGGGAATTGGATAAATGCTTGAAAAGGAAAAATTTGCAGGGCTATGGGGAAAGAGCAGGGGGGAGTGGGACTAAGTGGATAGCTCTTTCAAAGAGCCGGCACAGGCACGATGGGCCGAATGGCCTCCTCCTTCTGTGCTGTAAGATTCCATGATGGCATGAGATGAGTTTAACATTTGCCCGACTTGTTTGAAGAGCTGAGACTTTGCATTACACAGCAATATTCCTCACGCATTTATTAGTGTGACATGATTTGGAGTGAAGATCAGCTCCTTTAATGTTACACCCAACACATGCACAAGAATTCTGCTGACAGTCACTTCTGTTATTCACTGACGAGCAATAACAGCTTTGGTGAACTTTCCGTCATGATTAACTTGGTTTTGTGTACAATGATTACCCAATGTGAAGACCGAGTGACTGTATCCAGTTGGACCCACTGTCAGTTTAATTACACAGTGGGAAATCGGCCCAGTTCACTTCAAGTAGGACCATTGTGGGCTGTGTACTGGGCTGGATTCGAGCCCAGGTCGTACACAGGGTAAACTTGAGCTCATCCAAAACTCTGCTGCCCGTATCCTAGCTCCCACCAAGTCCCGTTCACCCATCGTCTCTGTGCTCGCTGACCTACATCGGCTCCCGGTCCGGCAATGCTTCGATTTTAGAATTCTCATCCTTGTTTACAAATCCCTCCATGGCCCTCGCCCCTCCCTATCTCTGTAACCCCCTCCAGCTCCTACAACCCTCCGAGATCTCTGCGCTCCTCCGATTCTGGCCTCTTGCGCATCCCCGATTTTCTTCGCTCCACCATTGGCGGCCGTGCCTTCAGCTGCCTGGACCTTAAGCTCTGGAATTCCCTCCCTAAACCTCTCCACCTCTCTCTCCTCCTTTAAGACGCTCCTTAAAACCTACCTCTTTGACCAAGCTTTTGGTCGCCTGTCCTAATATCTCCTTCTGTGGCTCGGTGTCAAATTTTGTTTGATAATCGCTCCTGTGAAGCGCCTTGGGACGTTTTACTACGTATGGCGCCTTTCATGGCCTCAGGATGTCCCAAAGCGCTTTACAGCCAATTAAGTACTTTTGAAGTGTAGTCACTGTTGTGATGTGGGAAACACGGAAGCCAATTTCTGCACAGCAAGATCCCACAATCAGCAATAACGTAACGACCAGATAACCTGATGTTGGTTGAGGGATAAATATTGGCCAAGACACCGGGGAAAATTCCCCTGCTCTTCTTCGAAATAGCACCATGGGATCTTTTACATCCACCTGAGGGGGGCAGACGGGGCCTCACTTTAACGTCTCATCTGAAAGACGGCACCTCCGACAGTGCAGCACTCCCTCAGGAGTGTCAGCCGAGATTTTGTGCTCAAAAATCTCTGGAGCGGGACCCGAACCCACAACCTTCTAACTCAGAGGCGAGAGTGTGACCCACTGAGCCATGGCTGACACACGAAGGTGTGTTAAAAAGTGTGCGGATCTCTTACTCAGTGCTATAACCCACACAACTATTACCTAAGCTGATTAGAGATGTGTTCTATTTTTGGTGATCACCCTCTCTGCAATCTATTATTTCAGTAGTAAGTTACAGTATTTAAATCAAAGGTGTCGGGTTAAATTAGTTTTAAAATTATTTTAAAGGAAATGCACAGACCCATTGAAGCAGGAGTGTGATCTGTCACTGGGACAAAATCGATAGAACACCCGGGATTCACTCGGAGTTTCAAGCTGTTTGGATGACTTACTTTGCTTAAATTATGAAAATGCACGGACACATTAGAATTTGTAATGAAAAGTTATTTACCTACTTATTCAATTAAACCCGACAATTATATGATTGTAGTCAATATTTGAACAGCAACGTAAAACAAGAGACTTATTAACGATGCAAAAACAAATAAAAACAGACACAGGAGAGTCGAAGAAACTATTTACGTTACAGCGTAAGCAACTGACAGTTAAATGCAGGCAATATCTCTGTCCAAAATTAATTCACATCAAATATGTAACTATAGCCCTTACCAGACCCAAAGCTGATTCCGTTCTGAGAGACTCTTTGAATGTTCTTTTTGTAGGTGCAAGGTAAACCTATGGACTTTGATCAAAGGTTGGTTAAAAGGTTGAACAATTTAACAGGGGACTGGAAATTTTAAGCAGACTGTCAATAACATTCTCTATTTTATTACATCCAGAGATTGATTTGATGTGGCTGATATTGTAGGAGGCCCTTTTCGAGGTAGGAATCTACCAATACCAATTAACGTGAACATAACCCTTCCAGTTGGGTAGGATATGCTTAAGTTTCTTAACCATTTAAGTGGCTGTGTGTAACTCAATCAGTCAGTCATTGTGGGTCAGCAAGGCTTTGCCGACAAGAAGTGTGGCAGTGAGTTAATGTGTGCCCTGTCGAAAGGTTTTGAAGATGTGTGAGGTAGCTTAGCCTGTGATTGATGAAAAGATGGGGCAGCAAGTGCCAGCATAAGAGGCAGCAGTTGTGAGGGGGAGTTAGTTGTGAGGGGGAGTTAGTTGTGAGGGGGAGTTAGTTGTGAGGGGGAGTTAGTTGTGAGGGGCAATAGTTGTGAGGGGGCAATAGTTGTGAGGGGGAGTTAGTTGTGAGGGGCAATAGTTGTGAGGGGGCGTAGTTGTGAGGGGGCGTAGTTGTGAGGGGGAGTTAGTTGTGAGGGGCAATAGTTGTGAGGGGGCGTAGTTGTGAGGGGGAGTTAGTTGTGAGGGGCAATAGTTGTGAGGGGCAATAGTTGTGAGGGGGCATAGTTGTGAGGGGCAATAGTTGTGAGGGGGAGTTAGTTGTGAGGGGGCGTAGTTGTGAGGGGGAGTTAGTTGTGAGGGGGAGTAGTTGTGAGGGGGAGTTAGTTGTGAGGGGCAATAGTTGTGAGGGGAAGTAGTTGTGAGGGGGAGTAGATGTGAGGGGGAGTAGTTGTGAGAGGGAGTAGTTGTGAGGGGCAGTAGTTGTGAGGGGGAGTAGTTGTGAGAGGGAGTAGTTGTGAGAGGCAGTAGCAGCTCCTGAGTGTGCAAGTGCAAGCAGGTAGAGATGCAGTGAAGTGTCCCACTGCGATCGGAGGAGAGGTATGGGAAGTGGGGGAGAGAAGCATTGCTGGTGCTGCGGCCAAAGTAGAACGTAAGTGAGATGTTGAAGGGGAGTCTTATCTTTGCAGTCCCGGTGAGGTCATTAAACTTCTTCCTGCACTGCTCCTGGGATGCAACGTTGCTGGCATTGACAAGCTCTTCCACCTCTCTCCATTAATGTTGGCAAACTTTGCCTGGGCACCCAGCACCCATCGGAGGGGAAGAAGGACCTCCTTTCTGCAACTCACTCGCTCAATGAGCCCCTCCACGGTACCATCAGAAAATATGGAGGCCCTGGACAATGTCCATCGGCCAGCAGATTCAGAAAGCCATTTGGCCACGAACCAGCGTTGAAAAGTGCAGCATATCCCTTTAAGAGAGGTAAGGCTGCCTTTAAGTAGCGGCAGCTCTGTCGAGTTTCTCCCCTCCCGATCGGTGGACCTCCTATAAGGGGGGGAGCCGCGATTACCACCGGCAGCACGCCGGTCGGAAAAATGGATGGGGCGGTCGGAGGGGACGCCCTGTCCCACCGCCCGCCTGACCTGCGTGACAAACATTGAACCCGGGGGGGGTGGGGGTAAACATTGGTGCACTCTGTCCCCCGTTTTTTCGGGCGAAACGCAGACCAATTTACCAGTTGGGACGGCCTGCGCTCAATCCGCGCACGTTTTCGTCTCACTGCTGAATTTGCCGGGACCATTTTTTTAGGCTGCCTAAAAACAGGCGTTGGGCCCTTTGTACGTGTAAATGAAGGGCCTGATGCCTGTTGCAGAATCCCCTCCCTCGCCCCCTCCACCTTGCTGTAATTCAGGCCCCGTTCAGGATTCTGCCACCCACCCCACCCCCCCTCACCCCCCGCCCCCTCTTCCCCTCCGTCCGCCCTTGGCCGCCAACAGAAGGTAGAGTTTTTTCCACATCTTTATTCTTTCTAAAAAAAAATCTTCCCGTGGAGCCCAAATTCTGCCCCAAGCAGGAGCAGTGTTTCCCACCTCTTGCACAGACTGAACGCTGTACCATCAAACCTTCATAGGGTCAGGAGGGGGCCATTCAGCCCCTCGAGCCTGTTCCGCCATTCAATTAGATCATGGCCGATCTGTATCTTCACTCCATTTACCTGCCTTGGTTCCCTAACCTTTAATATCCTCATCCAACAAAAATCCATCAATCTCAGTTTTGAAATTTTCAATTGACCCCCAGCCTCAACAGCCTTTTGGGGGAGAGAGTTCCAGATTCCCACTCCCCTTTGTGTGAAGAAGTGCTTCCTGACATCACCCCTGAACGGCCTGGCTCTAATTTTAAGGTTCTGCCCCCTTGTTCTGGACTCCCCCCACCAGAGGAAATAGTTTCTCTCTATCTCCCCGATCAAATCCTTTAATCCTCTTAAACACCTCGATTAGATCACCCCTTAATCTTCTATACTCGAGGGAATACAAGCCCAGTCTGTGCAACCTGTGCCTATAATTTAACCCTTTTAGCCCTGGTATCATTCTGGTGAATCTGCGCTGCACCCCCTCCAAGGCCAATATATCCTTCCTGAGGTGCGGTGCCCAGAACTGAATGCAGGACTCCAGATGGGGTCTGACCAAAGCGTCCACACTGAGAAGTGGGGCTCCAGAAGTGTCTCACCTCATGGCATTACATCTCCAAAGCATCGAGCATCCAAAAGACAAAATAAAAACCTTCCTGGGCAGCACCACCCTGGCAACAACTTCATGAATACTTCATGATATACTTGCCTTAGAGGGGGTGCAATGAAGGTTCACTAGATTGATTCCTGGGATGAGAGGGTTGTCCAATGAGAAGAGATTGAGTAGAATGGGCCGATACTCTCTGGAGTTTGGAAGAATGAGAGGTGATCTCATTGAAACGTATAAAATTCTGAGGGGGGCTTGACAGGGTAGATGCTGAGAGGCTGTTTCCCCTGGCCGGAGGGTCCAGAACTAGGGGGTATAGTCGCAGGGTAAGGGGTCGGCCATTTCGGACCGGGATGAGGAGGAATTTCTTCACTCAAAGGGTTGTGAATCTTTGGAATTCTCTACCCCAGAGGACTGTGGTTGCTCAGTTGTTGAATATATTCAAGACTGAGATCAATAGATTTTTGGAATCAAGGGAAATCAAGGGATATGGGGATTGGGCGGGAAAGTGGAGTTGAGGTCGAAGATCAGCCATGATCTTATTGAATGGTGGAGCAGGCTCGAGGGGATGAATGGCCTACTCCTGCTCCTGTTTACTTGTGTTTCTTATGAAGAACCCTGGGAACCAAGGGAGAGAATCATGTAAATATCAAAGAAAAAGGAGGAAGGTTTTTGAGGAGGGAGGAGGGCAAAAATATGTAATATAAACTGTAAGGAATCTTACAACACCAGGTTATAGTCCAACTGTTTTATTTCAAATAAAACTGTTGGACTATAACCTGGTGTTGTAAGATTCCTTACATTTGTCCACCCCAGTCCATCACCGGCATCTCCACATCATAATATAAACTGGGACTAGGGAGTTTTAGGCAGAGAAGAGTTACATTTCTATCGTGCCTTTCACGACCTCAGGATGTCCCAAAGCACTTCACAACTAATGAATTACTTTTGAAGTGTAGTCACTGTTGTGATGTAGGAAACGGGGCAGCAAGGTCCCACAAACGGCAATGAGATAATGACCGGATAATCTGTTTTAGGGATGTTGATTGAGAGATAAATATTGGCTGAGACACCAGGAAGAACTCCCCTGTTCTTAGAATCATAGAATCATGGAACGATTACAGCACGGAAGGAGGCCATTTGGCCCATCAAGTCTGCGCCGGTTCTATGCAGGAGCAATCCAGCTAGTCCCACTCCTTCTTCGATATAGTGCCGTGGGATCTTTTACGTCCACTTGAGAAGGCTGACGGGGCCTCGGTTTAACATCTCGTCCAAAAGACGGCTCCTCCGACAGTGCAGCACTCCCTCAGCCTAGGTTTTGTGCTCAGGTCTCTGGAGTGGGACTATGAACCCACAAGTGTCTGACTCAGAGGCGAGAGGGCCACAGCTGACACCTAAATAAGTCACTTAGCATTTTAAGCAAGTTTTGTAAAGTGGGAGATAAATTGCGTTACAGATATTATGAGGCCTGTATCTTTCAGTCTCTGGAAGGCGTGTGATAGTTTTACCTCGTGCTAGTCATGTGATATACGGCTACTGTAAATTTGTGACCAGTGTCATGTCTAGTCTGTTGCAGGCCCACAGTAAACGTCAGCAACTACACTGCAATGAAAAGGAAAGCTGAGTACTCGGTGCCTCTCTGTAAGTTTTGTAATGTAGACCCAGGTTGGGCTAAAATCCGTCAAAACAAGACAAACTTTGTTGCATCAAATTCCTGAAACTTGAGGTGTGACTAATTCTCGACATTGCAATATTGCCTTCAACCACCAACGCAGAGAGACAGCTCGTGAGACTCTGCTGGAAATAGCTGAGCAGGTTTGTTTTTTGTGCAAGCTCTCCACTTTGGTTGGCTTTGAGTCTTGCCTGCGAGCGAGGAGAACGCCAGTGGCATCGCTCAGCGGGAGTCAGGGAGTTGGCCAAGGTGCCGGCCGTGTCTCAGTGGGCAGCACTCTCTCTGCCTCTGAGTCAGAAGGTCATGGTTTCAAGTCCTACTCCAGAGACTTGAGGGCGTAATTTAGAATGATGCTCCCAGTGCAGTACTGAGGGGGTGCTACACACTCAGCAGGACCCATCTGCCCTGTCAAGTGGATGTAAAAGATCCCATGGCATTATTTCAAGAAGGGTAGGGCTGGTGTCCTGGCCAGCGTCACTAAAACAGGTGATCTGGTCATTTATTCCATTGCTGTTTGTGGGACCTTGCCAACTATCTTAAATCTGTGTCCTCTGGTTACCGACCCTCCTGCCACTGGAAACAGTTTCTCCTTATTTACTTTATCAAAACCCCTCAGAATATTGAACACCTCTATTAAATCGCTGCTTAATTTTCTCTGCTCTAAAACCCCTCAACTCCCACCTTCTGGGGTGAGTCATTTTCGGCAAAGCCAGTTTGGGAAGAGTTTAAAGTCCTGACTGCCACATGAAAGCTTTGATGTGGAGATGCCGGTGATGGACTGGGGTTGACAATTGTAAACAATTTTACAACACCAAGTTATAGTCCAACAATTTTATTTGAAATTCACAAGCTTTCGGAGGCTTCCTCCTTCCTCACATTCACCTGAGGAAGGAGGAAGCCTCCGAAAGCTTGTGAATTTCAAATAAAATTGTTGGACTATAACTTGGTGTTGTAAAATTGTTTACATGAAAGCTTAGCATTGAAGATTACGCTGTAAAGAGTGCTGCGTGTAAGATAGGCACAGGATGAGATGCTGGGCCCAAAGAACTCAAGAAAAAGGTTATGCCACAATCTCTTCAATCATAATCTCTTCAGTTAGAACACAACCTACCCTAAATTCCTGACAGTGCTTTGAATAAAGTCCAATTTCGTTTCCAAAGATAGTTGGTGTTAATCATTTATTTCCAGCGAGTGAGTATTACAAATGAGATAAGGTGTCAGTTTGCAAAGCAGCAAGCACCAGATTAGAAAAGTTGTCTCAGATTCTTTATAGAGAAACAGATATGCAATTCTGGTACAATGACATATTTCACATGTTTAGACAGTATTTTTTTCTATAACAAATAACTCATTAATCCCTCAACTGGAATTTCATAATTTTTCTTTCTTTTAGCCTCTCCATTGTCCAGCGCACACAATTCTCACAGTGAGAAAGCCCCACCATTCAGTCAGCTTCAGGCCATCCAAAACTCTGCTGCTGAAATCCCACTTTCCCAACTCACCAATTCTGGCCTCTTGCGTAAACCTGATTTTCTTCGCTCCACCATTGGCGGCCGTGCCTTCAGCTGCCTGGGCCCTAAGCTCTGGAATTCCCTCCCTAAACCTCTCCGCCTCTCTCTCCTCCTTTAAGATGCTCCTTAAAACCTCCCTCTTTGACCAAGGGTTCTAATATCTCCTTACGTGGCTCGGTGTCAAATTTTTGTTTGATAATCACTCCTTGTGAAGCACCTTGGGACGTTTTACTACGTTAAAGGCACTATATAAATGCAACTTGTTGTTGTTGTTGTTGCCCGTCCTCACTGACCTACATTGGCTGTCGTCCCCCAACACCTCAAGTTTAAATTTCTTCTTGTATTTAAATCTCTCCAAAATCTCACCCGTCCCTATTTCTGCAACCTTCTCCATCCCTAAACTCCCTTCCTCCAAGTTTAAATATGTTTATATAGATAGTCATGATGTGGAGATGCCGGTGATGGACTGGGGTGGACAAATGTAAGGAATCTTACAACACCAGGTTATAGTCCAACAGTTTTATTTGAAAATCACAAGCTTTCGGAGGCATCACCGGCATCTCCACATCATGAAGTGAGAAAGATATTGGAACCGTACACACTGTGCAGTGATTCTCGGGGGGTTAGTACCCCACTATAAGGCCTTCCAACCTTTTCACCTCAATTTTTCATCTTGCCCCTGGGCGATACACAACCGCTGACTGAGGCATAGAGTACAAACCAAGGAATTTATGGTAAACCTTTATGAGACACTGGTTGGACCTCAGCTGGAGTATTCTGTCCAATTCTGGGCACTACACTTTAGGTACCAGCGATGAAGGACTTCAGTTATGTGGAGAGACTGGAGAAGATGAGGTTGTTCTCCCTACAGCAGAGTAGGTTAAGGGGAGATTTAATCGAGGTGTTCAAAATCATGAAGGTTTTGACAGAGTAAATAAGGAGAAACTGTTTCCAGTGGCAGGAGGGTCGGTAACCAGAGGACACAGATTTAAGATAATTGACAAAGGAACCAGAGGGGAGACGAGGAGAATTTTTTTTACGCAGCGAGTTGTTCTGATCTGGAATGTGCTGCCTGAAAGGGTGGTGGAAGCAGATTCAATAATAACTTTCAAAAGGGAATTGGATAAATACTTAAAAAAGAAAATTTTGCAGGGCTATGGGGAAAGAGCAGGGGAGAGGGACTAATTGGATAGATCTTTCAAAGAGCCAGCACAGGCACGACGGGCTGAATGGCCTCCTGTGCTGTACGATTCCATGATTCTTTGATTCTATGTCCCATGAACTGCCAGGAGATCCGTGAGAAGAAGCAGGTCCCGCTCAGGAATCTTCAGCTGCACCCCACCTTCCCCACTGCCCCCCACCCCACCGGCCCACACTGTGTGTCCCCACCCCACCTTCCCCACTGCCCCCACCCCACCTTCCCCACTGCCCCCACCCCACCGGCCCACACTGTGTGTCCCCACCCCACCTTCCCCACTGCCCCCACCCCACCTTCCCCACTGCCCCCACCCCACCTTCCCCACACTGTGTGTCCCCACCACCCTCCCCCCACCCCACCCTGCCAATGGAGGGTAGGTTTTTTTTCACACTTTTTTAAAAAACCTTCCCGTGGAATTCTGTCCCAAGCTGGAGCAGTGTTTCCCACATCGTAGCACCACACTTTACATGGGAACAGGAGGAGGCCATTCAGCCCCTCGAGCCTGTGCTGCCATTCAATTAGATCATGGCTGATCTGTATCTTAACTCCATTTACCCGCCTTGGTTCTGTAACCCTTAATCCCCCTCACCCAACAAAAATCTATCAATCTCAGTTTTGAAATTTTCAATTGACCCCCAGCCTCGACAGCTTTTTGAGGGGGAGGTGGGGAAAGAGTTCCAGATTTCCACTTGCCCCCTTACATGAACTATGAGCCAATGAGGTTAAAGAAGACGAGGGACCCGTGGGCCTCTCACAAACCGCGTTGGACCGTGCGTCAATCGTGGAAAGTGCGCCGTTCCATGTTAGTGGTGAAAGTACCAGAAGCACCACCGGTACAGGGAGACCTTTCATACCGTGAGACCGTTGTGAATGGAAACCATTTGGTGAGCGAGGTATCAGAGAAAGGAAGTGTGTGCTCAGGTTTGCAGCAGTCAGATGCATCAGAGCTAAAGATACACCGAAACCATTCAATAAATAGTGATCACTCTGAGGTATCACCATTTATATCGACAATGGGTGCACAGCCCGATTGCTTTGGATGCCGAGTGTCATTTATTCCCCTCGAGCAGTGCTCGTTGGAGCAGTACATTAACTGAAAGTTGCTTACTCCTCTAGATTAATCAGGGTGATTGACTGTGTTGGTGAGTGGAAATATCAGGCGTGTCTGTGTGGTGTGGTTATTGCTGTGGATGATTCAAGTACAAGGTAAGGGACTGAGAGCATTAAAACTAGACTCTGAATTACCAGTGACGTTCTAAGCTTAGAGCAGACTTATGATATAGTTTAGAATCGATTCAATAAATGTTAAATAATCACACGCTGCTCACTGAGTAACGGTACTCCCAATTACTGTTGTCTTTAATGCTCTAAACTACTGGATGTTTTGTCGCAGCTGCTGCTGCTGTTTAACATCTGTATCACTATCGTTACGCTGTCTCTCCGTTAGATATTTATTAAAACCAGGTGTGTGTAAAATCAGAGCGTCACTGATTCCCATCGAACTTCTGTGAAAGTTCCGCTTTGCATCAATGAGTTTAAAAAGGATATCGAGGCACTGCAGAAGGTGCAAAAAAAAGATTTCCAAGGATGGGACCAAAACTGAGAGGTTATAACTATCAGGAAAGACTGAACAGGCTGGGGGTCTTTTCTCTAGAAGAAGACTGAGGGGTGACCTGATAGGGGTCTTTAAAATTATGAAGGATTCAGTAGGGTAGACGTAGAGAAGATGTTTCCACTTGTGGGGGAGACCAGAACTAGGGGTCATAAATATAAGATAATCACTAATAAATCCAATGAAGAATTCAGGAGAAAGTTCTTTACCCAGAGAGTGGTGAGAATGTGGAACTTAGAATCATAGAAAATTTACGGCACAGAAGGAGGCCATTCGGCCCATCGTGTCCGTGCCGGCCGAAAATGAGCCACCCAGCCTAATCCCACTTTCCAGCTCTTGGTCCGTAGCCCTGTAGGTTACGGCACTTCAGGCGCACATCCAGGTACTTTTTAAATGAGTTGAGGGTTTCTGCCTCTCCCACCCTCTCAGGCAGTGAGTTCCAGACACCCACCGCCCTCTGGGTGAAAACATTTCTCCTCAGCTCCCCTCTAATCCTTCTACCAATTACTTTAAATCTATGCCCCCTGGTTATTGACCCCTCTGCTAAGGGAAATAGGTCCTTCCTATCCACTCTATCTGGGCCCCTCATAATTTTATACACCTCAATTAAATCACCCCTCAGCCTCCTCTGTTCCAAAGAAAACAACCCCAGCCTATCCAATCTGTTCTGATAGCTAAAATTCTCCAGCCCTGGCAACATCCTCATAAATCTCCTCTGTACCCTCTCTAGCGCAATTACATCCTTCCTGTAATGTGGTGACCAGAACTGTACGCAGTACTCAAGCTGTGGCCTAACCAGTGTTTTATAAATTCCAGCATAAACTCTCTGCTCTTATATGCTATGCCTCAGCTAATAAAGGAAAGTATTCCATATGCCATCTTAACCACCTTATCTACCTGTCCTGCTACCTTCTGGGATCTGTGGACATGCACTCCAAGGTCCCTCTGTTCCTCTACACCTCTCAGTATCCTCCCATTTATTGTGTACTCCCTCGCCTTGTTTGCCCTCCCCAAATGCATTACCTCACACTTTTCCAGATTGAATTCCATTTGCCACTTTTCTGCCCACCTGACCAGTCCATTGATATCTCCCTGCAGTCTACAGCTTTCCTCCTCACTATCAACCACAAGGAGTGGTTGAGGTGAATTGTGTAGATGCATTTAAAGGGAAGCTGGATAAACACATGAGGGAGAAAGGCATAGAAGGATATGCTGATAGGGTGAAATGAACAAGGGAGGGAGGAGGCTCGTGTGGAGCATAAACACCGGCATAGACCAGTGGGGCCGAATGGCCTGTTTCTGTACTGTACATGCTATGTAATTCTATGTAAAGTTCGTGACCTGGCTCACATGTATTATACTGAAAAGTAAATTTTGCCAAAAATCCATTTGCCTGACTTTATCTGCTGTCACATGAACTCATAGGAACAGGAAGAGGCCATTCAGCCCCTCAAGCCTGTTCCGCCATTCAATTAGAACATGGTAGATCTGTACCTCAACTCCATTTTCCCGCCTTTGCTCCGTATCCAATGATACCCTTACCCAAAAAAAATCTATTGCTCTCAGTCCTGAAAGCTCCAATTGACCCCCAGCGTCTACAGCCTTTTGGGGGGAGAGAGTTCCAGATTTCCACTCCCCTTTGTGTGAAAAAGTGCCTCCTGATTTTAATTTTCTTTAACTAATTATATGTGGCGTCCTATTTGTATTTAGAGCAGCTGCAAAGGATATTCCCAGCTCTCTATCAGTACATCGTGAAAATATCATTAATACAGCGGCTCTGGGCGATCAATTTAATCCCAACGCTAAAATGCATTAACATAATCATCAACATAAACTCTGCCACGAATCAGCGCAATCTGGCAGCTTAACAGAGTGTAATCGTTTATTTAGTTCCTGTGCAATAAAAAATATTCATTGATGTGTTTACGAGATGTATTTAAGAGAAGTAACCTGGAGCAGATTTATTAAAACAACTGAAAATGGGCTTATGACTAAATATAAACATTTTTAACAAATGTCTCCAGCCCTCCCCTGTGAGTAAACTGATTTAAAATCACTGAAAATGACTCAAAAAAACTAAACTGAACCATTTCCTACTTTCATTGGTGTACACCAGTCAGTTTCTCAGTAAATTAATATTTTTTAATCTTTAAAGACGTTTAAACAGCACCTACTAGTGCCCTTGTGCCTAAGAAATCGAGTGTGATTTTAAACCCCTCCTGGAACGGCCGCAGAAACTCACCACCCTCGTTGTTTCAATCGGAGGACGTGGTCAGTTTTATGGACGTGGTCAGTTTTGTGGGTGGGGCCAGTTTTGTGGACGTGGTCAGTTTTATGGACGTGGTCAGTTTTGTGGGTGTGGTCAGTTTTGTGGACATGGTCAGTTTTGTGGGTGGGGCCAGTTTTGTGGACGTGGTCAGTTTTGTGGGCGGGGCCAGTTTTACGGACGTGGCCAGTTTTGTGGATATGGTGGGGGTCTAAATTGACCCGTGAAGTGCCCGTTGTGTAGGCACTACGTGGACTTCTAAGGACCCAAAATAGCATCTGGAATGCGCGTGCAGACTTCTAGCGTGACGTGCGCCGGGCGCCATCTTGGTAAAGGCGCAGATGACGAACGCCGGCACCATGTAAAGTAGGGAGGATATGTGGTAGATCAGTGTGCAACGCTGATTTAAAGGGTCAGATGCGATCTTAACCTCGCACAGATGAACAGGTCTTAAACAACACATTTTTGTTAACCAACAGTATTAAGGGCTAAGGTGGGTATATGGAGTTAGGTCACAGATCAACCATGATCTCATTGAATGGCGGAAAAGGCTCGAGGGGCTAAATGGCCTCCTCCTGTTCCGATCGTCCTGTGTTCCTATAACAAAGTTTCAATACTCTACAGGGAGTGGGCTGGCCAGCTGACAGGTGACAGCAAGGGCACAGGCAGAGTGGCAGGGCTGGGACAGGAATGCTGTCACCCTGAGAGAGGACACCAGGTTCATGTTCCATGGAGCCACTGCCACTCGCTGCCCCCTGTTATGCACCACCTTCTCCTGCAAGAAAGCGGGACGTGTGTCGGTGAGTGTCCTGCAGAATGTTTGGTTGATGTGCCCGTCATGGTTGAATAGCTGCCAGTGTGTGTGGCCTGTGAGCTGTGGGTGTGCGGGTTGAAACAGTAGTAATGTGTGAGGGTGAGAGGAAGCATCTGATTGGAAGAGTTGAGTGTTGATTGAAAGAGTTTATTGGTATGTGGGTGATGGGGGGTTGTGGTGTGTGGTGCAGTTGGCAGGAGATGCCACTTGACAGTTGACCTCACTCACCTTGACCACTCGTGTCAAAACATTGAACTTCTTCCTGCACTACATCCATGGTCATGATGTTCTGCGCCTGGCATTGACTTCGTCCCCTACTGCCTCCCACTGCCTCAGGTGTATATGTCTGGAGGGCCTCTTACCCCCCCACTGCGGATATAGGATGCCCCTCCTTCTGTCCACCTCTTGCACCAAGGCCTCTAGTGCATCAGCAGTGAACCCTGGTGCACGCACTCTCACAAGCCTGGTACAAACTCAAATCGGCAGATTGGTGAGGTCTGGCATGCAGATTGGAGGATGTGGGATTTAGTGGTGCACAACCTTTATTCAATGTTTTAACATAACTCAACAGTGTGTAAACACAGGGACAGGAACTGCATCTGTGTTTAACGTGTGCGATGTCTGATCTCCGTTCAGATTCTGTGCGGACCCGTATCTTATATTTCGCAAATATCAGAGACCCGCAAACATTGAGCAGCCCAGTTGTCGCTCATTAAAAATTCCAGAGTTCCCGCCATCACCAGGCTGCACTATATCACAGCACAGGTTCACCTCACCATTAACTTCCACCAATTCCTGCAGCCGCAATGCACCTTCCCTTTAAGAGGTGCAGGCTGCCTTTAAGTGGTGCCAGCCACTCGCGATATCTGGACCCCCCTGCTGGTGAGCAGCCACTCAACAGCGCAGCCAGGCCTGGCTGGACGCAGCAATCAGGTAAATGACCAGGCAGCACAAATCTCACCCGCTGCCTGCATCTCAACGACTGGGCGCTCGGTAATCGCGCACCGCGACCCCCCACGCCCGGTTGCGGGGGTTATCCAATATAAGCCCCGGTCGGTTTTGTGGGCGTGGCCAGTTTTGTGGGTGGGGTCAGCTTTGCGGGATGGGCTAGTTTTGCGGGTGGGGCTAGTTTTGTCGGCGGTGCTATTTTCAGCAATTTTTTTTAGCCAGTGCAAAATCTCACGGAAGCTCAATTTACACCAAGTACAAATTACACCCGGCTTAATTCGAAATTCCTCGATGTTTTGCGCCGATTCGACCGGGTTGCGCTGAAAATGCCAGCGCGATCAAGCGGAAACTCTGGGCCGTGATCTTTTTAATTCATTTGTTCTCTCTCCCTCTTTCACTTTCTCTTATTTCATATTTTTAAAAGGATTAACGCACAAGTTTTAATAAAAAAACAACCTGTATTTATATAGCGCCTTTAACGTAATAAAACGTCCCAAGGCGCTTCACAGGAGCGATTATCAGACAAAATTTGACACCGAGCCACATAAGGAGATATTAGAACAGGTGACCAAAAGTTTGGTCAAAGAGGTAGGTTTTAAGGAGCGTCTTAAAGGAGGAGAGAGAGGCGGAGAGGTTTAGGGAGGGAATTCCAGAACTTAGGGCCCAGGCAGCTGAAGGCACGGCCGCCAATGGTGGAACGATTAAAATCGGGGATGCGCAAGAGGCCAGAATTGGAGGAGCGCAGAGATCTCGGAGGGTTGTAGGGCTGGAGGAGGTTCCAGAGAGAGGGGGTGATTTGAAAATAAGGACGTGAATTTTAAAATGGAGAAATGTAGAAGAAGTGTTCCATCTACCACTCTTTCTGCACTAACGACCAATCAGATTGCCTATCTATTTCGGTCACACCACCTAGTCACTCGAGTTTAATACATGGTTAAGTGGGTTCCTGTCTTCAGCGATATATTACGTGAAGATTGCAAGAATGTTTCCACTCATTACTGACTGTTCGTTTTGACAAGGTTACTTTGGACTAATGTCACGGCCTGTTTCGATTGTAACAGGGCTTCCTGGCATGGCTCTTCCCCAGGGCATCGAACCTTGACATGATGGGAAGGCTTTCGTGCCTCTACGACCTGCAGAGAAACTATTTCCTCTGGTGGGGGAATCAACAACAAAGCAGGGTATAATCTTAAAATTAGAGCTGGGCCGTTCAGCAGCGAAATCAGGAAGCACTTTTTCACGCAAAGGGGAGTGAAAATCTGGAACTTTCCCAAAAAAGCTGTTGAGGCTGGGGGTCAGTTGGAGCTTTCAAGACTGGGATCGATAGATTTTTGTCGGGTAAGGGGATCAAGGGGCAAAAGGCGGGTAAAAAGCTTCCCCTGAGGTCATGCACGGCCTGCTGAATCTTTCTTCCCTTCCATTGAAATTTAAACAGGGGGCCTTGTGAGATCATTGTAGAGCCATTCCCCCGGGGCAAAGGGGAGAAGCAGCTCTCGTTCCCTGGGACTGGATACCTGACAGTGACCTGCAAGACTGCTCAAAACCAGAAGTGAGGGAATGCAATGAGCACGAGCCCCTTCAGTGCTGTCACAGCAACTTCTGACTCTGCCTCTAGTGTTATTAACGTTAGCATTCCAGAGAATCATAGGATCGTACAGCACAGAGGGAGGCCATTCGGCCCATCGTGCCTGTGCCAGCTCTTTGAAAGAGCTGTCTAATTAATCCCACTCTTCTGCCCTTTCCCCATAGCTCTGCAAATTTCTCCCTTTCGAGTATTTATCCAATTCCCTTTTGAAAGTTATTATTGAATCTGCTTCCACCGCCCTTTCAGGCAGCACATTCCAGATTATCACAACTCGCTGCGTAAAAAAAAATCTCATCTCCCCTCTGCATCTTTTGTCAATTATCTTAAATCTGTGTCCTCTGGTTACCGACCCTCCTGCCAGTGGAAACAGTTTCTCCTTATTCACTCTATCAAAACCCCTCATAATTTTGAACACCTCTATCAAATCTCCCCTTAACCTTCTCTGCTCCAAGGAGAACAATCCCAGCTTCTCCGGTCTCTCCATGTAACTGAAGTCTCCCATCCCTGGTACCATTCTAATAAATCTCCCCTGCACCCTCTCCAGGGCCCTGAAGGTGCAAAAACAAACCTGGGGCTTTGCTTCGTTCACTGTTTTGAGGTTAGCATCACTTGCACTAAAGTACACCACAAGCAAACGTCTTTATCTTATTGCAACGTGCTTATTGGTGTAATTAACAATTTTGCTTCCTTCACACTCGTTAATAATTTCAGGAGTCCTGCTTTGCTCTGAACACAAGTCTGGTATGTTTTTTTTTACAGAAAATAATTAATGTATTTATCCCTCTTGCTGGATATATTGGAACCCGACACTATCTCTTTCCACATTTTTGTTACGTTTCGAATATTTTTGTTAGGTAAGATTATCGAGGGCCACGGAGTAAAGGCCTCGTAAATGGAGTTAAGATACAGATCATCCATGAGCTAATTGAATGGCTGAACAGGCCAGAGGGGCTGAATGGTCTCCTCCTGTTCACAAGTGTTGAGCAGCGTTGTGTGTGCAACTCATGGGTGTGCAATTCAGTGCACCAACATTCCAACTGAAACCATTCATGTATTTAGAACACCTTCCACTGTAAGTGGTCCTGCAATATAACTAGTGCATTAATGGTTATTGGCTTGTGGGCCTTAGCCTGTTGTACACCTTCCATATTTGGATCTGATGCTATTTTTATGTTGATTTTTTAATCCTTCATTTCCACTAATGGAATTTTCCCCCTTTTCATTTTGCGTTCCTTTGATCTTCTTCCCAGTCTCTGGGGATGTGGAGGGAAATGACCTGGAAATTTGTCCACTAGTCAAATGTAACTTTTTACTCTCACAGTAAAACTTCTCTCATTTTTATATACATTATATATATATACATGACACTGCGCACAGTTAGTCGAATAACGTACAGATTTGTACATTACATTAAAATAATGGTTAAGGAACTTTGCAGATTGTAATGTGTTCGCCCGTTTCAGGCTGCAGCTCAGGATTATCGAGCATTTTAAGATTGCATCTGTGTACTGAGACACACCATTTTTAATATTTAGAGGTAGATTATGGATATATAAAATATTAGAACCAAGAGATACACGAAGAAGCTATTAAAATTTAAGGGCAGATATTTTTGCATATATGTTTTTTAAAAAATTATTATGTGGCTCCGTAACACTTTGCAATGTTGGTCCATCATTCTAATAGATCATGGCTGATCTGCACCTCAACTCCATTTACCCCCCCTCTGCTCCACTGACCTTGCTACCCTTACCCAACTAAAATCTATCGATCGCAGTCTTGTAAGCTCCGTTGCGATGTTAACTAACAGCTGCCGATTGTATAATCGTTGCCGGTGGCTTTGATCATTTAGCAAATAATTCAGATGGCAGCACGTGGCTTTGAGAAATCTTTTGAAATTAAACCACAGCCCCCTGTCTCCATGGCTTTACAATGTTTAATAAAAAGTCTTTTATGCTTTTGTTCCATCAGCTTCCTGTGTACAATGCACCTACATTGCTGTATGTGACAGCTGATGACACCTCTCGCTCAATATTCATTGAAGTGCATTTGCTTTTGCGAGCTTGGGATTTGATTGTATATAAGATCAAAACAATCAAAAACAAAAACTGTCAGGGTAGATTTTTGACTTTTCTGCCTCAGCAACAACAACTTGCATTTATATAGCGCCTATAATGTAGTAAAACGTCCCAAGGCGCTTCACAGGAGCGATTATCAGACAAAAAAATTGACACCGAGCCACATAAGGAGATATTAGAACAGGTGACCAAAAGCTTGGTCAAAGAGGTAGGTTTTAAGGAGCATCTTAAAGGAGGAGTTAGTTCTAAGGTAGAAATCAAGCAATCTGTGAGCCACCTCCTGCTATGGTCAATCCTTCTGGTTGCAAGTTTACATAATGACCTCATAAAATGAAAATCTCACCGTAGGAAAATATGACAGAAAGGCCCACTGGTTATAGTTTGGGGAACTCAAGAGTCACCCACAATAACCTTGGGTTGGTTTCTCTTGTTGCATCTCATACTCTCATGATGTAGGTTGCAGATTCTGACTTTGCTTCTTCTAATTATAGATCTTTCGCACTCTTTGTGACTAGCTAAGAGTAGGTAGGGTCCAAGGTGACCAGATAACTAGTGTAAATGTCAGCCATGGCTCAGTGGGTACCACTCTTGGCTCTGAGTCAGAATATCGTAGGTTCAAGACCCACTCTGGAGACTTGAGCACATTAATCCAAGCTGACACTCCCGGTGCAGTACTGAGGGAGTGCTGCACTGTCGGAGTTACCGTCTTTCGGATGAGATGTTAAACCGAGGCCCCGTCTGCCCTCTCAGGTGGATGTAAAAGATCCCATGGTGCTATTTCGAAGAAGAGCAGGGAGTTTTCCCCGGTGTCCTGGCCAATATTTATCCCTCAATCAACATCACTAAAAACAGATTATCTGTTCATTATCACATTGCTGTTTGTGGGATCTTGCTGTGTGCAAATTGGCTGCTGTGTTTCCTACATTACAACAGTGACTACACTTCAAAAGTACATCATTGGCTGTAAAGCACTTTGGGACATCCTGAGGTTGTGAAAGGTGCTATATAAATGCAAGTTTTTCTTTTTTAAATGCAAGCTCCTATGGGAAAAATAATTGAAAAATTAAAAGAAAAAGCTTTAAAATAATTATACTGATATTGCAGTTTTATTAAATAATCTACTAACCGTTTTTTATATAATTCACAAATGTACCAATTTGCAGTGCTTCAGCAAGAGTTTGTTTTCAGACTGTTATGAAATGAATAATCTTTAATAATTTATGGATTGGTGTATTTACAAAGTAATATTGTTCAGTAAAATGCATATTCAGCACTATTGGTCTGATTGCAAAGCTACAATTTCTAGCTCAGCTGTTACAAAAATGGAACATCATTTTTATGTAACAAGTATTTTGGAGGAGGATTGCACCAACCTGAATGTTGTAAAGGATCTGAAGCACTCTGGATGTGGTCTGGGACCAGACAGTCTTTAAAAATTTATTCTTGGGATGTGGGCGTCGCTGGCGAGGCCGGCATTTATTGCCCATCCCTAATTGCCCTTGAGAAGGTGGTGGTGAGCCGCCTTCTTGAACCGCTGCAGTCCGTGTGGTGAAGGTTCTCCCACAGTGCTGTTAGGGAGGGAGTTCCAGGATTTTGACCCAGCGACGATGAAGGAACGGCCGATATATTTCCAAGTCGGGATGGTGTGTGACTTGGAGGGGAACGTGCAGGTGGTGTTGTTCCCATGTGCCTGCTGCCCTTGTCCTTCTAGGTGGTAGAGGTCGCGGGTTTGGGAGGTGCTGTCGAAGAAGCCTTGGCGAGTTGCTGCAGTGCATCCTGTGGATGGTACACACTGCAGCCACGGTGCGCCGGTGTTGGAGGGAGTGAATGTTTAGGGTGGTGGATGGGGTGCCAATCAAGCGGGCTGCTTTGTCCTGGATGGTGTCGAGCTTCTTGAGCTGCACTCATCCAGGCATGTGGAGAGTATTCCATCACACTCCTGAGACTGGTGTGGTGACTATAGCGTGCACTCCCGCCTTGGTTCGTGATGTCACTATAGTGGAGCCTCGCGATGTCATCGCAAAGGAGGAATTCACAGAACGTCCCCAAATTGATAAAACTCTGCTACTGACGGAGACTCTCGCCCGAGGGCCCGGAGAATCGGGGGTGGAGATCAGCACGTCAGATACGTGGCACTCGGAGCTCACCCGCTGTTAAAATTAACGGCCTGAGGGGCATGCGCGGAGTGCGCTGAGGTCTGGCGCAATTCTCCAACTCTGCTCTCCTTGTCCACGACTGATGTCTCCCACTCCCCAGCTGAGTCTGAAAGCAGCATCAGATCAGAAAATATAGTCAGCGAGCAGACATCAGACAATAGAGAAGCCTTTATAACGTCTGGTAATTCAAATCAACAGGAGTTCCGTAGAATAGAATCTTGCAGCACAGAAAGAGGCCCTTCAGCCCATCATGCCTGTGTTGGCTCTTTAAAAGAACTATCCAATTTGTCCCACTCCTCCCCGCTCTTTCACCTTCTAGAAGGGAACTCTTTCATTAAATCTGGGATTTAAAATTCTGTAAATATGAGCAGGATGTGACAATGTTAACTGTGAGCATCAATCTACAAGATAGAAATTTAAAAATTAACGCACTTCATGCAAGACTTAAGACTTGAAGGATTTTGTTCCCCTCTCTCCTGCTTTGAATAGACTGTAGAAAAACCAGGGGCTATTGGCAGAAAACCAGTTATCAGAGACAAGGGCAAATCACTGGTATCATCCGGTGACTCCAAGATCAAATGGTGCCAGCCATACTGAGCCTGGGCAAAAATTCTGATCCTTGTTTTCAAATCCCTCCATGGCCTCGCCCCTCCCTATCTCTGTAACCTCCTCCAGCCCTACAACCCTCCGAGATCTCTGCGCTCCTCCAATTCTGGCCTCTTGAACATCCTCAACTTTAATCACTCCACCATTGGCGGCCGTGCCTTCAGCTGCCTAGGCCCTAAGCTCTGGAATTCCCACCCTAAACCTCTCCGCCTCTCTACCTCCCTCTCCTCCTTAAAACCTACCTCTTTGACCAAGCTTTTGGTCACCTGTCCCAATATCTCCTTATGTGGCTCGGTGTCAAATTTTGTTTGATAATCGCTCCTGTGAAGCGCCTTGGGACATTTCACTACGTTAAAGGCGCTATATAAATGCAAGTTATTGCTGTTGTCAACCAGGACACACTGCTGCATTTCAGTAAATCGGAGATACGGACAACGCACCAGGTATAACACGATGATTCCAAAATCTAGCCACACTCAGCCTGAGCAAAACTGGCAACCAATAGGCTGATTAATGTGATACGGCTCGTGAAAAGATAAGGGCCTGGAACAACTCTGATGTCGTAAACATGTCTTTCTTATCGTAATTTGGACATTAAACTGTGTTATGCTGCTGCTTAGCCGAACACAGGCTTAGCTGAGATATCGTGTCACACTTAAATTACTGTTGAGCCTCTGATAATTTAGACTCTTTTGTCATTTAATCACTCCTGCCCTCTACCCTATCGCAGACCTTCCCCTTTGTTCTTTCCTCCCCTTTTCCGCTGACTCTGGATTTGCTTAAAAGCTGTTATATCTCTAACATCTTCCAGTTCTGATGAACGGTCATCGACCTGAAACATTAAGTCTGTTTCTCTCTCCACGGATGCTGCCTGACCCGCTGAGGGCATCCAGCATTTTCTGTTTTTATTTCAGATCTCCAGCATCCGCAGCATTTTGCTTTTAGACCATGATTAAGACTCTGTTGAGTAATAGTACATATCCAAATACTTAACCTTCAGCACTTAACCTTGTGATTAATTGTTTTATCACAGATATTTTTAATTAGATGAGGTGTTAATTAATCTCACTCAGTGTCCAACGATGTCTCTGACAGTTCTGGCAAGTAGGAGTTAATTATTTGTTGCTCTGATTGATTTGGCCTGGGTAATTATTGATATCACTTGGACTGGGTTATGTGGGACAGTCCAGAAATGCAAATTCATATAACTAAGACAAAGACCGCCTACTTCCACCTCCTACCCCTGCCTCAGTCCGTCTGTTGCTGAAACGGGTGGGAAATCAGCCTCTCTAGGCGTGTGATTCCCCATCACGAGTGTTGCTGAGCAACAGAAGGGGCCGAGAGCCAAGTTAGCCCCAGAAATGGCGTATCCGTGCCCCGGAGCAGGTTCTAAAGGACGGGAAATCCTCTGGGTCTCGCTCGCATGTCTGCCTAAATACCTGATAGTCACGTAGGAGTCTGCCTAAATACCTGATAGTCACTACAGTCGGTACAATCCCTGCATCAGGAGAGAGAATTCATAGAATTACATCGAATTTATAGCACAGAAAAAGGGCATTCAGCTATCCCGGTGTTTATGCTCCACACGAGCCTCCTCCCTCCCTACTTCATCTCCCCCTATCAGCATATCCTTCTATTCCTTTCTCCCTCATGTGTTTATCCAGCTTCCCCTTAAATCCATCTACACTATTCACCTCAACTACTCCTTGTGGGAGCGAGTTCCACATTCTCACCACTCTCTGGGTAAAGAAGTTTCTCCTGAATTCCCTATTGGATTTATTAGTGACTATCTTATATTTATCCCGTTTAACCTTTATCAGTCAATGGACATAGAAACATAGAAAATAGGAGCAGGAGTAGGCCATTCGGCCCTTCGATCCTGCTCCGCCATTCACTATGATCATGGCTGATCCTCTATCTCAATACCATATTCCCGCTCTCTCCCCATACCCCTTGATGCCTTTTGAGTCTAGAAATCTATCCAGCTCCTTCTTAAATATATTCAGTGACTTGGCCTCCACAGCCTTCTGTGGTAGAGAATTCCACAGGTTCACCACCCTCTGAGTGAAGAAATTTCTCCTCATCTCAGTCCTAAATATCCTCCCCCGTATCCTGAGACTGCGACCCCTCGATCTGGACCCCCCCAGCCAGGGGAAACATCCTCCCTGCATCCAGTCTGTCTAGCCCTGTCAGAATTTTATACGTTTCAATGAGATTGAGATGACTGAGATCTTTTTCCTGCTGCACTCAATTCGGTGATATAGGGCGGTAGAAAATACTATTTTTAATCATATTTTACGTACCGTTGATTATTATTGGGTGAAATAATCAGAATTGTTATTGATCATCATTGCTTAATAACAATCCAATTATAATCTTCACTCCTCGTGTGTTGTGTGTCAGAAGGCACTCGATAGCTGGGAGAATAATCTTATCAAGGAGTTCTAATCGCATCATAAACTCAAAGAGCAAAGCTCAAGTGGTTTATGTATGTCCTCTCAACCTCAAAATCAGGTCATAGCCTTGAAATCCCTTTTTCAACCTTGTTTCTACCGTTCAAAACTCTGCTGCCCGTATCCTGATTCACACCAAGTCCCGTTGACCCATCACCCCCCGTGCTCGTTGACCTACATTGGCTCCCGGTCCAGCAACGCCTCGATTTTAAAATTCTCATCCTCGTGTTCAAATCCCTCCGTGGCCATCGCTCCCTCCCTGTCTCTGTAACCTCCTCCAGCCCTACAACCCTCCGAGATCTCTGCGCTCCTCCAATTCTGGCCTCTTGCGCATCCCCGATTTCCAGCACCTCATCATTGGCGGCCGTGCCTTCAGCTGCCTGGGCCCTAAGCTCTGGAATTCCCTCCCTAAACCTCTCCGCCTCTCTCTCTCCTCCTTTAAGACGCTCCTTAAAACCTACCTCTTTGACCAAGCTTTTGCTCACCTGTCCTAATATCTCCTTATGTGGCTCGGTGTCAAATTTTGTCTGATTTACGCTCCTGTGATGCGCCTTGGGACATTTTACCACGTTAAAGGCGCTATATAAATGCGAGCTGTTGTTGTTGTTGTTGCGCTCAGGCACTCGTCGGCATTTCCTGTTTTTCACAGTGTACGAAGGGTCATTGAAGGTCATCTACCCATCGGCTCACATTGAGATTGACGAAGGAAGGAGGTTGACTCTGAATTGCACGGTGAAATATATCACCCCGAGCAGTAACTGGCCTGAAATTCGCGGTGTAAGAAGTTGACCGGAGGAGAGGAATGTTCTGGATTGGAAGATGACGACAACGATGAGATTGGCTTCACAGAACCAAAACCGCAGGCAGGTGAGAGTATCGCACTGATTGCGTTTCTTCGGTCTTTAGAGCTCGATCAGTCAGACAGTGGACGCCATCGTTGCCAGGACAAGATAACTGGACCCCCCCCTGCCCAACCTCAGCAATGGGGCACATCATCACCCTAACCGTCAGGAGTAAGCCCTCTAACTTTTTACACTAACAGTTCGATTGCGTCACCTGTAATTGTATATTCAACCAGGCAGAGAGGTGAACAAAATTATATTTTGTTGTCCTGGCCACTGTAAAGTCACAGTCTCTCCCACAACGACTACCCCTGCAGAGACAGGGTTGTCAGCTCCAATTAGCCAAAGGGTTCCTTGACTGTAATTTCCCCAAACTCATCCAGTTTTGGACAATCCCAAGAGTTTTTGCTTCTGCACAATTGCAACATTGACCCAAGCTGGAGAGCCAGTCGTTCCCTATGGGTTTCTTCTGACCTGGCCCTTTTCCTAAGGGGAAAGAGTCGGGGATTTACAAGTAGTTGCCAATTTCCAGAACCTTCTCTCAGCATCAGCAATTTGTCTCTAGTTCACCTCACGACATGCCAATCTAGACCCTCCGCCCCCATCCCCCCCACACACACACACACACATATGATGTCAAGATATCTGCAGCATTAAACTAATTACTAATCATTTTCCTAACTATTACAGGGAAACTTCAGGACCAAGTAGACTTAAGCGCTGAAAACAGTGGGTTGAAACCCTTGCGATTTCTGTGCATACACTGTGGACATCGGTGGGTCACTGGGTGAACAGGTAAGTGGAGGATTTACATTGCAATATCGCTGTTATGGTTATGTTCTTACTGTATCAGTTCTCCCAAAGCTATTTATTTAATTTACTCATTCTCGGCATGTGGGCGTCGCTGGCGAGGCTGGTATTTATTGCCCATCCCTAATTGCCCCTTGAGAAGGTGGCGGTGAGCCGCCTTCTTGAGCCGCTGCAGTCCGTGTGGTGAAGGTTCTCCCACAGTGCTGTTAGGAAGGGAGTTCCAGGATTTTGACCCAGCGACGATGAAGGAACGGCCGATATATTTCCGAGTCGGGATGGTGTGTGACTCGGAGGGGAACGTGCAGGTGGTGTTGTTCCCATGTGCCTGCTGCTCTTGTCCTTCTAGGTGGTAGAGGTGGTGGGTTTGGGAGGTGCTGTCGAAACTAGATTTGTAACTATTGCCTGTACCTTGTTAATGCCTGGTTTTACTTGTTGCCACCAATATTTTAGAAACTCTTGTCTAATTAAAAAAGTGTGGGTTTTTCCAATGTCCTGGCCAATATTTATCCCTTAACCAACATCATTAAAACAGATGATCTGGTCATTATCACATTGCTGTTTGTGGGATCTTGCTGTGAGCAAATTGGCTGCTGCGTTTCCTACATTACAACAGTGACTACACCTCAAAAGTACATCATTGGCTGTAAAGCGCTTTGGGACGTCCTGAGGTCATGAAAGGCACTATATAAATGCAAGTTCGGTCATTCATTAAAAGAATATTCCTCTCTTTCCTACTGTATTTTTAATTTTAGGCATGAAACCAGAACTGTTCTTGCGTTGTTCAATATCCATAAATTATTCTGTTGAGTACACTCGCATCCTGAATCTTTCACTGCAGACCTTTCACCTTTAGTTCATATGTTGACAAGCATTTCAATAGTAATGAACGAGAGCAGCAGTTCAGTCTGTTCATACGCATGTAATACAGATTAGAGTCTTACAATCTTCCCCCTGCGATCCTGAAATCAATGGTTAGTCGGGCAGAATAGATTGTGGTGAGTTTTGCCAACAGTGCCATACCTGTTACTGTGACATAACAATTGGTTGATTCTCAACAGGGGCAATATCATTATCATTCAGTCTCTACATTCATCCCTGGTCTCCATTTCTCTAATCCTGAGTGTGTCCCTGGTGTGCATGTTATTATCTCAATTGATAGTGAAGAAGGAAGACCTTGCATTTATACCTTGCCTTTCACGACCTCAGGATGTCCGAAAGCACTTTACAGCCAATGAAGTACTTTTTGAAGTGTAGTCACTGTTGTAATGTAGGAAACCGGGCAGCCAATTTGCGCACAGCAAGATCCCACAAACAGCAATGAGATGATGACCAGATCTTCTATTTTAATGATATTGGTTAAGGAATAAATATTGGCCAGGACACTGGGGATAACTCCCCTGCTCTTCTTTGAAATAGTGCCGTGGGATCTTTTACGTCCACCTGAGCGGGCACACCCAAAAGACGGCGCCTCCGACAGTGCAGCACTCCCTCAGAACTGGCACTGGGAGAAACAGCCTGGATTATGTGCTCAAGTCTCTGGAGTGGGGCTTGAATGGTCCCTAAGTGCGTGTCTATAGTTGGTCTCTATCCCTTCTACTAAAGTTAATTTGTTCTATGAAGCTCTGGGTGCAGGATTGGGGCTTGTAACACTTTGATATTTGTTTTGTTACAGGTTAACAGTGTCGCCAGCAGAAACTTGGTCAAAAGCTTTGAGCTTCCTTCTTCAAACATTGGCTCAGCAACGAGAGGCTCTGATCTGCTATTTGTGGAACCTTTTCTTAGTTCAGTCAGTCCTGGCTCTATGTACAATTTAAAACAGGTGCGGATGTAAATTTTGTGGAAATACCAAACTATCTATTAAAGTGACCATGTAATAAACATTTAAATAATTGTTAAACAAAAACAAAATACTGTGGATGCTGGCAGCATCTGTCATCAGGCCAGAAATTGCACAGAGCGACAAGGTGACGCTTGCCGCAGCTCCTGCGAATTAAATTAACGAGTGTATTTACTGCGGGCTTTGTGGCATCGACTTGCTTGATTCTGAACTTTTAAAAAATTGTGCGCTATCAACCCAGCCTCCGAGCAGCGTGAGTTGACTCGCGTGGAACAGTCTGTGAGAGTAGAAGACACGCCCACAAAACCCGTCAGGAAGAGAAGTCCCGCCCACAAGCAGGCAAGCAGACTTCATTCATTTAAAGTTAGTATTCCGGAAGTCATTGCAAACAAAAATTTGTTTTTTTTAAATAAAAACTTAAAGAAATCATTTAATTAAATTAAAGACACAGAAGAGAATTTTTTTTAATATTTTAATTTTTTTTTAATTTAATTTTTTTTTAATTTAAAAATTTTTTTTAATGACCAAAAACTATCATAATAAGGAGTAATATGAGACTCCACATTTTTAAAACTTAGTTTAGACCTGGTATTTTTTAGCGTACCTGTTTGGTGGCGTGATTAGTTACTTTCCAGCTGGGCGGATGAGCAAGTTGGCGCTGGTTCAATGATTTCTCTGATTGCAGCGTGCGATGGCCCTTTAATTCGCAGCTGTCAAATCGCCTGCAAACCAATAGGAGCAAGTTCACGATTTCCACGTTTTAGTGCGCACGTGCAAACACGGGAACTTGTTCTTTCAGTTCGCCATTAAAAACGGAGAGTGCTGTTGAGCTCAACGTTTCAGGTCGATGACCTTTCATCAGAACTGGAAGTTGTTAGAGATATAACAGTTTATAAACAAGTACAGAGCCAGGGGATAGAACAAAAGGGGAAGGTCTGTGATAGGGCGGAGGGTCGGAGTGATTAAACGATGGAAGGGATGATGGTGCAAGGCAAAGGGGAGTTGGTAATGGGTCAAGTAATGTTCTGATGTAAGATCATCGACCTGAAACGTTAACTCTGTTTCTCTCTCCACAGATGCTGCCTGGCCCGCTGAGAGTTCCCAGCATTTTCTGTTTTTATTTTAATCATGTATCCACTTCTGGGCTAGTTTGATGTCCAGGGTGAACTGAGTGTTATCATTTTCATAAAGGGATTCCTTACTTTATTTCTCTCTCTCCGGTGTTTATTTTTTCTTTCTGTATGTCGCACATTCTCAATAAATACAGAACCTGTTTTTAAAATCGATGTATTTATGAATCTTGGATCCTTTATACATTTTAAGGAGAAAATCTTCATGAGGGCAGGGAAATCTCTGCTCCTTTTTTTGGACAATCCCCACCTCCTAAGGCACCCATGTTTAAATCGGGCATTCATTAAAATCGGTTAAAAAACACTAATCATTTCACCAATCATCATGTGTATATTTATGTGCATGTGTATATGTGTGTGTATATGTGTGCGTGTGGAGTGTGTATATGTGTGTGTGTATATATGTGCGTGTGTGTATATGTGTGAGTGTATATGTGTGTGTATAAGTGAGAGTGCGTATGTGTGTGTGCATGTGTATATGTGTGTACGTACGAGTGTGTGTGCATGTGTATATGTGTGAGTGTGTATGTATATGTGTGAGTATGTGTGTGTGCGTGTGTGTATGCGTGTGTGTGTGTGTGAGTGTGTATATGTGAGTGTGTATATGTGTGTGTGTATATGTGTGAGAGTATGTGTGTGTGTATGTATGCGTGTGTGAGTGTGTATATGTGTGTGTGTGTATATGTGTGTGTGTATATGTGTGAGAGTATGTGTGTGTGCGTGTGTGTATGCGTGTGTGTGTGAGTGTGTATATGTGAGTGTGTATATGTGTGTGTGTATATGTGTGTGTATGTGTGTGCGTGTGTGTGTATGTATGCGCGTGTGTGTGTGTGTGAGTGTGTATATGTGTGCGTGTGACACACCTCCATGAGGGTGGGTGTGGGTGTGGTAAGGAACAGGATTGTTATATTCAGCTTTTCAACGTGAGATTTGGATGTTACAGTTTGTGGTTACACACATACATTGTGTCAGTGTTACTTTCCCTGTTGTTAGGTGTGCGTTAGTGGAAAATGTGTAGGAGGCAGATTGTAAACAGAAGGCATGGCTTGTGCTGAATTTATGTAATTGTGTTATGTCTGTAACTGGGCAGAGGTGGTCGCAGATGTGGTGAATTCTCTCACTGTCAAATGGGATGTGCACAAAAATAGGCCCCTTAACATCACCTCACCTCTGAATCATTGCATCTTTTCGCCAAAACGATTTCGCATTATTAGGACAGTCATTTGATCCACATTCTCTGCCGAGATGTTTACATCTCAAACAACTTTATCAGTTTGTCAGTTTTGATCAGATAAGGCTTCTTATCTGAGTCCCAAAAGAGATGTGGTTTTATTGGCACGCCAAGAGGTCAGCCCTGCTGACCTATATAAAAGAGTAGAGATTATGAACACACACTCCCACTACAGAGCTTTGTGAGATGAGACTGTTTCAGGAATTTGGGTGCGGAGATCAGGGGCTCTGATCAATTTACCATTCACACGCTCCTGTCACGCTGAGTTCTGCAACGGATAAAGTTACCTTCATGACTCAGAAGACAGCAAAATAACAATATGATAGTGTCCATTATACACTGGAAGGACAAGGGCAGCAGGTGCATGGGAACAACACCACCTCCAGGTTCCCCTCCGAGTCACACACCATCCCGACTTGGAAATATATCGCCGTTCCTTCATCGTCGCTGGGTCAAAATCCTGGAACTCCCTTCGTAACAGCACTGTGGGAGAACTGTCACCACACGGACTGCAGCAGCTCAAGAAGAATAGGCCTATACTCTCTGGAGTTTAGAAGAATGAGAGGTGATCTCATTGAAACATATAAGATTCTAAGAGGGCTTGACAGGGTAGATGCTGGGAGGATGTTTACCCTGGCTGGAGAGTGTAGAACCAGGGGGCACAGTCTCAGGGTAAGGGGTCGTATATTTAGGACTGAGATGAGGAGGAATTTCTTCACTCAGAGGGTCGTGAATATTTGGAATTCTCTTCCCCATTCTCTACTGGTGCTGAGCCATTGACTATATTCACGACTGAGATGGATAGATTTTTGGACACTAAGGGAATCAAGGGATATGGGGATCGGGCGGGAAAGTGGAGTTGAGGTCGAAGATCAGCCATGATCTGATTGAATGACGGAGCCGTATGGCCTACTCTTACTCCTATTTCTTATGTTTCTTATTTAAGAAGGCTCACCAACACCTTCTCAAGGGGCAACTAGAGATGGGCAATAAATGCCAGCCTTGCCAGCGATGCCCACATCCCGAGAATGGATTTTTAAAAAATTACATCAATAATGATGCAGCGATATATAATATATAATAAGATATTGATTGAAAATATGGATATACAAGACCAATGTTACATTGATAGTAAAACACTGTTATTACACTGGCCTTGTTAAAAGGCCAGTTCCTGGAAACACTTTCTCCCAATCTACTCCATCAAAAGCCCTCATCATTTTTAATACCTCTATTAAATCTCCCCTTAACCTTAACATATAAACCTAGACCAGGTAAGGACGGCAAGTTTCCTTCCCTAAAGAACATTAATGGACCAGTTGGGTTTTTACAACAATCCGACAGCTTGACGGCCACTTTTACTGATCGCAGCTTTTTAGTTCCAGATTTTTTAAACTCGATTCAAATTCTCAAATTGCCCATGGTGGGATTTGAACTCATGTTCTCTGGATTATTAGTCCAGGCCTCTGGGTTACTAGTCCAGTAAAATAATCACCATACCACTGTACCCCTATTAACCATAGCATTACTAGCTAGAAAATAGGAATATGCTTTTGCAATATTTTTCCACCGACATAGCAATATTGGTTAAAGGAACAACTACACCTGTGAGGAGGGATGATATGTTAGAAGGGTCATCAAATGAGGCCATATGGGTTGAGCTAAAGAACAAAAAAGGGGCAGTCACACTGCTGGGAGTGTAATATAGACCCCCAAACAGTCAAAGGGAGATAGAGGAGCAAATATGTAGGCAAATTTCTGAGCAGTGCAAAAACAATAGGGCAGTAATAGTAGGGGATTTCAACTACCTGAATATTAACTGGGACACAAACAATGTGAAATTCTTAAATTGCATTCAGGAGAACTTTTTTAGCCAGTACGTAGCAAGCCCAACTAGAGAGGGGGCAGTTCTGGATTTATTTTTAGGAAATGAGGCTGGGCAGGTGGAAGGAGTATCAGTGGGAGAGCATTTTGGTGGTAGTGATCATAATTCAGTTAGATTTAGCATAGTTATGGAAAAGGACAAAGACAGAACAGGAGTAAAAGTTCTCAATTGGGGAAAGGCCAATTTTACTAAGCTGAGAAGTGATTTAGCAAAAGTGGACTGGAAACAGCTACTTGAAGGTAAATCAGTGTCAGAGCAGTGGGAGGCATTCAAGGGGGAGATTCAAGGGGTTCAGAGTAAACATGTTCCCACAAAGAAAAAGGGTGGGGCTGCCAAATCTAGAGTCCACTGGATATCAAGGAGCATACAGGGTAAGATAAGGCAGAAAAGGGAAGCTTATGTCAGACACCGAGAGCTCAATAGTGCAGAAAGTCTAGAGGAGTATAGAAAGTGCAGGGGTGAAATTAAAAAGGAAATTAGGAAAGCAAAGAGAGGGCATGAGAAAATATTAGCAGGTAAAATCAAGGAAAACCCAAAGATGCTTTATAAATACATAAAGAGCAAGAGGATAACTAAAGAAAGAGTAGGGCCTCTTAGAGGCCAAAAAGGTAACCTATGTGTGGAGACGGAAGATGTGGTATGATTCTTAATGAATACTTTGCGTCTGTCTTCACAAAAGAGAGGGACGATGCAGAGATTGTAGTTAAAGAGGAGGAGTGTGAAATATTGGATGGGATAAACATAGTGAGAGAGGAAGTATTAAGGGGATTAGCATCTTTGAAAGTAGATAAATCGCCAGGCCCGGATGAAATGTATCCCAGGCTGTTAAAAGAAGCAAGGGAGGAAATAGCGGAGGCTCTGACCATCATTTCCAATTTCCATTGGATACAGGCATGGTGCCGGAGGATTGGAGGACTGCTAGTATTGTACCATTGATTAAAAAGGGAGCGAGGGATAGACCGAGTAATTACAGGCCAGTCAGTCTAACCTCGGTGGTGGGCAAATTATTGGAATCAATTCTGAGGGACAGGATAAATCGTTACTTAGAAAGGCACGGATTAATCAAGGACAGTCATCATGGATTTGTTAAGGGGAGGTCGTGTCTGATTAACTTGATTGAATTTTTTGAGGCAGTATCAAGAAGGATCGATGAGAGTGGTGCATTTGATGTAGTCTACATGGATTTTAGCAAGGCTTTTGACAAGGTCCCACATGGCAGACTGGTCAAAAAAGCACAAGCCTATACGATTCAAGGGAGAGTGGCAAGTTGGACCCAAAATTGGCTCAATGGCAGGAAGCAAAGGGAAATGGTCGACGGGTGTTTTTGTGACTGGAAGGCTGTTTCCAGTGGGGTTCTGCAGGGCTCAGTACGAGGTCCCTTGCTTTTTGTGATATATATTAATGATTTGGACTTAAATGTAGGGGGCAAGATTAAGAAGTTTGTAGATGATACAAAAATTGGCCGTGTGGTTGATAGTGAGGAGGAGAGCTGTAGACTTCAGGGAGATATCAATGGACTGGTCAGGTGGGCAGAAAAGTGGCAAATGGAATTCAATCTGGAGAAGTGTGAGGTAATGCATTTGGGGAGGGCAAACAAGGCAAGGGAGTACACAATAAATGGGAGGATACTGAGAGGTGTAGAGGAAGTGAGGGACCTTGGAGTGCATGTCCACAGATCCCTGAAGGCAGCAGGACAGGTAGATAAGGTGGTTAAGAAGGCATACAGGATACTTTCCTTTATTTCCCGAGGCATAGAATGTAAGAGCAGGGAGGTTATGCTGGAACTGTATAAAATACTGGTTAGGCCACAGTTTGAGTACTGTGTACAGTTCTGGTCACCACATTACAGGAAAGATGTGATTGCACTAGAGAGGGTACAGAGGAGATTTACGAGGATGTTGCCAGGACTGGAGAATTTTAGCTATGAGGAAAGATTGGATAGGCTGGGGTTGTTTTCTTTGGAACAGAGGACGCTGAGGGGAGATTTAATTGAGGTGTATAAAATTATGAGGGGCCTAGATAGAGTGGATAGGAAGGACCTATTTCCCTTAGCAGAGATGTCAATAACCAGGGGGCATAGATTTAAAGTAATTGGTAGAAGGATTAGAGGGGAGCTGAGGAGAAATGTTTTCACCCAGAGGGTGGTGGGGGTCTGGAACTCACTGGCTGAGAGGGTGGGAGAGGCAGAAACCCTCAACTCATTTAAAAAGTACCTGGATGTGCACCTGAAGTGCCGTAACCTACAGGGCTACAGACCAAGTGGGATTAGGCTGGGTGGCTCATTTTCGGCTGGCGTGGACACGATGGGCCTAATGGCCTCCTTCTGTGCCGTAAACTTTCTATGATTCTATGACTCGATGACTCCCTTTACCCCTTTGCCCGACCATTAGTAGCAGACGCCTCAACCCTACTCTCTCCAACTCCCTCCCCCTCTCCACTCATCTCTCCACCTTTAGAATCCTGCCTGGAATCCGTCTTTTCAAAGAAATTTTCGATTTCCTCCCTTACCGTGGCTCGAGCCCCGATTCTTTTATTCCTTCCTTTCCCCTTCCCTTCCTGTTAAGCCCCCTGGGATATTTTCTGCGTTAAAAGCATGAGGTAAGTGGAGGTTGGTTGAAATGAATGACAACCGTTGGACCCAATATATGTGGTTTTTGCTGCACTTACAACTCTCATCAGTTAATCCTGTCCTTTAAAGATCGGGGGAATAAAACCCTCATTTATTGAAGTTATTTTACAAAAGGGACATGTGGATGTTCAAATGAAATGGGGCACAAGGATCAGGATCTTCTCCTGTTCCTGTCATTGGTATAAAGGTGCCTCACACAAATGTCCGACCTAACTTTCGTTAGAGAAGTGGGGAGTGAGAAGGTGGGTTTCTGTTCTGTTTGTTCGCATGCTTCCTCTGAAAGTTACAGCCACTTCATTTGAAGGGAAGACTTTCTATTGGAAGCACCATCACCTTATCAGGCAACGACAGAGCACAGTTTGTTTCCATGTGAAGTGATTATGGCTTCACTTTGACACAGACGTGGATGATTTCAGTGTGGGTGGTTTCAAACCAAGTCAAAGTTTTAAAAGTTCCCAGACAATTCATCATTCCACTTTCTTACTGTTCTCATCTGAAACTCTGCTGCCTGTTTTCTAACTCGCACCAAAGCCCATCGCCCCCCTGTGCTCGCTGTCCGACATTGGCTCCCGGTCCAGCAACGCCTCGATTTTAAAATTCTCATTCTGGTTTTCAAATCCCCCCATGGCCTCGCCCTTCCCTATCTCTGTAACCTCCTCCAGCCCTACAACCTTCCAAGATCTCTGCGCTCCTCCAATTCTGGCCTCTTGCGCATCCCCGATTTTCATCACTCCACCATTGGCGGCCGTGCCTTCAGCTGCCTGGGCCCTAAGCTCTGGAATTCCCTCCCTAAACCTCTCTACCTCTCTCTCCTCCTTTAAGACTCTGCTTAAAACCTCCATCTTTGACCAAGCTTTTGGTCACCTGTCCTAATATCTCCTTATGTGGCTCGGTGTCAGATTTTGTTTGATAATCGCTCCTGTGAAGCGCCTTGGGATGTTTTACTACAACAACAACTTGCATTCATGTAATGCCTTTAACGTAGTAAAACGTCCCAAGGTGCTTCACAGGAGCGATTATCAAACAAAATTTGACACCGAGCCACATAAGGAGATATTAGGACAGGTGACCAAAAGCTTGGTCAAAGAGGGCGGTTTTAAGGAGCGTCTTAAAGGAGGAGAGAGAGGCGGAGAGATTTAGGGAGGGAATTCCAGAGCTTAGGGCCCAGGCAGCTGAAGGCACGGCCGCCAATGGTGGAGCAAAGGAAATCGGGGATGGACAAGAGGCCAGAATTGGAGGAGCGCAGAGATCTCGGAGGGTTATGGGGCTGGAGGAGGTTACAGAGATTGGGAGGGGCGAGGCCATGGAGGGATTTGAAATCAAGGATGAGAATTTTAAAATCAAGGTGTTTCTGGACCGGGAGCCAATGTAGGTCAGCGAGCACAGGGGGTGATGGGTGAACGGGACTTGGTGCGAGTTAGGATACGGGGCAGCAGAGTTTTGGATGAGCTCGAGTTTATGGAGGGTGGGAGGTGGGAGGCCGGCCAGGAGAGCATTGGAATAGTCCAGTCTGGAGGTAACAAAGGCATGGATGAGGGTTTCAGCAGCAGATGAGTTGAGACGGACGGAGACGGGCGATGTTAAGGAGGTGGAAGTAGGCGGTCTTGGTGATGGAGCGGATATGTGGTCGGAAGCTAAGCTCAGGGTCCAATAGGACGCCGAGGTTGCGAACGGTCTGTTTCAGCCTCAGACAGTGGCCGGGGAGAGGGATGGAGTCGGTGGCGAGAGAACGGAGTTTGTGGCGGGGCCCGAAGACAATGGCCTCAGTCTTCCCAATATTTAGTTGTAGGAAATTCTTGCTCATCGAGTACTGTGGTAAAGGCGCTATATAAATGCAAGTTTGTCGTGTTGTTAGCAGACAGTCAATGTCACCCTGTCAACATTAAAATTCAACTGTCAATCAGAAGAGGAAAGGAGGGTGCAGGGAAGAAAGGAAGAAGGAAAAGTGGAAAGGAGGAAAGAAGGGCGGGAAGGAAGGAGAGAAGGAGGGTAATTAACGCTCAGTGAGGTCACTGCACGATGTAAATAACAACACGTTAAAAAATAAAACACCATCAATCATGAAAATGTGTAGATTAGGCATTCACTGCCTGAAAGGGCGGTGGAAGCAGATTCAATAATAACTTTCAAAAGGGAATTGGATAAATACTTGAAAGGGGGGAATTTGCGGGGCTACGGGGAAAGAGCTGGGGAATGGGTCTAATTGGACAGCTCTTTCAAAGAGTCGGCTCAGACACAATGGGCCGAATGGCCTCCATCTGTGCTGTAAGATTCCATGATTCTAGGTTGCTAAAAAGCTAGAAAGAGATAGGCTGGCAGAGACAGGCGGAGAGTTTACCAGCTCATGAATAAACAGATCTTAATCAGAATAAACACCCTGACTATAAAAAGTTATTTTAACAGAAAAATCGAAAGCACATCTGTTCACATAACTAACCACAGAGTTACGTCACTTCTGGTGCAGGGGAATGAGTTGTGGAGCAGTTCACTCACATGTTAGTAGTGGAGTGGCAGGTACAATGCCAGGGCTCGGTCGTTCAACAGGATTTCATTTTAACTCCTTGATTATTTTGTGATAATCACTGAGAGTGGAGCTCGATTCTCCATCTGGACCCAGTGTGCTTGATTTAATGGGTAAATGACTACATATTGGAGAGCGATGTGGTTTATAAGAACTCGAAACTATTTCCTCCTGGCTGCCTTGCTTTTCTTTGCTGCACAGTTACAAGGTAAAGAAGATACCCAGTTCTCATTTTTGGTAGAAATACATATTGTCAAGATGTTTAATAAGGAATATCTGTCCAGTTTTGCTACTGAAGCAAATTCCACCAATCGTGAATCATTCGGTAATCGCAGTTAATGCAGGAAAGTATTAAGTTTCAATGTGTAACTATAATTTTAGAGAAAGGTTTGAGGTACGGCCGACAGGTCATGGACTGTGCAACTATCCCCATTTTTTTAGACGTACAGATGGTAAAATGTTCACACTGAACAGGAGATCATTTGCAAAAAGCTTCACGACGTTTAAATTTATCCAGAACAAATCTGTTTTTTTTCGCACTGTGTTCTTTTTGATAGATTATGGTCAGTATGTTTTAATTTTATTTTAATTTGTTAAGCACTAATTTCCAAATAGAGGGCAAAATAACATGGCAGAAATCACAGAGCGATTCCAATCAGGTTAAAGGGTGCTAAAAAACTCTATCACCTGGACACCAAGCAGCTCTTCAGTGAGCTGTAGACACACAATGGATCCAGAATATCGACTGGTGTTAGAATCATAGAATCTTACAACACAGAAAGAGGCCATTTGGCCCATCATGCCTGTGCCGGCTCTTTGAAAGAGCTGTCCAATTAGTCCCACTCCCCTGCTCTTCCCCCAGAGCCATGCAAATTTTTCCTTTTCAAGTATTTATCCAATTCCCTTTTGAAAGTTATTATTGAATCTGCTTCCACCGCCCTTTCAGGCAGCGCATTCCGGATCATCACAACTCGCTGCGTAAAAACATTTCTCCTCATCTCCCCCATGCTTCTTTGGCCAATTATCTTAAATCTGTGTCCTCTGGTTACCGACCCTCCCGCCACTGGAAACAGTTTCTCCTTATTTACTCTATCAAAACCCCTCATAATTTTGAACACCTCGATTAAATCTCCCCTTAACCTTCTCTGCTCTAAGGAGAACAACCCCAGTTTTTCCAGTCTCTCCACATAACTGAAGTCCCTTATCCCTGGAAACATTCTAGTAAATCTCTCCAAGGTCTTGATTGCAAAAAAAAATCTGACACTGGAGCTTCTTAAATCAGACTGAGGGTTATCATTGGAAGAATGGAGGGAGAAGTTAGAATCATAGAAGTTTACAACATGGAAACAGGCCCTTCGGCCCAACATGTCCATGTCGCCCAGTTTATACCACTAAGCTAGTCCCAATTGCCTGCACTTGGCCCATATCCCTCTATACCCATCTTACCCATGTAACTGTCCAAATGCTTTTTAAAAGACAAAATTGTACCCGCCTCTACTACTGCCTCTGGCAGCTCGTTCCAGACACTCACCACCCTTTGAGTGAAAAAATTGCCCCTCTGGACCCTTTTGTATCTCTCCCCTCTCACCTTAAATCTATGCCCCCTCGTTATAGACTCCCCTACCTTTGGGAAAAGATTTTGACTATCTACCTTATCTATGCCCCTCATTATTTTATAGACCTCTATAAGATCACCCCTAAACCTCCTACTCTCCAGGGAAAAAAGTCTCAGTCTGTCTAACCTCTCCCTATAAGTCAAACCATCAAGTCCCGGTAGCATCCTAGTAAATCTTTTCTGCACTCTTTCTAGTTTAATAATATCCTTTCTATAATAGGGTGACCAGAACTGTACACAGTATTCCAAGTTAGAAGATATGTTTTCACACAGAGGGTTATTGAAACAGAAAATGTTTTACCACTAGGGGCTACTGAGTGGAAGACTGCAACCTGATTTAAAGAGGAATTGCATAAGTATTTGACAAGGAAGAATATAAAAGGGTACAGGGAAAGTGCAGGAAGATGGGTTCAGAGTAGAAATCTCCAGTTAAAGAGCTAGCACCGGCACGATGGGCTGAATGGCCTCCTTCTGTGCTGTAATTTCTTTGATTCTATGAGATCTTTAGAATTTCCTTGTAAAGAGGAGCATCCCCAGAAATTATTACTTCCTTCACTATTCTCAATATTGTCTGATGTGAATATTGATGAGATGATGCTACTGTGTCGTCCCTTGCAAATACTAATGAAGCAGAATAATTATTTCTGAGAAGTGCAATCTGGAGAAACATTCTGACTGTTGTTTTCTGGTAAAGAGTCAATTTCCGAGGCTTTGTTCCTCTAGTTAACCCTTAGTTTGCCACACACGTGTATCTCTGCTCTTAATCAGTACAATTTAATGCTGATTTATTCATTGAGAGCAAAGAAATGATGCACAGTTCAGAGTGCAGAGTGCAGAGTTCGGAGTGCAGTGTCCAGCTTGCTTCACATGGATTTCTACTTTCAATTTGAAAAGATATTTTCGGTTTTCACATGGTTAAAGTTTAATATTGGCATTTTTTTTGACATTAAACAAACATTGCTTAGTGTCATAGTTTACCCAGTCGGCAAGAGGGGTCTTTGTCTGTCGTATGTTCGTATGTTCGTATGTTCGTATGTATTTTAAAAATCCCATGATACTACTCAAACAGGGCCAGGGAGTTCTCCTGGTGTCCTGGCCAATTAAACAGCTTTATGAGCTGATGAACTGGCCATTCATCTCATTGGTGAGATGGGATCCAGTTGAGAATATCTTTAACCATATAACAATGGTCTCTGCATTTCAAAGTAATGATCACATATCAGAAACGCATCAATAATCTATAAATCTCTCAGCTGGGTGATGCAACAATAATCTATAATCATACAGAAGGGGTTACATCAAAGATCATATGTGATAATGATCAGATAATCTGTTTTTTAGTGATGTTGGTTGAGGGATAAAAAGTTAAAAACAGTGGATGTCCAAAGGGACTTAGGGGGTTCAGGTACATAGATCATTGAAGTGTCATGAACAGGTGCAGAAAATAATCAATAAGGCTAATGGAATGCTGGCCTTTATATCCAGAGGACTAGAGTACAAGAGGGCAGAAGTTATGCTGCAGCTACACAAAACCCTGGTTAGACCGCACCTGGAGTACTGTGAGCAGTTCTGGGCACCGCACCTTCGGAAGGACATATTGGCCTTGGAGGGAGTGCAGCGTAGGTTTACTAGAATGATACCCGGACTTCAAGGGTTAAGTTACGAGGAGAGATTACACAAATTGGGGTTGTATTCTGTAGAGTTTCGAAGGTTAAGGGGTGATCTGATCGAAGTTTATAAGACATTAAGGGGAACGGATAGGGTGGATAGAGAGAAACTATTTCCACTGGTTGGGGATTCTAGGAGTAGGGGGCACAGTCTAAAAATTAGAGCCAGACCTTTCAGGAGCGAGATTAGAAAACATTTCTACACACAAAGGGTGGTAGAAGTTTGGAACTCTCTTCCGCAAACAGCAATTGATACTAGCTCAATTGCTAAATTTAAATGTGAGATAGATAGCTTTTTGGCAACCAAAGGTATTAAGGGATATGGGCCAAAGGCAGGTATATGGAGTTAGATCACAGATCAGCCATGATCTTATCAAATGGCGGAGCAGGCACGAGGGGCTGAATGGCCTACTCCTGTTCCTATGTTCCTGTGATAAATATTGGCCAGGACACCAGGGAGAACTCACCTGCTCTTCTTTGAAATAGTGCCATGGAATCTTTTACATCCACCTGAGAGGGCAGACGGGGCCTCGGTTTAATGTCTCATCTGAAAGACGGCACCTCCGACAGTGCATCACTCCCGCAGTACTGACCCTCCGACAGTGCATCACTCCCTCAGTACTGACCCTCCGACAGTGCATCACTCCCTCAGTACTGACCCTCCGACAGTGCAGCACTCCCTCAGTGCTGACCCTCCGACAGTGCAGCACTCCCTCAGTACTGACCCTCCGACAGTGCAGCGCTCCCTCAGTACTGACCCTCCGACAGGGCAGCGCTCCCTCAGTACTGACCCTCCGACAGTGCAGCACTCCCTCAGTACTGACCCTCCGACAGTGCAGCACTCCCTCAGTACTGACCCTCCGACAGTGCAGCGCTCCCTCAGTACTGACCCTCCGACAGGGCAGCGCTCCCTCAGTACTGACCCTCCGACAGTGCAGCGCTCCCTCAGTACTGACCCTCCGACAGGGCAGCACTCCCTCAGTACTGACCCTCCGACAGTGCAGCACTCCCTCAGTACTGACCCTCCAACAGTGCAGTGCTCCCTCAGTACTGACCCTCCGACAGTGCAGCACTCCCTCAGTACTGACCCTCCGACAGTGCAGCACTCCCTCAGTACTGACCCTCCGACAGTGCAGCACTCCCTCAGTACTGCACTGAAGTGTCAGCCCGGATCAGGTGCAGTAATGCAGTCTTTCCCTGGCTTTGATTCCCTGGTGCCTCCACTGATCCATTGCAGTTTGAATTAAGGAGTCTGTTAACCCCCAACTAACCATAATGCTCCATTCCCGCTGTGATTTTAAGTGTTGGACTTTCAATACATGGAAGAACTTACATTAATCACATCCTCAGGGCATCCCAAAGTGTTTCACATCTAATGAATTACCACACTGAATTTGCTGGATTTTTGTACGGCACTTTCTGTGATTTATTGTGAATGTAGTTTTAGCAAAACACATCAGAGCGTGGAGACAGCCACCCGACCTGTATAACCTCCACCCCCACGTCTTATACACCCTCCCGCACCATTCGACCCTCCAAACGATTGAACAGATGAAATCTGGCAATGGGATTCCCAGAGACTTGAGCCCATCATCATAGAATCATTGAAAATTGACGGCACAGAAGGAGGCCATTCGGCCCATCGTGTCCGTGCCGGCTGAGAAACGAGCCACCCAGCCTAATCCCACTTTCCCACATTTGGTCCGTAGCCCTGCGGGTCACGGCTCTTCAGGTGCACATCCAGGTATTTTTTAAATGAGTTGAGGGTTTCTGCCTCTCCCACCCTCTCAGGCAGTGAGTTCCAGACCCCCACCACCGTCTGGGTGAAAAAAATGTCCTCATTTCTGCTCTAATCCTTCTACCAATCACTTTAAATCTATGCTCCATGATTATTGACCTTAATCTAGGCTGACACTCCGAGTGCAGTACTGAGGGAGACGTTAAACCGAGGCCCCGTCTTCCTGCTCAGGATGGATGTAAAACTTCCCTTGATCAGGAGCATGGGAGTTCTCCCAGAGTCCTGTCAACAGATTCGCACCAAAACAGATTACCTGGACATTTATCTCACTGCTTTGGTGTGAGCTTGCTGTGTCTCAATTGGCTGCCACATTTCAAAAGTTAATTCAAGTGCTTTTGGACATCCTGAGGACCATGAAAGGGATTAGCAATCAGATACCACTGAATCCAAACATTTGATTTATAATAATTACCTAGCCATCATTGTGAGGGGACTGATTCTAATAAATATCTCCACAACCATGCATTAGATGGGATTTTTCAGTGTCAAACTACACCTTAATGTGTTGAAACCACACAGTGAGCATCAGTGAGCAACAGCATGAGTGAGCATCAGTGAGCATCAGTGAGTATTAGTGAGCGTGAGTATCAGTATCAGTGAGCGTGAGTATCGGTATCAGTGAGTATCAGCGAGCATCAGTATCAGTGAGTATCAGTGAGCATCAGTATCAGTGAGTATCAGTGAGCATCAGTACCAGTGAGCGTGAGTATCGGTATCAGTGAGCATCAGTATCAGTGAGTATCAGTGAGCATCAGTACCAGTGAGCATCGGTGTCAGTGAGCATCGGTATCAGTGAGCATCAGTATCGGTACCAGTGAGTATCGGTATCAGTGAGTATCAATGAGCATCAGTATCAGTTAGCATCAGTATCAGTGAGCAACGGTATCAGTGAGCATCAGTATCAGTGAGTATCAATGAGCATCAGTATCAGTGAGTATCAATGAGCATCAGTATCAGTGAGCATCAGTGAGCATCAGTATCAGTGAGTATCAGTGAGCATCAGTATCAGTGAGCATCGGTATCAGTGAGTATCAGTGAGCATCAGTATCAGTGAGCATCAGTATCATTGAGTATCAGTGAGCATCAGTATCAGTGAGTATCAGTGAGCATCAGTATCAGTGAGCATCAGTATCATTGAGTATCAGTGAGCATCAGTATCAGTGAGTATCAGTGAGCATCAGTATCAGTGAGCATCAGTAAGTATCAGTGAGCATCAGTGAGTATCAGTGAATATCAGTATCAGTGAGCATCAGTATCAGTGAGTATCAGTGAGCATCAGTATCAGTGAGTATCAGTGAGCATCAGTAAGTATCTGTGAGTATCAGTGGGAGTTTAGTTCCTTTTCTATATTATGCACAGGGATTGTTTATTCTTGAAGCCTGATTGGGATTTCCAGTTTGCTCAAAACAGCTAAAATATTTGGTTATAATCTTTTTAATTCTCGGTGTCGGTGGGAGGCTGTTCAGGCCACGTTTACATCGCTCGTCGTAGCAATGGCTTGTTCATCAGGGTAGCTTGGGAGGTCACTTCAGAGGGCATTCAGGGTCAGCCACAATAGTGCGGGGACTGGGGTCTCGTGTAGGCCCACCTGGGTAAGGACGGCAGGTTCCCTCACCTTGGGTCTTTACATCAATCCGGCAGGTTCCGTAGTCGCTTTTACTGATACCAGCCCACAAATGACCACATTTATTGACTTCAATTTGACATCACGGTGGGTTTTGAATTCATGATCTCTGGGTTCTGACCATAACCTCAAAGCTTAACAACTCACTGCTACTCAGTCTTTCACATTGGCCCAACCCATCGACCTATTGGGAAAGTTTTCGGGGTGAAAAATGGTCATGGCCCATTTCCGGCTTTGGAAATAGTGGTCGTGGGATCTTTTACATCCACCTCAGGGGGCAGACGGGGCCTCGGCTTAACGTCTCATCTGAATTTCTCCCCCCCCCACCCCCGTGATCGGTTTCCGGGCGTGTTAGGCAACCAGCTGGCCAACCATCAGAGAAGCATCTAAAAGGATAAGCAATAAATCAAAGTCTTCCAGTTCTTCCCATGAAGAGGGAAGTGTAGAAAGGAGACTTGTGGCTCTCCGATATCAAACTTCAACTCATTTACAAAAATACAGAGACGGGTAGATAGACAAATTATTGGGAACTTGGTCAGGGAGCTCGAGGGCCTCACAGAATAGTCAGTCCATTAAATAAAATTCCGCCATATGGTAGGTTTTGGGGAATTATTAAAGTCCATTTTTAGAGTTCTAGTGATTTAAGGGACAAAGTAATTTTTAAAATATGCCGGTGTCAGCTGTGGCTCAGTGGACATCACCCTCGCCACTAATCCAGAAAGTTAAGGGTTCGAGCCCCACTCCAGAGACTTAAGCACAAAATTTAGGCTAACACACCCAGTGCAGTACTGAGGGAGCGCTGCACTGTCGGAGGGTCAGTACTGAGGGAGCACTGCACTGTCGGAGGGTCAGTACTGAGGGAGCGCTGCACTGTCGGAGGGTCAGTACTGAGGGAGCGCTGCACTGTCGGAGGGTCAGTACTGAGGAAGCGCTGCACTGTCGGAGGGTCAGTACTGAGGAAGTGCTGCACTGTCAGAGGGTCAGTACTGAGGGAGCGCCGCACTGTCAGAGGGTCAGTACTGAGGGAGCGCCGCACTGTCGGAGGGTCAGTACTGAGGGAGTGCTGCCATGTTGGAGAGGCAGCACTGTTGGAGGTGCCGTTAAACCATAATGAGCGTGAAAGATCTCACAACTAGTTCTCCCTGGTGTCCTGACCAATATTTATCCCTCAACCAACATCACTAAAACAGATTATCTGGTCATTATCACATTGCTGTTTGTGGGATCTTGCTGTGTGCAAATTGGCTGCTGCATTTCCTACATTACAACAGTGGCTACACTTCAAAAAGTACTTTGAAGCCTAGTACTTTCAAAGTACTGCTTTTAAGTACTGTAAAGCGCTTTGGGACGTCCTGAGGTTGTTAAAAGGCACTGTATAAATGCAAGTCTTTCCTTTGTTTACTAAATCCCAGCTGCCAACCTTTAAAGGGCAGTTGCTTTGTACAAAATAGCCACGTGCTGTGACTGAGAGATCACGTACAAAGATACAAGTCAGAAACAACTAACGCAAAAGAACTCGTTTAGTTTGGTGAGACCGAAGTTTGGCCAGAAGATTTCTCTGATTCCTCTGAGTGCCGAGACTCCCGGACTGTGCCGGGTGTGCCCACTGCTGACGTATGAGGCACATTTCCCTGCTCTAGCACTTGGACAGAAGACATCACTTTGGGTAAAGCGCATAGAGGAAAATTGGGCAGGGAAGGTAGCACACCCGTAACACAGCCTGCCCATTAATTTAAGTGTGTTTCAGGCTTGCAATCCTCCTTTGCTCCATTTTCTCTAAGGGTACGGTAGCTTGGTGGTCATGTTACTGAATTAGTCATCCACGGGCTACATTTAGGGACTATTTATGTAGAGAGTATTGATAGATTATTCAAAATCATGACGGGTTTAGATAAAATAAATAAAGAGAAACTGTCCCCATTGGCGGAAGGGTCGAGAACCAGAGGACACAGATTTAAGGTGATTGGCAAAAGAACCAAAGGGGACATGAGGAAAAACTTTTTTACGCAGCGAGTGGTCAGGATCTGGAATGCACTGCCCGAGGGGGTGGTGGAGGCAGATTCAATCCTGGCCTTCAAAAGGGAATTGTGTAAATATTTGAAGGGAAAACGTTTTCAGAGCTATGGGGAGAGAGCAGGGGAATGGGACTAACTGGATTGCTCTTACAAAGAGCCGGCACAGGCTCGATGGGCTGAATGGCCTCCTTCTGTGCTGTAACCATTCTATGATTCCATGAATCTATGATTCCATGATTATTCCAGTTTGACAGATTGGGGAGGACCAGCGCACATGAGTTCAAACTATGGAAGAGTGGGAATAGACTGGACATTGGGCAATTCCTCTTTCCCCGGAGGGGAGTGAGCCTCTGGACTGTGTTGCCGGCCGGTGTGGTCGGTGCTGACTCTCTGCCTTCAAGAGGGAACTGGACTGGTTCCTGACTGGGGCAGAGATCACATCATATCGAAGGTCTTTATAGATAACACTTGGTCCGTGTGATCTCCTGGACTGGTTTTGATTGTCTGAGGTTGGAGAGGAATTTTCCAGAGTATTTTTTCCCCTTATTAGCCGTGGGATTTTTTTCTCTGTTTTTTTTTGTATCTCCCGGGAGATTACATGGCTGCCAGGACGGTAAGAAATGTTTAGTCATGGTGCTCCAGGCATCATGAGGTGTGGGGCAAGCCTGATCGACCAACTGGTCCTTTCCTGTCCGACGTTTTCATGTGTTTGTAAAAGCAGATAAATATTGTGTGCAAAGATTGCCACAAAGCTGACTGTGATTAAAGCATCTACACCAGAGGTCAGCAGAACAGGAAGAGAGTAAAAGAAAAGTTGATGTGAAAGAACTTTCATTTATAAAGCGCCTTTCACAACCTCAGGACGTCCCAAAGCGCTTTACAGCCAATTAAGTACTTTTTGAAGTGTACTCACTGTTGTAATGTGTAGGAAACGCGGCAGCCAATTTGCGCCCAGCAAGATCCCATAAACAGCAATGTGATAATGACCAGATAATCTGTTTTTTGTGATGTTGGTTGAGGGATAATTATTGGCCCAGGACACCGGGGAGAACTCCCACTCCCACTCCCACTCCCCCTGCTCTTTCCCCACAGCCCTGCAAATTTCAAGTATTTACCGAATTCCCTTTTGAAAGTTATTATCGAATCTGCTTCCACCGCCCTTTCAGGCAGCGAATTCCAGACCATAACGACAGGTTAATAATGAAAAAAAAATGAAATGATGCTTCTTTCTGTAATGTCGCAGAAACAGCTACCTAAGGACAATTAGCCTCTGAAGGCACCCGCTATATTAGAGAGGTCTATTTGGTGGATGATTATTCACAGTTACTCAACAGACCTGACCACATAACACCACATAACATATGAGCGACTAGCCATGTGTCATTAATCTAACACGTCCGGTCGTGTCCACCAATTGTTTAAATGTGGTCTCCCACTGGGACCCTGTGGGGTTCTATTTATACAACGGGTTAGTCGTTGAAATTAATTTTAGATTTTAAGCGTTCATTTAAGGAAAGAAAGGGTTTTTTTTAATAAAGGAGTGAGTATTGACACCACTTAGTCACACTGATTCAGCCAATGAGTTGGAGGAGGGGGCGGGTCTTACAGCAGGACTCACAGCAAACAGTTCATTTCACAGCAAGCAAGAGTCCATACACTCAGCAAACAGCAAACAGAGTCTTTTTAAAAGGAGTCCCTACTGACTACAGCAAACAGAACTCATGACTGAAACTACAGCAACGTCTCCCGATAAAAGCAGGATGATTTCTCCAGCAAAATGCAGTGAGTGGGGGATAGTTACATAACACCAATTCTGTGCGTAAAATCAATCCCAGTCACTTATCGCAGTGCAGTCTCCAGGCGTTATTGACAGGCGAATTACCCAATCATCTCCATTCTGGCCAGGAATAGTGGTGTCACTATGTGCCGCCTTTAAATAGTGCCTCCTTTATTGGGATGAATACCATTGTGGAGGAATATTGTGGTCTGGGACATTGACTTGGTCCCGTAGGATGGGCGTTGGGATCAGGTCCTTACAGTGTGTGGACTTTTCTGCTCTTGTTTTTTCTGAGGGGAAATGTCTTTAAAAAGGTTAACATTTAAATGATTGAGCTCTGTTCGTACTTTATTGAGAGGTACATTTTTTAATACAGGTTATTTAACTTATTTAAATCCTAGCATGTCCAAGGATATTACAGAATCCCTGTGCCAGAAATTTTTTTAACTAATTTGCATTTATATAGCGCCTTTCACAACCTCAGGATGTCCCAAAGCGCTTTACAGCCAATGAAGTACTTTTGAAGTGTAGTCACTGTTGTAATGTAGGAAATGCAGCAGCCAATTTGCGCACAGCAAGATCCCACAAACAGCAATTAAATAAATGACCAGATAATCTGTTTTTAGTGATGTTGATTGAGGGATAAATATTGGCCCCAGGACACTGGGGAGAACTCCCCTGCTCTTCTTCAAAATAATGCCATGGGATCTCGGTTAAACATCTCTTCCAAAAGACAGCACCTCCGACAGTGCAGCACACCCTCACTACGGTACTGAGAGTGTCAGGCTGCATTATGTGCTCAAGTCTCTGAAGTGGGGCTTAAACCCACAACCTTCTGAGTTAGAGATGAAGACTGCTACTCACTGAGCCAGGACTGACAGCTGTGTTTAAATTCCTAGTAATTCCAGGGATATTTTAGTCTCCCTGTGCCAGTCTAACATCCCTCACTTTGAGAAGCACAAAAATAAAAACAAATAATAATAATTATATTCGGAGGATGGGCACCAGCCCTGGAGGGGAAAGCTGAAACCATCCATGTTCAGGGTGCCAGCCCTCCAGGATTGTCCTGGATTCTCCAGGAATTGAAAATTAATCTCCAGGACACTGCTGTGAGCAAACCCAGGAGAAAAATTCTTGATAAGGCCATCAATAAACTGTTTTTTTTTTTCATTTTCTTTGAACACTTTTATTTAATAGTCATAAAAATATTGACAATGGGGAAGAAGGTTGTTTTGACTGACAGTCAAGAATCGTCCAATCGGCTTCCAATTGATGGTGGGAAGGCGGCACGCTGTGAGGATGGACACGTTGGGCGACCAATGGGGGGAGTGCGGGGAGGCGGGGCAGTTCAAGGAGGCGGTCATGTGATGAAACCTCCAGGAATACATACAACCAAAGTTGGCAACCCAAGTCCAGCTTCACCCAGTGTGGGCGACGTCACAAAATTCAGAACTTTGCACCTTTCGACTCTGGACTTGTACCGTTCTGCTTTTTGTCCCCACTGGAAGGAAAACTGGTCTCATGCAAGGGGCTAGATGTTCTGGTGCTGCGGTAATATGACGTCAACACCGATTGTGAACTATATGAAAGCCGGTCTGTGTAATGAGAGAGGAAGTCTATAAGACGGAAGTGTATAAGATGGAGGTGTTGCAGAATGTTGCTGCAAACCTGTTAGATTCCGCGGTGAAACATCTTCCAGAGAGATCAACTCATTGAAAAATAAGTTGCGACTTTCTGTCTTACCTTCTAAGAGTGCCTTCAAGTCAGACCGTTTCATATATAAAAAGAGAGTGCGTGCAGCCCAGGTAACCGTATTAAGACAGATGGAGCAGTGAACCAATATTAAACTGTTACAGCACATTATCTCCAGCGAGCACAGATCCCTTCCCTCGGTTACTGATCATGAGATGATTTAACAGGCAACTAAAATGTAAGACTGCATGGAAAGAAAGCAGGGAAAGAAAAACTTTTATTTATATAACACCTTTCACATCTTCAGAAGTGAGAGTATGTCACTGAATCAAGCTGACACCAAAACAAGGCTGGTTGGCTCATCAAATCCACACCTTATAAAGACTTGCATTTATATAGCGCCTTTCGTGACCTCAGAACGTCCCAAAGCATTTTATTGCCAATGAAGTACTTTTTGAAGTGTAGTCACTGTTGTAATGTAGGAAACACAGCAGCCAATTTGCGCACAGCAAGATCCCACAAACAGCAATGTGATAATGACCAGATCATCTATTTTTGTGATGTTGGTTGAGGGATAAATATTGACCAGGACACCGGGGAGAACTCCCCTACTCTTCTTCAAATAGTACCATGGGATCTTTTACATCCACCTGAGAGGGCCAATGGGGCCTCGGTTTAACATCTCATCTGAAAGAGGGCACCTCCGACAGTGCAGCACTCCCTCAGTACCGACCCTCCGACAGTGCAGCGCTCCCTCAGTACTGACCCTCCGACAGTGCAGCGCTCCCTCAGTACCGACCCTCCGACAGTGCAGCGCTCCCTCAGTACTGACCCTCCGACAGTGCAGCGCTCCCTCAGTACTGACCCTCCGACAGTGCAGCGCTCCCTCAGTACTGACCCTCCGACAGTGCAGCGCTCCCTCAGTACTGACCCTCCGACAGTGCAGCGCTCCCTCAGTACTGACCCTCCGACAGTGCAGCGCTCCCGCAGTACTGACCCTCCGACAGTGCAGCGCTCCCTCAGTACTGACCCTCCGACAGTGCAGCGCTCCCTCAGTACTGACCCTCCGACAATGCAGCGCTCCCTCAGTACTGACCCTCCGACAGTGCAGCGCTCCCTCAGTACTGACCCTCCGACAGTGCAGCGCTCCCTCAGTACTGACCCTCCGACAGTGCAGCGCTCCCTCAGTACTGACCCTCCGACAGTGCAGCACTCCCTCAGTACTGACCCTCCGACAGTGCAGCACTCCCTCAGTACTGACCACCGACAGTGCAGCGCTCCCTCAGTACTGACCCTCCGACAGTGCAGCGCTCCCTCAGTACTGACCCTCCGACAGTGCAGCGCTCCCTCAGTACTGACCCTCCGACAGTGCAGCGCTCCCTCAGTACTGACCCTCCGACAGTGCAGCGCTCCCTCAGTACTGACCCTCCGACAGTGCAGCGCTCCCTCAGTACTGACCCTCCGACAGTGCAGCGCTCCCTCAGTACTGACCCTCCGACAGTGCAGCGCTCCCTCAGTACTGACCCTCCGACAGTGCAGCACTCCCTCAGTACTGACCCTCCGACAGTGCAGCGCTCCCTCAGTACTGACCCTCCGACAGTGCAGCGCTCCCTCAGTACTGACCCTCCGACAGTGCAGCACTCCCTCAGTACTGCACTGGGAGTGTCGGCCTGGATGATGTGCTCTAGTCTGTGGAGTGGGACTTCAACCTTCTGACTCAGAGACGGGAGTGTTTCTCACTGAGCCACAGCGGACACCTTATTAGCTTTACCAACCTGTTTTCTTTCTCTCGCTGAGGGATACAGATGCTGACTGTGGTCTTGCTGAGTTACTTTTCCAGCAGCACAGAAATCTTTTTTAGTTTGAATAAAATAAATGAATATCATCACAGTGAAAAAAGTTGAACATTAGAATTTTTACCAACGCTGTTTTCAAAGCCTGAAGTTGAGCTTCGTTTTATGAAGATGCTTCTGTCCACGTACATACGTCAGATCGTAGACCTGAGTCCAATATAGTGAAGCTACGTTACATCCTAGAACGGCCTACATTTGACAAAGAGACTGTGGGGGAGGATTTGGTCATCTGGGCTTTCTGGCAATCTGTAGGGGACTCTTCAAATTGTTCGCTAGGCTAGAGTGAGACAAAATAGAGAATGAAGTCGAAACAATCTCATATATGAAATCTCCCACATATCCAAAACCCTGCATTCACAATAGGAACAGGAAGAGGCCATTCAGCCCCTCGAGCCTGTTCCGCCATTCAATTGGATCATGTCTGATCTGTATCTTAACTCCATTTACCCGTCTTGGTTCTGTAACCCTTAATCCCCTCACCCAACAAAAATCTAACGATCTCAGTTTTGGAATTTTCACTTGACCCCCGGCCTCAACAGCTTTTTGGGGGAGAGAGTTCCAGATTTCCACTCCCCTTTGTGTGAAGAAGTGCTTCCTGACATCACCCCTGAATGGCCTGGCTCTAATTTTAAGGTTCTGCCCCCTTGTTCTGGACTCCCCCCACCAGAGGAAATAGTCTCCCTCTATCCACCCTATCAAATCCTTTAATCATCTTAAACACCTCGATTTAATCTTCTATACTCGAGGGAATACAAGCCCAGTCTGTTCAACCTGTCCTCATAATTTAACCCTTTTAGCCCTGGTAACATAGGAACACGAGGAGGCCATTCAGCCCCTCGAGCCTGTTCCACCATTCAATTAGATTATGGCTGATCTGCACCTCAATACCATTTACCCACAAAGGGTGGTAGAAGTTTGGAACTCTCTTCCGCAAACAGCAATTGATACTAGCTCAATTGCTAAATTTAAATGTGAGATAGATAGCTTTTTGGCAACCAAAGGTATTAGGGGATATGGGCCAAAGGCAGGTATATGGAGCTAGATCACAGATCAGCCATGATCTTATCAAATGGCGGAGCAGGCACGAGGGGCTGAATGGCCTACTCCTGTTCCTTTGTTCCAATGAACCACCTTTGCTCCATATCCCTTGATATCCTTACCCAACAAAAATCTATTGATCTCAGTCTTGAAAATTTCTAGTGACCTGGAATCCACATACAGGCAGCTCCATAGGGGTTAACATTGTCCTCAGTTTAACGGCTCATCTGAAAGACGGCACCTCCAACAGTGCAGCACACCCTCGGCACTGCACTGGGAGCATCAGCCTGCATTATGGGCTCAAGTCTCTGGAGATGGGACTTGTAACCCACAACCTTCCGACTGAGAGGTGAGAGTGATGCCAACTGAACCACGGCTGACATCTAGACTGGAATAAACTCATCATTTTCCCCAATTTCCCTCCTGCTTCACAACTGAGATTCACCACTGAAGTCCCATCACAATCTCTTGTTGGTTGTTTGCTGCTCCCTGCCCGCATTTTCTTTGACATGTTTATATTGTTGGCCTGAGAGTGATTTCTGTTAACGTAAGAAAAGAGGTTTAATTTGGGAAGTCGCCCACTGTTTTGTGCAGAAACTGCGTAGGGGGGATGTTAACTTTCACCAGCTGGCGGAGAGGAAATTTTGTCGTGGTATTTTACGCGAGGCCCTCCCACGGCTGCCATTCCCCGCCCCGGCGGTGAAAGTTGAACTCTAATGGGCAAATTTCACGAAGACATGAGCTGTCCCAGCATGAAACTGTGCCCACTAGGAGCACTAATGCTGGAGCACAACATGCATTCCCAGTGCGTGAAAAAGCACGCTATAGAATTTACCTTTAAAATGAATGGATGGAAAACTCTGAGGCGTACAACCCAGGATTTTCCGCTATGTGCTCCCAGTGGGGGAGGCTCCACACCAGGAGGGTCCATTCCTAAAATTTACTCTTCAGTTGAATCTTTGGAACCAGTTACTAGAAGTTTAATGATGTGTGAATTTCTCACGTGGAGATACAGTTCTGATACTCAGCTCGTCTCAACGCTAGGGATCGAAGACTCAACCATCCCATTAACATTCGTACTTTCATCTGACATTTCACCACTTCGAGTGAAGTATAGTCTCGTGGTTATGGTCTTAGACTAGCAACCCAGAGGTCATGAGTTCTAAATCCTGGCAGGGCAGGTTGTCAAACTGAATTCAATAAATCTAATAATTTGTGTGCGCACTAGGGTCGCCAACTCTTGAGTGTTGGAGTCTCCAGGAACTATGGCTTAATCCCCTGGACACTGCTGGAAGCAAACCTGGGAGAAAAATCATCGGGGCATTAAAAGAAATTGTGCTTTTTTTCAATTTCTTTGAACATTTTCTACGTTAGATATAAAAATATTGGCGACGGGGAAAAAAGATGTTTGACTGACAGTCAAGAATCATCCAATCGGGTAACAGAGAGTCTGTTCGCTTTCCCATTGGCCGTGTGAAGGCGGGGCTCCTCGAGGATGGACGTTTCGGGCGACCAATGGCGGGAGTGTGTGGGGGCGGGAGGTCATGTGATGAAACCTCCAGGAATATGTCCAGCCAGAGTTGGCAACCCTAGTGTGTATGTATATATGAATGTATGTGTGTGTCTCTTTCTTTTACAATATAAATCCAGCTTGCTCATAGTGGACGTACCTACCTTTGTGTCTATCTGTCTTCTCTCTCTCTCTTTCTCTGTGTCTCTCTTTCTCTATCTTTCTATTTCTCGCACTCTTTTTCTCTCTTATTCTCCCTTTCTTTCTCTCTCTCTCTCTCCCTCTGGCTCCTTCACACACATATGCAAGTGCACGATAACATCTAATTATATTCTGCACCTCTTTATCCCGCACACTGGGGTATCTGCCAAATACACGATGAATGACAATGTTTCCATTTTTTTATTTGCACTATGACTTTTACTTTCTTAAATTCATTGTTCTTTTGCATCCCAAAAAAAACCCCAGAGAGATCATCAAAGACGTAAAATGTTTGCAAAAACAATTAAAGTGCTGCAGTCGTGCAAGGGGATATCACAAATATAACTTATAAAAAGCAGAGTGGAAAACATTAGACGGGAGTGTAGGCAGAGAACTGAGTGGTGAAACCATCACTGGTAGGGGATGGTTGTGGGGTGGTTTTTAGAGAAACCTGTGAGCAGCATCCTCCCACATCCTGTTTAAATGCACTGAAGAAAGACCCAGGTAAAGGGCATGATTATCAGCATGTACATTTGGAAAATACAACTCACAGGTGATGCACTTAAGTTTGATGTTTTGGAGCCAATTTTTTTTAAAAATCGATTCTGAAACTAAAGAAGAAGCCGATCATTTCTAAGGTGCTCGTTTCCTGCATTTGTGGGTTCCGTTTCTGTAAATAAAAATAGAACAATATTTGTTTTCAAGATGCAAAGCCCCAATTTCTGGCATTATGAGATGTTCAGTGACAAACTTGCAACGATATATAACTACGCATTAAGCATTTGCTCACTAATATCGCCAACTGGATGTTTTAAGGATAAACTCTATCGTAATTATTCAGCGCTCGAGGATATCAACAATAACATTACAATATGGCTGCCCGTATTTTAATTTTATAACACACTCTTTGTAGCCAATCGGACTTAGTGGTTGTGTGATTAGCACAAAACGGGTAGGTGGACAGACCAAAGGATATAATTTTTGTTGATATTTAAGTGTTGATTTATAAGCCCTGAGGTTTTTTTCTCCAGAGGTGGGTTTGATAACGAGGCAATATTTGTGCTTTCATTTTCCAGACATCAACCTGCCACGCACATCCCTCCCTCGTCTCACTTGTCTCACCGACCCCACACCTCTTCAGTGGCAGTGACATCCTGCCCACCACACACTGCACAGCACACACTGCAGCTTGAGCTGTCCCTCTTGAACATTTCTCCACATGCTTCACAGTTACAATATTTAATGTTCTCGCAGTCTAATATTGGCCGATCTCACATCCTGATGCCCTTGACCTTAACAATGGATATCTGCTTTACCAGTTCATTGACCACCAAGTAGAGAACTGACCATCTGGAGATAGGGAACATAGGAACAGGAGGAGGCCATTCAGCCCCTCGAGCCTGTTCCGCCATTCAATTTGATCATGGCTGATCTGCATCTTAACTCCTTTTACCTGCCTTTGCTCCGTATCCTTTCATACCCTTAACTAACAAAAATATTCAAAACATAACAAAAATATAGGAACAGAGACCGCCTGGTTCCAATATTTCCAGGAAGAGGAATAAAATACGTTAATTATTTTATGTAAAAAAACATACCAGAGATGTGTTCGGAGCAAAGCAGGACTCTCCCCCGTTTGGATCATTCCCTGAGTAATGGCACTGGGACATTTAGACAGAGCGGGAAGTGGAGAGTCTAAGAATGAAGATTTCCCCCATGTTTTTAAAAAATGTCTTGATTACAACGTCCGCTGCACCTAACGGGCAAACTAGGGGGACATCAACGTGCCTGCAATAGGCGGTGGGGACTGTACATTAATGCCCCATTGCCTTTTATCATTGAGGAACAAATGGAAACGAAGCTTTTCTCCATTTTGCACAATCACTCACATGTTAAAATCAGGCACAGCACAAAAAGTCTTTTTTAAAAACCAAGTAGTGTCACCTTGGTAGCACTCCCACCTCAGAGTCACGAAGGCCATGAGCTCGAGCCCCACTCCACGAGCTACGCAGCTAATCTAGGACGACATTCTGCCAGTACTGAGGCAGCACTGCACTGTCGGAGGGTCAGTACTGAGGGAGCATTGCACTGTCGGAGGGTCAGTACTGAGAGAGCGCTGCACTGTCGGAGGGTCAGTACTGAGGGAGCACTGCACTGTCGGAGGGTCAGTACTGAGGGAGCACTGCACTGTCGGAGGGTCAGTACTGAGAGAGCGCTGCACTGTCGGAGGGTCAGTACTGAGGGAGTGCTGCACTGTCGGAGGGTCAGTACTGAGGGAGCACTGCATTGTCGGAGGGTCAGTACTGAGGGAGTGCTGCACTGTCGGAGGGTCAGGTTTGAGGGAGTGCTGCACTGTCGGAGGGTCAGTACTGAGGGAGTGCTGCACTGTCGGAGGGTCAGTACTGAGGGAGCGCTGCACTGTCGGAGGGTCAGGTTTGAGGGAGTGCTGCACTGTCGGAGGGTCAGTACTGAGGGAGTGCTGCACTGTCGGAGGGTCAGTACTGAGAGAGCGCTGCACTGTCGGAGGGTCAGTGCTGAGGGAGCGCAGCGCTGTCGGAGGGTCATTACTGAGGGAGTGCTGCACTGTCGGAGGGTCAGTACTGAGGGAGCGCTGCACTGTCGGAGGGTCAGTACTGAGGGAGCACTGCACTGTCGGAGGGTCAGTACTGTGGGAGTGCTGCACTGTTGGAGGGTCAGTACTGAGGGAGAGCTGCACTGTCGGAGGGTCAGTACTGAGGGAGTGCTGCACTGTCGGAGGGTCAGTACTGAGGGAGCGCTGCACTGTCAGAGAGTCAGTACTGAGGGAGTGCTGCACTGTCGGAGGGTCAGTACTGAGGGAGCACTGCACTGTCGGAGGGTCAGTACTGTGGGAGTGCTGCACTGTTGGAGGGTCAGTACTGAGGGAGCGCTGCACTGTCGGAGGGTCAGTACTGAGGGAGAGCTGCACTGTCGGAGGGTCAGTACTGAGGGAGCGCTGCACTGTCAAAGAGTCAGTACTGAGGGAGTGCTGCACTGTCGGAGGGTCAGTACTGAGGGAGCGCTGCACTGTCGGAGGGTCAGTACTGAGGGAGCACTGCACTGTCGGAGGGTCAGTACTGTGGGAGTGCTGCACTGTTGGAGGGTCAGTACTGAGGGAGAGCTGCACTGTCGGAGGGTCAGTACTGAGGGAGTGCTGCACTGTCGGAGAGTCAGCACTGATGGAGCTCCGCACTGTCGGAGGGTCAGTACTGAGGGAGTGCTGCATTGTCGGATGGTCAGTACTGAGGGAGTGCTGCACTGTCGGAGGGTCAGTACTGAGGGAGCGCTGCACTGTCGGAGGGTCAGTACTGAGGGAGCGCTGCACTGTCGGAGGGTCAGTACTGAGGGAGCGCTGCACTGTCGGAGGGTCAGTACTGAGGGAGCGCCGCACTGTCGGAGGGTCAGTACTGAGGGAGCGCTGCACTGTCGGAGGGTCAGTACTGAGGGAGCACTGCACTGTCGGAGGGTCAGTACTGAGGGAGCACTGCACTGTCGGAGGGTCAGTACTGAGAGAGCGCTGCACTGTCGGAGGGTCAGTACTGAGGGAGCGCTGCACTGTCGGAGGGTCAGTACTGAGGGAGTGCTGCACTGTCGGAGGGTCAGGTTTGAGGGAGTGCTGCACTGTCGGAGGGTCAGTACTGAGGGATTGCTGCACTGTCGGAGGGTCAGTACTGAGGGAGCGCTGCACTGTCGGAGGGTCAGGTTTGAGGGAGTGCTGCACTGTCGGAGGGTCAGTACTGAGGGAGTGCTGCACTGTCGGAGGGTCAGTACTGAGGGAGCGCTGCACTGTCGGAGGGTCAGTGCTGAGGGAGCGCAGCGCTGTCGGAGGGTCATTACTGAGGGAGTGCTGCACTGTCGGAGGGTCAGTACTGAGGGAGCGCTGCACTGTCGGAGGGTCAGTACTGAGGGAGCACTGCACTGTCGGAGGGTCAGTACTGTGGGAGTGCTGCACTGTTGGAGGGTCAGTACTGAGGGAGAGCTGCACTGTCGGAGGGTCAGTACTGAGGGAGTGCTGCACTGTCGGAGGGGCACTACTGAGGAAGCACTGCACTGTCGGAGAGGCACTACTGAGGGAGCGCTGCACTGTCAGAGAGTCAGTACTGAGGGAGTGCTGCACTGTCGGAGGGTCAGTACTGAGGGAGCACTGCACTGTCGGAGGGTCAGTACTGTGGGAGTGCTGCACTGTTGGAGGGTCAGTACTGAGGGAGAGCTGCACTGTCGGAGGGTCAGTACTGAGGGAGAGCTGCACTGTCGGAGGGTCAGTACTGAGGGAGCGCTGCACTGTCAAAGAGTCAGTACTGAGGGAGTGCTGCACTGTCGGAGGGTCAGTACTGAGGGAGCGCTGCACTGTCGGAGGGTCAGTACTGAGGGAGCACTGCACTGTCGGAGGGTCAGTACTGTGGGAGTGCTGCACTGTTGGAGGGTCAGTACTGAGGGAGAGCTGCACTGTCGGAGGGTCAGTACTGAGGGAGTGCTGCACTGTCGGAGGGGCACTACTGAGGGAGCACTGCACTGTCGGAGAGGCACTACTGAGGGAGCGCTGCACTGTCAGAGAGTCAGTACTGAGGGAGTGCTGCACTGTCGGAGGGCCAGTACTGAGGGAGCGCTGCACTGTCAAAGAGTCAGTACTGAGGGAGCGCTGCACTGTCGGAGGGTCAGTACTGAGGGAGTGCTGCACTGTCGGAGAGTCAGCACTGATGGAGCTCCGCACTGTCGGAGGGTCAGTACTGAGGGAGTGCTGCATTGTCGGATGGTCAGTACTGAGGGAGTGCTGCACTGTCGGAGGGTCAGTACTGAGGGAGCGCTGCACTGTCGGAGGGTCAGTACTGAGGGAGCGCTGCACTGTCGGAGGGTCAGTACTGAGGGAGCGCTGCACTGTCGGAGGGTCAGTACTGAGGGAGCGCCGCACTGTCGGAGGGTCAGTACTGAGGGAGCGCTGCACTGTCGGAGGGTCAGTACTGAGGGAGTGCTGCACTGTCGGAGGGTCAGTACTGAGGGAGCGCTGCACTGTCGGAGGGTCAGTACTGAGGGAGCGCCGCACTGTCGGAGGGTCAGTACTGAGGGAGCGCTGCACTGTCGGAGGGTCAGTACTGAGGGAGCGCCGCACTGTCGGAGGGTCAGTACTGAGGGAGTGCTGCACTGTCGGAGGGTCAGTACTGAGGGAGCGCTGCACTGTCGGTGGGTCAGTACTGAGGGAGCACTGCACTGTCGGAGGGTCAGTACTGAGGGAGTGCTGCACTGTCGGAGGGTCAGTACTGAGGGAGTGCTGCACTGTCGGAGGGTCAGTACTGAGGGAGTGCTGCACTGTCGGAGGGTCAGTACTGAGGGAGTGCTGCACTGTCGGAGGTGCCGTCTTTCAGGTGCGATATTATACCTGTCCAGAAGGGTGTAATAAATCCCATGGTACTTTTCCAAAGAGAAGCAGGAAGTTTTTCCGGTGTCCTGGCAACATTCATTCCTCAAACGACACCATCATAACAGATTAATTGGTCATTCACCTTGTTTGCAGTTCGTGGGATCTTGCTGTGCGCAGATTGATTCCGCGCCTGAACAGCAGTGACTGCACCTTAAAAGTAATCCATTAGCTGTGAAATGCTTTGGGATGTCGTGAGGATGTGAAAGGTGCTATTTAAATGCAAGCTCTCTTTCTTTTAGAATTTCATAAATATTACGATGTGCAGCCACAATGGTTGATAGTGGTTTTAATTATCTTGACAAACTAAACCCTAATTATTTTAAAGGGAGGAGAGTTAATTGAGTTTTTTTTTAACATTACGATGGGTTTTGGTGGAACGAATAGGGAAAGATTATTTCCTCTGGTTGGTGAGTCAGTGATGAGGGGGCAGAGATCTCGGAGGGTCGGAGGGCCGGAGGAGGTTACAGAGATAGGGAGGGGGCGAGGCCATGGAGGGAGGGGGGGTCTTGATAAGTACGAGATCTTGATGAAAATGGGTTTTATCAATTTTTTCCTCAAAATATTGAAAGCACATGTCACAATGATGTAAATTAAATATCAAATAGATCATTGGGTCACTTCTGGGACATCGCTGTGAGTAAAATCGCTTTGCAGCTCTCAAAAAAGAAAATAATTTAGAAATTTGGGTGTGCCATTGTTGATGGGGGAGGGGGGTTGGGGGGGGGTGGAACAATCCCTGCTCCTGAATGGGGAAGCCCAAGGAACACCCAATATTGGGCCTCGGGCCTCATTACCATCGAGCCCACGAGCTGAGGACAGTAACAGGCAGCTCGCCTGGACGATGGGGCCACTGAGACACCAACGGCGACCCTCAGGTAAGTGAGGAAGTGGGACGGGAAGAAAGTGCTGCGTGGGGGAGGGAGGGAGCGGCTGAGATCAGGCCCCTCCCCACTGGCCCCCACCCCCCCCCCACCTCCGGTAATGGCGCCAGTAGCGGCCGACGTTCTTGGAATCGGGCGGTGGGATCAGATAAGCGTATTTTGAAACTTTACCTCGTTGGTTACAGCCTAACGGACGGTCCCTTTAAGGCGCGTAGGTCTGGGTCTCCCGAGTTCAGCCTCAGGACGAACCAACTTTGCAATGGGGCCTCAGACAGGCCTTAGGGCCCTTATTCGAATGTGTATAGGGTCAAAAGCCTGTTTCAGGCGTGGGTTCTGCACCCTAATTTTTTGGGCCTTTACCAATATGGCAGGAGGCGCATTGCCGGCTCATATGAGCGCACGTTTCCTGCCCGCCATATTGGAGGTTTAGCAGACCGTTTAGCGCTCATAAAACGGGAGCTGTGCAGACGAATTTCTTGGCCATTGTTTCCCAATTCCTTTGTGTGAAGACGACAACAGAATAAACATTTGACCTTTTCTTTTCCAGGAAATGGAAGTGATTCTTGTCCGCTGACTGTGAGATATCGCAGAGCTACGCTCAATTATTCTGCTGGAGACAGTCTGACGTTGAACTGTACGATACAGTATTGTGGAACAGAAAAGCCTACGGTGCACTGGTGTAAACTCCTTTCAAACAGTTGTTGCCCACTGACTGGAGAAAACATGACACACTTGACATCTCTCAATGGCACAGAACAAACGATGCTTGTGGTTTATACAGTCTCTTCCGTTAACCTGACAGACAGTGGGACCTATCAATGTCAAGCTCAACAAGGGGTTACAGGAGCAATGGGAAACTCCATCACTGTGAATGTGTTCGGTAAGTGCTAATATTTCTGTGATCGAGGACATTCATTGACTGAAAAATTTATCCTTTGTATCAAAGTCATGTTTTATGACTGCTGTCTGGCCACCGTCTGAAACCATAGCGTCCTGTTTGACCCTGAGCTGAGCTTCTGACCACACATCCGCTCCATCACCAAGACCGCCTACCTCCGTAACATCGCCCCTGCCTCAGCTCACCTGCTGCTGAAACCCTCGTCCGTGCCTCTGTTACCTCCAGACTCGACTATTCCAGTGCTCTCCTGGCCGGCCTCCCACCGTGCACCCTCCATACACTTGAGCTCATTCCAAAAACTCTGCTGCCCATCTCCTAACTCGCACCAAGTTCCATACATCCATTACCCCCTGTGCTCGCTGACCTACACTGGCTCTCGGTCTGACAGCATCTCGATTTTAAAATTCTCATCCTCATCTTCTAATCCCTCTCCGGCCTCGCCCCTCCCTATCTCTGTCACTTCCTCTGAGATCTCTGCGCTCCTCCAATTCTGGCCTCTTGCACATCCCTGATTTTAATCGCTCCACCATTGGCGGCCGTGCCTTCAGCTGCCTGGGCCCTAAGTTCTGGAATTCCCTCCCTGAACCTCTCCGCCTCTCTCTCCTCCTTTAAGATGCTCCTTAAAACCTCCCTCTTTGACCAAGCTTTTGGTCACCTGTCCTAATATCTCCTTATGTGGCTTGGTGTCAAATTTTGTTTGATAATCGTTCCTGTGAAGCGCCTTGGGATGTTTTACTGCGTTAAAGACGCTATATAAATGCAAGTTGTTGTTGCTGTTGACTGAGCCACTTTTTGATGTAATTATTTTCAGATGAAGAGCAGATTCCCTGATTCAATTTAAGTTCACAGTTTAATCTCATTATTATAGAATCTGTCGGTACAAAAATGTATTGCTCCAACCTTCTTTCCTTGAACTTTTTTTAAGACTCTTTGTTTCTCCTTTAATTTTTCCACTGATTTTCTCCCTTCATCCTTCCTCTCCTGAAGCTGAGGGCCCTTTGCTGGGCTCCAGGCCCCCAGCTGCTGGTAGCCACTTTGGGCATCTTCTTATCTGTGTCCATTCTTCATCTGTAAGATTGGACATTCAATCTCCAAAATTGCAAGACTTTTCTCCCAGTGGGGTTCCGATCGACGGATCAGAAAGAAAGAATTTGCATTTATATAGCGCCTTTCACAACCTCAGGACGGCTCAAAGCGCTTTACAGTCAATAAAGTACTTTTTGAAGTGTCGTCACTGTTGTAAGAGGTGATCTCATTGAAACATATAAGATTCTGAGGGGGCTTGACAGGGTAGATACTGAGAGGTTGTTTCCCCTGGCTGGAGAGTCTAGAACTGGGGGTTATAGTCACAGGATAAGGGGTCGGCCATTTAAGACTGAGATGAGAAGGAATTTTTTCACTCAGAGGGTTGTGAATCTTTGGAATTCTCTACCCCAGAGGGCTGTGGATGCTGAGTCATTGAATATATTCAAGACTGAGATCGATAGATTTTTGGACTCTAGGGGAATCAAGGGATGTGGGGATCGGGCGGGAAATGGAGTTGAGGTCGAAGATCAGCCATGATCCGATTAAATGGCGGAGCAGGCTCGAGGGATCATATGGCCTACTCCTGCTCCTATTTCTTATGTAATATCTTGCTGTGCCAATTTGCGCACAGCAAGGTCTCACAGGCAGCAAGGAGATAATGACCAGATAATCTCTTTTATCGGTTGATGGATGAATATTGGCCAGGACACCAGGGAGAACTCCCCTGCTCTTCTTCGAAATAGTGGCCATGGGATCTTTTACATCCACTTGAGAGGGCAGACGGGGCCTCGGTTTAACATCTCATCCAAAAGACGGCACCTCCAACAGTGCAGCACTCCCTCAGAACTGCACTGGGAGTGTCGGCCCGGATTACAGGCTCAAGTCTGGGGAGTGGGACTCGAACCCACAACCTTCCGACTTAGAGGTGAGAGTGCGACCCACTGTGCCACAGCTGATACTGTAAACGGAGGAGCTTTATCTGGATGGGCGGCTTGTGGCAAAATGAAGCCTTCTTATCTTTGTTAGATCATTCTGTAGAGGGGCTTTGCTGGGGACTGAGAGGGAGAACAGCCTTGTGCTGCCTTCAGAAAGGATCCAATGATCTAGAAAATGCTGATAGCACCAGTGTTGGTGTCGGGGACCTTGAAGGCTCCTGACTTGACCTGTGCTACCAGGATGAGAAACCGTTTACTCCCACATCGGCCGAGAAGCTGTCTTCAGGATTGAGGCTTGAAAGCAGAAAGTCTCCTGTCGGCTGCCAATGAGGGCAGGAAATGAGAGATTTCTCCTCATGGGGACAAAAATGAAAAGAGCTTCTCTCCCTGCTCCATGTAAACTTTCGATTTCAATAGTTTCTTGTAATCTGTCCTTTTCTTGTTTCTCTTCCTGTATTTCTATCCTCTAATCCCCTTATTGTTACATCAGAATGGATTCTTTATATGATGCTAAACCAGGTGATCTCACAATGAGTGTTACTCAGATGTTGGCCAGTCACAGCCACAGAATATTAAAGTAACTATGGACGAGGGTCCAGACTAATTCAGATTTGGAGGTTCAGATTTATCAACAAAGGATCTAAAATTTGGATCCTTGAATGCCAAAGTCAAAACTTTGAGTCTGTACCCATGCTCGTTTCTGCGGGCAAACCATCTGGTGCAGAGGTGAGATTGTTTTTCTATCATCATTCTTCGGGTTGTGGTTGTCGCTGGCAAGGCCAGCATTTACCTAGTTACCCCTTTGAGAAGGTGCAGTTGGACCTTTTTCTTGAACCGCTGCAGTCCGTGTGGTGAAGGTTCTCCCACAGTGCCGTTAGGAAGGGAGTTGCAGGATTTTGACACAGTGACGATGAAGGAACGGCGATATATTTCCAAGTCGGGACGGTGTGTGACTTGGAGGGGAACGTGCAGGTGGTGTTGTTCCCATGTACCTGCTGCCGTTGTCCTTCTAGGTGGTAGAGGTCGCGGCTTTGGGAGGTGCTGTCGAAGAAGCCTTGGCGAGTTGCTGCAGTGCATCCTGTGGATGGTACACACTGCAGCCACAGTGCGCCGGTGGTGAAGGGAGTGAATGTTTAGGGTGGTGGATGGGGTGCCAATTGTAAAGTGAATTCAGAATCAACATCTTTGGTTTATTTACATTATTGGTCTTCCCAAACTCCTGATTAACTCCAGATGTTGCTGTGCTGTATAAATGTTGCTTGCATGGTCATGACACATCTCCTATAACCAGCTTGCTTATCTGGCTTTGTGTTCAGGAGCTGGGATCAGGTCGACGCAGGCCTGCCTAGAGGCAGCGGTGAAAAAGGGGAAAGATTTATCATATCCCACATCCCGAGATAATCTTTTTGAAACTATATTTATCTGTTTCTCTAGAATCAAAGGAGCAATCTGATTGGATCAGCACCACTGGTGAGTCCTTAGCTGCTTGGTCTTAGCGGTAACAACGTAAGATGATTTCTGTACTTTTTTCTTCTCCTTCTTTGCTAAGACAGTAACAATCCCTGGCTAGTTTACAGTGAGAAGCATATGAATTGTTTACTCATTGAAAGGATCTTCTGGCCGCTATCACTTACTCTGAATATTTAGGATTCTCATTAAAGGAGACATCGACCATGTCACCTTCATCTTCATCTCAATCCACACTGTCATCAGCGCTAGACGCTGTCTCCATTGTTAATGGCTGTGTGCTCTGCTGCTTAGCAACGTAAAAACAATAATCTGATGTAACCAGCAATGGCCTTTATCTCAAGGGGTCTGGAATACAAGGGGTGGAAGTTATGTTACAGATTATATAAAGCTCTGGTCAGACCCCATCTGGAGACTGTGATCAGTTCTGGGCAGCGCACCTCAGGAAGGATATATTGGCCTTGGAGGGGGTGCAGCGCAGATTCACCAGAATGATACCGGGGATAAAACGATTAAATTATGAGTACAAGTTGCATAGACTGGGCTTGTATTCCCTCGAGTATAGAAGATTAAGGGGTGATCTAATTGAGGTGTTTAAGGTGATTAAAGGGTTTGATTGGGTAGAGAGAGAGAAACTATTTCCTCAGGTGGGGGAGTGCAGAACAAGGGGGCAGAACCTTAAAATTAGAGCCAGGCCGTTCAGGGGTGATGTCAGGAAGCGTTTCCTACATTACAACAGTGACTGCTGTCCCATGATTTGAGTTAAAGCCCTGAAATTGTGAGACTCAGCCCCCAGCATGGAGTCACACTCGAAGGGAGCACGGATCGGAGAATAGGGTGTGGAGGTCAGCACACTCAGCTCACGATGCTCTGGATTTGCTGGCCATTAAAATCGACGGGTCACTAATGGACCACACCATCACCTCCAATCATAGATACGAGCTTCTGTCACGCGAAGCATTGTTTCGAGGCTGCTAAATTGCACGATGGAACTTACCATTTATTCTCACATTGCGTCTCCTCTCAAACTCTTTTGCAATTCTGCCTTTCCTCTCATGCACACACTCAAGTCAGGATGTGGTCAAAACTTTGAGTCATTTTGACTGAATCCCTTGGGTAGAAGTTCTGCTCCTTTCCTGCCGGTGTATTTGATGCCAGTGTAAAACCGTTCATTTTGAAAAGGCTACGACTTGTCGAAAATAAACGCACCCAGGAAATGTAGAATGTATTGAGAATTCAGGCGGGTTGGAATTTCTGCGCGTCTGCTGGCATTGAAGCGTAATTTGTGTGGCTCTTGCAGGGAGCTTCGCTCACCGGGAGCACGGATCGAATACGAGCAGGAGGTCCCGGTGAGACCCGGTGAGCTCAGCACCCAATTTCCAATATTTTTACTCCCTTTTATTTTCAGGACTAAAACTGTATCACTAAATCGAGATTAAGTGGGATGGTTTCTTATCAGAATTTAGCCGTGGCAACTATTCGAAGGAGAGCAGGGGGAGTTCTCCCCGGTGTCCTGGCCAACATTTATCCCTCAACCAACATCATTAAAAAACAGATTATCTGATCGTTTATCACGTTGCTGTTTGTGGGATCTTGCTGTGCGCAAATTGGCTGCCGCGTTTCCTACATTACAACAGTGACTACACTTCAAAAGTACTTCATTGGCTGTAAAGCGCTTTGGGATGTCCCGAGGAGGTGAAAGGCGCTATATAAATGCAAATCTTTCCCTCTTTCTCAGTGACAATGTTTTGAAATGGGGCCCAGAATGTCTGTGTTCTCAGCACAATGTAAGTCGTGTGCCGTGCTGTAAACTTTGTACGTTTTGTGTTTTGCAGTGACTGCAACGGGCTCCACGATGAAGGAATCAAACCTTATCACTACCCCTGTTTGGGTTTTTTACAGTATAATTGTCGTGGGGATTGTGGGTGCTGCCCTATTTCTTGTAATGATCACATACTTTTGCATCAGAAACTTTAACGGTGAGTGACCCACATCACCGGCATTACCTCCGTTTTTCATTTTAATGACAACTTTATTTTCGAGTGCGCTTCCCTCTTGAGTTGATGCCTAACCGACCTTTTCAACACTTTTCTAGAACCCCTTGAACCGTTGGAACGCAACGACAACAGTCGAAGGAACGAATGCAATGTGAGTCTCTGCTCCTTAATTATTTCAGAGAGAGGGTGTAGTCCTGAAAGTCGAGGCGATGTACTGCTTCCTCTTCTGCCGTGCTCCACACGCAGAATTATAGAATCGTAGAGCACAGAAGGAGGCCATTCGGCCCATCGTGCCTGTGTTGGATCTTTGAAAGAGCTATCCAATTAGTCCAACTCCCCTGCTCTTTCCCCAGAGCCCTGCAAATTTCTCCTTTTCAAGTATTTATCCGATTCCCTTTTGAAAGTTATTATTGAATCTGCTTCCACCGCCCTTTCAGGCAGCGCATTCCAGATCATCACAACTCGTTGCGTAAAAAAAATCTCTCCTCATCTCCCCCCTGGCTTTTTTGCCAATTACCTTAAATCTGTGTCCTCTGGTTACCGACCCTCCTGCCACTGGAAACAGTTTCTCTTTATTTACTCTATCAAAACCCTTCAATTTTGAACACCTCTATTAAATCTCCCCTTAACCTTCTCTGCTCCAAGGAGAACAATCCCAGCTTCTCCAGTCTCTCCACCTAACTGAAGTTCCTCATCCCTGGTACCATTCTAGTAAACCTCCTCTGCACCCTCTCCAAGGCCTTGACATCCTTCCTAAAGTGCGGTGCCCAGAATTGGACACAATACTCCAGCTGAGACCTAAACAGGGATTTATAAAGGTTATTAAGCCCTCAAAAAGGGAGAAATCACAAGGGGGGTCATTTTGACTTTGGACGATCATGTCAATTGTCCAATATCAGCTCAGCCTCCCGTTAAACACCTCTCCACTATTGTCTAAAGTCAAAATTACCACCCAAGGACTTTTCCTCCTTAAGATGTCTTGACGTGATTTCCTACTCCAAGACCATCTACTTCCATCTCCATAATATCGCCCCATCTCCACCCTTGCCTCAGCCCATCTGCTGCTGAAACCCTCATCCGTGCCTTTGTTACCTCCAGACTCGACTATTCCAGTGCTCTCCTGGCCGGCCTCTCATCTCCCACCCTCCGTCAATTTGAACTCAGCCAAAACTCTGCTGCCCGTATCCTAACTCGCACCGAGTCCCGTTCACCCATCACCCCCTGCGCTCGCTGACCTACATTGGCTCCCGGTCTGGCAACGCCTCGATTTTAAAATTCTCATCCTTGTGTTCAAATCCCTCCACGGCCTCGCCCCCTCCCTATCTCTGTAACCTCCTCCATTCCTACAACCCTCCGAGATCTCTGCGCTCCCCCAATTCTCGATTCTTGCGCATCCCTGATTTCCTTCGCTCCGCCATTGGCGGCCGTGCCTTCAGCTGCCTCGGCCCTAAACTGTGGAATTCCCTCCCTAAACCCCTCCGCCTCTCTCTCCTCCTTTCAGACGCTGCTTAAAACCCACCTCTTTGACCAAACTTTTGATCACCTGTCCTAATATCTCCTTATGTGGCTCGGTGTCAAATTTTGTTTGATAATCGCTCCTGTGAAGCCCCTTGGGACGTTTTACTACTTTAAAGGCGCTATATAAATGCAAGTTGTTGATGTTGCTGCACAAACACCACAAACTCCTTTCTCATGGTCGGCCTCCGTTTTAGGAATGTTTTTGCGGGCGGGTTTAGCAATAACCTTCCCACAGTGTGATCTTTATTTAGTCTCGCTGAAGGTGTTTTATTTCATCCATTTCTCCTTGCTCGTTTATTTCACAGCTCAAAGTATTTGCCCCAGTTATTCTCAGGCCTGCATCTACTCTGCAGGTTATGCACCAATCAGAGGCCTCTGCGGCCTCGCACCCGTGCTAAAATTGCGGGGGGGTGGGGTTAAGATCTAAACTGACCCCATAAAGGAAAGACTCCAATGCTGCCTCACTTCCTTCAATGCACTTCAGTTGGACATTGGTACAGAGAGCAGAGGGTTTTCGGTCCCGATTATAACTCCCTCCCACCTGACGCAAACAGGGCAGGGGGAGGGCAGTTAAACTAAAGGCAGCAACTTACCCCCTCTTATCCCACCGCCTTCCCAACGTGTCCCGATATTAATTTGCTCCTTTGAGCAGGCTCCTTTACGCAGACTGGGTCCTGATGCTGTCATCTCCGTCAGACCAAACCTGTCCCGAGGGCGATCGCAGGCCAGGTCAGCAACGATATTGGAGTTGTTGACCAATCACAGCAATCAATCTCTATCAATGAGTCTCCAACAGACCCAGACATGAGGCGAGGAAAACCCCCAGTGGGGGAGAGATTTGGGATCCATAGGCCCAAAGTCATCTCTTCCTCCCGAGCCTGTTGCACTCACCGCACGTCATGTCTCAAACTCCATCTGGCCACTCAGCTCTCCTTTTGTCTTTAGCGCATCCCCAACACGCTCACCTTCCAGGAAACGCACAGAGTGAAAAAGGCATGCGTTCCTGGGAGACCGCGAGAGAGGGAGAGAAGTCTTAAACTCCCACTGACTGGTGTGGCCGGTGCAACGAGAGTTCCTTCACCTCAAGATCTTCTTCACAAATAAAATATTAAACTAAAAGAACCGCACACATAAGGGTCAATTCATCAATCCAATGCTCCCAGTGAGGAGTCACACTTGATGGGAGCGTGGGTTGGTAATGGGGCTACAACTGAGAGGCTGACTCACCTCCTTGTACTCTCCTGGCGTGCTACCCCATAATTACGTTCGAGCAGTGACACCTCACTGGATGAATTATTGTCCTAGTCCATTAAAATTATGCACTAGAGAAGGTGCAAAAAAGGATGATACCAGAACCGAGAGGTTATACCTATCAGGAAAGACTGAACAGGCTGGGGCTCTTTTCTCCGGAAAAGAGAAGGCTGAGGGGGGGGGACCTGATAAAATTATGAAAGGGTTTGATAGGGTAGACGTGGAGAAGATATTTCCACTTGTGGGGGAATCCAAAACTAGGGGTCATCAATATAAGACGGTCACCAATAAATCCATAAAGAATTCGGGAGAGACTTCTTTACCCAGAGAGTGGTGAGAATGTGGAACTCGTTACCACAAGGAGTAGTTGAGGTGAATAGAATAGATGGATTTAAGGGGAAGCTGGATAAACACATGAGGGAGAAAGGAATAGAAGGATATGCTGATGGGCTGAGATGAAGTAGGGAGGGAGGAGGCTCATGTGGAGCATAAACACCAGCATGGACCAGTTGGGCCGAATGGCCTGTTTCTGTGCTGTAAATTCTATGTAAAAAATAATAATAATATGGGAGGAGAACTGTCTAGGAAATGGTTTTGCACATCATCTTAAATTGGGTTTGATCCCACTGGAGTTGATCTTGAGTGACTCTTACTTGCGAGGTAAAACATGATTTACATGCACTATGTGCCTTGCATTTATTTCTCAGTGTGAGATATTCCCTCAGTGCAAATACTGAGGCAATAAACATAGAATCATAGAAAGGTTACAGCACGGAAGGAGGCCATTCGGCCCATCGAGTCCATGTCGGCTGTATGCAAGAGCAATCCAGCTGGTCCCACTCCCCATAGCCCTGCAAATTTTTTCCTTTCAAGTACTTATCCAGTTCCCTTTTGAAGGCCATGATTGAATCTGCCTCCACCACTCCCTCAGGCAGTGCATTCCAGATCCTAACCACTCGCTGTGTAAAAAAGTTTTTCCTCATGTCACCTTTGGTTCTTTTGCCAATCACCTTAAATCTATGTCCTCTGGTTCTTGACCCTTCCGCTAATAGGAGCTGTTTCTCTCTATCTACTCTGTCTAGACCCGTCATGATTTTGAACACCTCTATCAAATCTCCTCGCGACCATCTCTGTTCCAAGGAGAACAACCCCAGCCTCTCCAGTCTATCCACGTAACTAAAGTCCCTCAACCTTAGGATCATTCTAGTAAATGTCTTCTGCACCCTCTCTAAGGCCTTCACATCTTTCCTAAAGTGCGGTGCCCAGAACTGGACACAATACTCCAGTCGTGGTCGAACCAGTGTTTTATAAAGGTTCATCATGACTTCCTTGCTTTTGTACTCTATGCCTCTATTTATAAAGCCCAGGATCTCGTATGCTTGAGAAAGTGTGAGACCGTTACAGGCTTTAGCAAACTGCAAAAGAGTTCTAGCCTGAGGCAAAGCAAGTGCAGATAGGGGCTCCCACAGGCCAAAGCCTCATTCATTATTGCTATTACATCACGACTATTAATATTTAAAATAATTTTTTATAAATTTGTTTGCAGTTCCATCGTTGCCAATCTGAGGCAGAGCAATGAGAGAGGTTCAGAGACTGAAACAGTGCATCTATCAGGTCTTTGACAATAGCGTTGAGCCGTTTAGATACTTACTTATAGTCTTAGTCATAATCTTAGTTGTTTCGGTGAAACTTTTAACTAGACTGACTGGAGCAGGATTAGACCGATTTACAGAGCTCCCTCTGAAGAGATGCTTGAGAAGGTCAGGCCTGCTCTTCACTGGGAGCTCAGAAGGTTAAGGGGTGACCTGGTGGAGGTCCTCAAGATTATGAAGGGTTATGGTGACAAGGGGGCACCAACTGAAGATAATCACAAAAGGAATTGAAGGGGACATTTAAAAAAATGTCTTGACACACAGGGTGGTCAGAACATGGAATTCTCTGCCACAAACTGTTCTCGAACTGGAATCATAGAATCATAGAGTTATACAGCACGGATAGAGGCCCTTCGGCCCATCGTGTCCGCGCCGGCCATCAGCCCTGTCTACTCCAATCCCATATTCCAGCATTTGGTCCGTAGCCTTGTATGCTATGGCATTTCAAGTGCTCATCCAAATGCTTCTTGAATGTTGTGAGGGTTCCTGCCTCCACAACCCTTTCAGGCAGTGAGTTCCAGACTCCAACCACCCTCTGGGTGAAAAAGTTCTTTCTCAAATCCCCTCTAAACCTCCCGCCTTTTACCTTGAATCTATGTCCCCTTGTTGTAGAACCCTCAACGAAGGGAAAAAGCTCCTTAGTATCCATCCTATCTGTGCCCCTCATAATTTTGTACACCTCAATCATGTCCCCCCTCAGCCTCCTCTGCTCCAAGGAAAACAAACCCAATCTTCCCAGTCTCTCTTCATAGCTGAAGCGCTCCAGCCCTGGTAACATCCTGGTGAATCTCCTCTGCACCCTCTCCAAAGCGATCACATCCTTCCTCATTTTCAAGCAACTATCTGATTCCTTTAAATGGGAATCAGATAGTTGCTTGAAAATGAGGAATCTTAAAGGGGACGGGGAGCGAGCAGGAGAGTGGGATTGGCCTAGGTAGCTGCTGTCTGCCTTGGCTCAGTGGGTCGCACTCCTGCCTCTGAGTCAGCAGGTTTGTGGTGTTCGAGTCCCACTCCAGACACTTCTGCTGCTGTGTTTTCATCATCGTCTTATAGAACTCCCTGCACCCCAGACAGGAGGTACTTCACCAAACACCACACCTCAAACAAGAATAAGGCTCTCAATTGGCCAGGTAAATAGGTAGTCGTCTGGCCATTATTGTTAATAAGCAACAGAGTCACTAAAACAGATTATCCGGGTCATTATCATATTGCTGTTTGTGGGATCTTGCTGTGCGCAGATTGGCTGCTGCGTTTCCAACATTACAACAGTGACTACACTTCAAAAGGTACTTCATTGGCTGTAAAGCGCTTTGGGACGTCCTGAGGTCGTGAAAGGTGCCGTATAAAATGCAAGTCCTTTCTTTATAAATATCTGTCCACCAAAAAAGTTGGAAGGTTGTAGGGTTGAGAACGGACACAGGGCGTCAACAGTCCCACACTGTGCTGGTGGCTGTGTCCCTTTTGATGAAATGAAGAATCTCTCCTGCGAAAGGCAGGTGGTCAAGTGGAATGAAGTGGTTGGTGATGTTACTTTAGAGTTTTACTGAATTACCTTCGCCAGAAACATCACGGGTTTTTGCCTCGTTGGAACTTTTAGCGGATGTCCTCAGGACAGCCCAGCGCTGTGCCCGCTCTTTGGGAGGAAACAGCCTTGACGGGTTGGACAGCCTTCTCTCCATTTCATATTCTTTACCTTCTTCACACAAAGGGGAGTGGAAATCTGGAACTCTCTCCTCCAGAAAGCTGTTGAGGCTGGAGGGTCAATTGAAAATTTCATAACTGAGAGTGATAGATTTTTGTTGGGTAAGGGGATTAAGGGTTAGGGAACCAAGGCGGTTTTATGGAGTTAAGATACAGATCAGCGGTGATCTTAATTGAATGGCGGAACAGGCTTGAGGGGCTGAATGGCCTCCTCCTGTTCCTATATTCCTACGTTCCCACACTTTCTGAAACAGGTTTGAGATATATATAAAACATGATTTTAGTACAAAACGGTAATGCAGCAAACTAAAAGTAGAGCACTAAAAGAGGTGGCCATGGAAATAGTGGATGCATTAGTTGTCATCATCCAAAATTCTATAGATTATGGAACAGTTCCTGCAGATTGGAGGGTGGCAAATGTAACCCCACTATTTAAAAAAGGAGGGAGAGAGAAAACAGGGAACTACAGACCGGTTAGCCTAACATCAGTAGTAGGGAAAATGCTGGAGTCTATTATAAAGGATGTGATAACAGAACACTTAGAAAAAGGTTCTGCCAGGACCACTCGGCTCCAGACCTCATTACAGCCTTGGTCCAAACATGGACACAAGAGCTGAATTCCAGAGGTGAGGTGAGAGTGACTGCCCTTGACCACAAGGCAGCATTTGACCGAGTGTGGCACCAAGGAGCCCTAGTAAAACTGAAGTCAATGGGAATCAGGGGGAAAACTCTTCAGTGGCAGGAGTCGTACCTAGCACAAAGGAAGATGGTAGCGGTTGTTGGAGGCCAATCATCTCAGCCCCAGGACATTGCTGCAGGAGTTCTTCAGGGAAGTGTCTTAGGCCCAACCATCTTCAGCTGCTTCATCAATGACCTTCCCTCCATCATAAGGTCAGAAATGGGGATGTTCGCTGATGATTGCACAGTGTTCAGTTCCATTCGCAACCCCTCAAATAATGAAGCAGTCCGAGCCCGCATGCAGCAAGACCTGGACAACATCCAGGCTTGGGCTGATAAGTGGCAAGTAACATTTGCGCCAGACAAGTGCCAGGCAATGACCATCTCCAACAAGAGAATGTCTAACCACCTCCCCTTGACATTCAACAGCATTACCATTGCCGAATCCCCACCATCAACATCCTGGGGGTCACCATTGACCAGAAACTTAACTGGACCAGCCACATAAATACTGTGGCTACAAGAGCAGGTCAGAGGCTGGGTTTTCTGTGGCGAGAGACTCACCTCCTGACTCCCCAAAGCCTTTCCACCATCTACAAGGCACAAGTCAGGAGTGTGATGGAATACTCTCCACTTGCCTGGATGAGTGCAGCTCCAACAACACTCAAGAAGCTCGACACCATCCAGGATAAAGCAGCCCACTTGATTGGCACCCCATCCACCACCCTAAACATTCACTCCCTTCACCACCGGCGCACTGTGGCTGCAGTGTGTACCATCCACAGGATGCACTGCAGCAACTCGCCAAGGCTTCTTCGACAGCACCTCCCAAACCCGTGACCTCTACCACCTAGAAGGACAAGAGCAGCAGGCACATGGGAACAACACCACCTGCACGTTCCCCTCCAAGTCACACACCATCCCGACTTGGAAATATATCGCCGTTCCTTCATCATCGCTGGGTCAAAATCCTGGAACTCCCTTCCTAACAGCACTGTGGGAGAACCGTCACCACACGGACTGCAGCGGTTCAAGAAGGCGGCTCACCACCACCTTCTCAAGGGCAATTAGGGATGGACAATAAATGCCGGCCTCGCCAGCGACGCCCACATCCCATGAACAAATTTTTTTTTAAATCAATGGGATTAGACAAAGTCAACATGGGTTTATGAAAGGGAAATCATGTTTGACAAACCTACTGGAGTTTGTTTAAGGATGTAACTCATAGAATAGATAAGGGAGAACCAGTGGATGTGGTTTATTTGGATTTTCAGAAGGCCTTTGATAAAGTCCCACATAAGAGGTTAGTGTGCAAAGTTAAAGCACATGGGATTGGCGGTAATATACTGGCATGGATTGAAAATTGGTTAACAGACAGGAAACAGAGAGTAGGAATAAATGGATCTTTTTCGGGGTGGCAGGCAGTGACTAGTGGGGTACCGCAGGGATCAGTGCTTGGGCCTCAGCTATTCACAATATATATCAATGATTTGGATGAGGGAACCAAATGTAATATTTCCAAGTTTGCTGACGACACAAAACTAGGTGGGATTGTGAGTTGTGAGGAGGATGCAAAGAGGCTTCAAGGCGATTTAGACAAGTTGAGTGAGTGGGCAAATACATGGCAGATGCTGTATAACATGGATAAATGTGAAGTTGTCCACTTTGGAAGGAAAAACAGAAAGGCAGAGTATTGTTTAAATGGTGAGAGATTGGGGAATGTTGATGTACAAAGGGACCTGGGTGTCCTTGTACACCAGTCACTGAAAGCAAACATGCAGGTTTTTTCCTATTCGTTCATTGGATGTGGGCATCGCTGGCGAGGCCGGCATTTATTGCCCATCCCCAATTGCCCTTGAGAAGGTGGTAGTGAGCCGCCTTCTTGAACCGCTGCAGTCCGTGTGCTGAAGGTTCTCCCACAGTGCTGTTAGGAAGGGAGTTCCAGGATTTTGACCCAGCGACGATGAAGGAACGGCCGATATATTTCCAAGTCGGGATGGTGTGTGACTTGGAGGGGAACATGCAGGCGGTGTTGTTCCCATATGCCTGCTGCTCTTGTCCTTCTAGGTGGTAGAGGTCACGGGTTTTGGAGGTGCTGTTGAAGAAACCTTGGCGAGTTGCTGCAGTGCATCCTGTGGATGGTACACACTGCAGCCACCAGGTGCAGCAAGCAGTTAGGAAGGTAAATAGTATGTTGGCCTTCATTGCAAGAGGATTTGAGTACAGGAGCAAGGAGTACTGCAGTTATACAGGGTCTTGGTGAGACCACACCTGGATTGTGTGCAGTTTTGGTCTCCTTTCCTAAGAAAGGATATACTTGCCATAGAGGGAGTGCAGCGAAGGTTCACCAGACTGATTCCTGGGATGGCAGGACTGTCGTATGAGGAGAGATTGGGTCGACTCGGCCTGTATTCACTCGAGTTTAGAAGAATGAGAGGGGATCTCAGTGAAACATATAAAATTCTGACAGGGCTTGACAGACTGGATGCAGGGAGGATGTTTCCCCTGGCTGGGGGGGGTCACAGTCTCAGGATACGGGGTAGGATATTTAGGACTGAGATGAAGAGAAAATTCTTCACTCAGAGGGTGGTGAACCTGTGGAATTCTCTACCACAGGAGGCTGTGGAGGCCAAGTCACTGAATATATTTAAGAAGGAGCTAGATAGATTTCTAGACACAAAAGGCATCAAGGGGTATGGGGAGAGAGCGGGAATATGGTATTGAGATAGAGGATCAGCCATGATCATATTGAATGGCGGAGCAGGCTCGAAGGGCCGAATGGCCTACTCCTGCTCCTATTTTCTATGTTTCTATATTTCTAAACCTTTCTTATTATTCCATCTGTTGTGAAACAAAGCATTTATTATTGTACTAAAGAGTTTTCATTCTGTGACTAAACATATCTGTTTAAAAAAAACTCATTTTCTTTTCTTCATTTTAAGGCTATGACCGAAATTAATGGAAAATCTACAATCTACGAAAATGCGAACACCTGTTCGGACGGCATTGGCTCTGCGATTCCCAATCCTTTCCCTGCTAATTCTTCCAATTCTCCTGGAAGTGACAACGATGATGCTTGCCCCTCCGACACTTCTCCGCACGATTCCATTATTTATGCTTCACTGAACCAGTCCATTTTACGCAGAAAACCATCAGTCATTCTCCCTAATGAAGAGGACACGGAATATGCTGCCATAAATATTAAAATTTAAAATGAATGTTTAGGGGGGAAGAAAGAAAGAGGAGGATGAAGGATGCTCTTTTCTGCTACTTCTTTTAGACTTACTCTGCCTTTGAACAGACTATTTCTACAGGTGTTTCACACCGTGTGATAACTTATTTGGTCAGCGCTGTGGTGTTAAGGATTTATAAAGGGCTTCCAGTTATGGTGGCCTGGTGGCAAACGGCAGATTTGATTGTGAAGAGTGCAGTTGTTCCCTCACCATCACTCCTACCGATTCTAACACTGAGCGAGAGGGGGAACTTTTGCTGCACTGACTTCAGGCCACAACAAAGAGACTAATTCGCAGACACTGCTTTCACAGGACTAATGGCGCGTGTCAGAGGCCGTTGATATATTTTATGTTTTTAATAAATTCGGCAATGAATATACACGGGACTTCTTAACATGTGACTTTGTCTTTTGTAAAATGTAATCAATTTGTTACAAGAAGAATGATTTTCATCTGCCTGTGCTAAATTTGGACTTCTAGAAAAATTATTTAACAAATGCATTTTAAAAACAAATATTTTTAATGAATAATATTAAACGAATGATTCTTAAGAGAAAGAAATGACACTGTGTTAAATAGAAGTAATTTTTTTGGGTCTTCACAAAATAGATTACAAAGAATTGTAGAATGATACAGCGCAGAAGGAGGCCATTGGGTCCATCGTGCCTGTGCTGGCTCTTTGAAAGAGCTATCCAATTAGTCCCACTCCCCTGCCCTTTCCCCATAGCCCCTGCAAATTTCTCCTTTTCGAAGACTTCAGAATGCTGAAAGTATTGATGTTCAAAGTGGAGTATTTGTAAACCAAGTGACTCTTCCTGCACAGGTGGCGATTGTGATTCCACGATGAGGGGCTCCCAGCCCTCCAATTGGAGGATTGCCCCCCTCAGCATTTTCCTTTTAACGACTGTACTGCTGTTGAGAATTAGCCTGGTCCGGGCAAAAGGTTTCACTTAAGCCACGGCCAACATTTCAACCAGCTGAAAGGCCACAATTATAGAAAAATTATTGGCCTTGTTATGATTTGAAAGAAACCTGACGAATTCTCATCCTTGTGTTCAAATCCCTCCGTGGCCTCGCCCCTCCCTATCTCTGTAACCTCCTCCAGCCCTACAACCCTCCGAGATCTCTGCGCTCCTCGAATTCTGGCCTCTTGCGCATCCCCGATTTTCATCGCTCCACCATTGGCGGCCGTGCCTTCAGCTGCCTGGGCCCTAAGCTCTGGAATTCCCTCCCTAAACCTCTCCACCTCTCTCTCCTCCTTTAAGACACTCCTTAAAACCCACCTCTTTGATCAAGCTTTTGGTCACCTGTCCTAATATCTCCTTATGTGGCTCGGTGTCAAATTTTGTTTGATAATCGCTCCTGTGAAGTTCTTGGGATGTTTTACTACATTAAAGGCGCTATATAAATGCAAGCTGCAGAGAGTTGATAAGTAGACACTCAGCTGATGGTTGAAATAGGAACACAGGAATAGGAGGAAGTCATTCAGCCCCTTGAGCCTGTTCCGTCATTCAATTAGATCATGGCCGATCTGTATCTTAACTTCATTTACCTGCCTTGGTTTCGTAACCCTTAATCCCCTCACCCAACAAAAATCTATCCATCTCAGTTTTGAAATTTTCAATTGACCCCCAGCTTCAACAGCTTTTTGGGGGAGAGAGTTCCAGATTTGCACTCCCCTTTGTGTGAAGAAGTGCTTCCTGACATCACCCCTGAACGGCCTGGCTCTAATTTTAAGGTTCTGCCCCCTTGTTCTGGACTCCCCCCACCAGAGGAAATAGTTTCTCTCTATCAACCCTATCAAATCCTTTAATCATCTTAAACACCTCAATTAGATCACCCATTAATCTTCTATACTCGAGGGAATACAAGCCCAGTCTGTGCAACCTGCCCTCATAATTTAACCCTTTTAGCCCCGGTATCATTCTGGTGAATCTGTGCTGCACTGTTCGCAGTGAGTGTGGACCACACTGCAGAGGCGGCTCTCAAGAAGGAAAGTTACCTGAATCTGCACTACAAACTAATTGGTCCCATCAGGGCCAAAGAACGCCAGTTTTAGTGATATTCAACATTCACGCCATTACTGGGCAGAAAGAATATTGTTTTGTGGTTTTACAACTTGCAAATTGCAGTGTCAGCCACGGCTCACTGGGTAACCTCTCGCCTCCGATTCAGAAGGTCATGGGTTCATAATCCCACTCCACAAAGACTTGAGCAAACAATCCAGGCCGACACTCCGAGAGCAGTACAGAGGGAGCGCCGCACTGTCGGAGGGTCGGTACTGAGGGAGCGCCGCACTGTCGGAGGGTCGGTACTGAGGGAGCGCCGCACTGTCGGAGGGTCGGTACTGAGGGAGCGCCGCACTGTCGGAGGGTCGGTACTGAGGGAGCGCCGCACTGTCGGAGGGTCGGTACTGAGGGAGCGCCGCACTGTCGGAGGGTCGGTACTGAGGGAGCGCCGCACTGTCGGAGGGTCGGTACTGAGGGAGGGCCGTACTGTCGGAGGGTCGGTACTGAGGGAGCGCCGCACTGTCGGAGGGTCGGTACTGAGGGAGCGCCGCACTGTCGGAGGGACGGTACTGAGGGAGCGCCGCACTGTCGGAGGGTCAGTACTGAGAGAGCGCTGCACTGTCGGAGGGTCGGTACTGAGGGAGCGCCGCACTGTCGGAGGGACGGTACTGAGGGAGCGCCGCACTGTCGGAGGGTCAGTACTGAGGGAGCGCCGCACTGTCGGAGGGTCAGTACTGAGAGAGCGCTGCACTGTCGGAGGGTCGGTACTGAGGGAGCGCCGCGCTGTCGGAGGGACGGTACTGAGGGAGCGCCGCACTGTCGGAGGGTCAGTACTGAGGGAGCGCCGCACTGTCGGAGGTGGCGTCTTTTGGATGAGATGTTAAACCGAGGCCCTGTCTGCCCTCTCAGCTGGATGTAAAAGATCCCATGGGATGATTGGAAGAAGAGCAGGGGGAGTTCTCCCCGGTGTCCTGGCCAATATTTATCCCTCAACCAACACCAGAAAAACAGATGATCTGAGTTAAATTATCATATTGCTGTTTGTGGGATCTTGCTGTGCGCAAAGTGGCTGCTGCATTTCCTACATTACAACGGAGAGTACCCTTGAAAAGTGTTTCATTGGCTGTAAAGCGCTTTGGGATGTTGTGAAAGGCGCTATATAAATGCAAATTTGTTCTTTCTTTCTTTCCTGTTATTTGGAGCCCAGTGTAGCAATTAGACGACGTCTGGTAAAGATTTGTATTTTGAACAGCAAGATTATTTGGAGACCTGTCTAAAATTCTTTCTGCATCTCATTCTTTTGCATGTGTGCTGCTACATTTCAATAAGAACCCTTGCTCTCCACAAACTTTCCCAAAATGGGGAATGAGAAGTTATAGATATTTATAGGTTCAAAACATCGAACCTTCCTCACTGGGACAGAGAAGGTTGAAGGGAAGTTTTCGAAATGATGAATGCTTGTTTCTGCTGGCTGACAAATCAGTGACAAGAGGGCAGAGGCTGAATAGTATCATTGCTCGAGGAATGAAGGGGGAAAGTTGGAAGAAATGTTTTCACACAGAGGGGTTATTGGAACAGGGAATGTTTTACCGCAAGGGGCGATTGAGGCAGAGGCTGTAACCTCATTTAAAGAGGAATTGGAAATGTATTTGAGAAGAAAGAATATAAAAAGACACAGGGAAAGGGCAGGAAATGGGATCAGTAAACGTCTCCAGGACTAGCACCGGTACAGGCACGATGGGCTGAATGGCCTCTTCAGTGCAGTGATTTCTATAGTTGCATGAAAATGTAGACATCCGACTGCACATAGAAGCTCACAGCACGGAAGGAGGCCATTCAGCCCATCGAGTCCGTGCCGGCTCTATTCACGAGCAATCCAGCTAGTCCCACTCCCCCGCCCTGTCCCTGTAGCCCTGCACGTTTTTTCATTTCAAGTATTTATCCAGTTCCCTTTTGAAGACCATGATTGAATCTGCCTCCACCACCCCCTCAGGCAGTGCATTCCAGATCATAACCACTCGCTGTGTAAAAAATGTAATTGAATTAGAGGGTTGAATGATGAGGACAGGTTGCATGGACTAGGCTTGTATTCCCTTGAATTTAGAAGATTAAGGGGTGATCTAATTGAGGTGTTTAAAATGTTAAAAGGATTTGATAGGGTGGATGGAGAGAAACTATTTCCTCTGGTGGGGGGAGTCCAGAACAAGGGGGCATAACCTTAAAATTAGAGCCAGGCCGTTCAGGGGTGATGTCAGGAAGCACTTCTTCACACAAAGGGGAGTGGGAATCTGGAACTGAAAGGCTGTGGGTGCTGGGGATCAGTTGGAGCTTTCGAGGCTGAGATTGATGGGTTTCTGTTCGGTAACGATGTGAAGGGTTATCAGAGCACAGGCAGGTGGATGGAGTTGAGATTAGGATTTCCAGCCCTCCCAGAATAACCGGGAGTTTCCCGGAATCAGGGGGTCCTGTCACAGTCACGGCCTCCAGCAACCGGGAGATCAGCGTTTTAAATTGCCCTCCGCGGTGACCCTCTCCCCCACTAACCACCCCTCCCGCCTCCCCCTCGGGTCCGTGACGTTACCGGCAGAGAGTCGCGACCTCGTGGAGCGCAGTCGGGAGGGGGCCGGAGATTCGGGAATCAGGGGGGGAGGGGGCTCAGCACTCGAGGATTCTCGGCAATCGAGGGGGGGTTCTGAAATGGGGTGTCTGTGAAATGGGTTCTGTGAAATGGGGGGATCTGTGAAATGGGGGAGTCTGTGAATGGAGGGGTCTGTGAAATGGGGGTCTCTGAAATGGGGGGGTCTCTGAAATGGGGGGTTTGTAAAATGGGGGTCTCTTAAATGGGGGGGTCTCTGAAATGTGGGGTTTGTGAAATGGGGGGTTTGTAAAATGGGGGGTCTGTGAAATGGGGGGTTTGTGAAATGGGGGGTTTGTGAAATGGGGGTTTGTGAAATGGGGGGTTTGTAAAATGGGGGGTCTCTGAAATGGGGGGTTTGTAAAATGGGGGGTCTCTGAAATGGGGGGTTTGTAAAATGGGGGGTCTGTGAAATGGGGGGTTTGTGAAATGGGGGGTTTGTGAAATGGGGGGTTTGTGAAATGGGGGGTCTCTGAAATCGGGGTGGGGGGGGTTCCTCGGTTTCCCCTCTTCCCCTGCCCAGGGGAGGCCTCCTGGTTCTTGGAACTTCACAAACATCAGCTGCTGTCGTGAAAACACGAACAAAAAATACTCAACTACAGGAAACCAACCGTCAAACACTGAATGCAACAACATTTGTAGATTTCATGTGATCAGATGCCACGCGATCAGGCGTCACATGGTCAGATGACATGTGGTTAGAATGTCACATGATCAAACCCTCCAGAAATGCCTCCAACCAAAGTCAGCAGCCCTGGTTAGGATACAGATCAGCCGTGATCTAATTGGACGGAGGAACAGGCTCGAGGGGCTGAACGGCCTCCTCCTGTTCCTATGTTCATGTTGGTGCCTGACTGCATGGATGTATTTACTGTCGTACCGCCCGCTATATAACGGTCGGGATATCGTTACAAGTTCCTCTTTCCACATCCGCGGACTGGGCAGACACCAAGTAAACATTCCCCCCCCCGTCTCTGCCCCCCTCCCCTTATTAATCACAGCGCTGGGACCCACAGGTGCTTGATATATATATAAAGTGACAGGCAGAAAGTTACGTCAAGTGGCTTGAAACAATTATTTAAGTTACTGTGGCTTCAGCCACAAACCACAGCTTATCTGCCACCTGCCACACTTACAGGAAAATTGTGTTAAAATATGAGAAATGGCTTCAGGAGCGTAGATAGAGATTTTTTTTTTCCAGTAATTGCACCACCATTTTCTTTACTTCAAACAGACAGGAGATTCCAGGTGTTCTCTAACAGACCCCAGGTGACGCATGTAGACAGAGGTGGATCTGGTGGAGAACGATTACATCATTTACAAGATGACTTAATGGGGTAACGTGTGACGTGCCTCTGAGTCAGAACGCTGTGGGTTCGAGTCCCACTCCAGGGAGTCGAGCCAAAATCCAGGCTGACGCTCCCGGTGCAGTACTGAGGGAGTGCTGCACTGTCGGAGGGGCCGTCCTTCGGATGAGATGTTAAACCGAGGCCCCGTCTGCCCTCTCAGGTGGACGTAAAAGATCCCATGACCACTATTTCATCTAAGTGCAAGGGAGTTCTCCCCGGTGTCCTGGGCCAATATTTATCCCTCAACCAACACCTAAAACAGGGTATCTGGTCATTATCAAATTGCTGTCTCTGGGATCTTGCTGTGCGCAAATTGGCTGCTGCATTTCCTACATTACAACAGTGACTACACTTCAAAAGTACCTCATTGGCTGTAAAGCGCTTTGGGACGTCCTGAGATCATGAAAGGCGCTATATAAATGCAAGTTCTTTCTTTCTTTCAAGTGGGCATCAACCACGTGTAATCCTTGACACTGTGGCTGACTGACCACACGGGGATACCATAGACAAACCCCCTGGCATCCATACCCACGTCTTTGCATCAGGGGTCACTGGACAGGAGCGGGGGGGGGGGGGCGGGGGGGGGGGAGGCCTTGTCGACACCTACTCATTTTCCCCTACACTGCAGCCCACTGTGACACCCCCTAGAGCTGCTCACCATAGATCAGGAACGAACCTGGGGTCTTGCTGGACCAAAATGATTCAACTACTCACTTGCTGAGCGTTTGGGGGAACCTTGTATTGAACAGTAGGGGGCCTGATGGGACATATTGATCACGCTGGTTACCAAACAAATCGATTTGAAAAATAGTGTCATGATTTTGCAGTAATCAGGTAACTGAGGACTTGTTAAGGAACTGATTAATCGGAGGCCTGAGGTCAGTGGTTTACATTGGGGAGCGGAGTTACAAGTTATAAAATATTTAAAATATAGAGAGGAAAATATTTCAAATGCTGGAAATCTGAAATAAAAAAAGAGAAAAATATTTTTCTGATACTGGCCTGTAAAAAGAAAAAATAGTCTTGGGGGGCTAACTAGCGTTGCCAACCCTCCAGGATTGTCCTGGAGTCTCCAGGAATTAACGATGAATATCCTGGACACCGCTGCGAGCAAAAATCCAGGAGAAAGATCAAAGGGGGCGTAAAAAAATTGTGTGTTCTTCTCATTTCCTTTGGACACTTTCCGTTTAGTAGAAATAAAAATTTTGGAGATGGGAAAATAGGCTGTTTGATTGGGATCAGTTTGGAGGTGGGAGGTCATGTGATGAAACCTCCAGGAATACATCCAACCAGTGTTGGCAACCCCCCTATCTAACCCAATGGCGAATAGAAAGCTCTCAATGGATGAGTAACAGAGCGAACGTCCTGCTTAACTTGCCCTTTACTAACTTTTGCTCACTAACTTCTTCCCACTAACTCCCTACACCTCATACTAACTTTCCTTTCTCTAGTTGAGTAACGTAGGCCCAGCCCTTTTGGCCATCAAACTAAGCCAACTGTGGTCTATATATAAACGGGTTCAAAAATGCTTCAGTTATTTTGAAATCAGCACCTTTCCTGTTATCTAGAATTCTGTTCCATCAATTCACAGTAATATTCGTTTCAATAAAAAGAGAAAATGGTAGAAATACTCAGAGAAGACAAGTTAATGCTTTGGGTGGTGATAATCAGAAATGGAAATAGGGAGAAGTAAGCCCCTTTAGTAGGGTTGAAATGAACGTAAGAACATAAGAAATAGGAGCAGGTGTAGGCCATTCAGCCCCTCGAGCCTGCTCCACCATTCAACAAGATCATGGCTGATCTTCTACCTCAACTCCACTTTCCTGCCCGATCCCCATATCCCATGATTCCCTTAGTGTCCAGATATCAATCGATCTCAGTCTTGAATATACTCAACGACTGAGGACACACAGCCCTCTGGGGTAGAAAATTACAAAGATTCACAACCCTCTACGTGAAGAGATTTTTCCACATCTCAGTCCTAAATGGCCGACCCCGTATCTTGAGACTATGACCTCTAGTTCTAGACTCTCCAGCCAGGGGAAACAGCCTCTCAGCATCTGCCCAGTCAAGCCCTCTAAGAATTTTATACGTTTCAATGAGATCACCTCTCATTCTTCTAAACGCCAGAGAGTATAGGCCCATTCTACTCAACCTCTCCTCATAGGACAACCCTCTCATCCCAGGAATTAATCTAGTGAACTTTCGTTGCACCCCCTCTAAGGCAAGTAGATCCTTCCTTAGATAAGGAGACCAAAACTGTACACAGTACACCAGGTGTGATCTCACCAGAGCCCTATATAATTGCAGAAAGACCTCCTTACTCTTATACTCCAACCCCCCTTGAAATAAAGGTTAACATACCATTTGCCTTCCAAATTGCTTGCTGTACCTGCATGTTAACTTTCTGTGATTCGTGTACAAGGACACCCAAATCCCTCTGACTACCAACATTTCTTAGTCTCTCACCTTTTACAAATATTCTGCATTTCTATTCTTCCTACCAAAGTGGATAATTTCACATTTCCCCACATTATACTCCATCTGTCACCTTCTTGCCCACTCACTTAACCTGTCTATATCCCTTTGCAGACTCTTTGCGTCCTCCTCGCAGCTTACTTTCCCACCTAGCTTTGTATCGTCAGCAAACTTGGATACATCACACTCGGTCCCTTCATCTAAGTCATTAATATAGATTGTAAATAGCTGAGGCCCAAGCACTGATCCTTGTGGTACCCCACTAGTTACAGCCTGCGAACCTGAGAATGACCCGTTTATCCCTACTCTCTGTTTTCTGTCTGTTAACCAATCCTCTGTCCATGCTAATATATTACCCCCAATCCCATGTGCCCTCACCGTGTGTAACAACCTTTTATGCAGCACCTTATCGAATGCCTTTTGAAAATCCAAATATACAACTTCCACTGGTTCCCCTTCATCTACCCTGCTAGTTACATCCTCAAAAAACTCTAATAGATTTCTCAAACATGATTTCCCTTTCATAAAACCACGTTGACTCTGCCTAATCATATTATGATTTTCTAAGTGCCCTGTTACTACGTCCTTAATAACTGATTCCAGCATTTTCCCTACTGATGTCAGGCTGACTGTCCTGTAGTTCCCTGTTTTCTCTCTCCCTCCTTTCTTGAATGGTGGGGTTACATTTGCTACCTTTCAATCCACTGGGACCGTTCTGGAATCTAGGGAATTCTGGAAGATTAAAACCAATGCACCCACTATCTCTGCAGCCACCTCTTTTAGAACCCTAGGACGTAGGCCATCAGGTCCAGGGGATTTGTCGGCTTTTAGTCCCATTAATTTTTCTAATACTTTTTCTTTACTAATATTAATTATTTTAAGTTCCTCACTCTTATTTGCCCCTTGGTTCCCCACTATTCCCAATATGTTTTTTGTGTCTTCTACTGTGAAGACAGATACAAAATATTTGTTTAACGTCTCAGCCATTTCCTTATTCCCCATTATAATTTCTCCTGTCTCTGCCTCTAAGGGACCCATGTTTACTTTCACTAATCTCCTCCTTTTTACATACTTGTAGAAGCTCTTACAATCTGTTTTATATTTCTTGCTAGTTTATTCTCATATTCTATTTTCTCCCTCTTTATCAATTTCTTGGTCATCCTTTGCTGATTTCTAAAACCCTCCCAATCTTCAGGATTACTTCTCTTTTTGAAAACATTGTAAGCTTCTTTTTTTAATCTAATGCTATCCTTAACCTCTCTAGTTAGCCACGGTTGGATCACTTTTCCCGTGGAAGAGAAGAGGAAGGAACAACCGTTACTCTAATCACAGAGCATTGGAGTTCCCTCTTTTTCTTCCCTACCCTCTTCTCTTATTTATTTCCAACCAAATTAAGGGCCTTGCTCACTGTTGTCTTCTTCAGAACTGGAAACAAAGGTAAGAAAGGCCCTGACAGGTCAAAAAAAAAATCCAATGTTAAATTATAGCTAATCAAACGACTCCCAGAGTTACTGATCCCTTATGGAACTCCTGTGCATTCCTGGAAACCTTTAATCCGGAAATATTTAACTCATTTATTTTTAATTGATCAACCCTAATGATTAAAAGAAGCTCTTTTAAAAATTAGTCCCACTCTCCCTGCTCATTCCCCATAGCCCTGCAATTTTTTATTTTTCAAGTATAGATCCAATTACTGTAGTTACTAACGTTATTATTGAATCTGCTTCCACCATCCTTTCAGGCAGCGCATTCCAGGTCATAACAACTCGCTGCGTAAAAAAAAATTCTCCTCATCTCTGCTCTGTTTATTTTGCCAATTATGTTAAGTCTGTGTCCTCTGGTCACTGACCCTCCTGCCACTGGAAACAGTTTCTCCTTATTTACTCTATCAAATCCCTTCATAACTTTGAACACCTCTATTAAATCTCCCCTTAACCTTCTCTGCTCTAAGGAGAACAACCCCAGCTTCTCCAGTCTCTCCACATAACTGAAGTCCCTCATCCCTGGTATCGTTCGAGTAAATCTCCTCTGCACCCTCTCCAAGGCCTGGACATCCTTCCTAAAGTGTGGTGCCCAGAATTGGACACAATACTCCAGCTGGGACTTAACGAGTTATTTATAAAGGTTTAGCAATAACTTCCTTGCTTTTGTATTTGTGTTTTAAAAAAAAGTCACGAAATCACCTCCATTGACCTGAACGAGATCGGCAATGGTCCTGCGTAAACATTGACCGATGTGAATAGTTTTTCTACCATGTTGGAAAATGCAAGGGGCAGGGTCATGTTTGACTGAAAGGGTTAAACGGTTCAGTTGCACCAACAGAGCCCACCACGGGTAACGGGCTTCAGTTCTGAAAGTGACTCTGTGTTCTCGTACCCGTGTCTGGTTGCACTGTTTTGCAGGTAGGCGATAGGAAATCGTTATTAACACTTTGTTTGCTGAATGCTGCGCGGTCCTGACCATTTGCTTTCCTGCGCGATGGGGATTCACTGAAAGCTGTGCATCAGTCGCAACAAACAGATCGACGTCAAATTTTCCCTTAATGGAGGGTGTAAGTATCAGGCTGTACCGAGCTTGTTTGTGAAAGATACACTATAGTTTAGGAGATTGCTTTTTTCTCCAAGGGAGCTAACACCGTTCATTTCAGCATACAGGTCCTGTGGTTAATTTACCTTAGCAAGCGCACTGCTTGAGGTTTAGATAGCAGCAACTCAAACTGACATTACATTCTGCATATATATTTGCAAATTTAGCACAACATTTTCAATTATTTTTTGGAGAGAGAGCAGCTATTTTGTGTTATAGCTGTGGCTCAGTGGGTAACACGCATGCCTCTGAGTCACGAAGGTCATAGGTTCACAGTCCCACTCCAGAGACTTGAGCACAAAAATCCAGGCTATCACTCACAATGCAATACTGAGGGAGTGCTGCACCATTGGAGGTGCTGTCTTTCAGATGAGCTGTTAAACAGAGGCCCTTGCAGGTGGATGTAAAAGATCCCATGGCACTATCTTGAAGAAGAGCAGGGGAGTTCTCCCTGGTGTCCTGGCCAATATTTATCCCTCAACTAATATCACTAAAACAGATGATCTGGTCATTATCACATCGCTGTTTGTGGGATCTTGCTGTGTGCAAATTGGCTGCTGTGTTTCCTACATTACAACAGTGAGTACACTTCAAAAACGTACTTCATTGGCTGTAAAGCACTTTAGGACGTCCTGAGATTGTGAAAGGCGCGATAGAAATGCAAATTCTTCTTCTTCTGCAGGAAATATAATTATTTTAAAAATTCACAGAATAAAGATTAATTTCGTACAGTCCGATATCCTTATTGAACCCAGAATATTTTAAAGTAGCAAAAGAACGGAGGCAAATTCATGAGAAATTAGAAATAGAATCTTCAAATCTGTACTTAAATTACGTATTATCTAAATTCATGCTAAAACCAGACATTGTACTTTATTCGGTACTCTAAGTTCTGGATTCAACATTCAGCGGAGGTTTTGGTTCAGTTGCACTGATAGAGTTTGGCCTTAAATTCCACCAAAGATCAGAAGTGCTCCGACTTCTTGTGTTCTTTAGATTTGTGGTTGGGATCAGATCAGCCATGATCTTATTGAATGGCGGAGCAGGCTCGAGGGGCCGATTGGCCTACTCCTGCTCCAATTTCTTATGTTCTTATGTTTTTACTCCTATTGCCGCAATATATGCAATAAACAGCTATGTTTCAATAAAGAAAGAACTTGCATTTATATAGCGCCTTTCACAACCTCAGGACGTCCCAAAATGCTTCACAGCCAGTGAAGTATTTTTGAAGTGCAGTCACTGTTGTAATGTAGGAAACGCGGCAGCCACTTTGCGCACAGCAAGATCCCACAAACAGCAATGTGATAATGACCAGATAATCTATTTTTAGCGATGTTGGTTGTGGGATAAATATTGGCCCAGGACACCAGGGAGAACTCCCCCTGCTCTTCTTCAAGATAGTGCCGTGGGATCGTTTACATCCACCTGAGAGGGCAGACGGGGCCTCAGTTTAACACCTCATTCGAGAGGTGGTAACTCCGACAGTGCAGCACTCCCTCGGTACTGGCACCGGAAGTGTCAGCCTATTTTGTGCTCAAGTTTCTGGAGTGGGACTTGAAACCACGACCTTCTGACTCAGAACGGGAGAATGCTGCCCACTGAGCCATGACTCCAATGCACATACAATGTACTTTGAACCTTCCAAATGTCTATTCTGGGCCGCTCAAATCACCAACGGTACTTGTCGTCTGCAATATCAGAAGGACAGGTTTGGCCAAGTTCAGCATTCACTGCTGCCCACCAGCCAGTTCGGTATTTGCTTCTAAAGCCTCCCGCAGTGCAAAATTGCTGCAAAAAGTCACCTCATTCTGTGAAACCGGGGGTATATCCATGGCTCGGGCGTATTATCTTTATCACTGCACCCAACTACTTTTGTACCACAATTCGCAAACAACCGGTAAGCAGCCAAAGCCCTAAGACGCGTCACTCGAGGTGTCAACAATATAATTTTATCCGATTTCAAGTGGTGCACATGCCCCAGTCACAGACACAGCCACCTCTCCCCACCATGGCACCACGACACAAATTAATGTCTAAAGTTAGTTTAAGATGTAGAAAAACAATCCTGCAAGCTTAATCTTCAAATCATCGAGGGCATTTCCTCACCGGCACAGTCTGACGTGCCAAACACGGTTATATATCCAGAAATTGGTATTGATTTGAAGGTTTGAAATTGCAACTAATAAGCTGTCAGTCCTGTAGTAGGTGGATGAGTATCTGCTTCATAAGGTGCACGGTGTGAAACAGGTAAATCTGGAACATTTCTTTAAATTAAATGCCGGAATAGAACAAGGGAACATGGGTTCAAACTAGTAAAAGGGAAATTTAGGACTGATCTCAGCAAATTTGTCTTTGCACAGAGAGAGAGAGCAACTCGTGGAATGAACTGCCAGATAGTGTAATAGTGCAGTCGGAACGAAAGAAGGAAAGAATTTGCATTTATATAGCACCTTTCACGGCCTCCAGACGTCTCAAAGTGCTTCACAGCCAATGAAGTATTTTTTTGAAGTGTAGTCACTGCTGTAATGTAGGAAACGGGGCAGCCAATTTGCGCACAGCAAGATCCCACAAACAGCAATGGTGATAATGACCAGATAATCTCTTTCAGTGATGTTAGTTGAGGATAAATATTAGCCAGGAGACCGGGGAGAACTGCCCCTTCTTCGAAATAGTGGCCGTGGGATCTTTTATGTCCACCTGAGAGGGCAGACGGGGCCTCGGTTTAATGATTCGTTCGAAAGGTGGCACCTCCGACAGTGCAGCACTCCCTCAGTACTGCACTGGGAGTGTCGGCCTGGATTTTGTGCTCAAGTCTGTGGAGTGGGGCTCGAACCCACAACCAAAAACGAAGATATAGTGCAGCTGTGGACAAGTTTCGAACAAGCACCATTCCTTCACATTGTAGAAACATACAGACATTGCCCCCTCGTGGTCACTCGACATTACTTCAATTAGACGTCAGGTTTGTGACAGAAAATAGTTAATAACCCCGGAGTTTCCTGAAATGGCCTAACTGGCAACTTACGCTGAAATTTCCTGAGAATCTCATTAACACACAAACAAATCGGCGTAAACAGCCAGGAAAGTGCAGAATTTACGACATTGTCCTTTTTTTACATTTTGAAAATTAAAACGCTTTGAAGCTGCTAAACAATCCTTCATGCACATTACAACAACTTGCATTTATATAGTGCCTTTAATGTAGTAAAACGTCCCAAGGCGCTTCACAGGAGCGATTATCAAACAAAATTTGACACTGAGCCACATAGCGATATTAGGACAGGAGACCAAAAGCTTGGTCAAAGGGGTAGGTTTTAAGGAGCAATTTAATGGAGGAGGGAGAGGTTGAGAGGCGGAGAGGTTTAGGGAGGGAATCCCAGAGCTTAGGGTCCAAGTGGCTGAAGGCACGACCATCAACGGTGGAGCGATTAAAATCAGGGATGCGCAAGAGGCCAGAATTGGAGGAGCGCAGAGATCACAGGTACAAAATGCGATTGTGGAAGCTTTTCAATTTTTAATGCAATTCACTCTGATGCCATAAAGATGCAATCAAAGATCCAGAAAATACAGTGGTAGGTTTCAGTGAGGAGAACTAAAGAAATAACTTAACATACTAAGGTACCATTGATTTGGGGTCCATTAATGATGTCACTATTATCAGAAACGGGGAAAACAACAACCCAACCCCCGTCTGGAGAAGAGCAAAGTGGAGTGTAACTGGACGGGGAGTGTAACTGCACAGAACTAGGGTCAGGGCAGGGAAAACTCTGCCCTCTCCATCTATACAGTAATATCTTACAGATGGGTAGTGAGTGTGTTAGCAAAGCTTGAGTAGCATTGAGTATCAGAGTGGTTGAGGCATTCTGCATTGGGTCACCCTTCCTTGTAAGATTTGGGGTCGATATGCTGCTGTTACCCCCTTTTATTGAGTGGGGGTGTGGGTTGATTGATTACATCCAATAGTTCTCCAGGAAGGGGAAGAGGGTTTGGTATTTCCTCAGTATCAAGCAGTGACCGTGCACCATCTGTGTGAATTGGCCTGTCTCCCACAGATGCTGTAACCGTGTTTGTTGTAGGAGTGGATGTAATTCGCCAGAACACAGGGAGATACCTTCTCACTGAACACTGGAGAGCTGTGATACTCTGTGAATCACAATCGACTGTTTTGTCTAACCCTGTGGAATAGAGGGACTCCCTGTCTCTGTCGCCCCCTCCAGCCCTACAACCCCCCCAGATCTCTGCACTCCTCCAATTCTGGCCTCTTGCCCATCCCCGGTTTCCTTCGCTCCTCCATTGGCGGCCGTGCCTTCAGCTGCCTAGGCCCGAAGCTCTGGAATTCCCTCCCTAAAACTCTCCGCCTCTCCACCTCTATTTCCCTCTTTAAGACGCTCCTTAAAACCTACCTCTTTGACCAAGTTTTTGGTCTCCTGTCCTAATATCTCCATTATGTGGTTCGGTGTCAAATTTTGTTTGATAATCGCTCCTGTGAAGCGCCTTGGGACAGTTTTACTACATTAAAGGCGCTATATAAATGCAAGGTGTTGTTGTTGAATTACTGATTTCATGTGTTGGTTGAACACTTCAAGGGAGAAGGGTTTGTGTTTCTGGGAATCCTGTACAATGTGAAAAAGAATGCAACACTGAAAATACACAACCCCCTACATTCAACTATTTGAAAGGGCAGCTCCTCAATTATTGGTTATATTTCAGCCCGACACTCCTGATCTTTGGAGGAATGGAGGAATAAGGAGGCCTCATATTGCTTGGATAATAAGAGTCTGAATGGGATAGAGGAGCAAAGGGAGCACAGATTCACAAATCATTAAAAGCAGCGACGCAGGTTAACAAGGCCATAAAAAAATGCACTGGGGTTCATTTCTGAGGTGCAGATTTGTTTCTCTATTGACCAGTTTTTAAACTGGAAATATCAAATAAAATTCCTGGTCAGCACAGCAACGGAACTAATGTCCATTTATAACCAAATCAATTATTTATTCACAAGTATATACAAAAACATTAGAAAAATTCCCAATGAAATTAACATAATTAAATGCATACAGAATCAAGTATATCACTTGTTTAGAAATGTTTAAATATATTTACAACCTGGTTGACATGGAGGAGAGAGTAGTGACCGTCCATCATACATCGCAGGGTCTTGTGTGTGGGAGCCTGTACACCTCACAACAAAGGCACGGTGTACATCAGGCACTCTCCCAAAGCGTTTCCGTACAATTGTATACAAAAAAACACACACAATTTTCAATTTCCTGGCATTTTAAATTACTTCTCTTTGAACTCACACTGTCCGATCGAAGGGTTTATATAAAATCAGCAAAGCGTTTAAAGAAACAAAAGATTGCAGTTGCTGGCAGTTCCGATTGTATGAAAACTGTGAGGGTTTGTGGTATAAAGCCCTTTGCAGCCGACTTTACTGAAGCCTCCCCAATCTGAACATTACATTCAAAAAAATAATCAGATCGTCACACAAACATCGCCTAAGAAAATATATTTTTGAACCAATTTTATAGCTCTGTATATTTTGCAAGCACTAAATATCTCAAAGCCAAATACCTACCTTAGATGAGTTATATTTTGTTCATACTTACACACAACACCATCATCCTGCACCAGTTTTGTTTTTATTAGATTAGTGTAGGTAATAATGGCATAATTTGTCACCTTTCAATTACTGACATGAGAAAGTTACTCTGGAATATTAAAATTTGATTTTAAAAAAAGAACAAGAAATATCTCAAGAAGCTTAGAGCAAGTTGAAGGAATATGATGACTTCCTTTTTAAGAAGCTACACAGACCAGACAAAGGAATATTAATCTTAAGTGGTAACGTATACCAAAACAGGTACGGCATGGTGTCAAGGCAAGAGTGCGAGCTGTAATTCTGTAGCACGTTTGCGAAGGGTTTCTATTTTTAAACTATTCAGGGTCAAAATCTTTCTCAAAAAACTTTTAAAAGGAACAAGGTGTTGTTTTTTGAACTGAAGTAATGCAGCCAAGGTCAGGAAGTTTTGCAATTTATTAAACTATAAGCTTACGTAGGCAAGACCATCATTGGTTTGGAAAGTCAAAGTGTGACCTTGAGCACTATTCCGCTGATAAAAAGTGCTCAGATTTCCTGGTATCAGTGGCCACACTCATTTGCAAGAAATGATGGTATTCGGTACACAAACATGAAAAAGATCCAATAGGTAGTTAAACAAACAAAAGTTACAGGGGTGGTGGTAGAGATTTTTAAAAAATAACTAATCTGGTCAGTCCAAGTCCGGTTATGCAGCACAGTTATATAGGAACATAGGAACAGGAGCAGGCCATTCAGCCCCTCGTGCCTGCTCCGCCATTTGATAAGATCATGGCTGGTCTGTGATCTAACTCCATATACCTGCCTTTGGCCCATATCCCTTAATACCTTTGGTTGCCAAAAAACTATCTATCTCACATTTAAATTTAGCAATTGAGCTAGTATCAATTGCCGTTTGTGGAAGAGAGTTCCAAACTTCTACCACCCTTTGTGTGCAGAAATGTTTTCTAATCTCGCTCCCGAAAGGTCTGGCTCTAATTTTTAGACTGTGCCCCCTACTCCTAGAATCCCCAACCAGCGGAAATAGTTTCTCTCTATCCACCCTATCTGTTCCCCTTAATATCTTATAAACTTCCGAAGGTGCGGTGCCCAGAACTGCTCACAGTACTCCAGGTGCGGTCGAACCAGGGTTTTGTATAGCTGCAGCATAACTTCTGCCCCCTTGTACTCTAGTCCTCTAGATATAAAGGCCAGCATTCCATTTGCCTTCTTGATTATTTTCTGCACCTGTTCATGACACTTCAATGATCTATGTACCTGAACCCCTAAGTCCCTTTGGACAGCCACTGTTTTTAACTTTTTACCATTTAGAAAGTACCCTGTTCTATCCTTTTTTGATCCAAAGTGGATGACCTCATGTTTGTCTACATTGAATTCCATTTACCACAGTTAGTTCAGTGAGTTCCAGGCTGCTGTACACACAGGGTCGCACAGAGAGTGGGCCGCTGGCCTTTCATCTGAGACCTACATTCTAAATATAGCCTCAGGCTGATTGCACGGACGTCTCCTCCATCTGCTACTCTCAAAGCCCTATGTGAATTGAGTTTGGCCAATCCCAGTCCATTTCCTAGTGAGCACGGGCTCCATTCCCCAGCACTAACATCCCTCATCTTGACTACATTTTTTAAAAAAATACGAAATCTATGGAAAGAAAATCTCTACACACTCACATGATGACCTAACATTTGATGACACTGAGGTGTCAGCCTCGCCTCAGTGTTCGCACTCTCGCCTCAGTGTTCACACTCTTGCCTGAGTCAGAAGGTTGTGGGTTCAAATCCTCTACATGCCTTGTTGAGTATACCACCAGTTTCAATTTGCCTTCCTTGTTGAGTATACCACCAGTTTCAATTTGCCTTCCTTGTTGAGTATACCACCAGTTTCAATGTGCCCTCCTGTACATGCCTTGTTGAGTATACCACCAGTTTCAATGTGCCCTCCTGTACATGCCTTGTTGAGTATACCACCAATTTCAATGTGCCCTCCTGTACATGCCTTGTTGAGTATACCACCAATTTCAATGTGCCCTCCTGTACATGCCTTGTTGAGTATACCACCAATTTCAATGTGCCCTCCTGTACATGCCTTGTTGAGTATACCACCAATTTCAATGTGCCCTCCTGTACATGCCTTGTTGAGTATACCACCAGTTTCAACGTGAAAACCAAAATACAATTTTCTTTTTTATAACAAGATTTTTTTTTTAAATTTCAGCTTAAATGTTAATTGTTACATCTGGCCATTTTCCTGTTTCCATTTGTAATTTATTTGTAATAATTAATCAATTGAAGATTTTTTAAAAATTAATTAGTATGAACCCAACATCCATTTTTCCATTTCAGTTCTATTTTTGTTCTAAGTACGACTGCCGTTGACATCAGTGAGCAAATTCTTGGAGGAGTTCCTGAGTTTAACAACAGCATGTATTTATATAGGGCCTTTAACGTAGAAAGACCCAAGGCATTTCACAGAGGGGAAGGGGGAAAGAATAGATAAAAGGAACAGAGGCTGAGTCACAGCCGAAGAATTATGAGGAGTGACAAAGGTTTAGTCTAAAAGATGGGTTCTTAAAGGCGGAGAGAGAAAAGGGAGAAGCTTTGGGGGTTGGGGGCCAAACAGCAGGAACGAGGACGCTGAAAGCTGTACCACCAATGGTGGGCTGAAGGGAGAAAGGGATGTAACAAAAAAGGCTAGAGACTGAGGACTGAAGGGTGAGTAAGAGGATGTAAGGCTGGAGGAGGGGTCGGTCTAGGCCATGGTGGGATTTAAGATGAGGATTTTAAATTTAATATATTAGGGAACAGGGAGACAATGTAGGTCAGTAAGGATGGGACTGATGCGCGATAAGGTGCAACAGAACTAACTGTAAGAGGGATCTGAATTCACACGCACACAATCAAAGTTCAAGTATGCTGGGTATCAAATACCAGCTCTCTTAAACTATCAGAACTAGGAAATCCTCCAAGCCCATAACCACCTTTAAGGTCATCGAGATTATGAAAGGTTTTGATAGAGTAAATAGGGAGAAACTGTTTTCACTGGCAGGAGGGTCGGTAACCAGAGGACACAGATTTAAGGTAATTGGCAAAAAATCCAGCGGGGAGATGAGTGGTTTTTTTTACGCAGCGAGTTGTTATGACCTGGAATGCGCTGCCTGAAAGGGCGGTGGAAGCAGATTCAATAATAACTTTCAAAAGGGAATTGGATAAATACTTAAAAAGGAAAAAATTTACAGGGTATGGGGAAATGGGGAAAGAGCAGGGGGAGTGGGACTAATTGGATAGCTCTTTCAAAGAGCCGGCACAGACACGATGGGCCGAATGGCCTCCTCCTGTGCTGCATGATTCTATGAGACTGTTTGAAAAATACAGTAAATTGAAATCAAATGTCAACATTTATCATATTTCTTTCTAATGGTGAGGTTTTTTTTCCCCTAAGATCTATAAAGTGTTAAATCGTGACTCTCAGCAAATTCAAAGATTTTCAGCTTTTTTACCCTCCCCTATAGCTTAAAAGATTCAGTTACATTGTTGTCTTACAGACCAATGGGCAAAGCACATATAGCCCACAGCCCGAGAACAAGTAAAGCACCATTCTTGACAATTGGGCGGTGGTAGAGTTGGGTGCAGACTTCTTTGGAAAGTAGAAAGTGCAACGGTGAGTGAAAAGTACACTTTGATTGTGGGCAGACTTCTCACTCCACCGACCAGTTGGAAGATATTTCTGACCAAATCAGTAGACCCATTTGCTGAAAATGGAGCCCAGTTCTGATTCTGAGCTCTATCCATTGGGTATATTATAATGAAACACTGTTTTGCGTGTTTTGGGGAGAGTTTGCAAGTAAATCAAGGCATATTATTTTTTTTAATGACCCTGGAGCAAAAGCTAGCAAGCTTCCGCCTATCTGTCTGGGCCTGCAAATTGTGCATGTTTGCATGTCCATGCAGAGTCTGAATTGTCCTTAGGATTCTATAAAATAGGGATCTCAAAGCATGTGCCCTAGAACATTAAGGTAATAGTGGTAGGAGTGAGTTCAACGATCCTTGAAAAACTATTTTTAAATACTCTTCTAGTTTTTTTAATGCGTGTGTGGATGAGGTACTTAGCGATATAATCAAAATCAGAAGAAGTTCGAGGGTTCTGTTTCAAGCAGAGGATATGATAAAAGGGTTCGTTTGGTAATTCAAGCAAAATGGTGAACTTTATAGTAAGGATGGCCAAAAATTACTGCCAAGTTGTAATTATAATTACAGCCCTGCAATACTGCTCAACACCAAAAGGACCAGGCCTTTTTTCCTTAGTTGCTGACCAAACCACAGAGAGAAGGTTAAGGGGAGATTTAATAGAGGTGTTCAAAATTATATAGGGTTTTGGTAGAGTAAATAAGGAGAAACTGTTTCCAGTGGAAGGAGGGTCAGTAACCAGAGGACACAGATTTAAGATAATTGGCAAAAAAAAAATCGAGGGAGAAAACGAGTAGAAATGTTTTTAAGCAGCGAGTTGTTATGGTCTGGAATTCGCTGCCTGAAAGGGCGGTGGAAGCAGATTCAATAGTAACTTTCAAAAGGGAATTGGATAAATACTTGAAAAGGAGACATTTTCAGGGCCATGGGGAAAGAGCAGGGGGAGTGGGACTAATTGGATAGCTTTCAAAGAGCTAGCACAGACACGAAGGGCCGAATGGCCTCCTTCTGTGCTAAATGATTTTACGTTCTACAAACCAAATCACAGAACTTGCAACTTTGAAACATGCAATTTCTGAGAATGCGAGTTTGTTAGCGAGTCATTGAGAAAAGGGCATCCTCCAATTTTTTTTTATTAAAAGAGGAATTTCATCCAAACGTCAACAGAGTGCAGTATTGAGGTCAAGCGGTGAGCAATAAAATCACCTCAATGTAGGGACATTGAGTTCGGGAAACGCTCTTGGGAAAGATGAGAAACTGCCTCAGGAGGAGAGCTGTTGATGGGAGGGACAAAATATACCTCAGAGATGGGGGAGGCTGTACTGGGTGCAAGCTTCCAAAATTTTATTGAACATTCGATCATGAAGAGGTGCAGATTTTTTTTTTGCTTTAGAAGAAGCCAAATTTCACAGATTTCACAGGTCCAGATTTTATGCATTTAGAACGTTTTCATTTTACAGACCTTAGGAGGTCCAGATTTCACGGGTTTTAGAAGGTCTTGGTTTTATGTATTTTCAGGAGGCCTTGATTTTTTTTTTACCTTTCTGTACAGGCCACAGTTAGTTGAGAGTTCCAGGGGGGCAAAATTTCTTCATTCCTGGACAGTCACCAATAATGAGTCAGGCTGTTACATAACGTTAGCTCACCGCCTCTCCTACAGGCGTAACAGGTATTACAATGGAATGCGGTTACCGATTTTAATATACAACAGGTAAGCTTCCTTTAAAACCTAGCAGTTTTATTTTTCAAATAATCTCTGCAATATGAACAAAAATGTCTGTTTTATTTTAGGAAAAAAAAAACCTGCACACTGTACAATACATTATATTACATTAGCCCAACAAATGGAGGTAGGTGCAATTTTTATATTTTTATTTTTTAACAGTGGCTCCAAGTATGACAGCAAGGCACAGGGACTGTAATCTGTTGCCCCTGTGTTTGCTTATGCTCAGTTTATCTTAGCAGGTATTGATGTTATGATTCAAACCAAACTAGGAGACTGGACAAAAGGGCAAGGACAAACACAAAAGCTTGCCTGTGTAACAGATGTCTAACCTGTGATAGCGGTTCTGTGCAAAAGATAAATCTAATTTGATAAACTAAGATTTCTGTTGGGGGAAAAAAAAGCCTAATGTAGTTTCCGATACTGGTGGGGATCCAGACTGTAGATAAGACTCTTATTTGCATATAATTCAACAGCATCAGAACTACCCGCGTCAACTCTGAAACAATGTTCTTGTTTCGCAGACTAGTTTCTGTTTCTTTAACGTCTGTATTTGTAGACGATTTTTTTTTTGCACGCAACAATGCTGATGAACAGAACCTTTCTATTTTTTTTTGCAACCAGCAACTCCCAGGTCAGACACAGCCCCAATGGTGATCAAACCCCAGCCTGAGCCGCGCACCCTTTAAAGTGGCAGTGTGTAATGCTTTTCTGCTTCCCATACCAGCCATCCTTCCAGCCTAATCAAATGAGACGGCCAATCGTGTATCGCATTACAGGCAGTTTTGGTGCATGCACTATAAACTGGGTTGAGACCGTCCCTAATTTATTCCACTTGTAACCTTTATAATTAAGGGAAAGGACGGCGATCATCACACCAGCAGAAATTCTAGCCTAGAGTCAGGGGTGAAAGGATAATATGTTAACTTACTGCAACATTCAGTCCTCTGATTTAAGCTTCATGGTCTGAGCTACGCATGGTACCAAGAATGCACAAGTGGCCATCTGTGGAGAGTAACCCGAGTACAATATGCCCCCTACTGGTACTTGCATTCTGAGAACGGTGCAAGGTATTCACACTTTCCTGAATCTATAAAGTGCCAGTGAGTCAAGCAGATAGAAAACTGACCCTGTGACGAATTGAAGTTTATGGTTAGTTGTGGCTGCAAAGCCCATCAATTCTAACTTTAATCCCTGCTCAAGGCAAATTTCGGACTGGATCCTGTGGAGAGCGATGAAAGCTGCTTCCCATTAAAACACAGAAGGTGCTGAAGCACATTCAATATATTTATATAGAAATTAACTAGAATTTTTATTTAAATATTTTATACAACTCAAATTATTCAACCCCTCACCCATGAAATAAATTCCAAATTTAAATGCCTCCCCTCTATCCTTCCCCTAAAGTTGAGTTAGTGGTGGCCTTACTTGTAAGAATTTCAAATAAGTGGGTTGGGGGAGGGGGAAATCGATTGTCTAATTAACCAAATTTATTCAGGCAAATTTGATCTAATGGGCATAATTCATTAAGAGATTATCCTATCGAGAAAGCGATAGCAACTCAAAAGGTTTATAGCGACAGGTCTTATAGTCGGGTCATTATGGAACTGTCGAAAGCTCAGGTCTGTACCATTTCTTCTCTCCCCATACTTTGCTCTGTTACACAGGCAAAGCAACAGTCAAGCTGCTAGTCACAAAAATAATTATAACAGTACTCTGTGCTCAAAACAATGGTTAACATCAAACCCAACCAGTATTTGTTGCTGTAATGGTGAGCTATTTGTTTCCACATATTTACATTTTAATGCTCATTCAGTCCTATGAATGTCTTGAACCATTAATATCACATTGCAAACCTATATACTAATAGAGTATATGCCAGGATTTATGTATATACAAGACACGTTATTATTCTGCCTGCAGTTTCTGAAAATTGTGTCCTTGCGAACAGCATGTTAATTAGCCCGTGAATATTTTACGGCCAGTGCTGGTGCACCTGTTACCTCACACCCATCATTCTCCCTCCTGTCCAATTCACTCACCTCAACGACGCCAGAGATCCTTCCACACAAATGGTAGCAAAGAAAAAGTATCTTGTACATGTCAAAGGAACGTCCGCTTAAGGAGACAAACTAAAGATTGTTACGGGGGGGCTGGTTTTGGGCTTTATAGGTGCACAAATTATATCGACTGGGGAACAGGTAGGTGTCAGTCAGCCATCCTGACCATTCACTAGAGCACGTGCAACTGGAACGGTCCGACAAAGAAAGGTTGGAATGTCAAACAGCGTTTAATTCTAAACGGCTGAACTGCCATCGTGGCCCAGTATATGGCTTATATTATGAGCAGATCTGTTTGAGTGTTGCTTGGAGACGTCAGAAAGAGCTGGGTTAGTTAAAGGCAACAAAGGTGACACAGGCATAGCTGAGCTGTCTGGGGCAAGGGGCGCGGTTGCGATTTCAGGGAACAGAGTGGTTAGGTTAAAGTTGGAGAGATGTGGGGTGATGCTGGAAGTGTTGGCCATCGGCCTGGGCGCAATGTCAGGGAGAAGGGGGAAGCTCGGCTGTGGAAAACCAACAGGCCGAGGCGGAGATAAAATGGACCCAAATGGGTTATTGAGTCCTCCCGCGTTAGCCTTTTCTGTACTTGGACTGGTGAAGATCTGATTGGAAAAGTAGGGTATGGAGATGTCATTGGAAAGATTTGGATGAGCTGGGGAATATGGCGGGTAAAATGACGGCAGAGTATTCTGAGGCTCCACTGGTATGAGTGTTGGGGTGCGGTTAGCACCCGGCTGTGTTACAGGGGGAATAAACGATGGGTTAGCGTTAATTGGAGGGTTCAAACTACTTTCAGGTATGAAAGGGAATCCAAAGTTCTGAGACAACGAGTGCTGGTCGGGGGCTAAATTATCATTAGGTACCTGCTGCCCATCAGTCATAAAACGCACAATGCTTCCTGTTCGAGCAGTCGTGGGCTGCTGACGGCCAAGAATCATACCACTACTGGACGTCAGGGGCAACTGTAGACTGTGCTCAAAGACGTTCCCGCTTCTGTGGTTCCCGGAGCGCGAGCGATCGGCCGGCCGCATTTTCGAACCGGATCCATCCTGGGCTGGATGGCATGTTCGCTGGCTAACCGAGGAATTGGGCTGCTGAATTGAGTGCCCCTGCTCATTACCAGCGGCGTGGGACATCCCTGGTCTAACCCCTCCGTGCATGTTGGAAGAAACCTGCGAGTTTGGATGGCACTTATTCCCTTGACTTTCATTCATTCTCAGAGAGTTCTTATGCGCTGGTACATTTGGACTTGTATTTCTGCCCTGGATCTCTGCTACGGAGGAAGGATTTCCATAGGAGATGCTCAAAGAGCTGTTTCTAGAACTGAGTGCACCTAAAGTCATGTCACAACTTTCACGGTTTTGCACTTCGCCATCTCTTCGAATGTGAACGCCCTCTCTTACGGGCGGGCAACTGTACTCAATGCTTGCTGGTGGGACACACTGAGTGTTCCTTGGATGCTCTGACACCGACCTTTGGTTTCCAGTTATCTGTTCACTCAGTGGAGGAGGCAGTAGGCTTTGCATAAAGCTCTGATGGCAGGAACCTTCGTTCTCCCTTAAAGAAACTCCACTTCCTGATGAGATCCCTTGCATTGGCAAGTAAGGCAGCCTCGACTGTCTTTCTGCCCCAGCACTCTGCCCCAGCCTGAAGCCGTGTGACTGCATTCCTCTGTGTGTTGACATACTATTGACCACCTCATTGCCCCTCGATGACTGCACCTCAAAAGTGCCAACTCCCTGGGTTGTCACACTCACCTTAAAAGGAGGACAATCGGGAAGGCCTTGAACATCGGAATTCATACAATGGTCTAGCGACAATTTAGCCTGCAAGCTATGCACAGGCAGATTTTTGTTCATTGATAAATCAAGATAGGTCCGCATTTCAGATTGCTCCAGATTATTCCTAGAGCTCTGCATTGCCATCGCCATTCGGGATTCGGTGTTTGAGGGTGCTTTTCCAATAAGAGCTTCTGCGGAATAACTGGAAATTCTGTTCCTTTCTTGCCTGTGGGAGGTACACTGCATGTCTGAAGGGTGTGACACAGAGTTTGCTTTGGAAGCCATCTGTTGCTCCAATGACCTTGACGTCATCAACCTCTGGATGCGAGCCTGCCCAGATACCGGTTCTGAAGAGACACCTGAACCTCGTTGCCTACTTTGACCATTATCTTGCTGCTGTTGGTGCATGAGATTCTGGCTATGGAGGCTCTGTGTGTGGCTGCTGTGATGGCTTCTATTGGTTACAGAGTTATCACACCCTTTATCTTGATGTGAATTCCCAAAATGTAGATGCGGCGCTTGCTGCTGAAGTTGTTGCTGATGATGGTGGTGATGATGAAGATGATGGTTCCCTTTCTGTCGACCTTGGCCATTCCCACTAGGATGTTGCTTTTGCTGCATCGCCAACTGGGCAGCTTGGTTCCCTCGCATAAGGCCTCGTTTCTTCTGCATTTGAACATCTTGCTGTGTGGTCCGGGACTGCTGGACGCTGTGAGTCTGTGGTTGGACTGAGGTCTTGCTATGCGGAAGGTGATGCTGAAGTTGGTATAAATGCCTTTCTCGTATCTGCCCCTGAGGGGGCTTGTAATACGCGGGGCTATGGTGGAGATTAAGCCCCGTTTGTGAGGAGACGTTCTGCTGTGGCACCACATGCTGCTGTAGTTGCTGAATGCCTTGTTGTCTTTGCGGTTCTTGGATTCGTGGCTGGACATTGCAATGAGCTTCATTTGGCCTTAAAGTTTCAACAGCGTTAGAGTTCAGGAAATTAGTTGGTGGGAATAAGGTGCTGAGACTATCTGTGTGTCCTGGATTGCTACCGGAGACTAATGAACTTGAAGCATTTATTGGCAACTGACCGATAAATGTTTGGCCGCACTCGGAAATATTTTCGGGTACTGCACTTATTGCTGACTTCCCCTCAAGCCTCATAGTTGCGTTCTGGCACTGCTTTTGCCTCTTTGCTGTAGAGATTATGGGGTCATCTGGCCCAGTCCGCTTGGCTGCGTCTTTTCGAATATCACTGCTTTGCTTCAAATGTGGCCCCAGGATGTGAGGAGTCTGCATGTTCCCTTTCACGGAATTTAGCTGCTCGTGAGAATATTCTGTCAGTAGGGCGGGTTGAGGAGCCTGCTCTGGGTATGAGGCGGATCCACTCGATAGATCAGCTGTAGTACAGGCTGGAAGTTGCTCTACGGTTTGTCCCTGGCCTGGTGAGCAGGCGTGAATTTGGTTAGCTTCACTATGGCACGCGAGGCTGATTACACTCAGGTTAGCAGAGACGGAAGATGTACAAATCAGCGGCGTGGTCGATATTTCTTTTACAACAGAAGTTGAACTGTTATTTATCGACGTTCCTGCTGTGTTAGTGTCCATTGGTACCGATCGCGGCGCTTGTCCTTCTAGTGTACTGGTCTCTATCAAATTTGGACTGCTCGCTTTAACTCCGAGACTTTTAACAGATTGTAGACTTGGACACCCTTCTTTGCCTGTAAATGGGACTTTCTGAGATTTAGATCTAACATCACACGCAGTAACCTCTGAAGCCATGCCTTTCCCTGGACTTTCATGTTCGAAAATTGCTCTCGCAGCAAGGGCCACTATGTCGTTCTGCTCTGATAAACTGTAGTTATTAAACGTGCTGGTCATTGTGCTAATGCAGGAAGCATCCTCCCGGGTTGTGTCTGGCAGCATGGAGGCAACAGAGAAACCACGGCTGCTGCCGGAGCTGGTGGACATGGGTGACTCAGTCTGCCTGTGGACAATCAAGGAGCTTCCTATACCCTCCTGATCTGGGTTGCACAACTGATGCTGCAAAATACTGTCAGCCTCCGTGCTTGCCAGCAAAATGTCTTTTTGAGGTTCACCCTTCTCATAAAACAACATGCTAGATGAGGTCTCCCTGGAACTGTCCACACATAACTCGTTGCCAGAACACGAGTCTTTCACAAATGACAGCAAAGAGCTCTTCTCACCTGATGTTGCTTTGTCGCTGTGCGTGGCTCCACGCACCATGCTACCGTCATCTTGATTGCTAATTTCTTTAGTCATTGCAAACTTGTCCATTTCTAACCGTCCTTTGTGCCAGTCTTGGGTCTTTCCTTTGTCACCGCCTTTGTGCTGCGCAGCAGCCAAAGATTCCAACTGTGCAGAAACGCTGCTTATCCCAGATGTACTGCATACGTTTGCTACGGCAGTTTGCAACTCCATTAAGTTACTGTCCTTGTCCATTGAAAATGCTTGAGGAGGCGCGTTCGTACAGTAGGGTGATGATGTAGGAAGTGACGTCGATATGTCTGTGATTACACATGGGGAGTAAGGTACACATGAAATATTGTTAGTCAATTCACCCTGAGATGAAGAGGGTGGCAATGATGCAGCTAAAACGGATGTAACCGTTATCTCTGTCAGTATGTCGGGCTGCTCTCGAGAGACTGAATGGGATGATGCTGGTTCTGTTAATACGTGTTGAGGCAATTTGGGCGCTGATTGCTGCCTGTCTGTCATCTCCTGCGAAGCGACAGAAGTGGTCACTGTAGCTGTCACTAACGTTGGGATCTGAGACAGTGATGGTGGTTGGGATACGGTCAACTCCTTTCCTGGCGGAACTTGGTCGTCACCGGTTAGCAACTGTGATGGATTATCTTTGTTGGATCTGGTATAGTCAACACAAGTGCCAGCTGCCTTTGATTTAGTCCCAATACACGGGGACTTTCTCGTCACCACTTGCTTTGCAGAAAGTGGTTTCTTCTGCAGCTTTTTAGGTTTATAGCTGGTGGGTGCACCGAGGGGAGATTTTAGGGAGGACGGGCTCGTTGTACGCCACGCTGTTGAATTCAGTGAAGTCCTTGAAATATCTGTGCTTGTACTCGACGCTACGGTGTCGCATGTGGAGCTGCTGACGCCGATAATCTGGCCATTAACAGTTGCGGAGGGATTAGCTGCGTGCCCACTGCCTGATTGTAAGCCCCCCTGCCCTGTGATCTGCGAGATACTTTGACTGAGGTTAGTCAATGCGCCAAAAGTATTCAGGGCTACGTTGGTATTTGGATCAGCACTGGTTGTTGGCTGAATAATCTGCATAGTGTTGTGGCTGGACGCCCCCGATTGCTTCATTGGCTGCAGAGCAAATAACTGGCCATTTACAGAGATGGTCTGCTGCTGTGTGTTTGATCCTGTGACAGGGAAGGACTGTGAACTAGTGGAAGAGGATGAAGAGACTGGCCGTGGCAATATGTGGACAAGGTGCTTCCCCCCGACCGTTTGAACACTCGGTGTGCTCGGAACGTTATTGCTGCTGCACACCACTTGACTGGAATCCAGGGGTGGTAATCTATTATTCGTTTGAGCTGGGACTACGGAAACTGCATTCTGACTGGCTGCTTGTATGATCACAATCTGCTGGCCCGGTGTCTGACCGTTGATGGCTCCTCTCACCACAGCTGGAGAGGTCGGATTAGCTGGCTGGAGGATGATCAAATTCTGGTTGGTTGGAGCGGAGGAGACGGACGCGCCCGGAGGGTGGGCCATCTGAATCACTTGCAAGGGAGGAAGCAACGAGACGACCTTGGTTGCTGGCTGAGCTGGAATTTGTGGCTGCGCTAGAACTGGCTGCAGGGGTAACGGCTGCACAGGGGGTACAGTAACTGCCACCTGTTGCTTGAGTTGTCTGTAGGCAGAACAGAAGGAAGCCCCGTGTAATGGCATTGAAGCTGATGGAACTACAGTTACATTATTAAATGGCTGGCCACTTTCAGAAATGGAGAAAGTATTTCTGGTATTCACATTTTCATTTAATGACCCTGGCAAGATACTACAGCCCACTTGGCTCACAGGTAGCACGGTGTTGCCTGCCAGCTGTAATGTAGTCCATGTTGTCCGTGTGTTACCTGCGGAAGTCATGCGTGTAAAAGTACTAACACTGTTTGAGTCAGAAGTGCAGGTATATGTGGAAGCTGGGCACGAGACTGTCCATGAGCTGGCCATTGAGCAAGAAGACATTACACCTCCGTTAGCCATAGTTCTTACTTTGTAAGATGGTGATGCAGTAACAAGACTGCAAACTGACGCAGGTGCACTTTGGCAAATGTTTAACGCGAACATGTTTTGTGCACTTTCAGTAACGGGCAATCTTGTAGCTCTCAACTCGGGGCTCTGGCTGCTCACAGCCTGCAGTGATGACAACCCCAAAACTGGTTGCAGTGCCGTCCCACTGGGGCTCTCAACACCTGTACACGATGCACCTAATTGCTGTGAGTGCAACGGCAAAGCGAAGCAAGTGCCAGCAGAAACATCAAGGACGTTCTGCGTAGGACATCCGTTCGCAGCTTCCAAGTTGTTCCGTCCAAACGTGCCTGCGGAATGTTCCAGTATAATTTGTGCGGTGGTGCTTGTGGGACAGGCTAAAGGGGTTGATGCACAACTGCTGAGGGGACACTGAAGAACCACTTGTCCAGAACTGTTAGCGGAAACATTAAGCACACTCTGCACAGTATTGGTGGTGGCGCACTGAACAGTGTTCAGAGAAGATCTAGTTGTAGGGAGACATTCTGGAACTTCCTGCTGTGAGATGTGTGTCTGAAGTTGGGCCCCATTTGCTAATGTGCAAATATCAGGCATGGCGACTGGCGCCATTATATCAAGACATGTTTCTAGTGTATTATTCTTCTGCCCAGGCAGGGTGTTCAGAGCTTGCTCTGGTGAACTCTGCACTGCAGTTTGTTGGCAATTCCCATTCAATTGGTTTCCATTTGTGTACACTAGTATGTCATCCTGCATCTGGTTGGAAGGAATCACCACTGCAACCTTTGTACTCTTAAGTTTTCTCTTCCAGTGAATCGTAGGGTCATCGTGCAAGCAGATGTCATTGGCTTTCAGTAATTCCGCAAAACGGTCATTTTCTTTCTGTATTTCATCCAGTTGCTTTCGAAGTCGCACAATCTCTTCACCTGCAGAATGGAACACAAATGTAATTATAAACAAATCATCCTTCAAATCAATTTAAGCCAAGTCTTCCGTACCTGATGATATTCAAAAATAAGGAATAGTTTTGTACTTCCTTCCCAACTGCACCTCATTCCTCCAAGACAGATGCTTACCCACTTTGCAATTCCTGTAGTTTAAAACCAAGGATGTGGTGTAGTCCATGCCTTGGACTGTGACAAGAGCCTCCATAACTAACCAGCTCAAGGTGCTCTTGCAGAAAGGTGTGAAGAGTTAACCTCCCCAATACTTAATCATTTTTAATATTCTCAATATACCATTGGTAGGTTGCCCATCCAACAAAGCAAAATGACATGGATGCCTGTCACTTCAATGACTTCTTCCCCTTCCAAGAAGCGATCGTTACAAGCAGCGATTGATCGTTACAAGCAGCGATTGATCGTTACAAGCAGCGATTGATCGTTACAAGCAGCGATTGATCGTTACAAGCAGCGCACACTATAGTGATCATTACAAGCACCCCGCACTATAGTGAGCGTTGCAAGCAGAGTCCAGTATTTCCCCTAAAATATTGTTCCACATCTAGAAAGCACCTTAGTCTCTAAATGACTATAGAACCATAACAGAATGAGACTATTCACCCGATTGTGTCTGTGCCAACTCCATGCTGGAGCAATCCCAAACTAATCTCATTGCCTTGTTCGCTCCCATAGCCCTGTATCTTCCTCTGGTTCAAATATCTATCATCGTTGATCATTGATTCCCCCACCACAGAAAATAGTCTTTTCCTATTAATCCCATCAAAAACATCTTCATAATTTTTTTTGAAAGTCTATTAAATCTCCTCTTAGCCCTCTCTGCTGCAGTGGAAATAGTCCTAGTATCTCAAATCTTGAGGTGGGTATCAACATCTGCCACTCAATAAAATGTCTCAAAAATTCTGTGCTTAAAAAACATCTGTTTTCCGAGCGCCTACTTCTGATCTCCCTGCAGCGTGTCTGGTTTCTGCACAAGAGGAGAGAATGACATCATAAGACGGTTATGCTATGGACAACGGAAGCTCACATTCTTGGTTGACCCCCTCTCTAAGAGAAGGAAAACCGAGTTCAAATCAGTTCCAATCCACCCGTTGGTAATGGGAGCCCATGGCAAAGGAAACAACAACGAAGATGGACCCTCCGGAAGAGTCAACGGCACCAGAGCATCTCTGGGAAACCACGGGTTTTTATTTAACCAACATTCACATTAATAGCACAAAAACAACAAAGAAGGATGCTTGCCAGTAAAGCTGCCAACTTAGATGGAACATGAAGAGGGAGGCAGAGCCTTTGGAACTGGGTTCGAGCTCACACCGCTATTCTGTGTACTATGTGATTAGGATAGTTAAAATGTGTTTGGAAAGCGATCCTCTTGTCAGTTGAGAAAACCATGGGGTAGATTCAGCGATGCCGTATACACAGTGCAGAGCCTCACTCAATGGGAGCGTAGGTTGTAGAATTGGCCCTATAATGTCACGGGACTAACCTGAAACCCAGAGGGCAGCATTGCTGAATTTGCATTCCTGCTGCAACATGGGCAGTCATCCAGGTGATTGCACTAGATTATAAATGCACCGAAGCTTGGCCCAGTTCGTTAGCACTCTTGTCTCCAAGTCAGGAGATTGTGGGATACCTGGACATTCATCTCATTTGCTCTCTTGGGACCTTGCTGTGCACAATCCGACAGTGACCGCACTTTAAAAGCAATTCATTGGCTGTGAAGCACTTTGAGGTATCCTGAGGATGTGATAAGTGGCCTTCTTTTTCCAACATTTGCAACGACAATGCTCATGAGCAAACTAGTCTGATCCCACGTGCCTGCTCGCTCATACCTTTTAATATTCCTCTTTTTCAAGAAACTAATTCCCTTCTAAAGCAATTTACGGACTCTACTTCAACAATGGTTTGCGGCAGAGAATTCCACATTCTAACCACCCTCTCTAAAGAAAGCTTTTCTAACCTCCCCATTAATTCTTGTGATTATCTTAAATTTGTGTACAAACATGTAAAATTGACAGGCAGGAAAAGACCAGCTGGTCCATCAAGCCTGCCCCACACCTCATGATGGCCGGAGCACCAGGACTAGACACTTCCCCCAGCCCCCCGCAGCCTTGTAATCTCCCGGGAAAAGCAAAAAAAGAGAAAAAAACCCAGGGCCAATAAGGGAAAAAGTACACTGGAAAATTACTCTCCGACCCCCTCAGGCGATCAAGACCAGTCTAGGAGATCACTAGTGTCTTCTTGTTAACGTCTCGCTGACCTTTGGATGGGTACCGCAGTGTGGGGGTTATGTTACTGGACTAATAATTCAGAGAAGATGTTTCCACTTGCAAGGGAGATCAGAGCTAGAGGCCATAAATATAAGACAGTCACTAATAAATCCAATAAGGAATTCAGGAGAAACGTCTTTACCCAGAGAGTGGTGAGAATGTGGATCTCGTAACCACAAGGAGCAGTTGAGGCGAATAGCATAGATGCATTTAAGGGGAAGCTGGATAAGTACATGAAGGAGAAAGGAATAGTAGGATATGCTAACTAGATTCTATGTAAGAACTAGAGTTCAAATCCCACTATGGCAGATTGAGAATTCAAGAATTAAAATTCTGGAATTTAAAAGATGGTACAGTAAAAGTGACCTGTTGAAACACTCTCTCATTGTCTCTGACACAAAATAACACCCAGAGCTTGTTGGAAAGTTAACCATTTGATTGCAAACATTTATTTGGAAATAAGCTAGAGGAACCTTAACTGAAATTGAAACCACAGGCTAGGAGTAGAGGTTTAGTTGAGGATTGATGTGCTGATCTCTTTTCATGAAGTGGGAAGTCAATAGATACAAGTTAGCCACATTTTGGAGGAAGGCTTTTGCTTATCCAGAGGTTTCTGGAGGCAGTCGAACACTTGAGTTACCTCGCGTCCAAGTTTAAGTTGTTTAGCCAGCTAGTGAAAGACTAGTTTTATTTACACATGTCCCAAGGGGCTCAGTGCCAAAATTGGTCTACTTTAAAAAGGGACAGGAGGTCCATCCTAGCTGATCTGGCAGGTGAGGGAAATGTTCCTCCAGTAAAGCTACACACCCAGAATAACTTTCTCTAGAGTTTTGGTAGGATCTTGATGATCTCGGGGAATGGGGAGGTGTATGTAAGAGTTTGTATGGAAACTTGAGAATGTGTCTGCAATGTACTTTCATAAGGACAGTCGAATTTGGGTGACCAGCGTGTTATGGACTTTCAGTCTTTGCAGATTTCTTTTTTTTCAATGTACAATTGTGTGTGTGTGTGTGTGTGTGTGTGTGTGTGTGTGAGAGAGAGTGAGAGAGTGAGTGTGAGTGAGGAGAGTGAATGAATTGTGGGTGGGTAGTGGTCGATGGATAGTGACTGACTGTTAAGTCAGAAGATAGATAAAGATGAGTTTGGCCATTTGGCCCACCTAACCTCATCCGTTCAGAAAGACCCTACATTTATCCCATCACTTCCTACAGCTAATTCTAAATTGATTCCAGAGTTTTTGGCTCCACTACCACTATCCAGAAATATTATATTGCCTGATGTAGCTGTAGGGAAGGTCCCACTCATCCTTTGAACATTGTTCATCCTACATACAAATAAACACTCTGTCGTTAAACACGGGATAACATTTGGGACCTGTCCCTTTAAGAGCTTTGCACGGTGCAGAGACATCTTCACCTGTTACTCTTTCCCCCTGCCCCACTGTATCAGTGGTTGTAATACGAAGAGAAAGACAGTTTTCATGTGCCATACACTTATCACTTTCAAACCCTTACATTTAAAATTAATGTAAAATAAACTGATTCAGTAGATTTATAATTAAGAAAACTGCCTGATTATTTTGTGTCAAACATGAAGAAAATGAAGAGGAATTGTCAATAACCCGCTCACTAAACTGATTCTAAGTCAAGTTCTGGTTCTTTGACCAGCAGCGTGAGTGAGTAGATACAGTGAGCAAACGTATCACAGGCAAAAATTATCAGCAAGCTCCACGTTGCAGAGAACTGAAGAGCAACAAGGGTTTGAGATTCACACGTACAAGTTCAACTACTTTCAAAAAATTAGGAAGAGCATACCCACGCTGGATAATTACTCTTGCTCTTGCTCTTTCCTTCCATCGCCACATTATACCAAAGTAGAGGGGAGGGAACTCTTATGACCAAAATAACGAGCCCAGTTTGGAGCAAAGTCACGTAAAAGAGTTTGTTGGATTTAGCTCTCAGATCAAGACAATGATGCTTAAAAGCATGTTAAAATCACAACAAGGAGCTGGTGTGTAAGAGAATGTTAAGAGAAACCCCTAAAGAGAAGAGAGGCTTTAGTTATGAGGAGAGCGCGGAATAACTGGGACGCTTTTAGGTGTCAGCCATGGCTCAGTGGGTAGCACTCTCGCCTCTGAGTCAGACGGTTGTGGGTTCAAGCCCCACTTCAGAGACTTGAGCACAAAATCCAGGCCGACACTCCCAGTGCAGTACCGAGGGAGTGCTGCACTGTCGGAGGTGCCTTCTTTTGGATGAGACGTTAAACAGAGACCCCCATCTGCCCTCTCAAGAGGACGTAAAAGATCCCACGGCACTATTCGAAGAAGAGCAGGGGAGTTCTCCCGGTGTCCTGGCCAATATTTATCCCCCAACCAACATCACTAAAAACAGATTATCTGGTCATTAATCTCATTGCTGTTTGTGGGATCTTGCTGTGCGCAAATTGGCTGCCGTGTTTCCCTACATTACAACAGTGACTACACTTCAAAAGTAATTCATTGACTGTGAAGTGCTTTGGGATGTCCTGAGGTCATGAAAGGCAATATGTAAATGCAAGTTCTTTTCATCAGAACAGAGAAGGTTAAGGAGAACTAATAGAGGTGCTCAAAATTATGAGCGGTTTTGATAATGTAAATGGAGAGAAACCATTACCACTGATCGATGAATCATCACCAAAAGATGAAGAGTGCTTAGGAGAATTTATTATTATGCAGAGGGTTGTTTAACATGGAATTCCCTACTAGAAACAGTGCTGGAAGCAAAAACCTGTTAATAGCTTTTAAAAAGGAACTAGATAAATAAATGAAGAAAAGGAGAAAGTGCAATGATGAATGCTGAATGATGTCAGCATAATGGGCCGAATGGCTCTTTCTTTGCTGTAAAATCCTACGATGCCATATGTCCCAGTTAATGGTCACAGAAGATGGGCTTTCTACGGTGGTTCCTCGCCAATAAGGGAATATAAGGAGATATTTAGCTGAAAGTAGTAAACTAACAGCTTTACTAAGGTTTTGTTGCCAATTGCTTAAACTTCAAAGTGCCTGGGGATTTGTACAGAACACTAAAACTCGGCAAACATCAACAGAGGAGTACTGCCTTTTAACGGACAGAAACGTAGGTGGCGAGGGAAATCTCAGCACTACAGATGAACCACTGGTGCTATTTTAAGAGACAAAAGATATGGTCTTATGACTGTCTGGTATGAAAAATTAAAATGCTGATGCGGTTTATCACTAAACACCACTAACTCCATACAGTGAAATAAAAGCAGGTCTTAAGTGTAAGGAATTTAAGGTTGCACAAAGTCATTGTTTCAAATTAGTTGGACATAAGCCTGTTTAATACAGGATTCAAATCCCAGGCTACGAATGGGTGAACAACAATTTGTTTGACTTTCCGGGTGCTCTTCATAAGTTTAGACACTACTTGGTGTTCACTGCTGAATTTTTCACCAATGGCCAGTGATGGCCTTTAATGGTTGGCAAGTAAACTCCCAGCAAGCTGGGTAACAAAATACGAGTTTCACACGGTCCAGTGGAAATCGGTTAGGGCTGGGATATCCCCAATGATTGTGGCAATTATTTACAAACCTTTTCCATTTAGTGGTTTAAGTTTTTTTTTTGAAAAAGACAGAAGTCTTTGGAGACACATACATCTACCACTAAAGGAACACATGTTTTGGTTAAACCAGCTCCTCTCAAGAGCCAAATTAGGAAAGGAAGGCTCGGAGGGGTCCTGAACCATATCTGAAGCCTCCATCTGTGACAGCAGATTGTGTCTGTGTAGGAGGTGGAAGGGCTAACAATACTCACACTGAGACAATCCAAGAACCATTATTCCTCGTCCAGTAAGGGGCTCCTCTATTTGGATCTGGTGAATGATCCTAGGTATGAGAGGAAACAAAAGGAAAGCATAGAGCAGGGATACTCATTGTGAGGCCCACGGGCTAACTTTGGCCCTTGCAAACCTCTGTTGCAGCCCTTCATTGGATTCCAGATCAGTTCTGCGTTTTCTTCGCACCCATTGTTTAGTCAGTCCTGGTATTGCCACTAAGCTTTTAGCATTGCCAGCCCACAATACCAGAGGTCTTGCTTTTATGTATGCACTTTTCTGGCAGTCTATGCTGTGTGATCTGGATGTTCTAACCTCCCCTAGTCTGATGGGTGAGTGGCATGAACTGCTGAGCCAGCCTCTCTACCGGCTCCCACTGTTTGCACACAGTCTCTCTCCAACCCATCAAGTCAGAGTCTCATCTCCTACTGCTCTCCACAGAATTTCACACAATTACATAAAATTTGCAGCACAGAAACAGGCCCTACGGCCCAACTGGTCCATGCTGGTGTTTATACTCCACACGAGCCTCCTCTCTCCCTAGTTCATCTCACCCTATCAGCATAACCTTCTATTCGTTTCTCCCTCATGTGTTTATCGAGCTCCCCCTTAAATCCATCTACACTATTCGCCTCAACTACTCCTTGTGGCAGCAAGTTCCACATTCCAACCACTCTCTGGGTAAAGAAGTTTCTCCTGAATTCTTTATTGGATTTATTAGTGACTATCTTATATTTTTGGCCACTAGTTTTGGACTCCCCCCATTGTGTATCCTTCAAATGCACAGAATTTCATCAGTCTTTCACTCTAAAAATTTCTGGATAATCCCATTTGTTAAAGGTGATCTCAGTTGTCTTGTGATGGACAGTATATTTATGGGGTTGACTCTGCTGACTGTTTACTCTCATGTACTATGCTCCTAGCGCTGAGCACAGGGACTGTGGGGCTCCACTGACACCAATAAGGCACGGGACCTAGGAATGGGTTCGGCTTTGTGCCTGTGTACTTAACTATGATGATATTCTCTTGACAAAACCTTCACCATTTTGTTGTATGCAAAGCAGCATGAAAAAAGTAGGACGGGGGAAGAAGAAACAAGTCACTGAGGGGAACTGAAAGTTTTGCCTATGTTAGACACAAGTTCCCATCTCTTACCTACAGTAATGGAAGTGATTACACAATGATTGCCTTTTCATGTGCTTACCTTGTTCCTTGGTTCCTCCATTTAATAGAATTTCATCATTCTGTCTCTTCAGCTCTGAAATGTACTTGAAAGCCTGATCTAGTATCATGTTTTTACTCTGCAAACAACAGGAAAACGTAGGTTAACAAAACCCAGTCCATTAGCGCCTTTAAAAGCAGTGGGAGGGAAAAAGCAGGCTACGACCTACAGGTGAAAGAAAAGTGATGTCATGATGGTCCAATGGCACAACTAAATGGAGAGGAACTATAGGGGAGCAAAGAGATTTGGGAGTCTAAGTACACAAATCATTTAAAGCTAATAGACAGGTACAAAAAGCAATCAAAAAGGCTATTGGACTGTTGGCCTTTATCTCGAGGTGGGCTGGAACACAAAGGTGAGGAAGTGATGCTTCAGTTGTACAGAGCCTTGGTCAGACCCTATCTGGAGATACTGCGTTCAGTTCTGGGTACCACACCTCAGGATGGATATATTGGCCTTGGAGGGGGTGCAGCGCAGATTCACCAGAATGATACCAGGACTTAGAGGGTTTAATTATGAGGACAGGTTGCATAAACTAGGCTTGTATTCCCTTGAGTATAGAAGATTGAGGGGTGATCTCATTAGAATCATTGAATGATATACCACAGAAGGAGACCATTCAGCCCATTGTGCCTGTGCTGGCTCTTTGGTAGAGCTATCCAATTAGTCCCTCTCCTCTGATCTTTCCCCATAGTTCTGTAATTTTTTCTCCTTCAAGTATTTAACCAATTCCCTTTTGTAAGTTACTATTGAATCTGCTTCCACTATGCTTTCAGGCAGTGCATTCCAGATCACAACAACTCGCTGCGTAAAAAATGTTTTCCTCATGTCGCCTCTGGTTACTTTGCCAATTAACTTAAATCTGTCTCTCTGGTTACCGACCCTTCTGCCACTGGAAACAGTTTCTCCTTACTTACTCTAGCAAAACCGTTCATGATTTTGAACACCTCTGTCAAAGCTCCTCTTAACCTTCCCAGCTTCTCCAGTATCTCCATGTAACTGAAGCTCCTCATCCCTGGTACCATTCTAGTAAATCTCTTCTGCACCCTCTCTAAGGCCTTGACATCCTTCCTAAAGTTTGGTGCCCAGAATTGAACACAATACTCCTGCTAAGGCCTATCCAGTGTTTTATAAAGGTTTAGCATAACTTCCTTGCTTTTGTACTCTATGCTTCTATTAATAAAGCCAACAATCCCATATGCTTTTTTTTAAAAACAGCCTTCTCCACTTGTCCTGCCACCTTCAAAGATTTGTGTACATACATCCCTTAACCAATATTGTATCCATGCTGTCACTGTCCCTTTAATCCCATGGGCTTTAATTTGTTAACAAGTCCACTATGTGGTACTTTATCAAATGCCTTTTGAAAGTCCATATACCAACATCAACCACGCTACCCTCATCAACCCTTTCCGTTATAAGCTAAGAGAAATCAAGGTGGGTTTTGAGGTGTTTAAAATCTTAAAGGGATTTTGTAGATAGAGAAAATATTTCCTCTGGTGGGGGAATCAAGAATGCGGGGAGGTGATCTTAAAATTAGAGCAAAGCCGTTTAGAAGAGAAATCAGGAAGCGTTTTTTCGTACAAAGGGTAGTGGAAATCAGGAACTCTCTCCCCCAAAAGGCTGTGGACGCTGGAGGTCAATTGGAGCTTTCAAGACTGAGATTGCTAGATTTTTGTTAGGTAAGGGTATCAAGGGATATGGAGCTAAGACGGGTAAATGGAGTTGAGGTACAGATCAGCCATGACCGAATTGAATGTCGGAGCAGGCTCGAGGGGCTGAATGGCCTCCTCCTGTTCCTAACTCATTAGCTCCGGCAATGGAAAAAACAGCCCTAATGGGGCTGGTGACCAGAGAGGGGATGATTACCCCTCCCTGTCTGAAGGCTGGCTGGTTCTACACGTTGTTTTTGCATTAGAAAGAAAAAAAAATCAATTCTTTGTTGACAAAGAACTGAAGAAATTTCAATTACATTATAGAAAGACCTTGTATTCTTAGAGCGTTTTTCACGATCTTATGATGTCCCAAAGCACTTTACAGCCAATATGTTCTAATGTGAGGCGTTTGATAGCATGTTCTCTGTATAAAAGGGTAAAATGCTTCAAATGCACAATAAATCAAACGGACATCAAATTTAAAAACTATGCATTGTGGAAGATTGTAGATAATATATAGCAAAGCTAAGCCTCAGAAAAGCTGTTATTTTCACAAGATATAGGCAGGACGTGTTGGGATAACAACGTGCATTTAGATGGTGCCTTTGAAGTAAAGCTGTCCCTGATGTTGTAAATGGTTCACTCTCCTCAACCATTTCAAAGCCACCGATATCACCCGCCCATTCAAAAAACCCAGCCTCGACTCCTCTTAGCCTGCCAACTACCGCCTATCTCCAACCTCACATTTCCTCTCCAAAGTCCGTGCCAATCTTCTCCTGTTTGAATCTCTCCAATCAGGTTTCCGCCCCACCACAGCATTGAAAAGGCCTGAATCAAAGTCACAAATGGCATCCTCTGAGATTGTAACTGTGGTTCATCACTCCTCCACGATTTCTCTACAGCTTTGACACAGTCGGCCACACCATGTTCCTCCAATGCCTCTCCTCTGGCCAGCTCAATGGGACTGGCTTCACTTGGTTCCACTCTTACCTATCAAATCGTAGCCAGAGAATCTCCAGCAATGGCTGCACTTCCCACCCCGTCCCCAAGACTATTTTACCTGGAGCCACCCAAGGATCTATCCTTGGCTCCCTCCTCTTCCTCATCTACATGCTGCCCTTTGGCAAAATCATCCAATGACATGGGATCAGCTGACGACACCCAGCTCTACCTCTCCACCACCCCTCTCGAACCTTCCACTGCCTCGGTGCGGTCAGACTGCCTGGACATCCAGTCTTGGATCAGCCTCAATTTCCTCTGGTTAAACATTGGGAAAACCGAAGCAATCGTCTTCGGCACCCACCACAAACTCAGTACCCTCGTTACAGATTCCATCACCTTCCCAGCCACTGTCTAAGGCTGAACCAGACTGTTTGCAACCTCAGCGTCCTATTCAACCCTGAGCTGAGTGTCTGACCTCATGTCCTCTCCATTGTAAAGACTACCTACTTCCACCTCCGTAACATCACCCACCTCCATCCCTACCTTAGCCCATCTGCCGCCGAACCCCTCCTTCATGCTTTTGTCACCCCTAACCTGATTACTTCACTGATCTCCTTGGCCAGCCTGCCCTTCCTCCGCCCTCTGTGAAAATGCAGCTCATGAAAAATTCTGCTGCCTGCTTCCTATCTCACACCAAGTCCTGCTCACCCCTCTCCTCGCTGCCCTCAACGACTCAAAATTAAAATTCTCATCCTTGTGTTTAAACCCCTCCATGGCATCACCCCTCCCCATCGCTGTAACTTTCTCTAGCACTACAACCCCCACTCTCCCACAACCAAACTCTCTCTCCCTTGACTCCGGCCTTTTGTGAAACCGTCCCTCCCTCCCTTCACCCCTTCACCCCACCTCTAATCCAATTTCTGGAATCCCCTCTCCAACCCCAACACCTCTCCACTTCCTTTTGGACTCTCCTTAAAACTTGGCTCTTTGACCAAGCTTTTGCTCACTCCTCCCAACATCTCCTTTGGCACAGCAACCATTTATTCCTTACACCTTCCTGGGAAGCCAAATGGGATTTTTTACTACGTCCAGGATGCTATATAAATACAAGTCATTGTCGGCAACAGCGGTTGAGGCTCCCACTAGTAGCACAAACTTGGGAAAACTACCTCCCAAGTGTCGGCTTGGCTCGTTTAGTAACACTTTCACCTCTGAGTCAGATCCTGCTCTAACACTTGACACTTCAGTTTAGTACTGCAGGAGTGCTGTATTGTTAGACCCACAATATCCAAAAGATTGCAGACATTAAACTAAACTTAGGCTAAATTTAAACAATAAATACTATACTTACAGCCAACTGCTTTAAGTTTAGATCCAACCATACCCCAGAAAGCTTGTTGTAAATACTACATAATTAGAAAGAACTTGCATTTATATAGCGCCTTTCACGACCACAGGACGTACTGAATATATTTCTAAACACAAAAGGCATCAAGGGGATGGGGAGAGAGCAGGAATATGGTATTGAGATAGAGGATCAGTCATGATCATGCTGAATGGCGGAGCAGGCTCGAAGGGCCGAATGGCCTACTCCTGCTCCTATTTTCTATGTTTCTATGTCCTGAAGCGCTTTACAGCCAATGAAGTACTTTTGAAGTGTGGTCAACTGTTGTAATGTAGGAAACGTGGCAGGCAATTTGCACACAGCAAGATCCCACAAACAGCAATGAGATAATGACCCGATAATCTGTCATTTTAGTGATCGGTCATGATCTTAGTTGAGGGATAAAAAATTGGCCAGAATACCAGGGAGAACTCTTCTGCTCTCCTTTGAATTAATTGCCATGGATCTTTTACCTGGACAGGCAGACAGGTTTAACATCTCATACAGAAGATGAGATACAGAACAATACTAAATACCTCAATGTGGTATAATTAGAGAAAATACTGAGCTCTGGGCAACAACAAAATCAAGCAATAGGGACTGAAGTCTTATTGGTGACTTTTGGACAAACATGCATGCAGAAATCTTGATTACAATGTTGCCTCTGACATTCAAAATAGTAATACTTGCATTTATATAGCACATTAACACTTTCAAATATTTCAAAGTATCACACAATTGGTTACTTCTGAAGTATGCTGACTCTTTGGCAAAGCATTCCCCCCCCCCTCTCCCCACCCAAAGGATAAATAGGAAACATTGAGCAAATCGACTGGAGGAACAGGCTCGTTCCTATCAACAGCCTTTCCACATTCTGGAACTACTTGTGCAAATGATGCACTATAAATGGGCATGAAAGGGAACCACATCATCTAACAAAAGCAAACTATTAAAGATTAATCTCTCTTCCGTCAATGAAAGGACTCCTTTCTGGGGAATGTAATTTATAGGTGAATGCTACCACTCCCTGGTATTGCCCAATCTCTCTGGAAGAGCGACATTTTCATGTTGCATAACTTAAAACAAAATACTCTTTGGTTTTAGCTCTTCCATCAAGCTCTAAAAATCATCCATTTTAGGCAGCCAAGGTGTGGAATCAACATGTTGCAATGATGGCAGGCAAAGGAATCCCATTCAGTGTATCTGCTCCACATCCCGGGGGTCATTGTTTAAGGTCATTCTAAAGGACTGACTGGGGCTGAACCCCCGAGCTTTATTTCCCAATCAAATATTTATTTCCCAAATCACCATCAAGTATTACTCAACAGAGATAAAAATGAAAAATACAGAGCAGGTCTATCAACATCTGAAAACATAAGGTTAATGTTTTGGTTAGTGTCCAAGTTAAGTGCCCTCAGTAGATGAATGTTTTTTTTATTATCTATTTAGTATGTACTAATGATTTTCAACTCCAAGGATTGGAAACAGTTTTACCTGCTTCAGAGCGGGAGAGCATGGAATGAGTTCTCCAATTTTATTTATTCCAGAGTTAATCTTCTTCTTTCGATGTCTTTCCACTAGGAACAACAGAATTTGTTTTTTTAAAAAATTACCAAGTTAGATTTTTGTACAGCCACTTTCTGTTTTTCTTCCCTTTGCCTCAAGGTCTCTGAATATGCCCACACACACAGTTGACGATTAGGAACTTAGTGTTGTGGGGATGAACTGTACTCCTATTATTCCAAGACACATCACAATGGAATCCCTATATGTTGCTGCATTAACTCGATATTCAAAACATTTACACCACTGTTAAAACGTGTAATAACCCCCAATATGAAATCATTCCATCAAATACCCAATGACCAATTACAACTCATAGGCACAGCAATCTTCAGTTTTCAAATTCCGTTTATACCCAGCAGTGTTTACTGAAGCTCAGGTAATGCACTGGCAGGAAGGAAGCTTCTTTATTGGGGTGTCTGCCTCTTTCAGGCGCCACTGCATTATCCCATCCCAACACTGCACCTCTAGGATTTCCTTTCCACGTTAGATTTGGAAGGGAAGCTTATGTTGTAGCATCATTACTCCCAGTGAAGACACAGACTCTTTCTATCTTTTGTGGAGGAGGAGTAAGTGTATATTTCTGCGGCATTCATTTTTAAAACAATGTAATGAATTGAAAATTAGAAAAATACTTAATGTGCCCATTACAGTAACAGTATAATACAATAAACATTACAGTCACAGTATAATACAATGAGCATGGACATTACAGTAATAGTATGATACAATGAGCATAAACAGTACTGCAATGGTATAATACAATAGATGGGGCCATTAGTGGACAAGTATAATGCAATGGGCATGGCCATTACCGTAACGATAGATATTGCCATTGCTGTAACAGTATAATACAATATTACTGCAACAGTACAATGCAATGGCCAAGGCCATTACTGCAACAGTACAATGCAATGGCCAAGGCCATTACTGCAACAGTACAATGCAATGGCCATTACTGCAACAGTACAATGCAATGGCCATTACTGCAACAGTACAATGCAATGGCCATTACTGCAACAGTACAATACAATGGCCATTACTGCAACAGTACAATACAATGGCCATTACTGCAACAGTACAATACAATGGCCATTACTGCAACAGTACAATACAATGGCCATTACTGCAAATTACTGCAACAGTACAATACAATGGCCATTACAGTAACAGTATATTACAATATGCATGGCCATTACTGTAACAGTATAATACAATGAGCATGAACATTACTGTAACAGGATAATACAATGGGTATGGCCATTGCTGTAATGGGACAATACAATGAATGTGCTGATTGCTGTAGATTGGAGAATACAATGGATATTTCCATTGCTGTGGATGGGGTAAAACAATGAATACACCATTATTTTAAAAGGGACACTACAACGTATATGTTTCTCTCTTGGTTTATGCGCATTAATCTTCCTGCCCAATACTCTACAAGAGTCCAGGCTGTTCTCTTGACACACTTGGGAGGAATTGTGAGAAAGTTGGTATGAAGAAAATAACCTCAACTGAAGAATGACTACATCTTACTGAATCTCCTTTGTTCTCCTTCACATTTGAACTCACATTCTCTGGATTATTAGTCCAGGCCTCTGGGTTACTAGCCCAGTAACATAACCACTACTCTACCATACCCCTATATTTAATAGGTGTTCATGTAACTCAAAATACAGTTAACAAATCAATGACTAAGTAACAATGCAGACCGTGCAAAAGAAATGATTGTGAGGTAGGAAGATATATTATTTTCTGAACTCCGGAGTCAGCCACACTGAACATCATCACGGCGTTTTCTGGTCGTCCATATTCCAACGGTCACTGTTTTCTGATCCAGGTTTACTCTTGTATTTCGACTTCCAATTTGACTTCCATATATTACCCCAATTTGATATTCAAGTCATTAAACACCAGTTTAAATATAAAAAAAGCACATTAAGATATATTGTATAGTCCCATTTTCTATTTAGCAGTAAGTACGATTATTATATTTCAATAAGCTGCTTTAATGGTTTGAAAAGCCAACCTCATCAATACAAGCGAACTGAAGGTCAGCACTGGACATACAAAGAACGCACCTCTCTAAAATTCACCTCTGATGTGAGAACGTGATTCCATCACAATGGTTTTGTTTGCTGCTTCTATCTGGAGAGTGAGACTTGCTCTTTATACTGTACCATATCTGCCCTTCCCCTGGGCTTCCACTCACCATTTTCAGTGGAGAAGCCAAAGTTACTCTGAAGCAAAGCATGCGGAGGTGTTCGAGGATTACCTATGCAAGTCCTTCCGGGTTTACCTTCCCCTCCTGTGGGTAGCTTGGCCTCTCCAGCAGCAAAGTTCAGTAACTCAAGGTGGAGAGCTGCAGATGCAAAGCCACATCCTTCCACTCTGTGGTGCAGTACATTACAGCTCTAACACCCTCTTGAAACAAACCTTTAAACTTTGCTTTGGCTTCTACCTATACGTCGTAAAGTTAGTTACGGGCCAACTGTGGGGTAATGCAACTAACAAATTCTTAGGTGAACTCCTTACAAAACCACTTTGGTGATGACAAAGTGAATTAAGCAGTTACCTGGATCCTCTTTCACTTTATTTTCTTCTTCCCAATAATCGTCTTTGTTATCCCTTCTTTCAGATAAAGATGGTTTCTTTATTGGTTCTTAGTCACTTGATACCGGTCCAGCTTGGTACCCTGTCCAGCTCACACAGATCTTTCTCTAATTTGGAGACCCGAGCTAACTTAACAGGAAGAATGGCGTCGAGGACTAGCAGCGCAAATGGGATTGGTGCGTCTAGACTTGAAACGCAACATGAAAAGCTAGAAGTGCATTTGTCACATGCAAGGCAAAAAGAGACAGACCAGCAGTAAACAACTTTTGCAATCATATTGGCCATCTACAAAAAATTATAAGATGTCCTGCTTTCTCTCACTACCCTTTACATGGTCCAAAAATAGAATTAGGGTGCTAAATTATTGTACCACTCAACCGTTAACAGTTGCAAACACTTACCTGCGTTGTGAGTTTCTCGATTTTTCTTCCTATGTATAAAAGAAAACAAATTAGACACTGCACTTCACGTAGAATTTACAGTGCCGAAACAGGCCATTCGCCCCAACTGGTCCATGCCGGTGTTTATGCTCCACACGAGCCTCCTCCCTCCCTATCAGCATATCCTTCTATTCCTTTCTCCCTCATGTGTTTATTTAGCTTCCCCTTAAATGCATCTATGCTATTCGCCTCAACTACTCCTTGTGGTAGCGAGTTCCACATTCAAACCACTCTCTGGGTAAACAAGTTTCTCCTGAATTCCTTATTGGATTTATTAGTAACTATCTTATATTTATGGTCCCTAGTTTTGGACTCCCCCACAATTTTCTCTAGGTCTACCCTATCAAACCACTTCATTATCTTAAAGACCTCTATCAGGCCACTCCTCAGCCTTCTCTTTTCCAGAGAAAAGAGCCCCAGCCTGTTTAGTCTTTCCTGATAGTTAAAATCACTTCCAGGCATTATGTTTGCTGCAAATTATAATTTTGAATATTTAATCACTATTCGCCCACAAATTACATTTGTAACTACAGCTTGGCAGAGATATAATGAGAGCTCAGTCTGAGGTGATACCACCGAGAGCAATAAGATGAATGAGCAGTTTGCTGGTTTGTAGTGGGTTTGGTTGAGGGAGAAATGCTGGCCAGAACACCAGAAGAACTACCTCCCCTTCTTCAAGATGGGACGGTTAACATCCATCCAAACCAGTGGAACCTTGGTTTAAAGGCACCTCAGAGAATGCTGCACTTTCTCCCTTCTGCAGTGGCGGGTCAGTCTGGATTATGTGCTCAAATACTGGAGTGAGGGCTTGAACCCGTGACCTTCTGACTCAGAGACAAAGAGTACTGACAACTGAGCCAAGCTTACAAAAAATGATTATAAATAGTCTATATTTTGTCTTGTCAGCTAAGCATTTAAACGGTCCTAAAACTGAAACAAATTAAGATGCTGGAATGCAGTGTGTCAGGATAATTTTTGGCTGTGCAGTTTTGCCATGAGTCAAAAAACAGAAAACTGTTATCCTTTAAAATAATCTTATAATGCTGGTCTGTTTTTAGAACATTACAGGATTTATTTATCACAGTCAAGTTTAGTGTCCCATTAAGCTTCAACTGCAACAAACAGAAAATATCTCAGTGTTTCAAAATTAGTGATGATGTTTTTATGTGGCTGCAGTATGTATGATCTACAGGATGCACTGCAGGATTAGAACGTAAGAAATAGGAGCAGGAGTAGGCCATACTGCCCCTCGAGCCTGCTCCGCCATTCAATAAGATCATGGCTGATCTTCGGCCTCAACTCCACTTTCCTGCCCGATCCCCATATCCCTTGATTCCCTTAGTGTCCAAATATCCATCAATCTCAGTCTTGAATATACTCAATGACTGAGCATTTACAGCCCTCTGGAGTAGAGAATTCCAAAGGTTCACAACCCTCTGAATGAAGAAATTCCTCATTTCAGTCCTAAATGGCCGACCCATTACTTTGACAGCTTCTCCCTCCCCTGTCCCCTCTTCCGAAAAGGGCAAGAGCGACACTGTGGTGGGAACAGCATCATCTCCAAGTGCCCCTCCAAGTCACAGACCATCCTGACTTGCCGTTCCTTCATCATTGCTGGGTCAATACCCTGGGAATTCATTACCTAACTCCATTGTGGGAGCACCATCACCACACGGGCTGCAATGGTTGAATGAGAAGGCCCACCACCATCACCACCTCAGGGCAACTAGGGACGGGCAATAAATGCCGGCCTTGCCACATTCCGAGAACAAATTTATAAAAAGAAAGCAATTAGATTAACTCCAAACAAATCACTGAAGCTTATTTCAATAAGCTTCCAAGGCAGTTCTCTAATATTCTGCAATGACTTGTGCTGACCTTTGTTAAACTCCAAATATATTTTCACTGGGAAGTACATTGACGTGCCAGACATGCCAGCTCCCAGGGCTTCGACCCATGTGTCAGCATGTTTCTGCTTCACAAGAAAAATCAGCTTTTTCCACTAGGATTGAAGATTATCAGTTTCGATCAGATTAATTACAGGAAGGGACTGAAGGTTCCCCTCGGGTCCTCCCTGAAGGCACAGCCATAATTGGGAATATTGCGTGTGGGGAAATCACAACATCTAAACAGCATCCTGCCTATCTCTTCACCACCTCCATAACCTAACACAAGAGGTATATCATCGCCATGTGTTAAACCCCATCCAAATACCAACGCCATTAACCTGCAGCTACAGTGCACCATTTTTACATGATGCAAACAGCCTGAATTTTGGATAGCCAAGTACGTTCAAGCGCTCAGCTGCGCACACTCCCGAATACCGAGCGCGCTCAGCTGCGCGCACTCCCGAATACCGAGCGCGCAGTTGCATGTATACTCAAATACAATCCCAACATATATTCTAAATAAAATTTAGAACAGATCTTAGTAGGTTGGAAGCGAGCACACTCTCAATAGTTGGTGTAATGAAACTGAAACCCCCATCGAGGGCTGAGCACTTGGTATTCGGGAGTGCTGGATTCTTGGTGCACACAAATGCATCCTCTGTACCCGAAATAAATTTATTCACAAATCTGTTTTCAGAAAATTGCCCCTCACTTGCCTGTGAGTCCTGTGCATAGGTGTCTGATTTTCTGTCATTTCTGGCATTGTGACTGCGGGCTCTCCTCCAGGGCCTTCTACTGTAACAAACAGATAAAATAAATTAATGGATGACCTATCAATATAAAATCTAACTGGGTCAATCCGTTAGAAAAAATACAAGGCTGGGATTCGCTACATTTCAGGATGTTGGGCTGAGCTGCAATGCCCCTGTGGTGAAATCGCCTGCCAACAATCACTGTCAACACTCACAAATGTAAAATGATCACTTGAGTGAGGTACTGGATGGTGTCCAGCCCATGTGGAGCTGTGCCCAAGCAAGGAGACAATGCCTCCTCCACCCAAACCAAGCGATAGTTACCTGAAGGCCTGTAGTCCAAACACTATGACCCAGAATTTCCCGGCAAAATAACGGTGAGATTAATGGCTCTCGCCGCTATTAATGTGCAAATCGTCCAGCAACCCGTGGCAAGGAAGAGATACCCCGTGAATTGCCAATTACCACAAGTTGCTGGACGATTTGCACCGCTCGCCCGTTAGCCTCGCGAAAACGGCATCTCGTCCTCAACCTCCCCGTGAGTTTCATGAAATTAAGATACGAGGAGAGATTACACAAATTGGGGTTGTATTCTCTAGAGTTTCGAAGGTTAAGGGGTGATTTGATCGAAGTTTATAAGATATTAAGGGGAACGGATAGGGTGGATAGAGAGAAACTATTTCCGCTGGTTGGGGATTTTAGGAGTAGGGGGCACAGTCTAAAAATTAGAGCCAGACCTTTCAGGAGCGAGATTAGAAAACATTTCTACACACAAAGGGTTGTAGAAGTTTGGAACTCTCTTCCGCAAACGGCAATTGCTAAATTTAAATGTGAGATAGATAGCTTTTTGGCAACCAAAGGTATTAAGGGATATGGGCCAAAGGCAGGTATATGGAGTTAGATCACAGATCAGCCATGATCTTATCAAATGGCGGAGCAGGCACGAGGGGCTGAATGGCCTACTCCTGTTCCTATGTTCCAAAGAGATCTAGGAGTACAGGTTCATAGCTCCTTGAAAGTGGAGTCACAGGTGGATAGGGTGGTGAAGAAGGCATTCAGCACGCTTGGTTTCATTGGTCAGAACATTGAATACAGGAGTTGGGATGTCTTGTTGAAGTTGTACAAGACATTAGTAAGGCCACACTTGGAATACTGTGTATAGTTCTGGTCACCCTATTATAGAAAGGATATTATTAAACTAGAAAGAGTGCAGAAAAGATTTACTAGGATGCTACCGGGACTTGATGGTTTGACTTATAGGGAGAGGTTGGATAGACGGAGACTTTTTTCCCTGGAGAGTAGGAGGTTTAGGGGTGATCTTATAGAGGTCTATAAAATAATGAGGGGCATAGATAAGGTAGATAGTCAAAATCTTTTCCCAAAGGTAGGGGAGTCTATAACGAGGGGGCATAGATTTAAGGTGAGAGGGGAGAGATACAAAAGGGTCCAGAGGGGCAATTTTTTCACTCAAAGGGTGGTGAGTGTCTGGAACGAGCTGCCAGAGGCAGTAGTAGAGGCGGGTACAATTTTGTCTTTTAAAAAGCATTTGGACAGTTACATGGGTAAGATGGGTATAGAGGGATATGGGCCAAGTGCAGGCAATTGGGACTAGCTTAGTGGTATAAACTGGGCGACATGGACATGTTGAGCCGAAGGGCCTGTTTCCATGTTGTAAACTTCTATGATTCTATTCTGCATTTGTGCATTAATTGCCCATTAAACTCGCCGCAGAAAGTTAGGGCTGGTACTTAACAGTATAAGGACCCTTTTAATGAGGAGATTTATGTTCTTGCAATGTCAATCAAACTCTCCGGCCCAGAAAGAGAACAATTGAAACTGTGGAGTCTAATTCCTGCAGGTAGTAAATTGTTCCTAGAGACTTTCAAATGTTAAATCTTTTAATTTTTTTCTTACTTTTCCTCTCTCACTCAATCCACTCTTTCTTTCCTCTCTGTACCTGATTTGACTCTAATTCACCTGATTTCCTTCTCCATTGTTCCTCTGTTTCTTTCTCAATCCTTAAATCTCATTGTTTAAGGAGATAGACTGTTGGTGCCGTCGTTCACTGAGGTCCCAGATGCCCCTTTGCCCTCGTCACCAGCTCGCACTTCCAGCAAGTTACGACGCAAAAAATTTGAGCTTGAAGCGTGAGGGAAACAGGGCAGGTCACGAGAGGCTCTACTCCAGCAAGATCTGGGCCAATATTGTGAAAACAGACTTACAGTAAATCTTTCAAAACAAGAAGCTATTCTTCATCCATTTCCATGTCTGGGTTTTTAAAGGCGTACTGGTGGACCTCTTGTGGCATTGCTCAGTGAACACAATGCATATTCTTTGTGTTTTTTACTTAGAAAATAAGATCTATCAAAAGGTGGCAAGGAGACCATAAATTTGGAAATAATTTTGTGAGATGTGCACAGAGACAGTGATGAAAGTGTTAAAAAATGTTGGTTTTGTTTTGATTAACTCAGAATTCTCAGGAACGAGTCAGAAAAGCGTGATAGATTGTGCGTGTTCAGGACACATTTGAAGGATGCTGTGTGTCACACAGAAGGCTTTTCTTGTATCCTAGGTTGGTCTTTGTGCCATGCCAATCACTGTGAAAATGACTGTGCTTCACCCTTGTTGGGCAGCTCTACAACTGATCGGAGAAGCTGGCGGAGAGAATGGACCGTGGACAGCTGCATTTTGGGACACAGCATGCAAGCACAGAAACGGCAAGTACAAGAGCCATTTATCGAGTGTTACAGGAGCAAGGCTAATTAACAATTGCTGTAATCGTTAAAAACACCAATGTTTATATCTTACCAAGGTTCTCCCTGCTGCCACCCAGTTAATGACCAGATCTGATACCTTCAAATTTATAGATTTTAATCTGATTTCGTGAAAAATTGTGGGTCAGAATTAACTTTTTTGGTGATTACAAAGGACTAAAGGGAAAATAATGACCATAACAGCATTTCACTCCACATACAAGATACTTATAGTCTTCAATCCACTCAAACGCCTCGATCAACACGAACAATTGGCTATATTTTCCAGCCACTGACTATGAATAGATGAGATGTCCATTCCAATGTGCCAATGGGAAACACTGAGTTAAATTTGCCATTGTCTGAAGTTGCAGTTATCTTACTGAAAGGGTTATTCTGATCACCTCAAGATGATATTTAGATTCCAAGCAAATTCAGATTTAGGTCTTTAACGTAGAGGAATGTTCTTCCCCAATCCCACATAAGTCCTAAACTTCTATCAACTTATCGGGTAAGCACACAATCGCTTTTGACTATGTTTGAGAGGTGCCCATTTCACATCAACCTCAGACACAAAAACAAATTCAGTGCGACACCAAAACAGGATTTTCACAGAATTTTGACAGTTAATTCAAAGTTTGTAATTAAGTTCAAAAAAGTAAAAGCACTCAACCAGGTTGGAATTACACACATTCATGCTGTTCAGTGTAAGACTTCACACCCGCCTTGTTTAGAATTATGAATTACCTTGAATTTAATGCAAATCCCACTGAGAAACTGGCCCTGCATTTCCTCGATGTCAGTTACGCCGTTGTTGCGCTGGAAAGTTACACCGTTCACCAGCAAGGGGAGTTACACTCAAATTTGCTGGGGTAAGCTAATTTAAATATTTTTGGTGCAGCTCTGGTGCAACACAAGTGTAGAAACGGCATAAGCTGCTGACACCCAATCAGTGCCGCATCCTCGAGTAACTTCTATGCCTTCATCACTGTCAATGCTCGTTGTCAAAAATTGATTTTGCACGATTGTCCTAATGCATATGATTCAAGGGAATAGGAGAGAGAGAGAAAATAACCTGTACTTTCTGTCCCCGTGAATCGCAAGCATTTAAACAATTGTGCAAAATTAATAAATAGCTAACAACGTTGAAAGTGCTGACAGCGTTTTGACTTAGATAGTTGTCCTACTCTGAGAGCGGAGTGATACAGCTGTTGTCACACTTAACATGAGCCATGTTCTTAGAAAGCGCTGTATTTGTACAGCAAGAACCACAAGTAATAGCGAACTGAGCCAGTATGGATATTGCTAACAGTTATGTGGCTGCCAATCAATCATAAGGGTACGGCACTAATACGGGAACAATAGCATTAACCCTTAAGATCCTAGACTGGCAACCCAGAGGTCACTAATTCAAATCCCACAACTGCAGGGTGTGGAACTGAATTTGTGGGCCAGCACCAGAAAAATTACCAGAAAAACAAAAATCCAACTGGTTCAACAACGTCCTCTACCCAGACTGGGCCCACACGGGACCGCAGCCCCACACCACGTGGTTGAATCTTAATGCTCTCTGAAGTGGCCAAAGAAGCCATCACCTTCTCAGGGCAACTAGGGATGGACAATAAATATGGCTTTGCCAGTGTCACCTACATCCCGAGAACAAATAAAGCTCATTGCAGTGGTCAGAAAAATCTGGTCCGTTCCAGTTGCTAAGTAAAGCTGAGGGGGACTGTGGCATGAAATGTTGCTATAGGAGGTCACACTTATTTGGAGAAATTAAGCATGGTTTCTGGGTGACTGTGGAGTGTAGGATGTCACTTTTATCCCACAAGTGGATGTTGGGCAGTTCTTCTATTCCCAGAGAGGAGTGAGCCTCTGGACTGTGTTGCCGGCCGGTGTGGTGGGTGCCGACTCTCTGCCTTCAAGAGGGAGCTGGACTGGTTCCTGACTGGGGCAGAGATCACATCATACAGCAGGTAAGTGTCTATAGGTAACACTCAGTCCGTGAGATCTCCTGGACTGGTTTCGATCGCTCGAGAGGACCGGAGACGAATTTTCCAGAGCATTTTTTCCCCTACTGGCCCTCGGTTTTTTTTTTGCCTCTCCTAGGAGATTACATGGCTGTGAGGGAGCAGGAGTTGGGGGCGGGGGTTGTAAGGAAGTGTTTAGTCAGGATACTCCGGCCATTATGGCGTGGAGCAGGCTTGATGGACCAGCTGGTCTTTTCCTGCCCGTCAATTTTGTACGGTCGGCACCGGAGGGAAGTGAAGGATGGTGAGAGCATCACGGGTCTGTGCTATTCCTTGCCAAGGTTGGCAAGCACAGGCCCCAGAAAAAAAAAGAGTTCATTTTTTTTAAAGCTTTCACTAGCAGCTCCTGTGCTGCCGGCACTCTCACACTCCGCCCGCTCTTTCTGATTTCCATCCTGATTCTAATGGGATTCAATTACGTAAATGGCAACCCCCCACACCCCCACTACAGCGATCAGCAGGAAATTGTTGCCAGGGTCACAGGGCATCTCTGCAGCAGACTGAACTTCCCCAAAACTGAGGTGGATAGATTTTTTTTGTTAGGTAAGGCTATCAAGGGATATGGATCAAAGGCAGGTAAATGGGAGTTCAGGTACAGATGAGCTATGATCTAACTGAAGAGCGGAACAGGCTCGAGGGGCTGAATGGCCTCCTCCTGTTCCTATATGTCCCCCACAATCGGAAAGCCCAGATGGGCATCTTCAGCAGTTACACAATGTGGCAAATTTCTACACTATTTTCAGTTGTCTGCTTATCAGCACGTTAGAATTACGACAATCCCAAAAACGCAGCTAGAATACATGAAATACAGACTGATTATACTGCACACGTAATAGTGCAAAAACAATGTGACCAATGAGTGAAGAGCTTCCCTCCTCCCCCCACCAAAAATAAACATTATTCTACAAATTAACTGTACCAATCCAATAAGCATCAGTATTGGGCTTACATAGAATCTATAGCACAGAAACAGGCCATTCGGCCCAACTGGTTTATGCCAGTGTTCATGCTCCACACGAGCCTCCTCCCTCCCCTCTTCATCTCACCCTATCAGCATATCCTTCTATTCCTTTCTCCCTCGTATACTTATCTAGTTTCTCCTTAAATGCAACCAGGGGCTCGGCAGTAACAAAGCACACACCTGTACAGATAGTGTTGGATGCAGTCAGTCCCACCGCCCCACTGCACGAAGGCAGTGTGCAGACTGCGTACACAGTGCAGGGGTAAGAGAGCGATAATAAACAAACTGGAAATCTGCAGCAAGAACAAACAATGCTGGAGACACACAGCAGCAGGTCAACAACAACATGCATTTACATAGCACCTTTCACCTCCGGATGTCCCAAAGCACTTTACAGCTACTACTTTTAAAAGTACAGTCACTGTTATAATGTAGGAAATGCAGCAGCCAATTTACACACAGCAAGATCCCACAAACAGCAATGATAATGACCAGATAATCTGTTTTAGTGATGTTGGTTGAGGGATAAATATTGACCAGGGCACCGGGAAGAACTCCCCTGCTCTTCTTCAAAATAGTCCCATGGGATCTTTTACATCCACCTGGGAGGTCAGACGGGGCCTCGGTTTAACGTCTCATCCGAAAGACAGCACCTCCAACAGTGCGGCGCTCCCTCAGTACTGACCCTCCGACAGTGCGGCGCTCCCTCAGTACTGACCCTCCGACAGTGCGGCGCTCCCTCAGTACTGACCCTCCGACAGTGCGGCGCTCCCTCAGTACTGACCCTCCCACAGTGCGGCGCTCCCTCAGTACTGACTCTCCGACAGCGCGGCGCTCCCTCAGTACTGACCCTCCGACAGCGCAGCGCTCCCTCAGTACTGACCCTCCGACAGTGCGGCCCTCCCTCAGTACTGACCCTCCGACAGTGCGGCGCTCCCTCAGTACTGACCCTCCGACAGTGCAGCATTCCCTCAGTACTGACCCTCCGACAGTGCGGCGCTCCCTCAGTACTGTCCCTCCGACAGTGCAGCATTCCCTCAGTACTGACCCTCCGACAGTGCGGCGCTCCCTCAGTACTGACCCTCCGACAGTGCGGCGCTCCCTCAGTACTGACCCTCCGACAGTGCGGCGCTCCCTCAGTGCTGACCCTCCGACAGTGCGGCGCTCCCTCAGTACTGACCCTCCGACAGTGCGGCGCTCCCTCAGTGCTGACCCTCCGACAGTGCGGCGCTCCCTCAGTGCTGACCCTCCGACAGTGCGGCGCTCCCTCAGTGCTGACCCTCCGACAGTGCGGCGCTCCCTCAGTACTGACCCTCCGACAGTGCGGCGCTCCCTCAGTACTGACCCTCCGACAGTGCGGCGCTCCCTCAGTACTGACCCTCCGACAGCGCGGCGCTCCCTCAGTACTGCACCGGGATTTTGCGCTCAAGTCTCTGGAGTGGGTCTTGACCCCGCGACCTCCTGACCCAGGGGTGAGAGTGCTATCACTGAGCCACCGCTGACACCGTAACGAGTTAACGTCTCAGGTGCGGGCCCTTCCTCAGAGCCGAGGGACGGTGCTGTCGGTGCCGGGGGATCATCGACTCCCGGACCCCCCACCCCAAAAGCCCCAGCCTTACCTCAGGGTACGGTCGGGAAGGAGTCCAGTGCTGCGGCCACCCGCATGGTCTCGGCGGTCGGTGCCCACATTGCCCCCTCGCTCACATCCTTTGTGGGGGGGGGCTGGGGGGGTATAAGCAGGGGGTGTGAGGGCTTAGAGTCCCGGGCTGACCAGGCCAGGATCCTGGGCTCTCAGCCTCCAGCAAACCATCTGCAAAAAGCCCACTCACTCCACAAAGGGAAGCCGCAGGCCTCAGGCTCGGCCACCAGGCCCAAAGTGGGGGTAGGGGCGGGGGGGAGGGGTTGGGAACCCCCCTCTCCCCCTCAGGAGCTCCTAAGTGCCGGGGTGGGGGAGACGGCACACGCTCACTGCCAGACCCGCTGCAACTTTTGAGCTTTTCCGGGGCTCGGGCCTTTCCCCCCCCCCACTCTCAGGCCCCAGCGCAGCCTAACCTGCTGCGCGCCGTTGTCATGGCGATCAGGCCTATCGCCGGGCCCGCAGCGCTCCGGCGGTGACGTCACCCAGCTGGTCAAGTTCGGTTGACTGGGAGCCGGAAGTGTTGGCGAGGGAGGGGGCGGGGCGCTGAGTCTGTGACGTCACGTGATTGACGGCGGGTTCCCGCCTCCGCCCCCGATTGACGGGGAGGGGGCGGGGTTTGAGCTGACGCTGCCCACGTGCGGCAGGTGATTGACAGGCGAGGAGGAGCATTGAGATGTGGGCAGGAATTGGGCCAACTCTTGGGATTAATGTTGGCTTCACTGAGTATGGGGGGTTTTACTATGTTAAAGGCGCTATATAAATGCAAGCTCTTGTGAAGGGCGCTATATAAATGCAAGTTATTTAAGGGGAAACATTTGCAGGGCTATGGGGAAAGAGCAGGGAGATTGGGACTAATTGGATAACTCTTTCAAAGACCTGGCACAGGCACGATGGGCCAAATGGCCTCCTTCCATAAGAACATAAGAAATAGGAGCAGGAGTAGGCCACGCAGCCCCTCGAGCCTGCTCCGCCATTCAATAAGATCATGGCTGATCTTCTACCTCAACTCCACTTTCCCGCCCGATCCCCATATCCCTTGGTGTCCAAATATCGATAAATAAGACCTTATTTATGGTCTTATCCATAAATCTCAGCCTTGAATATATTCAATGACTCAGCTTCCACAGCCCCCTGGGGTAGAGAATTCCATAGATTCACAACCAACTGAGTGAAGAAATTTCTCCTCATCTCGGAACTAAATGGCCGGCCCCTTATCCTGAGACTATGCCCCCTAGTTCTAGACTCTCCAGCCAGGGGAAACAACCTCTCAGCATCTACCCTGTCAAGCCCCCTCAGAATCTTATACATTTCAATGAGATCACCTCTCATTCTTCTAAACTCCAGAGAATATAGGCCCATTCTACTCAATCTCTCCTCATAGGACAACCCTCTCATCCCAGGAATCAATCTAGTGAACCTTTGTTGCACCGCATCTAAGGCAAGTATATCCTTCCTTAGGTGAGGAGCCCAAAACTGTACACAGTACTCCAGGTATGGTCTCACTAAAGCCCCTGTACAATTGCAGCAAGACTTCCTTACTCTTGTACTCCAACCCCCTTTCAATAAAGGCTAACATACCATTTGCCTTCCTAATTGCTTGCTGTACCTGCATGTTAACTTTCTCTGATTCATGTACAAGGACACCCAAATCCCTCTGACTACCATCATTTCTTAGTCTCTCACCTTTTAAAAAATGTTCTGCGTTTCTAATCTTCCTACCAAAGTGAATAACCTCATATTTCCCCACATTAGATTGTAAATAGCTGAGGCCTTCTGTGCTGTAAGATTCTATGATTCTGTCGGAGGGTCAGTACTGAGGGAGCACTGCACTGTCGGAGGGTCAGTACTGAGGGAGTGCTGCACTGTCGGTGGGTCAGTACTGAGGGAGCGCTGCACTGTCGGAGGGTCAGTACTGAGGGAGTGCTGCATTGTCAGAGGGTCAGGACTGAGGGAGCGCTGCACTGTCGGAGGGTCAGTACTGAGGGAGTGCTGCATTGTCGGTGGGTCAGTACTGCGGGAACGCTGCACTGTCGGAGGGTCAGTACTGACGGAGTGCTGCACTGTCAGAGGGTCAGTACTGAGGGAGTGCTGCACTGTCGGAGGGTCAGTACTGAGGGAGTGCTGCACTGTCGGTGGGTCAGTACTGAGGGAGCGCTGCACTGTCAGAGGGTCAGTACTGAGGGAGCGCTGCACTGTCGGAGGGTCAGTACTGAGGGAATGCTGCACTGTCGGAGGGTCAGTACTGAGTAAGCGCTGCACTGTCGGAGGGACAGTACTGAGGGAATGCTGCACTGTCGGAGGGTCAGTACTGAGGGAGTGCTGCACTGTCGGAGGGTCAGTATTGAGGGAGCACTGCACTGTCGGAGGGTCAGTACTGAGGGAGTGCTGTGCTGTCGGAGGGTCAGTACTGAGGGAGTGCTGTGCTGTCGGAGGGTCAGTACTGAGGGAGTGCTGTGCTGTCGGAGGGTCAGTACTGAGGAAGTGCTGCTCTGTCGGAGGGTCAGTACTGAGGGAGTGATGCATTGTCAGAGGGTCAGGACAATGCATCACTCCTTTGGATAAGACCTTAAACTGAGACCCTCAGCTCATAGATTTTAGATGCTTCTCATGACAATGTTCAATGCAGAGTTCTGGCCAATATTAGCCAAACAATAGTGAATGATAGTTAACCAAAAACAGATTAACTGTCATTTATCTCAATGATTGTTGTGGGCCCATGCACTGTGTGAGTTAATGGCCGTGCTTACCGGGGTTACAACATATACCTGGAGTTTCACCACCTCCTGATTCCAAGTGCCTAGTCAAACAACCTTTTTTTTCCCCTATCTCCAAAATGTTTATAACAACTACATAAAAGTGATTTAAAAAAAATGTTTTTAAGCCCCTATGATTTTTCTCCTGCGTTGCTCAAAGTTCAGGAGGTTAATCTTTATTTTTTGGAGGGTTGCGGAACCAGGGCGGGTAAATGGAGTTAAGATACATATTAACCATGATCTAATTGGAACAGGCTCGAGGGGCTGAATGGCCTCCTTCTGTTCCTATGAGACTCCAGGATAATCCTGAAGGATTGGCAGCCCTAGTGCTTACCCACTTTGAAAGTAATCCATTGCTTGTGATGTACATTGGAATATCCTCAGGATATACAGGGTGCTAATTAAATGCAAATTTTTTCGTTTCTCCTGGTGCCTTAGACAAGCGTCTTGGCCGACAACCAAAGGTCACCAAAAACTAGTTTAACCAGGCATTCATCTCATTTGCGGTTTCTGGGATTTTACTAACCAGCTCTGTTTGCCTACCTAGCAACCGTGACTGTAATTCAAAATTAAACGATTGTGTAGTGTGCCGGGATGTAGCAAGATATTATGTAAATGAAAATTTAAAATAAAATAAATATAAGATAGTCACTAATTAATCCAATAAGGAATTCAGGAGAAACTTCTTTATCCAGAGAGTGGTGAGAATGTGGAACTCGCTCCCACAAGGAGTAGTTGAGGTGAATAGTGTAGATGGATTTAAGGGGAAGCTCGATAAACACATGAGGGAGAAAGGAATAGAAGGATATGCTGATAGGGTGAGATGAAGTAGGGAGGGAGGAGGCTCGTGTGGAGCATAAACACCAGTATAGACCTGTTGGGCCGAATGGCCTGTTTCTGTGCTGTACATTTTATGTAGTTCTATATACAATGCAAGTTATTTTTCCTTCAACAGGTCTAGACTGGCAACTATGCAAAGGCTAGACTGGTAATTAAACATTTCTGGCTATAAAATTCTGAACGGGGAATTGAAGGAGGGAAATCATTACTAACTAAGAACACGGGCAAACCTGTGGCAGATGGATTTCAACGCAGGTAAGTGTGAGGTCATCTATTTTGAATCAAAAGAGGATAAATCAGAGTATTGTTTGAATGGTGAAAATTTCAGAACAGTGGAGGTCCAAAGAGATTTAGGGGTCCATGTACACAGATCACTAAAATGTAGTTGTCAGGTACAAAAAATAATTATAAAGGCTAATGGAATATGTTAGCCTTTATAACTAGAGGGCTGGAATATAAGGGGGAGGGAGTTTCTGCCACAGCTGTATAAAACCCTGGTTAGACCACATCTGTGTACAGTTGTGGGCACCGCACCTCAGAAAGGATATATTGGCCCTGGAAGGAGTGCAGCGCAGATTCACCAGAATGTTACCAGGTCTCCGAGGGTTAGCAATGGTTCCAAAACTGGGGATCTCTAGATGTGGAAGTGGGGGCAGCCTTTATTGATGAGATAATAAATAGGGCTTCTTTGAGTGAAGTAACAGTAGTGGCTACTGTTCTTGATCTCAGACTTAAATACATCAGCTTATAATTTATGTTTACACATCAGACCACATCAACTAACTTCATAGAAACTTCCAGAACTTCTAGTACATTCATTTCAAACAGTCCGAGCAAGTCCACATTTGCAGGGGAACTGAAACTTTTCAAATGCACACTGAAATTTGAAGATTTTAATTTCCCCCCGAGAGATAGCTTGCTAAATAATGATGTGGGTAAGAGCACAAAAATCAGGCTGTAAAGAAAGTTGTAGGAATGACCAACACGTCACAATGCTCAACACCGAAGACTGTGGAATGGAAGACTCTGGTCCATACCGCAGTTGTCGTCAAAAGTTGTATTTGCTATATTTTTAATTACTGTCATTTTCCCTTCGATGGGCTCTGGGCGATGTTACACACGTGCCTGCCTGAAATGACCCGCTTGCATAGAATGTGAGGGCTCCAGTTACCTTCACAGCCACTCATCAGGCCCTGCAGGAGTTACTTACTACATGGCTGAAGGTCCTCTCTTAACATTTGGCAGAGGCGGCCTCCTTACCAAAGCGTAGTCTCCTCGCACACAGCTCTTCCGACATGATCTGGAAAGACCACCTCTCCCTGTACGCTCTCCTGATGAGCCCAAGGGCAAGGCGTCTGACTCTTCATTCTTGTTCCCTGCGTTGGAATTCCACTCTGTGTAGTAAATACATAAACAGTGGGATCCTGAGTGGAAAAGGCATTTGTTTTCCCTCTTTTTTCCCCACACAGGCCTCTTGAAGCACTTCCAGGACTCTTGATGTCACATAAATGTGAAAAAAAATGTGAAAAATGCTGACACCCGACTCTCTCAGACGTTTTGTTCAAGTCTCTGACAGCTAAAAATCTCCCTCCAGCTCAATCCTGGTTTCATTAAATATGCACAATTTTTAAATGGCAGCAAGACAGGCTCCTCGCGTCAGTTCAGACAAGCCCTAACTTTTTCTGGCGAGTTTAGTCTGTATCTACGAACCCAGTGCAGGAACTTCTCGCCATTCAAATGGGGAGCCAGATGGCGAGATGCCATTTTTGCTCACCTTATGGAGGAGCATTGCATTGCGGACAGCAGCTTTCCGATTTCCGCGTTTAACTGCGCATGTGCGCTCGACGGAAGTTGCTGCCTGATTTGCACATAAATAACGTTGAGCGCTACTTTCCAGACTGGAGGGAAGTTTACAGTGGTGTTCCCCATGGGTCGGTATTAGGACCACTGATCTTTTTGATATATATTAATGACCTGCGCTTGGGTATAGAGGGTATAATTTCAAAGTTTGCAGATGACATGAAACTCAGAAATGTGGTAAACAATGTGGAAGATAGTAACAGGCTTCAGGAGGACATAGATAGACTGGTGAAATGGGCAGACACACGGCAGATGAAATTTAATGCAGAGAAGTGTGAAGTGATTCATTTTGGTAGGAAGAATGAGGAGAGGCAATATAAACTAAATGGTACAATTTTAAAGGGGGTGCAGGAACAGAGAGACTTGGGGGTGTATGTACACAAATCTTTGACGGTAGCAGGACAAGTTGAGAAGGTTGTTAAAAAAGCATAGGGGATCCTTGGCTTTATAAATAAAGGCATTGAATACAAAAGCAAGGAAGTTATGCTAAACCTTTATAAAACTTTGATTAGGCCTCAGCTGGAGTATTGTGTCCAATTCTGGGCACCGCACTTTAGGAAGGATGTCCAGGCCATAGAGAGGATGCAGAGGAGATTTACTGGAATTGTACCAGGGATGAGGGACTTCAGTTATGTGGAGAAGCTGGGATTGTTCTTCTTAGAACAGAGAAGGTTAAGGGGAGATTTAATAGAGGGGTTCAAAATCATGAAGGGTTTTGATGGAGTAAATAAGGAGAAACTGTTTCCAGCGGCAGAAGGGTTGGTAACCAGAGGACACAGATTTACAGTAATTGGCAAAAGAACCAGAGGCGACACAAGGAAAACATTCTTTAACGCAGCGAGTTGTGATGATCTGGAATGCGCTGCCTGAAAGGGCGGTGGAAGCAGATTCAATAATAACTTTCAAGGGAATTGGATAAATACTTGAAGGGGAAAAATGTGCAGGGCTACGGGGAAAGAGCAGGGGAGTGGGACTAATTGGACAGCTCTTTCAAAGAATCAACACAGGCACGATGGGCCGAATGGCCTCCTTCTGTGCTGTATCATTCTATGATTCTATATTGGCCTCACTGTTATTTTCACAGCAAAATCTGACCCGTTAACTCTCTTTCTCCCTCCACAGATGCTGCCTGACTTGCTGAATATTTCCAGCAATTTCTGTTTTTGCCTTTTTAAGATATACATTCTGTTAAAGTCCCCAACTCATTTGCAGGCCACAATACTCTAACTGCCTGGAAAAATTGATGTTAATGGTTATGTCAGACACAACTTCATTGAGCTGTTGGGGGAAAAAAAACATTTTTGAATCTTATAACATCGTTAAATGACCTTTAGGGGAACATTGTGATAAGTAATTCACACTCAACTTCTACATCTTCTGTTAAACTCCAGTATTCCTCCATTGTAATTTTGCACGCTGTCAAATGACAATAGGAACATAGGAATTGCTAAACAAAAGAAGGTCCTTCTATGTTATTTTCTGAAAGAAATCTAATTTGCATTTGAGTGAATCAATACTTCCTGCTTCCACCGTCTCCCCAGGAAGTTTGTTCCATAGATTGGCCACTCGCTCACTGAAATATTGAGCCATATTTTTCTAAGGCAGGGCATCTAACAGCGTCAGTGTTTGTTAGACATGCCCTTGCACGTTTAGGTTTTTAAATTTTTTGATTGGCAAGTTGCTGAAAGTGTGAGCTGATAACGGGGCATCTGGGGCCTGAGTGAACGGGGCAAGAAACTGGGTATCTCCTTCACCAATCAGATCAAAGGATTGGGAAATTAACAGCGCAAGGACTGAGAAGGAAGTGTAAACTGAGTAAGTGTAAGGTGTAAATGTCAAATCAGGTACAGGATCAGAAATAAAGAGCGGGAAAGGAAAATTGGATTAAGAGAGAGAGAGAAAAGAGACACAAAGGAAAAGTTTTTAGAAAGTTTTAATTTCAAATTTGACATTTTTAAAATCTCCAACAATTAAAACCTGAAGGAATGAGAGTCCACACTTGTAATAGTTAATATTCAGTGGCAGAGAGGTTGACTGGCAGTAATTAACACTGATCACATCGTTAAAAGGGAACTTAGACTTGTAATGGCCAAGACTTAACCTTCTGTGGCGAGTCTAGTTTATATCTACCGCGCAAATACAGCAACTTCACGCCGTTCAGTGGCGAGGCAGACAGCATCTGCCCCTCGCCTGAAGTTGCTGCACCATTTACGCATAAATAACGGCGAGTGCCAAGTCTCTGATATTCTGACAGGAATATCTGGGCCATTTATCTCCTCATGTGGCGCGGTGTCAAATTTTGTCTGATAATCGCTCCTGTGAAGCGCCTTGGGACGTTTCACTTTCTTAAAGGCGCTATATAAATGCAAGTTGTTGTTGTTGTATTGGTAGGACCACTGAGGGCAAATGTCGAATATTATACTTAGGCTGCTTATGGCTTTGGTACATCTGCACTCGGAGAATTGCGACCAGTTTTGGAGCCCACACTTGGAAGGATATCGAGGCATTGGGGAGGACGTAACAGGATGATACCAAATTTTTAAGCCATTAGTTACGAGCACGGGCTGTGAGAGTTGTGGTTATTTACTTTGGTGAAGCGCAGTCTGAGGGGACGTGATTAATATTAAAATGATGAAGGGATTGGATGCAATGTGGTTGTGTGAAATGGAAGGGGTGGTGGGACTGGAGGCCGTGCCTTTAGATACCAGATGGGATCACACGTCACAGAGTCAGCACCCCCTGGAACAAACGTACGCAAAATGTGGTGAGTGTGGGTCACCATAGTCCCTTAAAGGGGAACTTGACGAGTTCCTGAGAGGACATTGGCAGTTGCAGGGAGTTAGTGGTTAGTTTAGATTGTGATGTGTCACCGGTTACAGGGACTTATACTGGGATTGGATTGTAATAATGAGATCGCTTTGTGTATGATCTGTAGTGTTTTGGTTTGAATTGTACTGGTTTGGAATTGTGATATTCACATTGAACTGTGTGTACCTTTAAATTCTATGAAATAAAGTATATTTTGGAAATTTTTAAAAAAACAGGGAGTTAGTGGTTAGTTTAGATTGTGACATGTCACCGGTTACAGGGTGTGGAGATGCCGGTGATGGACTGGGGTTGACAATTGTAAACAATTTTACAACACCAAGTTATAGTCCAGCAATTTTATTTTAAATTCACCGAAAGCTTGTGAATTTAAAATAAAATTGCTGGACTATAACTTGGTGTTGTAAAATTGGTTACAGGGTAGTTAGTGATTAGTTTAGGTTGTAATCGGCCACGTTTCTTTGTCTGTTGCGAGAAACGGTGTTACCAGGAGGTGGGACAGCAGTGTGCGAGGATACACTGTCTACTGCATGGGGCGAGCTGGATGGGCCTGATGGTCTTTACTTGCCCTTTTTGTAGGTTTGTTTGTGCAAACTGGGGATTGTCTCTGGGCCCTGCCTGGTGTTTGGCTCAGAGAGTTCACCCAGTCAGTAGCTGTGCCCAGGGACAATCCCCTGTCTGCACTCCCCCATCGGAGAACTCACCTCTTCCCCTATCACCAGAAAACACAGTTAATTTTCCTTCCACGTTTATTTCCAGATGTTAAACTTCTCACATTTAAGTCATTGAGATAACGTGACTTAAAACGTATGAACATACGAGAAATGACAGACAGGAAATGACCCTCTGGTCCATCCAGCCTCTCCCACCCCACTCGAGACCATGTGATAAATCTCCTGGGAGAAGCAAAAATCCAGATTAAAATCCCAGGTCAATTTGGGGAAAAAATAAATCTGGGAAATTCCTCTCCAACCCCCTTAGGTGATGGAAACTAGTCCAGGAAATCAAAGTGATTGGTTTTTTACTCTTACTCCATGGACACAGGGCCTCGAAGACTGGTCTCCAACCATCTCCAGTCCAGCTCTGTACCAGCAGCCACTCCCTGAACATTCATCGATGACTTGAAATCAGTCGGTGGATTGTCCAGAGTTCCCACTTGTGTCTCGTTGCAGCTTGAACAAAAACTGTCCCAATCTTTCTTTAAAAATGCCTGCAGGGATCTGATCCCCTTCCTTTAATTCACTCGGATCTGATCCCGTTGCTTTAATTCGCTGGGATCTGATCCCGTTGCTTTAATTCACTCAGATCTGATCCCCTTCCTTTAATTCACTCGGATCTGATCCCGTTGCTTTTATTCGCTGGGATCTGATCCCGTTGCTTTAATTCACTCGGATCTGATCCCGTTGCTTTAATTCACTGGGATCTGATCCCGTTCCTTTAATTCGCTGGGATCTGATCACGTTCCTTTAATTCGCTGGGATCTGATCCCGTTCCTTTAATTCGCTGGGATCTGATCCCGTTCCTTTAATTCGCTGGGATCTGATCCCGTTCCTTTAATTCGCTGGGATCTGATCACGTTCCTTTAATTCGCTGGGATCTGATCCCGTTGCTTTAATTCACTCGGATCTGATCCCAATCCTTTAATTCGCTGGGATCTGATCCCGTTCCTATAATTCGCTGGGATCTGATCCCGTTCCTTTAATTCACTCGGATCTGATCCCGTTGCTTTAATTCGCTGGGATCTGATCCCATTTCTTTAATTCACTCGGATCTGATCCCCTTCCTTTAATTCACTCGGATCTGATCCCGTTGCTTTAATTCACTCGGATCTGATCCCCTTCCTTTAATTCACTCGGATCTGATCCCGTTCCTTTAATTCGCTGGGATCTGATCCCGTTCCTTTAATTCGCTGGGATCTGATCCCGTTGATTTAATTCACTCGGATCTGATCCCCTTCCTTTAATTCACTCGGATCTGATCCCGTTGCTTTAATTCGGTGGGATCTGATCCCGTTCCTTTAATTCGCTGGGATCTGATCCCCTTCCTTTAATTCACTCGGATCTGATCCCGTTGCTTTTATTCGCTGGGATCTGATCCCGTTGCTTTAATTCACTCGGATCTGATCCCGTTGCTTTAATTCACTGGGATCTGATCCCGTTCCTTTAATTCGCTGGGATCTGATCCCGTTCCTTTAATTCGCTGGGATCTGATCCCGTTCCTTTAATTCGCTGGGATCTGATCCCGTTGCTTTAATTCACTCGGATCTGATCCCATTCCTTTAATTCGCTGGGATCTGATCCCGTTCCTATAATTCGCTGGGATCTGATCCCGTTCCTTTAATTCACTCGGATCTGATCCCGTTGCTTTAATTCGCTGGGATCTGATCCCATTTCTTTAATTCACTCGGATCTGATCCCCTTCCTTTAATTCACTCGGATCTGATCCCGTTGCTTTAATTCACTCGGATCTGATCCCCTTCCTTTAATTCACTCGGATCTGATCCCGTTCCTTTAATTCGCTGGGATCTGATCCCGTTCCTTTAATTCGCTGGGATCTGATCCCGTTGATTTAATTCACTCGGATCTGATCCCCTTCCTTTAATTCACTCGGATCTGATCCCGTTGCTTTAATTCGGTGGGATCTGATCCCGTTCCTTTAATTCGCTGGGATCTGATCCCGTTCCTTTAATTTGCTGGGATCTGATCCCGTTCCTATAATTCGCTGGGATCTGATCCCCTTCCTTTAATTCACTCGGATCTGATCCCGTTCCTATAATTCGCTGGGATCTGATCCCGTTCCTATAATTCGCTGGGATCTGATCCCGTTCCTTTAATTTGCTGGGATCTGATCCCGTTCCTATAATTCGCTGGGATCTGATCCCGTTCCTATAATTCGCTGGGATCTGATCCCATTTCTTTAATTCGCTGGGATCTGATCCCCTTCCTTTAATTCGCTGGGATCTGATCCCGTTCCTTTAATTTGCTGGGATCTGATCCCATTCCTATAATTCGCTGGGATCTGATCCCATTCCTTTAATTCGCTGGGATCTGATCCCATTCCTTTAATTCACTCGGATCTGATCCCGTTCCTTTAATTCAATGGGATCTGATCCCGTTCCTTTAAATCGCTGGGATCTGATCCCATTCCTTTAATTCACTCGGATTTGATCCCGTTCCTTTAATTCACTGGGATCTGATCCCGTTCCTTTAATTCGCTGGGATCTGATCCCGTTCCTATAATTCGCTGGGATCTGATCCCGTTCCTTTTATTCACTGGGATTTAATCCCATTCCTTAATTCACTAGGATCTGATCCCGTTCCTTTAATTCGCTGGGATCTGATCCCGTTCCTTTAATTCACTGGGATCTGATCCCGTTCTTTTAATTAACTGGGATCTGATCCCGTTGCTTTAATTCGCTGGGATCTGATCCCGTTCCTTTAATTGAATGGGATCTGATCCCATTCCTTTAATTCGCTGGGATCTGATCCCGTTCCTTTAATTCGCTGGGATCTGATCCCGTTCCTTTTATTCACTGCGATTTAATCCCATTCCTTAATTCACTGGGATCTGATCCCATTTCTTTAATTCACTGGGATCTGATCCCATTTCTTTAATTCACTGGGATCTGATCCCATTCCTTTTATTCGCTGGGATCTGATCCCGTTCCTTTAATTCACCGGGATCTGATCCCATTCCTTTTATTCGCTGGGATCTGATCCCGTTCCTTTAATTCGCCGGGATCTGATCCCATTTCTTAAATTCACTGGGATCTGATCCCGTTCCTATAATTCGCTGGGATCTGATCCCGTTCCTTTAATTCGCTGGGATCTGATCCCGTTGCTTTAATTCGCCTGGATCTGATCCCATTTCTTAAATTCACTGGGATCTGATCCCGTTCCTATAATTCGCTGGGATCTGATCCCATTTCTTAAATTCACTGGGATCTGATCCCGTTCCTTTAATTCGCCAGGATCTGATCCCATTTCTTAAATTCACTGGGATCTGATCCCGTTGCTTTAATTCACTGGGATCTGATCCCGTTGCTTTAATTCACTGGGATCTGATCCCGTTGCTTTAATTCGCTGGGATCTGATCCCGTTCCTATAATTCGCTGGGATCTGATCCCGTTCCTATAATTCGCTGGGATCTGATCCCGTTCCTATAATTCGCTGGGATCTGATCCCGTTCCTTTAATTCGCTGGGATCTGATCCCGTTGCTATAATTCGCTGGGATCTGATCCCATTTCTTTAATTTGCTGGGATCTGATCCCGTTCCTTTAATTCGCTGGGATCTGATCCCGTTGCTTTAATTCACTCGGATTTGATCCCATTCCTTTAATTCACTGGGATCTGATCCCGTTCCTTTAATTCGCTGGGATCTGATCCCGTTCCTATAATTCACTGGGATCTGATCCCGTTCCTTTTATTCACTGGGATTTAATCCCATTCCTTAATTCACTGGGATCTGATCCCGTTCCTTTAATTCACTGGGATCTGATCCCGTTCCTTTAATTCACTGGGATCTGATCCCGTTCTATTAATTCACTGGGATCTGATCCCGTTGCTTTAATTCGCTGGGATCTGATCCCGTTCCTTTAATTGAATGGGATCTGATCCCGTTCCTTTAATTCGCTGGGATCTGATCCCGTTCCTTTAATTCGCTGGGATCTGATCCCGTTCCTTTTATTCACTGGGATTTAATCCCATTCCTTAATTCACTGGGATCTGATCCCATTTCTTTAATTCACTGGGATCTGATCCCATTTCTTTAATTCACTGGGATCTGATCCCATTCCTTTTATTCACTGGGATCTGATCCCGTTCCTTTAATTCACCGGGATCTGATCCCATTCCTTTTATTCGCTGGGATCTGATCCCGTTCCTTTAATTCGCCGGGATCTGATCTCATTTCTTAAATTCACTGGGATCTGATCCCGTTCCTTTAATTCGCTGGGATCTGATCCCGTTGCTATAATTCGCCTGGATCTGATCCCATTTCTTAAATTCACTGGGATCTGATCCCGTTCCTATAATTCGCTGGGATCTGATCCCGTTACTATAATTTGCTGGGATCTGATCCCGTTCCTTTAATTCGCCAGGATCTGATCCCATTTCTTAAATTCACTGGGATCTGATCCGGTTGCTTTAATTCACTGGGATCTGATCCCGTTGCTTTAATTCACTGGGATCTGATCCCATTGCTTTAATTCGCTGGGATCTGATCCCGTTCCTATAATTCGCTGGGATCTGATCCCGTTCCTATAATTCGCTGGGATCTCATCCAGTTCCTATAATTCGCTGGGATCTGATCCCGTTGCTTTAATTGGCTGGGATCTGATCCCGTTGCTTTAATTCACTGGGATCTGATCCCGTTCCTTTAATTCACTGGGATCTGATCCCATTTCTTTAATTCGCTGGAATCTGATCCCGTTGCTATAATTCGCTGGGATCTGATCCCGTTCCTATAATTCGCTGGGATCTGATCCCGTTCCTATAATTCGCTGGGATCTGATCCCGTTGCTTTAATTCGCTGGGATCTGATCCCGTTGCTTTAATTCACTGGGATCTGATCCCGTTCCTTTAATTCACTGGGATCTGATCCCGTTGCTTTAATTCGCTGGGATCTGATCCCGTTCCTTTAATTCGCTGGGATCTGATCCCGTTCCTTTAATTCACTGGGATCTGATCCCGTTCCTTTAATTCACTGGGATCTGATCCCGTTCCTATAATTCGCTGGGATCTGATCCCGTTCCTATAATTCGCTGGGATCTGATCCCATTGCTTTAATTCACTGGGATCTGATCCCGTTCCTTTAATTCACTGGGATCTGATCCCAATTCTTTAATTCGCTGGGATCTGATCCCGTTGCTTTAATTCACTGGGATCTGATCCCGTTGCTTTAATTCACTGGGATCTGATCCCGTTGCTTTAATTCACTGGGATCTGATCCCATTCCTTTAATTCACTGGGATCTGATCCCATTTCTTTAATTCGCTGGGATCTGATCCCGTTGCTTTAATTCGCTGGGATCTGATCCCGTTGCTTTAATTCACTGGGATCTGATCCCGTTCCTTTAATTCGCTGGGATCTGATCCCGTTGCTTTAATTCGCTGGGATCTGATCCCGTTCCTTTAATTCACTGGGATCTGATCCCGTTCCTTTAATTCGCTGGGATCTGATCCCGTTCCTTTAATTCGCTGGGATCTGATCCCGTTGCTTTAATTCACTGGGATCTGATCCCATTTCTTTAATTTACTGGGATCTGATCCCGTTCCTATAATTCGCTGGGATCTGATCCCGTTCCTTTAATTGGCTGGGATCTGATCCCGTTCCTTTAATTCACTGGGATCTGATCCCGTTCCTTTAATTCGCTGGGATCTGATCCCGTTCCTTTAATTCGCTGGGATCTGATCCCGTTCCTTTAATTCGCTGGGATCTGATCCCGTTGCTTTAATTCACTGGGATCTGATCCCGTTCCTTTAATTCGCTGGGATCTGATCCCGTTGCTTTCGGCTGTGCTGTGCTCAGAATTCAGTTACTGAGCCATCAGTGATTGGATGAAACATCAGCTCCTGAACGTTGACGGGCCGAATTAGGGGGGGGTGGGAAAATGTGGCCCCAATAATCGGGAAACATCGGCACAGTTTGTCTGGGAAAATCTCTTCAGGAGTGGCCTCCTTTCAAAGACCTTTTTTTAAAAATGTCCTAACTTTGGAGGAAACGCCCAATTTCTTTCCCCGTCCGGGCAGTGTTAACTTTTAGCACAGCCCAGAATTCAAGTTTATTGAGACCTGAAAGACAACCCAGAACGAGATAAAGAAACAGACCAAACGCTCCCCACAAGACCCAAGAGACGGCCAGGTGGATGGAAAATGCTGTGTAGAATGAAGAGCAGTTTACAATGGAGCTGATGGTCATTCAGGCATTCTTCACACACTGCTGGTGACTCACCAAGTAGCACTGAGAACAAGGAGGACGGAGGTACTTGTAGGGGAACTGAGAACAAGGAGGACGGAGGTACTTGTAGGGGAACTGAGAACAAGGAGGACGGAGGTACTTGTAGGGGAACGGAGACCACGTGACCAGGACAGACATGATAAAATGAACATTACCCATGAATGCCAGTCTGAACAGTGATGTCTGCTGGAGATAGGAGGCTGACTCCATGTTACAGGTGTGTTTGGGACACAAGAACTGTGACCACCACGGTCGATATCACACTGCTGGTGTACCCTAATCGGATAGGCATTCCATCTCACTGCTGGTCTACCTTAATCTAATAGGCATTCCATCTCATCAGCCAGCCCATCAATCAGAACCTGGCAGGGTCCAAATCCAGATTCCAAAAGACATGGCTGAAGGGTTTGCAACCATCTTCAGCCAGAAGTGCTGAGTGGATGATTCATCTCAGTCTCCTCCCGAGATCCACGCCATCACAGAAGCCAGTCTTCAGCCAACTGGATTCACTCCACGTGATATCAAGAAACGGCTGAGTGCACTGGATACAGCAAAGGCTATGGGTCCTGACAACAGCCAAGCTGTTCCAGTACAGCTACAACACTGGCATCTACCCGACAATGTGGAAAATTGCCCAGGTATGTCCTGTCCACAAAAAGCAGGACAAATCCAATCTGGCCAATTATCGCCCCATCAGTCTACTCTCAATCATCAGCAAAGTGATGGAAGGTGTCGTCGACAGTGCTATCAAGCGGCACTTACTCACCAATAACCTGCTCACCAATGCTCAGTTTGGGTTCTGCCAGGACCACTCGGCTTCAGACCTCATTACAGCCTTGGTCCAAACATGGACAAAAGAGCTGAATTCCAGAGGTAAGGTGAGAGTAACTGCCCTTGACATCAAGGCAGCATTTGACCGAGTGTGGCACCAAGGAGCCCGAGTAAAATTGAAGTTAATGGGAATCAGGGGAAAAACTCTCCAGTGGCTGGAGTCATACCTAGCACAAAGGAAGATGGTAGTGGTTGTTGGAGGCCAATCATCTCAGCCCCATGACATTGCTGCAGGAGTTCCTCAGGGCAGTGTCCTAGGCCCAACCATCTTCAGCTGCTTCATCAATGACCTTCCCTCCATCATAAGGTCAGAAATGGGGATGTTCGCTGATGATTGCATTGTGTTCAGTTCCATTCGCAACCCCTCAGAGAATGAAGCAGTCCGTGCCCATATTTGGCAAGACCTGAACAATATCCAGGCTTGGGCTGATAAGTGGCAAGTAACATTTGCGCCAGACAAGTGCCAGGCAATGACCATCTCCAACAAGAGAGTGTCTAACCACCTCCCCTTGTCATTCAACGGCATTACCATCGCCGAATCCCCCACCATCAACATTCTGGCGGTCACCATTGACCAGAAATTTAACTGGACCAGCCATAAAAATACTGTGGCGACAAGAGCAGGTCAGAGGCTGGGTATTCTGCGGCGAGTGACTCACCTCCTGACTCCCCAAAGCCTTTCCACCATCTACAAGGCACAAGTCAGGAGTGTGATGGAATATTCTCCACTTGCCTGGATGAGTGCAGCTCCAACAACACTCAAGAAGCTCAACACCATCCAGGACAAAGCAGCCCGCTTGATTGGCACCCCATCCACCACCCTAAACATTCACTCCCTTCACCACCGGCGCACTGTGGCTGCAGTGTGCACCATCCACAGGATGCACTGCAGCAACTCGCCAAAGCTTCTTCGACAGCACCTCCCAAACCCGCGATCTCTACCACCTAGAAGGACAAGGGCAGCAGGCACATGGGAACACCACCTGCACGTTCCCCTCCAAATCACACACCATCCCAACTTGGAAATATATCACCGTTCCTTCATCGTCGCTGGGTCAAAATCCTGGAACTCCCTACCTAACAGCACTGTGGGAGAACCGTCACCACACGGACTGCAGCGGTTCAAGAAGGCGGCTCACCACCACCTTCTCAAGGGCAATTAGGGATGGGCAATAAATGCCGGCCTCGCCAGCAACACCCACATCCCATGAACGAATAAAAAAAAAGACAGGGAAGTTTGATAGTTAGCCCCTGGGAACAGGGATGAGGGCAGATATACCAGCAACGGGCTCGTGAATGCAAGCGCAGATCGAGTTAAACCCTCGAGACATGAGCCCCTGCCACTCGGGGGAGGTGCTACTGAGGCACACATAACCTCCCTGGGAGTGAGAGCCCTTGGAACCTGGATGCCCCTCAGGAATTGTAGGGAGCGGCTGACGGTGGCTCCAGTGTTGGGGGGAGACACAGATCTATAAAAAGTGAACGGAGACCTGTGACTGCCCTCACCAAAGTGGAACTCACCCGCAGCATAGGTGACCCCGAGCGGGGTCGAGTCCTCCGAGGGTGGTGCCCCCAAATGAGCTGGTCAACTAGAGACCAATGTCCCGGGGCTGGGTTGGTGTCACCAGAGGGCACGACGGATGCCTCTGGTGAAGGACTCACCAACAGTAGCTGGCGGCGATTGGGGGAACCAGCCTGATTCTGGCACCAGTCGGCACGGACACCTCAGAGCCAGCTGGTGCCAGAGGAGGACTCTTCCTCTTTATCCCGGGAGGCCTCGGTACAAGTTGGTACCGGGGCTTCACCCGATGGTGTGGACTGGGATAGCAGGGACTGGTGGGTGAGTGGCCTTCACCAGCTCGTTCCATTCTACACCATCGAGGCAACAACCGGAGCGTTCCCCCTCGAGCCTTTCCTGTTCAGTCCCAAGGTGGAGCTCCAGCCGACATCGGTCGGAGATGACTGTATGGACTGGGCCTTCTCCAGTGCCGGTGCAGTTAACCCCGAGCAGTGCCAAACTGAGCCTGGAGCTGGAGCAGGGTAGGTACTTCATGCCAATGTGGGGATATGGTATCTGGACGTGGAGGTCCAGCCCGGGGTTGGGGGGGTTGGGTGGGATTTTAAATTTAACAATAGAAATAGATGTCAGAATAAGTCAAGGCGGAGCTGGTAGGGATAACAGACTTTAGTGTCCAAACTACGACCCACAGACTATAGGCGGCCTCTGTGAGCCTCTGCAATCTGGCCAACAAGTGTTTTCCTCTGCTTCAGATATTGATCCCACTTTCCCTGAAAGGATCCAATGGTCTTTGCCTCAACCACTCCGTGTGACAAATCATTCCAGGCTCCAAATAACTCGAAAGAAATTTCTCTTAACCTCTCTACTCACTCTTGGTGATCATTTTAAATTGTTTTGCTAAAATCACGTGCCTGGGATGGGAAAGAAATGCGCCAGATGGGAGAGAGTGGGTTTAACACCATCTCCATCCATTGGCTGCGCGTTTAGATGGGTCTTTGGGGGGTCGGTTGTTGGCCGTCAATTAAAAAACAAATTAAAAGATGCCGAGTTGGCACTGAGAAATGGATGGGACACAGAGGAGAATTCCAGTTGCACTGCTCCCTCCTTTGCGGTATCTCTACTGGCATTGATTCAACTCCGGTCAGGATGTGCTCTCTCTTGTATTAGATCCACTTGTTCTTTGTGGTTTTGTTACAACTTTAGTCTTTGGGTAGTTTGATAAAAAAACGCCATTTCCTCTTGCTCATCCTGACACCAACCGTTCACCTGTGGCAGAAGAAATTTCACATAAAAATCACTGGATTGCAACAAGCCAACTACAGGCATTTTATTTATTTATTTATTTGTATTCGTTCATGGGATGTGGGCGTCGCTGGCGAGGCCGGCGTTTATTGCCCGTCCCTAATTGCCCCTGAGAAGGTGGTGGTGATGAGCCGTCTTCTTGAACCGCTGCAGTCTGTTTATAGCTCTCCACGTATAGTAAACCATTTAACCTGCAAATGCTTAATGCAGATGCTGGGGGCAAAACTTATCGACTGGTTTCCTTGTTTCTTTTCTTGTAACGTTGCTGGCCACAGATTCTGATGCCACCCGAGTATTAAAGGCAGAAGATTCCACCGGTTCTGGAGTTGGACAATTGACACCTTCTTCAGAATCAGAGAGAAGGCCCAGAATGGCTGCCATGCCTTCAGGTGAACCAGGATCACTGGCACAAGAGGAGCTTGTCTGACACTCTCGGAGTGCTTTAGGTGGCAGTACCTGAACTAGCTGACACGGGAGGTCCTCGGTAGGGACTCAGGGATTGACCAGTCCAGACGACACCAGTAATCCCTGGGTCAAGAGTTTCTCCCCGGCTCCTTCAGTCTCACTGTCTGAGGCCAAGCCCAAGCTCCAGATCTTAAAAAGTTTTAATTGATAAGAGTTCCAATCCAAACTTTCAAACTTTTCCAGAACAAAATAGTTTAGCAGTATTTCCATTTTCTGTTTAAAACAGCCACTATCTCCCTCTGCCTTCCCCCCCACAGAATACAGTATTTTCTGGGATTCAAATATTGCCTACAGCTCAAAAGAATGGAAGAATTGGTACCTATTTGCTGCAATAGCTGCCTCTGTGAGTGTCTCTCTACCTTGTGATGGTTTTCCCACCTCCCCCTGAGCTCTCTTCATATTCTTTGTCTGTCTCTCTTTTCTCTTTCTCTGTACCTACTCACCATCTCCAACTCTTCCTCTGTCAACGTCTTCTCTCCCCCTCCTGGACTTCTATTCTCTCCCACTCTGCTAGCTCGGGGGGTTCTACTTAGACTACTGTCGAGGAGGAACATCCAGCCCCAAGATTCCACTTGGGGCCCAGTAAACGTCAGTAACCGCAGTCCAGGCCTCGGCCTACCTGTGGGTAAAGCCACAGGAGATCTCGCAGTGACAACAAATGGATCACTCGACCCTGCTGTGCCCTCAGTGTTACTGGATCTGTTCAAATATTCACACGGTAGAATCTGCTCGATTTGCCCACTGGAACAAAAAGCCCGCTGACCTTTCCAGCTCATTCCCCATCTACTGCTGCTCAAATCCAGCACAGAAGGGGACACTTTGAATTGTCCACCTGTGCCCAGTGCAGGCTCTTTCAACTGATGCCACCCAATCCCTGCCTTTCCCCGTGTCCGTTTACATTCTTCCTTTTCAAATATCCAATTCCAATTTAAATGATTTTACAGTTTCTGTCTCAATAGCCACTTGTTCTAATAACCCTTGGTGGGAAGAATTTCTTCACTTCTCCCCCCCCTCCCCTTCATTCTTCCAGTCTTAACCCTGAGCTCTCAGTGCTGGTGGACACTTTGCACAGCTCATTATTCAGTTGATCACTTTCTCCCTCTCAGCCTCTCCCCTTATTTAGTCCCATTCAGGGACACTGCTCAACACCAATCAGTGGTTTAAATAGGGAACTCTCGACTGTTTTAAATGGTCGGCTCGGGCCACTGTTTAAATTATCGGTTCAAGTTGAGCTGTCCCACAGACTATTCCAGGGTCCAGGCCAAGCTGATCAGAACAACCAACGTGTACTGACCAGGAAAACCTGGACATTTTATGGACTGGTTTCAGTTTCCAGCATTTAAGCCTTTATATCTGCACAGTCACTTCAGTGGATTTTACTCTTGTTCACTCTGACTTCCGCAGGGAATGATACAAGCTGGAACTACAGATCGAAACAAACCTTCTAAAGCAACAAGCTTCCGAGTGGCAGCTGGCCAGCGATATTTCCATTGCTCCCGTTCCCTTCACAAAGTAAATCTATTCTGATCTTCTGCCCGACCCCATTCACTCCTAGATAGATCAGCCTGTTAGTCACAGTCAGTGCAGCTCCCTTTCCTTCACTTAAACTGGTTGTCCAGCCTCCTGCCTTAAATTGACCCAGTTTACAAACCTCTTGTGATGTCTGACCTCACTGTGATGCGCAGTGTGAGGGTGAGGCTTGCCCCGTGACCTCACTGTGTGATCCCGAGGCCTCACCTTGAGGAAACAGAGTTTGGCAAAAATCCTTGGGCTTCATTGAGGTTACAATGACTTGATGAGCACGAATGCAGTAACAAGTTTCTACGTGGTTACGACCCAGAGAACAGGGTGTGTGGGCGATGGGATCCGACCAATGATGTTAAGTAGTTATATACATTTACAGCAACAGGAGGAGGCCATTCAGCCCCACGAGTCTGTTCCGCCATTCAATTAGATCACGGCTGATCTGTACCTTAACTCATTAACCCAACTTGGTTCCATATCCCTTAATATCCTTCTCTAATAAAAAATTTATCAATCTAATTCTTTCAAATTATCAACTGACCCCCAGCCTCAACAGCTTTTTGGGGGAGAGAGTTCCAGATTTCCACTCCCCTTTGTGCGAAGAAGTGCTTCCTGACATCACCCCTGAACGGCCGAGCTCTAATTTTAAGGTTCTGCCCCCTTGCTCTGGACTCCCACCAACCAGAGGAAATAGTTTCTCTCTATCTACCCTATCAAGTCCTTTAATCATCTTAAACACAATTAGGCCACTCCTTAATCTTCTAGTGACCCATCTAGTTAAAGGGCCGAACCTTGAAACGGTGTTTGGCAAATCTTAAAATTAGAGACAGGCCATTCAGGAGCGAAATCAGGAAGAACTTTTTCACATTAAGGGTTGCAGAAATCTGGAACTCTCTCCCTTCAGAATCCTAAAAACAGCAAATCATATCACTCACAATCTTCTCTTCTCCAGTGAGAACATGCCCAATCACTCCTCATAATCCAATTCCTCCATCCCCCCCCCGTGGTTAACACCTGCTCAGCTACTTAATCTACTCATTACTAAGAATTTTCTGCCAGCCTTCGGGAAGTGGAATGAAGTCGACAACAGATTGTCAGGAGTCAGTGACACTGCTGTGATGCATTTGTGCCTGTTCCAGTCACACACATCCAGCCCCTCAAACCTAGCACCTTGTGTACCTTGATTATACATCTCAATCACCACCTGTAGGGAATTATATCGGTTTCAGGAACAGGAGCAGGCCATTCAGTCCCTCGAGCCGCTCCACCATTCAATTCGATCGCGACTGATCAGCACTACAACTTCATTTTGCTCCGTATCCTCCAATACCCTTAACCCAACAAAAATCTATCAATCTCGGTCTTGAAAGCCCCAATTGTCCCTCAGCAGCCACAGCCTTTTGGTCAGAGTTCCAGATTTCCACTCCCCTTTGTGTGAAGAAGTGCTTCCTGATTTCACCCCTGAACGGCCTGGCTCTAATTTTAAGGTTATTCCCCCTTGTTCTGGACTCCCCCCACCAGAGGAAATAGTTTCTCTCTATCTACCCTATCAAATCCTTTAATCATCTTAAAACACCTCAATTAGATCACCCCTTAATCTTCTATACTCGAGGGAATACAAGCTTAGTTTATGCAACCTGTCCTCGTAATTTAACCCTTTTAACCCCAGGTGAATCTGTGCTGCATCCATTCCAAGGCCAATGTATCCTTCCTGAGGTATGGTGGATCATGGGAGTAAATGTTACAACGTAGAGTTGCCGGCAGACTTTCTTGTGAACGCAGGGTTGGAGGTCAGTGCGCCTGATTTACAGCCTGCGGGATATTTTTTCTGTCCATTAAAAAGACCAACAAAGCTCTGCATCAGCAATGCTCACTCAGGCATAGAGTACAAAAGCAAGGAAGTTATACTAAACCTTTATAAATCACTGGTTAGGCCACAGCTGGAGAATTGTGTCCAATTCTAGGCATCACACTTTAGGAAGGATGTCAAGGCCTTGGAGAGGGTGTGGAGGAGATTTACCAGAATGGTACCAGGGATGAGGGACTTCAGTTACGTGGAGAGACTGGAGAAGCTGGGATTGTTCTCCTCAGAGCAGAGAAGATGAAGGAGAGATTTAATAGAGGTGATCAAAATCATGAACGGTTTTGATAGAATAAATAAGGAGAAACTGTTTCTAGTGGCGGGAGGGTCGGTAACCAGGGGACACAGATATAAGGTAATTGGCTAAAGAGCCAGAGGCGAGACAAAGAGAATTTTTTTTACGCAGCGAGTTATGATCTGGAATGCGCTGCCTGAAAGGCTGTGGAAGCAAATTCAATAGGAACTTCCAAAACGACTTGCATTTATAAAGGGCCTTTAATGTAGTAAAACGTCCCAAGGTGCTTCATAGAAGTGTTATCAAACAAAATTTGATACCGAGCCACATAAGGAGATATTAGGACAGGTGAACTAAAGCTTGGTCAAAGAGGTAGGTTTTAACGGACATCTTAGAGGAGGAGAGGGAGGAGGAGAGGTAAAGGTTTAAGGATGGAATTCCAGAGCTTAGGGCATGGCAGCTGAAGGCATGGCCGCCAATGGTGGAGCAACTGGTGATGCGCAAGAGGCCAGAATTGGAGGAACGCATAGAATGGGGAGAACTCCCCTGCTCTTCTTTGAAATAGTGTCTTGGGGTTTTTTACCAGAGAGGGCAAAACGGGGCCTCGGATTAACATCTCATCCGAAAGACGGCACCTCTGACAGTGCAGCACTCCCTCAGTACTGCACTGGGAGTGTCAGCCTGGATTTTGTGCTCAAGTCTCTGGAGTGGGACTTGGACCCACGACCTTCTGACTCAGAGGCGAGAATGCTACCCGCTGAGCCACAACTGACACCTTTAAATAAAAATCCATTCGTACCTAGGGAACACAGCCACCAGGAAGTGTCATGCACTAATCAACCAGCTTTATATGATGTGGAGATGCCGGTGATGGACTGGGGTTGACAATTGTAAACAATTTAGGTTAACCAGGTTAACAAGCTTTATATGAAGGTGCGACTGACAGACTTTGGAAATGCCAAAGGGCTGTCAGGACTCGGGGTACATTCAGGATTTGTTAGAGTTGAGGCAAAGGTTACAGTGGCTTATGTGACAAAACTATTGGCAAAAAAAGGCTTTTCCTTATTTTTTGATCTTTGTTTAAGCATCCTGTGGACTTTTGTTTCTGAACGTAAGCTGTTGGGGGGAAGCAAGATCTAATTCCTTTGGCCCGAGAAGGGACAAGGCAAACAACAAAGGGGAGCCTGGATTCGAGGCAGTTAAGACAGGAAGAATGGCCTGCTTTCTTTGGGAGAGACTCCAAGGGAAGCTAATTAAATTTTTACCGCGATGAAAGGAATTGACAAAATGAATCTAGGAGCATTGTTGATGTTGGTGAATGATTCAAATACCAGGGGACATAAGTTAAATGTTAAGAAGGTATGGTTAAGAGTCGTTAGAATCTAGAATGCCAGAAAGGGCGGTGGCAGCAGATTCACTAAGTAACTTTCAAAAGGGATTTGGATATAAACTTGAAACAGAAAAATTTGAAGGGCAATGGGGAAAGAGCAGGGGAGTGGGACTAATTGGATAGCTCCTTCCAAGAGCCAGCACAGGCACGATGGGCCGAATGGCCTCCTTCTGTGCTGTATGATTCTATGAAAATAAGAAGAATGTCCAACAGAACTTTAAACTTTTAGAAGAGGTACAAGTTACCCACACTATGGAAACAGGCAGTATAAATGGGATCAAGAGGCAACTAGATGCACTTTTGCAGAGGAAAGAGATTGCGGGATATGGGCGGGTAGTGGATCGAGTTATGAAAGACGACAAGCTTGTTGGGTCCAATAGACTTTGCTGCTTCTGACGGCCCTCCTGTGTGTACGTGTGCAATTGCCACATTGTTCAGTTATGCCACAAGAACAGTGGATATCGCAGCCCCATGTTCCAGCTCGCCAGAAAGTCAAAACATAGCAGGTTAACAAAAGGCAAACTTCATCTTACAGCTCCACACCCAGTATATAAAACATACAACACAATAAAAGCCTGTAACCTTACCTCCATGTTACACCAAGGATTAGAAACAGAAATGAATGATGCTTTTAATAAGCCATCTGAATCCCTCGACTGAGTTAGCCTTGAAACTAACCACCACACAGCAATATAAAATGTGTCACTCCATTGTTGTCATTTCTTGCATTTTTTTTGCTTTCATTATCCTGCAAATTGCTGAATGAACCAGGTTATAATCTGTTCATACAAATTTGTCGTTAGACCCTCCAATGTGCATTGACATCTTTTTAAAAATCTCATTTCTCTGCACCTGCCCCACTCTCTTTCCCCCCCCTCCCCTGCCATAGGGTCCTTGAAGTTAGAAATAATTCTGTGAAGCTTGTCTGGGCTTCTTACTGTGAATATTTCATTTCTTGTTCCTTTTACCGTTTTCCCCCTTTGTGTGTCCTGTTTGCTAAATAAATCCAAGTTTCAATTATTTATCCATTAATTTCATCACCTCGACCCCCAATACTTGACCCTTTGTGTCCCAGCTACAACATTCTAATGTTCCGTTTAATCCAATCCTTGTGTAGCACAGGCTCGGGTTGTGTAACAGACACGGATGCTCTCGACATTGGTGTACTCAGGAATCAGAAGAATGTGTGGGGACACGGAGAGACCCAGAGAACAAGGACAGGGCATGGTTCCTGCTAACAAGACGAGCCAGTGAGCACACCAGACTATCCAGTAGCATCTTTAAAATTGAAATATTTATTCCATGAAATGAAAAGTGGGAGATATAACTCCAATAGAGGCACAAATAAGTTCGTAGGACAATTAGTTCTTGAAAGTACTAATTCAACTTTTATGGAAGAATGAACTATGCATGAATAGGTCTGGATTTTTTTTTAAATACAAAATCAGATCACTTGTTTGCACGTTTGAATTGGAAAACAAAAAATTAACCATATAGAACCTGGTAAAGTAATAAAAACATGCCCAAACCCCATGCTTTGATTACAGTTCTGGCAGATGGGTTGCTCGTTTCGAATACATTAATTCTAACTGGTGAAGATACAGAATGCTTTATGTGGGAATAATTTTGAGTGGTTTCAGGTTAACGTGGTAAGAATATTGTCACAACGCGTTGTGAAGAATCGGCTCCTCTCGACACTCACTCCATAACGCTCTGTACAGACTTTTTTTTTTGGCAACAAACGTGCAAGATCAGCCACAATTTCACTTCTGATTTTCCACACTCTGGCATGGAGAAATGTATTTGAGGGTTTTCTGCAAGACATGTGCATCAGCTGGCTCTATCCTCTTGTAGTAGTTCTTTTTAGTTTCTATTATTCCAAAGCCAAATTTTCTGTAGAATTCAATAGCTGATTCATTGCTGATTTGAACGTGCCTGGAATGGTAAACACAACATCAATGCATGTAGCACCTTTAGAAAATCAGCATCACTTCTGAAAGGAAGATGAATCTTTATCTCTACAGCACAACTTTATCTCTATAGCATAGGTGTCAGCCTTGGCTCAGCGGGTAACATTCTCGCCACTGAGTCAGAAGGCTGTGGGTTCAAGTCCCACTCCAGAGACTTGAGCACAAAAATCCAGGCTGACACTCCCAGCGCCAGTATGGAGGGATTGCTGCACTGTCTTTTGGATGAGTCCTTAAACCCCCTCAGGTGGATGTAAAAGATCCCATGGCGCTATTTCGAAGGAGGGCAGGGGAGTTCTCCCTGGCGTCCTGGCTAATATTTATCCCTCAACCAAAATCACTAAATCAGATTTATCTCATTGCTGTTTGTGGGATCTTGCTGTGCGCAAATTGGCTGCTGTGTTCCCTACATTACAACAGTGACTACACTTCAAAAAGTGCTTCATTGGCTGTAAAGCGCTTTGGGACGTCCTGAGGTCACGAAAGGTGCTATATGAATGCAAGTTCTTTCTTTAATAACATGGAAACAATTTTTTAAAAATTTGTTCTCGGGATGCAGGCAACGTTGCCCGAGAAGACGTTGATGAACCTTCTTCCAGCAACAGTTTTTACAACTAGGTGCCTGCTAGGCCACTTCGAAAGGGCATTAAGAGTCAACCACGCAGTGTGGAACTGGAGTGTGGGCCAGACTAGGTAGAGGTGGCAGGATCCATTCCTTGAAGGCCATGAGCGAACCATTTGGGTTTTTACAACAATCTGACAACTATCATGGTCATTTTTCTGGTGCCAGCTCACAAACTACCAAATGTGCAAATAAAGTTTTTTTTAAATAAATGAAGTTAATTCAACAGTAGCAACATTACAACAGGTTTTATAGCCAAAAGCAGCGTGGACTGAAACCAGCCCAATAAGCGGAAGCTTCTAAGGACGGAGGGGGAATAAAAAAGGCGACAATTTACGTTTGATAAATAATAAGTTACTTTAGGGCACGTTGACAGTACAGCTGCCGCACTGGGGTGACGTGGTTCCGTTTTAATGTAAATGGAGATTGAATCTGGAATCAGGGCTTGACCCAATACCAAAATGATGCGGAGCAAGACTACCTGGAGAAAGGAATCTCGCTTAAATTTGGACTCAGTTAACATTCGATTTACCCATCAAGTTTAGCATTTGTGTAAAGTGGTTTCAATTTTAAACCAATATTAAACTCACGGAGTGTGAATGCACTGCTAGACTGCTGAAGAGCTGTTCAGCCACGAGATGGTCTGAGGTCACTTGTTGATGTCTAGTTTGGATCAGGAGAAGAAAAAAGAACTGGAAAAGGGTAACAATTTTCTTCATTGCAAGTTGCTTCAGAGCAGGGTAAAGCCAGGAGCTACCACACTGGCCAGGAGCAGGTTAAAGCCAGGAGCTATCCACACTGGCCAGGAGAAGGTTAAAGCCAGGAGAAGGTTAAAGCCAGGTGCTATCCACACTGGCCAGGAGCACATTTAAATGCCTCCTCCGAGCTGCAGTGTGGCTGGAAGCCCAGAGGTTCAAATATTAAGGAACAGTCTGTGGTTGTGTTTATGGAGCCGGAAACTCCGACTGTAACAATTGTCTCGAATACCACACCTGCCACTTCCTGATCAAGAGCCCACTCGCTGCTGCTTAGGTGGTTTGCTACGGTGCGAGTTTTTAGACTGGGTGCGAGTTAAAGGGCTCAGTCAGAGCACAAAGCAACCACAATGATAGGCCCTCAAGCACAGGCCACATCTTCACCATAAACAATCTCCCAAAGCCAAGATTTTCCTGCAATACATCCCAAATTTTAAAAGCAGGTCGGAGCATAAAACTACTTCTGAATTTCTCACATCAACAAAAGGCACAAACACTGTAGTGCGTCAAAAAGCCTTTACTCTCAAACCCCAGAAGGAAATAGTGTGGGTGGATGCAGGGAGTACCCCCCCCCCTCTGCCAGTTGCTATTCTTAAACTCGCATTCAGACTGTGCGGTCAGAAGTTGCGGAGATATATATTCTGAATGTACAGAAATGGTGTTTGCTAAACAAACAGCGTCCTTGTACGGCCTTATGCAACAACATCCTCCAAATCCACGTTTAACAAAAAAATTATGCGCTGGGAGGGAACTGGTTTAAAGAAAGCAGTGCATACTCACAGATAAATATTGTCAAAAGTTCCATCCTTTTCACAGATGTTTAACACATGATTCAGCATTTTAGTTCCTAAAAAAAAGGAAAAGAAGAAATCACTCAATGCTGGGAGTCAAGTGCACACCACTTACTCTGAAAATAGTCCATACGTCACAATAACCCATCATGTTGCTTGCACTTCTTCAGTGTAGGGCATGCTGAACTGCCACAACACACTGGAAATTCTTGTGTCACGTTATACCCCAGGGAACAGATAGTGGTCATGAAAGCTCTCTGAATTTTGCAACAGCTGTGATACCTATAAATTATCACACCTATGGTGTGTGTTTAAGTACAGACCCCACCACTTAAAACATCCACATTTAAAACGGGCAGAGGCTTTTATCGGCCAAAAAGCAATAACCATTATCCATTTGCAATAATGTCAATTTCAAAGTTGCCGGTTATAGCGTCTTAAGTGCTCCGTTTATTTTGTCAGAAGCAGCTGTGCTTACTCACTAGTTTGCATCTCGTTAAGTTGCACTGAACGCAAGAATCAAGATCTTGTTCGATAAGACAAACTGTCTTCAAATTAAGAGGCTATTGCACAAATAATATCGCATAATTACCACCAGCAAAATGCTTTACAATAAAGGCAATTGCTAGGCTTCATAGATTAATACAATTCCTGATCAATAACTTAATAAATGTTAGTACAGATTTCAGAGGTGCACAGCCACCGAGGCGTTGCAGCTGCCCACGTTTCAGATGCAGTATCTGCATTTGCGGATTAAAAATCAATGGAGCTCTCCAATTTTCCTCTTATGCTACCTGATTCCGCTACTCCAGGAAAACTCCTGCTGTCAGCATGCAGGCAAGTTTCAATTCCTCCAGAGCAACAGGTAAGGGGAGAATCGGGGAAGAATAGTGCTAGGGGTGGGGGGGGGGGGGGGGGGAGGAAAAAAACTCAGAGAAAGCATACCCTGTTATTCCGGCCATCGCATATGGCGGGCAAATCGCATTCGCACAAACGCGCTCGCTACAAGCGATGGGGACCGTACCATAAAAACATTTACTTTTGACTACTTCAAGTCTATGTCCTGGCTTTCAAGTTAGGCTTTTATATTGACTTCATTAAATTATGATGTGGAGATGCCGGCGATGGACTGGGGTGGACAAATGTAAGGAATCTTACAACACCAGGTTATAGTCCAACAGTTTTATTTGAAAACCTGGTGTTGTAAGATTCCTTACATTCATTAAATTATATCTTTGGAGGTACGATACTAAAGCACAAAGAATAGAAACGGAGGAAAATGAGTGTATTTCTTTTGAGGTTCCAGTTGCCTGAAGTTGGTATTGGCAGTCATGGCCTATTACATCTTGCATCAAAACAACAATGGTGTTTTGTCCCACAACAGTAACGCTAATCCAGCATCACAATTTAAAATGGAGATCCGCAGGAACAAACGGTCAATTTACAGTTGTCGAAGTTTTTTGTGTCTGGGAGGCTGATTACCCCCTTTCATACATAACCTTTAACTCGACTAATTCTTGACCCAAGCTCTCTGGGGCTCTGGCACAGGCAAATTGTCTGAGCACCCATAAAAATAACATGGATTCCATCTTAGGTTATTGCAACGTCACACATCTAACAGGGTGACAATTTTATTTTTATTACAGTTATTGCAGAGGTGTCAGCCGCAGTTCAGTGGGTAGCACTCTCGCCTCTGAGTCAGAAGGTTGTGGATTCAGGTCCCACTCCAGAGGCCTGAGCACAGAATCCAGGCTGACACTTCCAGTGCTGTATTGAGGGAGTGCTGCACTGTCTTTCAGATGACACGTGAAACAGAGGCCCCGTCTGCCCCCTCAGGTCAACGTAAAAGATCCCACGGCACTATTTCAAAGAAGAGCAGTGGAGTTCTCCCTGATGTTCTGGGTCAATATTCATCCCTCAACCAACATCACTAAAAACAGATGATCTGGTCCTTTAACTCACTGGCAGTGGGACCTTGCTGTGTGCAAGTTGGCTGCACTGTTTGCCCACATTACAAAAGTGATTAGACTTAAAATGTACTTCATTGACTATGAAACATAGAAAATAGGAGCAGGAGTAGGCCATTCGGCCCTTCGAGCCTGCTCCGCCATTCAATATGATCATGGCTGATCCTCTAACTCAATACCATATTCCCGCTGTCTCCCCATACCCCTTGATGCCTTTTGTGTCTAGAAATCTATCTAGCATTTTCTTAAATATATTCAGCGCGTCCTGAGGTCGTGAATATAAATGCAGGCTCTTCCTAAAATTAGCAGAGAGCAAGCCCTGAGGGAGTAAAATCAAGGACAGGACAAGAGGAAAAGCAAACGCCATATGGGTATTACAAAAATGATAGAGAACTTGACACCTGGTGGAAAAGAGGGCACAGCTTGGTCCTGAAATCCTACAAATAGTTAAACAAGATACAAGAGTTTCTGTGCTCACATGCATTAGTACAATCTGTAATTGACAGCTATTGGCCACATGGCACTACCTATAACCCTGTTTCCTACCCATCAACCAGCTTTCTATCCATGCTGCGATATTTCCCCATGTGCTATATACATGAATTTCTGTAGCAAGCCTCCTGTGTGACACCATATCAAATGCCTTCTGCAAAATCCATACACGCTACACCTACCACATCCCCTTAATCAGCAGTCACTTCAAAAACGTCTCAACTTGTGAAACAAGACTTGTCTTTAACAAACTGTGCTGGCTACCCCTTGATTACCTCATGCATCTCTAAATGCTCAAATCTGATTTCAAATTATGCATTTAAAGAGTTTGCCGACAACTAGAGTTAGAGCAGTTAGTCTGGAATTACCTGGTTTATCCTCCTCTCCTTTCTTTAACAGAGTTGTTTACACTGGCTGCCCTCCAATCCCCTGGCACAATTTGTAAATCTAGAGAATAGTGAAAAATTGTGGTCAGCGCTTCTGCCATCTGCTCTAAAACCTACATCCAGTTCTGCTCATTTTTCTGGAAAAAAATCCTTTTCTGCAGTCGTCTACATTGGCTCATAGTCTGGCAACGCCTCAATTGTCAAATTCTCATCCTCATGTTCAAATCCCTCCATTGCGTCACCCCTCCCTAACTCCCTCCTGCCCTACAACCCACCGAGATCTCTGCGCTTCTCCAATTCTGGCCTCTTGCGTATCCCCAATTTTCATCGCTCCACCTTTGGTGGCCATTCCTTCAGCTGCCTAGGCCCTAAGCTCTGGAATTCCCTCCCTAAACCTCCCTGCTTTTCTCTCCTCCTTTAAAACACTCCTTAAAACCTACCTCTTTGACCACCTGTCCTAATATCTCCTTATATGGCTCGGTGTCAAATTTTGTTTGATAATCGCTCCTGGGAAGCGCCTTAAGGCATTTTACTATGTTAAAGGCGCTATATAAATGCAAGTTGTTATTGCCTCCACAACTTCTTCTCATAACCTACATCCTCACGATCACCATTTGTAAACACTGACCCAATCTATTTAATATCCCACCATACCTTTACCCCCATAACAAGGCTCTGTCCTTCACTGCTGGGTGGTCCTGCCCACTCACTAGTATTTTGCTTTTAATATGCCTATAAAAGTCCTTACTATTTCCTTTTGTCTTGTCTGCTAGCCATTTTTCGCATTTCCTTTTGATTTCTCTTTTCACCGCACTACACTTTCTAAATTCCTCATGATTTTCGATAGTACTGTTGGCCCTAGTTTTATTAGGTGCCGCCCTTTTCGGTCTCAATCCAGTTTCAATGGCCAGGGTTTTCTGTACTAGGCTCACCAGCTCACAATTTGCCGGTCATTAAAATAAATTAGGAAAAATGTGAGCTTGGAGATTGCACAAGTGGAAAATCCAGGCCAATCTTTCCATTTATCCATGGACCTCCACCCTTGGGTGCCCTCCCTTTTCACCTTGTAGGAATATATCTATTTTGTACTCTATCCATCTCATATTTGAAGATTTCCCAATGGTGACACGTCATCCTGCTTACTAACTTTTCTGTCTAGTTAATTTGGGGAAAATCCCTTAACTGACTGAATGTTCTGTTAATCCAGTCTAGAACCCTTACTGTTGATTGTTCAATAGTCAGTTTCTCAACTGACAGCAAATCCTAGGTTCCCCAGGACAGGACAGGACAGGCCAGGCCATGCTGGACCGAGATCCCGGGTAAGCCTGAGGGCCAATAAGAGCCAACTGTCTAGTTAAGGATAGACCATAAGGTGTGGCATATCAGGGATTGAAGGAGGGAATGACCTTCCCAAATGATTTTTCCCTCACCCACGAATTAGACATCGAGAAGCCATGTGCCTGCATGTCTACTAGGCCAATAATTTTGGGGGGTGGGGTGATGTGAACATTTGACCGTTAGGCTGTCTCTTTGGCCCCAAAAAGAGGGCAACAATTACTTTTTGGGGGCTAACCTCCTTTGAGGACCATTACCCAGGATGGCTTTAAGGTTTTGTCAGAGTTTCAAAGAATTTCATCACTTCCTCAGTTTGATTTCCAAAGACTGTTTTTTCCCTATGATCAAAGCTTAGCCCAGAAGTATTCAGCGAAACCTGCAATATACAGCCACATACCACTGTAGAAGACTCTATGAAGCATGCCAGGTTCCCTATTTGCTAGTCAATAAAGTTTACCTAGTGCACTTAGGACGCAGCCATTCTCATCCAGAGTGTTCCCGGTACACCTTAAAGCATGGCTGTAAGTATTTGGGCTCAAGGAGTGGGTGTGCAGTAAGATCAGCCAACGCTGTACTGACCAAATCAATTGAGGCAATATATTAAATAAAAACATTTAATAAGGTTTTGAATCGGATGGGGAAATGAGGCACTCTAAGTTCTATCCGAAGTTCTGCACAACTGTGGGAGTTTCAACACAACTCCCCGCAGGAAAGACGTCACTGACATCCTCAAAAAGTGCTTCTGGTTCATTCAAGTCCAGCAAACTTGAGCTGACTATTATGAACTTGGTCATCAGCTGAGATATCTGTTAGTAAGAACATACATTTGATGCTGTGTTGCTTGTAATAATGTTCTAGGAACAAACTGGATAAAACAAAATTAGACAAGAAAAAGCCAAAGATGAGAACAGGTCTTTGATCCCACTGAAGCTCATCACTCGACTGCTACCCAACCTAGTATCCAACTGTATTTTGAATGCTTCCCACCCTAATATCTTTGACTCTACCCCATAACTGCCGGATTACTCCATGCATTTATCACCTCATGGATAAAGATTATTTTCCATGGAATCCTAGAATCTTACAGCACAGAAGACGACCATTCGGCCCATCGTGCCTGTGCCAGTGAGAATCCCTACGTGGTCAGTTTTCGGTAAAATATTAAGATGCATACGTGGCAAAGAAGCAGAATGCAAAATGGTTAGAAAGGGTTAATTAGTTAGTAACTGAGATTGGTACAGGTGGCCTGGCCTCCTGCTGGGCCATATGTTTGCGTAGTCAGCAGGTTTGCATGGTCTTATCAATGTAGAGTCTTTGATGTGATTCAAGGACTGGTCTGAATGTCTCCATGTTTATGGCAGATCAATATAGGTAACGAGCTTAGCCAAAGTTGAAAGACATTCCAGGTTGGGAGATAAGGAACAGAAGGAACAGGGAAGAACATTCCAAGTTGGAAGGTGAGGAGGTATCCCCTTTGATGTCTAACAGCAGCATGATCAGCACATGGACGATTTATGATTGGCCGGAAATAATGTAACCTCGCATGGCAACCTGTGCCCGGCTTATGATTGGTGTTGACCCTCGTTAAGTATGTTCCAACCCTATTGATTTGTATAAAAACGTGTGGATTTCTGTATGTTTTTGTTCTTGCTCTGCCAGCATAGAGGGACTCTATCAGGAGTCCAAATCAATGCTGCAGACTAAGAACCCTGCTATTAAAGTTGTGATGAACTTTAAAATGTATTCGACTTCAGATTTTACTGAACCAGAATGAGGGGAAAGAATCCGGATCGTCACCAGCTCTTTGAAAGAGCTATCCAATTGGTCCCACTCCCCTGCACTTTCCCCATAGCCCTGCAATTTTCACCCCTTCAAGTATTTATCCAATTCTAGTATCTGCTTCATATTTATTTCTCACTAATCGTGATGTCCACTAGTCCGACTGACTTGATTTACCTTGAAGTATTACTGTGTTCACCTTTGAATCCATTACATACCTTTACGAGGCTCCCCTCTAAACTACCACTTCCCTAGACAGAGAGTTCATCTTCTCTAACCTTTCCTGATAACTTATCCCAATTACGCATAGCTTGTTGCACTTCTCTACAGTTATGTCCCTTTTTGAGGCACGATGACCAAAACTGTACCCAGTACTCCAGGTATGATCTGAATATATTTTAAAAATCTTTAGCATAATCTCTGCAGACTCCTACTTTTCTGTCCTACGTACCCCAACATTCTATTAGCTTTCTATGTGCTTCTCCGCAACATCGAAATTGAAAGTGTTATGCCTATTGTTATTCCCAAGTTCCTTTCTAATTCTCCAGATGCTTATTCTACACAACTATTATCACTCAACGTTCACCCACCATGCAATCATTACATTTATCCATATTAAATTTCACTTAATGATAGGAGGCAGCCCCTTTTCACACCAACTGTTTGCACTAATCTATTCACCAATCATCCTCACTTCACCTTTAATTTGATCATCGATGTCCTGGACGACATGGATAAACTTCACAGGGACAAAATAGTGCCCGAAGAGTATTAAAAAGACCTTTATGCCAGTCAGTCAAATGCTTTTGTGAAGTCAATGCTGAACATTGATGAGTTGTTTGTGCTTTCTCTCTTTAGGAACCATTCAGCTTTCTGCTCCAATACGAACACTCGTTCAACAACATCATAACTTCATCCAAATCAAGATAAGTGTTGGAAAGATTTTCAATTACAGCTGTTTATTTTGACATTTCTTCTATGGGCTGTTTGTCAGCACTTTGCCATAATTAGACACCAACCCAGCAATCACATAGAATTACACAGAATGTACAGCACAGAAACAGGCCATTCAGCCCAACAGGTCCATGTCGGTGTTTATGCTCCACACGAGCCTTCTCCCTCCCTACTTCATCTCCCCCCATCAGCATATCCTTCTATTCCTTTTTCCCTCATGTGTTTATCTAGCTTCCCCATAAATGCATCTATGCAATCCAGAGTCATACTAGAACAGTATCAATCTATATTAATAATTTTGTGTATAAGCATTTATCCTATTGTCACAATTTGGACATGCTTATGTCAATATTTAATATTGAAACTGCATATGTAAACATTGAGAGTTGAAATCCTCAATGTAAACAGTTGCTTGTAACATGCAATTGCAGGCTTGGCCATTAGGTGGAGCGAATTTTTCAAGTCTCTCTCCCAACTCCATCACAATCTTGTATGTAGAAGTCCTTATATTTATTAACTGACTGTGGGGCGATGCCCTGGGCATTTTACTCGCGTTAATTATATTTTTAAACATTGTTTGGTACAGTGCAGTTCAAATCCAAAAGTAGCACATAGTTCCAAAACAGCTCCAATCCAGACTGCATTTCACCTGGAGGTCAGCAACAGGGATGGAACACATCTCCACCTCTTAAGTGTTAATGAGATTTTAAACAGTGACTATATCTACCACCATTTGAATTTTTCAAACATACATGCGCCTCGTGCTACAGCATAAAACACCATATAAATTAGCTCTAGTTTGTTACACTATAGTAATCAAATACAGAATTTTTGATTAGCATTTCTACTCTTTTACATGGTAGCAGAACCATAACTCTCTGTACTAACAGGGACTTTCAAGTACAGTTGTGGAAATATTGTCTCCAGTAAAAGTCAGGAGAATTTGTAGGAGCAGGAGTAAGCCATTCAAGCCCCTCGAGCCTGTTCTGCCATCCAATTAGATCATGGCTGATCTGTATTTTAACTCCATCGACCCACCTTGGTTCTATAATCTTTAATAACCTTACCTAACAAAAATCCATCAATCTCAGTTTTTAATTATTCAATTGACCCCCAGCCTCAACAGCTTTTTGGCAAGGGGGGGTTGGGGATGAGAGAATTCCAGATTTCCACTCCCCTTTGTGTGAAGAAGTGTTTCCTGACATCACCCCTGAACGGCCCAGTTCTAATTTTAAGGTTCTGCCCCCTTGTTCTGGACTCCCCCCACCAGAGGAAATAGTTTCTCTCCATCTACCCTATCAAATCCTTTAATCATCTCAAACACCTCGACTGGATCAGCCCATAATCTTCTAGACTCAGGGGAATACAAGCCCAGTCTATGCAACCTAGTTAATAATTTTAAGAATTACAAACACATCGGAGGAGACTCTGATTTTGCAATCTTCCCACCAAGCTTACCTATTCCTAGCCTGCGGTATGGTGCCAGGCATCCCAGGGTCATGATGTACAATCGCTTTTGGTTTTGCGAATGATCCACTCTACAGCACACTGCACCCACTGCAATGTCATTGAAATATGCTGCAAATAAATGAGATAAAACAGATTTTTTTTTAATACATGGCCGCTCATCAGTAAAAATATAAAAATTTCCAAGCGTATTGCTGAAAAAAATCACTTTGTAAAACAGAAGAAATGCCCAAATAAAATTCATATACAATAAACTGCAGTATTTCCTCAGCACTACATAATTTTCCAAAAGTATGCTTTGCTTTACTAAAAATATCCTAAATTTTACAGTTTAGTTTGACCCTGGACACCATTATTTTGCCTCTCCTCAGCTGCTCCAATGATGCATGTTATGGCGACTAACAATGTGAATCCCAATTGCTTGAATTGGAATTGGCATGTTAGACCCTGCAAAGCCTCCTTACAGGCAACTACTGCTGCATGCAGCCTTGTTGGAGGAAGCCAGCTCCAAAACAGCCCCAAGGCTGGCCCAAAGTCTGCAGCTCCTATTAAAGAGGATGAATCAGATGTAGACGGGGCAATGAAGTAGCTGGGGAAAGTAGTGAGATGCAATAATGTTAGTCTTCTTAGGAGTACAGATATGAAAGGCTTTTGATAGAGCAGAAAGGGAGAAACTGTTTCCAGAGAGTTGGCAACCAGAGGACACAGATTTAAGGTAATTGGCAAGAGAACCAGAGGGGAGGTAAGGAGAATTTTTTTTACGCAGCGAGTTATGATGATTTGGAATGCACTGCCTGAAAGGGTGGTGGAATGAGATTCAATAATAACTTTCAAAAGGGAATTGGATATAGATTTGAAAAGGAAAAATTTGCAGGGCTATGGGGAAAGAGCAGGGGAGTGGGACTAATTGGACATCTCTTTCAAAGATGGGCTGAATGGCCTCCTTCTGTGCTGTATGAGTCCATAAGCTATAAAAATGAGGAAATACATATTTTTTTAAAAGACAATTTTTAAAGAGGAAACACTTGTAGAGGAAGTTTTTCTCCCTCCAGCCTGCCTTTCTCCTTGAACATAATACCAAAAAAAAATCTACTTGTACAGTACTCGGGGATCAAGCAGAACTGCTCGTTTCTCACACCAATGAATGCTGTTAAATGCCACGAGAAGCTGCTGCACCACAGATGGTCTGTGATCAGTAATGCATGCGTGCTCCTGTGGGTTTGAATGGCCCCTTCTGTTAACATTTCAGTATGCAGTGAGGATAGGGTTGGCATTGTAGTCACTGCATGTAAACTTAGAGTCAATCAGTAAAAGCTGCCCTTTAGGACTCTGCTACAGATTTCTATTGTGCAGTCATGTGACCACTCATTTTTACGTGTCCCATTTAAATTCTCTATGAAAACTGCACATAGCCCCTATTGGCACAGGAATTGTAGAACAGAAATAGTGACATTCTGTAACCATGTTTGCATGTAGAGTACCCTTGCAGCGTTAAGAAGCATCTACAAGGATTTGGCAGTATCACACTAAAACAGCTCAGCGTAGCCAGATATACAAAACGTCTTCAGTACCTGTTCTCCTATGCTATCTGCCTGGGATTCTCTCTCAAAACCAGAGTAGACTGATATGGGCTCATCTTTCAAGGCCACATTCACCTCTGGAGCGAGCCAGTACCAAAGAGGTCAACCATGGCTCTCATTCCTAAGGGGTCTGGGTTGATGTCTTGAGAGATCCAATGTGCAGGGTGGGGTTGTCATTTCAGGACTTGAGTGCTCTACCCAGAGGGCTGTGGACGCTGAGTCATTGAGTATATTCAAGACTGAGATAGATAGATTTTTAGGACTCTAGGGGAATCAAGGGTTATGGGGATCGGGCAGGAAAGTGGAGTTCATAGAATCATAGAAAGTTACGCCACAGAAGGAGGCCATTTGGCCCACTGTGTCCCTGCTGGCTGAAAAAGAGCTATCCAGCTTAATCCCACTTTCCAGCACTTGGTCTGTAGCCCTGTAGGTTACGGCACTTCAAGTGCACATCCAAGTACTTTCTAAATGAGTTGAGGGTTTCTGCCTCTACCACCCTTTCAGGCAGTGAGTTCCAGACCCCCACCACCCTCTGGATGAAAAAATTTCTCCTCAGCTCCCCTCTAATCCTTCTACCAATTACTTTAAATCTATGCCCCCCCCCGTTATTGACCCCTCCACTAAGGGAAATAGGTCCTTCCTATCCATTCTATCTAGTCCCGTCATAATTTTGTACACCTCAATTAAATCACCCCTCAGCCTCCTTTGTTCTAAAGAAAACCCCAGCCTGTCCCATCTTTTCTCATAGCTAAAATTCTCCAGCCCTGGCAACATCCTCTTAAATCTCCTCTGCACCCTCTCTAGTACAATCACATCTTTCCTGTAATGTGGTGACCAGAACTGTACGCAGTACTCAAGCTGTGGCCTAACTAATGTTTTGTACAGTTCTAGCATAACCTCCCTGCTCTTATATTCTATGCCTCAACTAATAAAGGAAAGTATCCCGTATGTCTTTTTAAACCACCTTGTCTACCTGTCTTGCTACCTTCGGGGAGGGGATCTGTGGACATGCACTTCAAGGTCCATTTGTTCCTCTACCCCTCTCGCTATCCTTCCATTTATTGTGAATTCCCTTGCCTTGTTTGCCCTCCCCAAATGCATTACCTCACATTTCTCCGGGTTGAATTCCATCTGCCACTTTTCTACCCGCCTAACCAATCCATTGATATCTTCCTGCAGTCTACAGCTTTCTTCCTCCTATCAACCACATGGCCAATTTCTGTATCATTTGCAAACTTCTTGATCAAGCCCCCTCACATTCAAGTCCAAATCATTAATATATACCACAAAAAGCAAGGGACCCAGTACTGAGCCTTGCAGAACCTCACTGGAAACAGCCTGCCAGTCGCAAAAACACCCGTCAACCTTTACCCTTTGCTTCCTGCCACTGAGCCAATTTTGGATCCAACTAGTTGAGGCCAAAGATCAGCCATGATCTTAATGAATGGTGGAGCAGGCTCGAGGGGCCGTATGGCCTACTCCTGCTCCTATTTCTTGTGTTCTGAGTTCATAACTGAGGCTGACACGCCAGTGGAGAACCAAGGGAGTGCTGCACTGTCTGAGGTGCCTTCTTTCAGATGAGACATGAAACCAAAGTCCCATCCACCTGTCGAGGTGCACTACTCAGAGAACGGAGTTTTCAAATGCTCTCCGATTCACTGATGGAAGGCTTGCATTGAACAGTTGGGCTCCAACTTAAATCAAGAGTACCAACAGATCAAATGCAAGGGGAGGGGGCAACATAATCACCAAATTCACTCTAAAACCCATGTGTACATACTCCAATATGCTTCCACACAGCAACCTTATTGTGTCGGTTTAATCAATGGCCTCCAACAAAAAGTGTGTACATGCATACACCTCTGCAGACATGCACACCAAATACACTAACTTTTCCTGGATTGGCAGACCAGAGGTTTAATGCAAACCAGTGCCCAGTTACTTAAGCCTCAACTCTGAGTCTTCAAGTGACTACAATACCTTGGGAGCGTGCTTCATGTATTTTACCTTTTGAAACATTCAATTACTCCATCTTTTTGGTGAGTACACAAGGAACTGCAAAACTGATCACTGAAATACTATTTAGAATATTCTGACATCAACCTCTGTTTTAAACTAACTCCATCTTGTCGATCAGGTACAGCCCCCAAGATCTAGAAATATAGAGTTATGCAAAATCCATGGGGTATATATTGGATCATTTCCCTCTATTTCTCTTTCTTCCTGCTAAAGCTCCAAGTCAGACCCAGATACTTGCAATTCCCATCGCTGAGAAGGAGGAAATCTGGCTTCACACTTTTATCTTTAACAGAAGGTCAAAAGGCAACTCATAAGAAGTACGAAAATATGGGCCTCCAACATCGCCAGCAGTGGTTCTAAATGAGCTCATGTTCTGGTTAGAGCTTTTGCTTATGCCTTTAGTTACATAGAATTTGCACCACAGAAAAAGGCCATTTGGTCCAACTGGTCCATGCCGGTGTTTATGCTCCACACAAGCCTCCTCCCACCCCTTTAGTGTTGCCAAAGGAAAAACTGTTCCCCTTTAGCTTGCAGCAATGGCCACATTTCATGGTTTGCTCTTGCTATGCTTTGAAATAAACAAGCAATAACTTATCTACAGAATACAAGTAGTGAACTTGGCTTTCTGAAACCATGAGTTAAGTATCCACAGAAGCATAAAGCCCTGTGCAGACCTACACAATGCAATCTGGATTCCATCTCTGGCATACATGCAACAGAAACGTACATGTAGTATGACATTCAGAACGAAAACTTCCAGTATTGAGGCAGGAACTTGGGCAGAGGTTTATCTGCTGCACGGTCCCAACGTGCGAGTGGTTAGATACCAACAGTATCTAGAACACAACACGAGCTGAATGTACGGCAGTAGAACGATTTTTTATTATTAGGGCTGAAAGAAAATGAAAGGATTTAACACAGGTTTGTGGAACTGGGTTCAGATCCAGGCAGGAAGCTAGGCTCAGATCCCAGGCAGGAACAAGAATTTTCTATAGCGGTTTGGTATTCAAGAGCCCCTTCTGTGGATCTCTCTGCACTGCATCACCTTCAGAGGTGGCTCCGTGAGCTACAGAGTCCACATCGATCCTGATGACCTTCATTTCCTAAGCTGGCTTTAGCCAGGAAAGGGTTTCACATATTGTCTATTTGTGTGACCAAACGACTAGCTGCTTCTGCTTGCTGTTACAGAAACCTTCCCATCAAAGTGCTATGTATGTCGTGCAGCTCTCCAATGACCCTGCTGTAATCCAAGAGCACTTTGCCTCTCTTGCTCCCTTGATCTGCAAAATATGCAAAATTCTTTCCTGTCTAGTAGAATCAAAACCTGCATGGCCACATAAATGGATATTTGATCCCCATACAAATTCTGGTAACTATTTTAATGTGGTCCCAGCAGAGGTTTCAATCTAGGCATAACATTTCCTAGCAAAATACTGACAATTTATTTAAAAGAGCTTAGCGATACATACTACATGCATAAATACACCACATAATCTCAAACTTTACCTAATTTTGCAAGTTCGCCAACCTCCAGCACATCCTTGTAGAATTTGTCGTTGTAACTTACAGGGAAGATGACTTGATTTAACCTTTTCAGCTGTTTGATGTTGTGTGGAGTTACATCTCCAAGCTCAATCCGGCTACTGAAACAAAACAAAAGCATTTCATATAACTGCGCTTGGAGTGTTACATCGATTCACCAAAATTCAGTACCAACTCTTGAACGTAGAAACCATACCAAAACTCGGCTATACTGCATCCACTGATGTGAAAATATACAGCCAGTTAATTATTTGCAGACTACTCCGTCAATTCACAAGCTGCTTAATTTGAATTATCCTTAACAATTTTAAAATCTTGTTTTAATTAAAGGAATGGAAAGGACTTGCATTTATACAGCATCGTTCACAACCTCAGAACGTCCCTAAGTGCTTTACTGCTAATTTGTGCACAGCAAGGTCCCACAAACGGCAGTAATAAACCGTGTTAGTGATGTTGGTTGAGGGAAAAATATTGGCCAGGTCACCAGGGTGAACTCCCCTGCTTTTCTTTTAATAATGCCGTGGGATCTTTTACATCCACTTGAGAGGGCTGGCGGGGCCTCGGTTTAACGTCTCACCCAAAAGACTGCACCTCTGACAGTGCCCACTGGAGTGTCAGCCTCGATTATGTGCTCAAGTCTCTTAGATCAGTTGCGTAATTCAAGTTACTGGACAATTTGATTTTTTGTATGCAAGTAGTGTGTCTTCGTCTTCCTGGGAGAACTGGTCAAGGCCCAACTGCATGAGGATTGCATCAAAAGAGACACTTCAGTGCAGAGAACAAATTCAACACAAATGCTTCTACAGTATCGTGACAAACTAGAGTCTTCCCAACTCCGCTCCAACAGGGAATCAAGAGCTGAATGCCGTTTCCTCCACAGCTTTGTGCCAACAATCTCCCAGGTTTAATGTTACAAAAACTCAGTTACGACTCTGCCAGTGCCAGAATTATAAGAACATAAGAAATAGGAGCAGGAGTAGGCCATCCGGCCCCTCGAGCCTGCTCCGCCATTCAACAAGATCATGGCTGATCTTCTACCTCAATGCCATTTGCCTGCACTATCCCCATATCCCTTGATGCCTTAAATATCTAGAAATCTATCGATCTCTGTTTTGAATGTACTCAATGACTGAGCCTCCACAGACCTCTGGGGTAGAGAATCCCAAAGATTCACCACCCTCTGAATGAAGAAATTTCTCCTCACCTCAATCCTAAATGGCCTACCCCTTAATTCTGAGTCTTGGTTTTAGACTCCCCAGCAAGGGGAAACATCCTCCTTGCAGGTACCTTGTCGAGCCCTGTAAGAATTTTGTATGTTTCAATGAGATCACCTCTCGTTCTTCTAAACTTTAGAGAACACAGGCACAGTCTGCTCAATCTCTCCTCATACGACAATCCTTGCAAGACTCCTTTTTTGGCCAATTAATCTCACTCTCAAGCTCCCTCTGGCCTCATCAACCAGTTTCTTCACCGGAGGACAACAATTATCTGGTCCTACAGTACATCTTCTCTGCAAAATTTGAAATACTCGAGGAAGGCACTATGATGGATAAGGCTCGGGCAACCAGACAATAGGTTGAACATTTGGGTCGTCCAGTAAGTATATTTTGTTACCCCCAACAGTGCAATGGTGCCCAATCTCCATTCGAAAATTGACTGTCACCCACCTCTACTCCTCCAAATACCACCCCAAAACCTGAATACAAACCAAGCAAAATAGAGGGGACCCATGCTCACAAGAGCATATTCACGTCCGCACACCACACCGCATAACACGAATTCCACGAATGTCTGAAGAACAATTTATGGACTAGTACACATGAACATCCCATCAACCGCAGTCGCAAGTGGAGTCCGATAATCATTTGAAATTCTCCTTACCAAAGCTTTCTTACAATCCGCTAGCAAACAGGAAAAACAATCGCCAGTGTCTTTGTTTGGGTGGTTAAGTATCTCAGCATGATTCTTTCCCCAAAGCAGCAGGTAACTGTAAAAATATTACTCTCTGGGTAACTGTAAATGACAATCTGTGGTGGAACATTACAGCTATTCCCTTCTATTTAGGAGAGCAGTTGCCAGCCCCTATTTCATTTCCCTGCAATTTCTTACTTATAAAGGCAATTTTTAAAAATATTAATTCTCAGGCTTCAAAGAGCAGTTAAGAGTCAACCACAGTGGTGTGGGACTGGAGCCACATATAAAGAAAGAACGAACCTGCATTTGTATAGCACCTTTCACGACCTCAGGACATCCCGAAGTGCTTTACAGCCAATGAAGTACTTTTGAAATGTAGTCACTGTTGTAATGTGGAAGCCAATTTGCGCACAGCAAGTTCCCACAAACAGCAACGTAATAAATGACCAGATAATCTGTTTTAGCAATGTTGGTTGAGGGGTAAATATAGGTCAGGACACACCGGGGAGAACTCCCCTTCAAAATAGTGCCATGGGTAAGGACGGCAGGTTTCCTTCCCTAAAGGACATTAGTGAACCAGTTGGGTTTTTAACGACAATCAGACAGCTTCACGGTCACTTTTACTGATAACAGCTTTTTATTAATTTCCAGATTTTAACTGAATTCTAATTCTCAAGGTGCCATGATGGGATTTGGATTCTCATTCTCTGGATTATTAGTCCAGGCCGCTGGATTACTGGTCCAGTAACATAACCACTACACTACCATTAGGTAAGATGATGCTTTCTCTCCCTCACAAAACGAGGAAACATTTTATGTGCAGGTTGTGTTGATGTTAGCGAACAATTTTTTAAAGAAAAATCTTTAATTCCTATTTTTATACATTGGTTTATTCTGAATTGATCCAAGTGAAAGATCCATTTCTCTTTATTTTTCCATTTTCTCTTGTTTAAGCTTTGCATCCATGTTGATGAACATTGCTCATTTTGAACTTAAGTTGGTTAATACTGGACACAATACCCATGTCTGAGTTCTAAACTTCAGGCTGATGAGATTAAGTAGGCACTTAGCAAATAAAATTAGCCTTTATATGTTAGAATGATTTGCTGTGCTTGCCGTGGCAGTTGTTAAAGGACACCGTTTAGATAGTCTGAACAGGTGTTGGTATTAAAATAGTATCATGCTATATGATTTCAATTTCTTTACTTAATCGGTGCTGACAGGAATATGTTTCCCTCCTTCTCCATCTGAGACGGTGCTCAAACTTGAAGCAATGAAATAACAAGCACCTTGAAGTTAATTCAAGGACTTCGATTGGTTACTTTTTGGTCTTTCGAGGATTGTTTAACCTCTACATACAACTGAACATAAGAGTCAAAAGGGAAAGCCAGTTGGGACACCGTCTCTTCAGGAGATTGGCATGATACAGAAGCCGTCTGCGGCAGACGGTTTGCCGAAAACTCATCGCATCCATTATGCGCAAGGGGGCAAGAAACAGCAGATGCACTCTCCCACTGTCGACTGCACTCAGAGTGTAAACAACCCAACCAATTTGGAACAGACAACAACAAAGACCCACAGAAAGGGTCTCTACATTAAGCAGCACAGCAGAGATCACCACCCCGTTTGGAGACATCTTTTAAAAAGGTCCTGTCAATGTTCAAGAGGCTTATTCTGAAACATACTTCAGATCCAATGAATAGCAAGGGATGCAACTCTATATATGGAGATTGAAATGATGATTGCTTAATGCTGATGGCAAGAGCTGATGGCAATATTGTAAAGAGATAACTATTTAAAAAAAAAACAGGACGAATTAGGTAGGAGCAGCCCGGACAGCTCCTGTTTTATGTACCCGGAGAGCGAAACTGAAGTAGCAGTTTTGCAGTACACATTAAGTGATTAAAGCAGGTCCTGACAGCTACTGCAAGCCGTTGTTTCTCCTGGCTAGAGAGTCTAGAACTAGGGGGCATAAACGCAGGATACGGGGTCGGCCATTCAAGACAGAGATGAGGAGGAATTTCTTCACTCAGAGTTGTGAATCTTTGGAATTCTCTACCCCAGAGTACTGTGGATGCTGAGTCATTGAATATAATCAAGGCTGAGATAGATTGATTTTTGGACTCTCGGGGAATCAAGGGTTATGGGGGTCGGGCGGGAAAGTGGAGTTGAGGTCAAAGATCAGCCATGATCCGACTGAATGGCGGAGCAGGCTCGAGGGGCCTTATGGTCTACTCATGCTCCTATCTCTTGTGTGTCCCTACACCTATAACAATGAGGCGAATCACTAACTGCCGCATTGAAATACAGTATCCAAGATTTCATTGCTGTGCATTCTTCAGGAAATGGCTGCTTCGGGAACAGAAGCACGTTAATAAAAAGATGCACAGCAATTAAAAAGTATCAGTCATTTAATGGTAATTACTGATTGTCAGAACCTGTGGACCCGACTCTCGAAATCAGGACCCAGCAAGGCAGTGAAGTTTAAGTCTGTCCGGTGACTGACATAAAATGGCACGGGACAGAGAAGTCATGTGATGAGATGGCACACTGCTCTTGAGGGAAGTAGTTAAAGAAAGTTTCCTTGCCGCATTAAGTTTGCCGACGTAACAGTGACGACACTACAAAAAGTAATTCATTGCCTGTAAAGTAATTTGGAACATCTCGAGAATGTGAAAGGCACTGCACAAAATGCAAGTTCTTTTTTTAAGTTGCCATTATCAGCTGTGAATTGTAAAGACTGTAATAAAACTACCCTGTAAGTAGCATCCTCATGCAAGCGTTTAAAACCCACAGCAGAAGGTGCAAGAAATATATTACTGCAAGAAATCTTTAACATTTAAGAATTTTAGTGTTGTAATTTTACATAAAGGAGTCTTACAGATTAGTTTTGCACCAGCAAGTGAGATTGCACTGAATAGAATCCATATATCCAACTTGTAACAGAAAATTAGGCAATGTTCAGTTAAAGGAATGCTCTAAGATAAGGCCATAATTGTCTGACTCTCTAATATTGATACAAAAAAATACTTCTGTCCCTGTATTAAAGGGCACAGTCTTTTTAAAAAAAAATGTGCTTGTAACCAAACAGTGTATGCCAAATATGACCGTATAAGTAGTGACTGGTAACATAGGAAAAGGAGGCCATTCAGCCCCTCAAGCCTGTTCTGCCATTCAATTAGATCATGGCTGATCTGCACCTCAACTCCATTTACTGCCATTGCTCCATATCTCTTAATACCCTTACCCAACAAAAATCTCAGTTTTTAATTTTTCAATTGACCCCCAGCTACAACAGATTTTTGGGGGAAAGAGAATTCCAGATTTCCACTACCCCTTGTGTGAAGAAGTGGTTCCTGACATCACCCTGAACAGTCTAGCTCTAATTTTAAGGTTCTGCCTCCTCAACAAACATCACTAAAACAGATTATCAGATCATTTATTCCATTGCTGTTTGTGGGATCTTGCTGTGTGCAAATTGGCTGCCGCGTTTCCTACATTACAACAGTGACTACACTTCAAAAGTACTTTGTTGGCTGTAAAGCACTTTGGGACGTCCTGAGGTTGTGAAAGGCTCTAAGTGAGAATGAAACAAGTCAATCCCATCATGCAATGGCTGGTCTTTAAACTGTGGAACCATTTTTACCATTGCCAAGGCAAAAAAAACCAGAGAGATGAGGAGAAATGTTTTTACTCAGCGAATTATGATCTGGATTGCACTGCCTGAAAGGGTGGTGGAAGCAGATTCAAAAATATCCTTCAAAAGGGAATTGTATATTTGAAAAAGGAAAAATTTGCAGGGCTATGGGGAAAAAGCAGGGGATTGGGACTAATTAGATAACTCTTTCAAAGAGCTGGCATAGGTACGATGGGCTGAACAGTCTCCTCCTCTGCTGTAAGATACATAAAGTTTGATATACATCACAATATAGCTTGGTCCATTCCAACTATTGGAAGGCCGATCTTAAAAACTTTCATTTGAAGACGGAAATCTGAACAAGACCCTTTAGCCTGGACTCAAAGCAACATCCTTCCAAGAACTCAAACAACAGAGCCTTCCTTGCAACTAACAGGCCCAATATCACCAGTCACTTGTGGCCCAGGGAACATACAAAAGCTGGATGTAGTATTGATCACAGGAAGCTCTTCGAACCTTTTGTAAAAGGAGTCAACTCTTATGTCCTCCCATATGAAAGTAGAGCAGTCACCTTGACTCTGACACATCCCAGCAATGAGTATTCAGTCACCCCCATTGCAAGATTAAAAGCTGCCATGGTGACCACAGTTCCAACAAAAAGCACAGAACAAAATATTGCCTCCTTTTTCATAAAGAAAATGATCAAATAGACCACCCTCGTACAAGTTGAAACCGTGATGGCAGTCCAACGTATTACTTTACTTTTCATGCGATCAAGCTCATGTTTCCATTCAATGCAATGTAAAACTACAGCAACCAAGATAAGAATGGAGCATCATGATTTCCATACTTTCCATGTCATCACATACACACACTTACTTGACACTACGTATGTGGGAAAGGCAAGTTGGCCAGGCCCACTTCAAGTCATAGGCATCAACTTCAGATCAGAAGTGGGCAAGGAAGTCAACAGTCGCAGCAAAGATATTGGTGCAACATTAGGATATACAAATTTCTATCAGACACTTACAACATTCTCTCTCTCTCGGTCTACGTGGCTCTGTATTATGACACCAATTTGGGGGGTACAGTTAATACTGAAGACTGCGACAAAATAAAGGAACACAGTTCTGATCTCCATATTACAAAAAGGATGTAGATGTACAGGAGAAAGTGCAAAAAAATTTACAAGGATGATACTGGAACTGAGAGGCTATACCTATCAGGAAATGCTGAACAGGCTGGGGCTCTTTTCTCTAGAAAAGGCTCAGGGGTGACCTGATAAAGGTCTTTAAAATTATGACAGGGTTTAATAGGGTAGGCATAGAGATGTTTCCACTTGCGGGGGAGTCCAAAACATAAATATAATTGAGTCACTAATAAATCCAATAAGGAATTCAGGAGAAACTTCTTTACCCAGAGAGTGGTTAGAATATGGAACTTGCTACCACATGGAGTAGTTGAGGTGAATGATCATTTATGGGGAAGCTAGGTAAGCACGAGGGAGAAAGAAATAAAAGATTATAGCGATAGGGTTAGATTATGTAGGGAGGGAGGAGGCTTGTGTGGAGCATAAACACAGACATTGACCAGTTGGGCCGAATGGCCTGATTCTGTGCTGCAAATTCTGTGTAATTTAAACTCAATTTTATTGTAGCATACATTAGGATGCAAGTTCAGTGCAGAGTCACTTTAAATTTCCCAACTATGTAATTGATTCCATGATCTAGCTATTCCTACCTTGGCAATGGTCAGCTGGAGTGTCCAGATTTGATAGCGAGCCCATGACAAATCATCGTACCACACTGCACCTAGACGAGAATATAAAGCTGCAGTCTGTTTGGGCAACTTGCCCGCAAAATGACAGCTGTGATGGTCGGACATGGTTTGTGATTTTTTTTTCAAAAATTCAACAGAATGTTGGCATCAGAACTGCAGTATTAATGATTCTCATACCAAATTAAGGGATACACAAAAACAAATTTTATTTGAGTCTTTCATAATCGCTGAGTTGAAATATCTCCCTCATTCTCCCCGTCAAAGCAGTCTCATGAATATCATTCACGAAATAAAAAGCTGGTATCAGTAAAAGTGACTGGGAAGTTGTGGGATTGTTATTAAAAACTAACTGGTTCACTAATGTCCTTTAGGGAAGGAAACCTGCCGTCCTTACCCGGTCTGGGCCTATAGATGACTCCAGTCCCATTCCAACGTGGTTGACTCTTAACTACCCTCTGAAGTGGCCTAGCAAGCCACTCAGTTGCATCCAGGGCAACTAGTGATGGGCAATAAATGTCGGCCTTACCAGCGATGCCCACATCCCGAGAATGAATAATATTAAAATAAATTCCTCAAAACTACAACTAAATATTGGAGACCCCTGGAGGATAGTGCCTCACACTGTGGCTCGACTCCACACAGAGCCTAACTCCAATACAGTTTGTTCGACCTCCTGTGCAGTTTATAAACTTAAGTAGAGGTTGATTCAAATATTTTGAGTATGTCAGTTCTGCCTGCATTGTCAATACGTATGAAGTTTACCAAATGGGACCAGGGCTCTCTCTAGGCTAGAAGAGCTGGATTCGTAGCTAAGCAGTATAAACAAGGTTTTGCCAGTTGTGAACGATCAGAAAACAACATTTACAGAATGGCCACAGGCTAAACGTATTCTACAATTCCAATTGAGTAGCCTCCAAATACTTTTCAAAATAATCTCATAAAACACCCGAACAATTAACCTACTTCAGCTGTTTCTGAATTCCATCTTGCTACAGCTCAGTTTGAAGAAGAACAAGGAACCACATCACAGATTAAAACTGCACTAGAGAGAAGTATGTAATAATGGAGCTAGTTACAACTTCTAGCTGTGGGAATAAATGTTGGGTTTCAGTGGAGCTGAAAATCCACAAGGCTGGAACTTCCTCCCCAGCTACCTTAGTATTGGAATACTCTTGACATTATGCTTTGCATCTTCTGCTCTATTCCTTTCCACTTCTCTCCACAACACCTGCATCTATATAGTTTTGGGCTCAGCTCAAAGATCACCCTCTGCTTTCCTCCAATAGCTTTGCATTTTTTTGTTTAACCTCTATGTTGATCCAACTTTACAAAAAGCAGAAACAGAAACGGCTGGAAATATTCATCAGGTCAGACAGCATCCGTGGAGTAAGAGAAGCCAGTCAGTCAACATTTCAGGAGGAAGGGGCTCAGACCTGAAGCCGAATTGACTTCTCTTCCTCCACAGACGCTGCCTGACCTGCTGAGTATTTCCAGTATATTTACAGAGAATTTATAGCACGGAAACAGGCTATTCCGCCCAACTGGTCTGTGCTGGTGTTTATGCTCCACATGAGCCTCCTCCCTCCCTCCCTACTTCATCTCACCCTATCAGCATATCCATCTATTCCTTTCTCCCTCATGTGTTTATCGAGCTTCCCCCTTAAATGCATCTACACTATTCGCCTCAACTACTCCATGTGGTAGTGAGTTCCACATTCTAACCCATCCCATTCTTACCATGGGTGAGTTTATTTACTTTGCCCTGGCTACTCTTGGGTACAGACTTCTCCCGAATGGTCCAAAAATCTTTTTAAGAATGTCAACTAATCCTCAACAGATTTATCCTCGAGTAGCTCATGTTTCGTACCTCTGAAATCCATAAAGTTGTATAGCAGGTCTGATTACATTCTGTCTCATTTCCCAGGTCATTTGCTATGACCTATTTTAACTTCCCGAACAGCACCTTGGTCACATAAAAGAACTGTGCCCAGGGCACCCACTTCTCGTGTGTCCCTTGGTGACGCAGTCAGGATGTCATTTTTGCTACAACCTCCTGGCCACATGAGCACACCCAGTTCATGTTGGGCTGGCTAAATCAGTCTTACCTTCCTTTTCTCAGTGGTGAACTGTCTGGCAACACCTTGATTTTAAAATTCTCATCTTTTTTTTCAAATCCCTTCACGGCCTCGCCCCTCCCTATCTCTGTAACCTCCTCCAGCCCTACAACCCTCAGAGATCTCTGCGCTCTAATTCTGGCCTTTTGCGCATCCCTGATTTTCATCGCTCCACCATTGGCAGCCGTGCCTTCAGCTGTCTACGCCCTAACTTAAGTTGGTAACACTGGTTCGGCCACAACTGGAGTATTGCGTCCAATTCTGGGCACCACACTTTAGGAAGGATGTGAAGGCCTTAGAGAGGGTGCAGAAAAGATTTACTGGAACAGTTCCGGAGATGAGGGACTTCAGTTACATGGGTAGACTGGAGAAGCTGGGGTTATTCTCCTTGAAACAGAGACGGTTGCGAGGAGATTTGATAGAGGTGTTCAAAATCATGAAGGGTCTAGACAGAGAGAAACTGTTCCCATTGGTGGAAGGGTCAAGAACCAGAGGATACAGATTTAAGATGATTGGCAAAAGAACCAATGGCGATGAGGAAAAACTTTTTTACACAGCGAGTGGTTATGATCTGGAATGCACGGCCCGAGGGGGTGGTGGAGGCAGATTCAATCATGGCCTACAAGAGGGAGCTGGATAAGTACTTGAAGGGAAAAAACGTGCAGGGCTCCGGGGAAAGGGTCTAGCTGGATTGCTCTTGCAGAGAGCTGGCACGGGCTTGATGGGCCGAATGGCCTCCTTCTGTGCTGTAAGCATTCTATGATTCTATTTTTTTTAAATAACCACGTGCTCTGGATTTCCCATTCCAATCATTCACTCAGCATTTATTTACTCATTCACATTTGTTTGGAAATACATGAAACTCCACCACTGATCATGACTTGAGATATACATAAAATAATTGATTATAGATTACAATTTTTCCACACTTTACCGTGCAAATTTTCTCCCCATTCCTTTTCTCATAAAGCACAGATTCCTGCTGAGTAGTTTCGTGGGTGCTGGGCACACTCTGGTACCCTGTGCAAACAGCCACCCTCCGTGTGTGAGCCCAGATAGCAAGTGTTGCCAGGTCATTCAACCGTGGGGAACATCACAATCAGAGATCCACACCATGTCACTTTCCAGCAGGAATCACGGGACAGCCATCAGGAAGAGGAATCCCAGCTGATTTACCTCCCTAACCCAGTGGTGCTGAATCCATTGCAACTCTTCTACTGCTTCCTCAGCTAAGATCAATAAACTCAATATTTGCTGGGAATCAAACCTAGAACCTCCTAGTCTATATGGCCCAGTTATACACAGGCTTTAACCAACTGTGTTGTAGGGGGAGCACTGCGGTTTATTTCAATTCATAAAAACTTAACACATACATGACACAACATTAATTATGTATCCTCTTTTCAAACACAAATTGCCAATAACATACAACATAATTTCAGTAATCCTGTCCCTTCCTTTTATTCAATAAAGCAAATTAGATAGTGGGATCGAAAACATTGCTGGACAAACGTTTTATATTCTTCAATTTCAATCAGACCACAAACAACATGTCCTTACAGTTCAAGAAAATCACTGGAGTGAAAGTTTTGTCTCAAATTGTACCACTGCTTTTATATAATTGCTGCAAAAAAAAATTATAAAGGAGTATAAATAAATGACATTAGTCTGACAAAATGGTTAGAAGCACTTCTGGAAGTTTAAAAACAGCAGCAAAAACTTGCTCTGACTTTTAAAAAAAGTTATTTGAACAGGTTTCTAAGCAAGCTTCATCACTCCTACGATAGACATTTCAGATTCTGTTCTAAATGGGGATCATAAAGTGTTACAAAAGCATCCTTGGGCTTCACAGGGGAAAGATAAATAAAAAGTTTGGTGGTTTTTTTTACCAACTCGCCTCCAATGGGAAGAAGCAGACTGCCAGACGTTTAGAAACTCACACAAAAATCTAACGTAAAAATTAGGATATTTCCAGACGAATGTACAAAAAAATTAACATACTCTCAGACACAGATAGCACCAACTGAAATACTGCAGCCAACAAACTTCCAGCAGCAAGCGATGGACACATATAAAAAACAAATCTTAAACTTATTGCCTAAAATACAATTCACCCGAAAGGGAGTTGATTCTGCCAATTATTGGCTGCTGGGAGATTTTCGTGACCATCTTAAAACTATTATAATGGAAGGAGCGGTTTTTTTCCCCCTGGGACTGGCCGAGGTGCGGGAAGGATTCTGCTCCAGGATTAGTGAGTAATCCGGATTGAGAGGGGGAAAGGGAAGCAGTCCTGGAGTCGGAGCGGGGGAAACGGGGAAGGATTTTCTACTCCGGGATTAGTGTGTAATCCGGATGAGAGGGGGAAAGGGAAGCGGTCCTGGAGTCGGAGCGGGGGAAACGGGGAAGGATTCTGCTCCGGGATTAGTGTGTAATCCGGATTGAGGGGGGAAGCAGTCCTGGAGTCGGAGCGGGGGAAACGGGGAAGGATTCTGCTCCGGGATTAGTGTGTAATCCGGATTGAGGGGGGGAAAGGGAAGCAGTCCTGGAGTCGGAGCGGGGGAAACGGGGAAGGATTTTCTACTCCGGGATTAGTGTGTAATCCGGATTGAGAGGAAAGGGAAGCAGTCCTGGAGTCGGGGAAGCAGCCTCCGGGAGCCAGAATGCGAGGCCCGAACTCCAGCAACAACTTGACTTTTTAAAAAAAAACTTGCGCCGCCTCACCGGAGGAAGAGGAGAGGAGGGAGGGAGGGAGGCCGCTAATGGAGAGGGAGAGAGGGGGGGGGCGCCCGGGGAGGGACCGGGCCCGGGTTCGGGGTTTACTCGCTCGGTGTTACTCACCCCTTCATGTTGGGCGGGCGCTTGTCCGTCTTCGCCCGGTGACTGAGGGAGGGAAGAGGGGGAGGGGAGGGAGGGAAAAGGGGGGGAAAAAAATAAATGAAGAGGTGAAATCGGCCCAACTCTCAGCCGCTAACACATGCCACACGCCGCGCGCGCACTCTCGGCTCGGCTCCGCGCTCCCGGCTACCGCGCCACCCACTCTCACCCCCGACCCCTGACCTCTCACCCTCTCCCGGGGCAACGCTCCACCCCCACCCACCCCGTGCCGTGCCGCGCCGCGCCAAGCCAAATCCCCTCAGAGAACAAACCGCGCCGGGAGGGGTTTTTAAACTTCGCTTCTGTTTTTAAAATTAATATTGTTTAACAATAATTTTGTTTTGTGTGCGGGGCCGCTCTCCTCCATCCGACGGACTGTTTAACCAGCGGAAAGGACGGGAGCGCGCACACGTGACCTTTTGACCCCCACCCCCCCCCCCCCCCTTCTTCTTCTTCTTCGGAGTTTTTTTTTAAAAAACCCCACCGAAATTATTAAAGTGATCAATCCGTCAGTTGATAAATCTGAATAAACGTCCGTCAGTGTCAAATTCGTGTTGTTTCGTTTTTCTAAAAGAAAAGGGGGAAAAAATTGAGTCGTGCCGGTCACGTGACAAGTCTCCACACAGTGGGAAATAACTTTTTTTTTAAAAATCCTTCATCAGGGAGGAGGGAAACATTAAAACACTTTAAAACCTCTGGAAAATAATTAAATTTTAAATTAATTCGTATTTTTTAAAAAAAAATTATTTTCGGGAATCGGTTTTGACGAAACATCACGCGCACCCGTGACGTCGTTGCATCGTAAATATTTTATTTTAGAAAGGGGAGTGACTTTTATTTGTGATTTATTTCCATTTTTTTTAGAGGGGGTGGATTGTAATGTTACCCCCCCCGGAATAATAATAATAATAATATTAAAATAAATGTGTATATTTTTATATAATGGTTTCTCCGCCCCGCCCCCTTTAACACGACACGCGCATGCGCGCGGGAGTCAGCTGATTTGTTAGCGGACAGCAGGAGCTCGAGCGGGAGGCGCGGAGCGGAGCGGAGCCCGGGGGAGAGGAGCAGGTAAAGGGGCAGCGGCCCGGGCCCCGGCACCACCACCACGGCACAGGCAGGGGCCCTTCTATAAATGTCCCCGGGGGATGAGGAGAGGGGGTGGGGGAAAATAAAGATGGACGTTGGTCCGCAGGCCGGTTGGCCGAGGCTGCGGTTCCATTTGGCTGCAAGATGGGACTTGAGGAAAGGGATGGCTGATTCCCCCCCCTCATCGGCCTGCCCCGGGTCGGCGGCGGTGGCGGGGTCCTCGGTTTGTGTTCTGCAAAATTAAATGAGATGAGTCTTGTCAAATTGATGAGAGCGTCATTGCTCGGTCTATTTGGCTCCTCTCCCTCTCTTTCTCCCCCCTCTCCTCCTCCTCCTCCTCTCCTCTCCTCCCCCCCACCCCCCCCCCACCAATCTCCCCCCCCACCCCCCCCATACCAATCTCCCCCCACCCCCCCATACCAATCTCCCCCCCACCCCCCCATACCAATCTCCCCCCCACCCCCCCATACCAATCTCCCCCCCACCCCCCTATACCAATCTCCCCCCCACCCCCCCATACCAATCTCCCCCCCACCCCCCCCATACCAATCTCCCACCCCCCCCATACCAATCTCCCACCCCCCCCATACCAATCTCCCACCCCCCCCCCCCATACCAATCTCCCACCCCCCCCCCCATACCAATCTCCCACCCCCCCCATACCAATCTCCCACCCACCCCCCCCCATACCAATCTCCCACCCACCCCCCCCCCATACCAATCTCCCACCCCCCCCCATACCAATCTCCCACCCCCCCCCATACCAATCTCCCACCCCCCCCCATACCAATCTCCCACCCCCCCCCATACCAATCTCCCACCCACCCCCCCCCCATACCAATCTCCCACCCACCCCCCCCATACCAATCTCCCACCCACCCCCCCCATACCAATCTCCCACCCACCCCCCCCATACCAATCTCCCACCCACCCCCCCCCATACCAATCTCCCACCCACCCACCCACCCCCATACCAATCTCCCACCCACCCACCCCCATACCAATCTCCCACCCACCCACCCCCATACCAATCTCCCACCCACCCACCCCCATACCAGTCTCCCACCCACCCCCCCCATACCAATCTCCCACCCCCCCCCCCCATACCAATCTCCCACCCCCCCCCCCATACCAATCTCCCACCCACCCCCCCCATACCAATCTCCCACCCACCCCCCCCTACCAATCTCCCACCCACCCCCCCCCCCTACCAATCTACCACCCACCCCCCCCCTACCAATCTCCCACCCACCCACCCCTACCAATCTCCCACCCACACCCCCCTACCAATCTCCCACCCACCCACCCCCCCCCCTACCAATCTCCCACCCACCCCCCCCCCTACCAATCTCCCACCCACCCCCCCCCTACCAATCTCCCACCCACCCCCCCCCTACCAATCTCCCACCCACCCACCCCCCCCTACCAATCTCCCACCCTACCAATCTCCCACCCTCCCCTCCTCCCCCCCCCTACCAATCTCCCTCCCTCCCCTCCTCCCCCCCCCCTACTAATCTCCCTCCCCTCCTCCCCCCCCTACCAATCTCCCTCCCCCCCCTACCAATCTCCCTCCCCCCCCCCATGTCTGCGTGTAGTTAGCAGATGAATTGGCTGAAGGCCTGCAGTATCACTGCAGAACTCTATCAATCATCCAAGGAGAGTAGGGAGGGCGAAATGGAGGAGTCGAGCAGTGACTTGCGCCAGTATTGGGAAGTGAAACAGTAGTTTTGCAATTCGTGAAGGAAGACATAATTGCACTGAACAACTCCCTTTTGTACATCTGATATGGGAGACAACTTAAGCAGGAGGAATTTCATTCTGAAATGGCCCCTCATCGTAAATATACAAAGTGGTGGTGATGTTTTTCTACTTTGAGATTGATGTAAAACATTCAGTAGAGTTAGGCACAGCTTCTTGAGGTAATATTGTATTTTTATTCATGTATAATCCTAAATTAGTTTCTACATAATGTCAATATATAAGCCTACTTAGGAATATATAACATGCATTGCTTGCTGGTTGGTTCCCTTATGCATTTTTTTCTGGGACATGCATTTGTGACTTCTTACAATTTGTGCGGATTATCTTTAAGATGGATCACTGAACATAGACTGGAAAGTGGACTTCAGATTCTCAATTAAAAATGTGTACTGCTCCACACTTTTTTTGAAAAAGCCTAAATGTTTAAAGCAGAATAGGGGGGCCATCACGCAGGGAAAAAGATGAAGGTGGGGGGGGGTCAAAGGCACAAATGAAATGAGTTTTTAAGGATGCTTTTGAAGTTGGGCAGTGAGGCATCAGGTTAAAATATTCTAGATGGTGTAGTAAGTAAAGAATACCCTAACCCTAATAATTTGTGCACCTTTCCTATGAAAGGCTTTTCATGGAATTCTTTAAGAAATTATTTTAGTTTTCCTTAAATATTTCATCTCCCTCTCCTGTAGAATTTTTGTACAAGTGCACAGTGCTTATCAAAAGCAAAAATCAAATCAAGGCAGCATTTGACAGAGTGTGGCATCAAGGAGCCCCAGTAAAATTGAAGTCAATGGGAATCAGGGGGAAAACTCTCCAGTGGCTGGAGTCATACCTAGCACAAAGGAAGATGGTAGTGGTTGTTGGAGGCCAATCACCTCAGCCCCAGGACATTGCCGTAGGAATTCCTCAGGGCAGTGTCCTAGGCCCAACCATCTTCAGCTGCTTCATCAATGACCTTCCCTCCATCATAAGGGTCAGAAATTAGGATGTTTGCTGACGATTGCACAGTGTTCAGTTCCATTCACTTCCCCGCAGATAACGAAGCAGTCCATGCCTGCATGTAGCAAGACCTGGACAACATCCGAGATTGGGCTGATAAGTGGCAAATAACATTCGTGCCAGGCAATGAACATCTCCAACAAGAGAGAATCTAACCACCTCCCCTTGACATTCAGCGGCATTACCATCACTGAATCCCCCACCATCAACTTCATGGAGGTCACAATTGACCAGAAATTTAACTGGTCCAGCCACATAAATACTGTGGCTACAAGAGCAGGTCAGAGGCTGGGTATTCTGCAGTGAGTGACTCACCTCCCTCCCCAAAACCTTTCCACCATCTACAAGGCACAAGTCAGGAGTGTGATGGAATACTCTCCACCTGCCTGTATGTGTGCAGCTCCAACAACTCAAGAAGCTCAACACCATCCAGAACAAAGCAGCCCGCTTGATTGGCACCTCATCCACCACCCTAAACATTCACTTCCTTCACCACCGGCGCACGGTGGCTGCAGTGTGTACCATCCACAGGATGCACTGCAGGAACTCGCCAAGGGTTCTTCGACAGCACCTCCCAAGCCCGCGACCTCTACCACCCAGAAGGACAAGGGCAGCAGGCACGTGGGAACAAGACCACCTTCCCCTCCAAGTCGCACACCATCCCGATTTGGAAATATATCGCTGTTCCTTCAAAATCCTGCATCTGCGGGGAAAGAAACAAAGTTAAAGTTTCAGACGGAAAGGTCTTCGACCTGAAACATTAACACTTTCTTTCTCCACAGATGCTGCCTGACTTGCTGAGTATTTCCAGCATTTTCTGGTTTTATTTATGCACAGTGCTTATGTTCTGCTCAAAGTTCCTTATTGTAAAAACTTCCCTTTATCAGAAATTCTTACCTGATGCCTTATAAAAATGGACATGCTGGAAACTGTCCATTTTCTAAAAATACAGAAGGAGGGGGAGGAAGAGAGGAGGGAGAAATGTTAGTGTTTGGAAAGTCTTGGAATTGACTCAACCCAAATGTCTGTGACTAACTGCCTGTAAAACTGGTGAAGCAGTTAAAATTTAGTTACAGGATAGCCTCCCTGAAACCTACGGCTAACTTGGTATTAGTTCAAAGGTGAAAGTTAAGGAAAAATAAACAGTGGTAATCCCTCCTGCAACCCTAGTACTTGGGAACTGATTTGAGCTATCGAAATGAGAAAAAAAATCTATAGTAGTCATCTTTCATTTAGAAACCTTCTCGCATATTTTAATTCTAAAATGAAAAGCGCTATTTTTATACCAAGTTTTTAGATTCAGTAATTTTACATAAGTTTTTCATTGCATTTTGACTGCTGGTACACTTTTTAAAGAATTAAATTTTGATATCTTTCCTGGTATGTACTACACTAGCTGTTATGTGCTAATATTTATTCATTGTATAATATATATTCATCTTTGTATGTCTTGTGTAAGAATGAATTTTTATTCTTAAACTTTAGGTTATGTAAAGAATTAGATCTCTTCCTGTACATTTTACTTTCTCATGCGAAACAGCAAGTTTTGACTAGTTTGGAGTAATGTTAGTTGACCGTAGAGACTTTGTCCCACTTAGTAATAAGTGATTTATTTTGCCTGAAGAGTGTAAATCTTAAGTAGAGTTCAAAAAGTTGTTTTCTGTGGGGGAGGGAGTGGGGCTTTTTAAGGCATTGATCACTTTAAAGAATCTCCCAGAAAGTGTATACACTGGAGTGTTCATTGAATCTCAAGACTTCATATGTGAGTATGAAGCATTAATTTATACATTCCATTCCAGCTCTGGGTTTGAAATTAAGACATAAAAACACACAGAAGGACCAGCAGCTGACTCTACACTTGTCCTCCAATATAATGGGAAATAACTAATAAAAATGCACATGTTAATGTGTTATATAAAAATAAGGACAGAATGTATGACTTTGAAATGGGGACTGAATTACATCTATGCACCTTAGATCTATTCTCCTCGGCCTCTTAACCCTACTTCACCTGAAAACTATGTTTAGTCTGGACTCCTCATGTCTAACACCGCAAGGCGATAGACTTGATTTTTTTTTTAAAGTTTGAGAAAGATATTTAACTTTTTAAGCTTTTATCTCTTCCAGTTCAGTGATGATGCAAATGTCTTGGGTGTAAAGGCTGTTCATTGGTATGTCTTGTAAGTAGGTAGAAATTTTATGCTCATTGAATACCAGAAAATTAAAATGACTGGAAGTTCCAAGATTGTTGTAAAATCCCAACTGATTCATTAATGTCCTTCAAGGAACAGAATCTGCCACCCCTACTCTGTCTGGCCTGCATGTGACTTCAGTCCTCTGAAGTGGCTCAGCTTGCTACTCGGTTGTAAAAACAATTCAAGTCGACCCATCACCACCTTCGGGCATTTAGGGATGGAAAATAAATGCGTTCCCAAATCTGGAAAACAAATTGTTAAATTGTTTTTCTAAAAAAAACCTCCTTACTGGAGTCTGGTAGCCATCAACTTTGGATGTCCTCTGGAACATCGTTCATGCAGCCATTCTTGATCTGTGAACTTAGACAGTGAGTGTTGATGGGCTATTTGATTGGGGTTAGAGGGTGCCAATTACAGCAGAACCTATCCTGTCATCGCCCAACATCCACAAATGCACGTCTAGTGGGTGTCACTGGATAGCGAACAGAAGCAAGAACTTTGCCTGTTTTTTTTTTCCTCCCTGAAGTAGCGATGCTGACTAATTGTGCCGTTTCAGTGGTTCCACCCGAGGTGAGCGAACACCACGGATCAGGAATCAGTGCTGAGATCTTCTAGTCTTCGTGGCTTGGCTACTAACTGCCTCAATCAGCCAAGCTATCTGGGGGAGCTTTATTGTTGTGCCCTTAAACAAGTTGTCCTGGAGGTTCCTCCGTGGGCGCAAGCTGGAATTTGCATCCGAAATGGCATCCATTTTGCCGATGTCGAAAAGTGCCCAAGTATCCTGATCTCAAAATGGATGTAAATTGGCATAAATCAGCAGAGACAATCAGAGTCCAAGGAAATGGGTATGATGGACGGATGTAAAAGATCGAGGAGACTTGGGCGTATTGTAGTTGCATGCTAACTCAGTTATGCCCAAAAAATTCCCCGATCTTTTAAACCATGTAATTTGTTTGCACGCGGATTATATGTGTATCTGGGCATAAATGCAGAGGCACCTCAAGGCTGTTATATCTACATCAGTTCAGATGCAGTAATCGAAAATGCACAGTACCATAAATATTTGGCACACGAAAACAAAATTACCACAGTGGGCTGCAATTTTTACTATCCAATTAGTACACTACATACTCTGTATGACACTTGGTCATCTATCTTTTTCACTTCTAATTTAAATAAGTTAATATCAAAATATTAGTTCTTGCCTTGTAATTGTATTGTCTAGATTTCTTCTCTGCATCCATTGATGCCTTTCACGATTTAAAAGAAAATTTCGGCAATTTTATTTTCTTAGTCCCACTAATTGAAGATTTATTGCTGTACAGATATGAGTTTGTGACTGACGCATGCTCGGATTGATCGAAGCAGCAGTGTTTACTTATACAGAGAGCTCTGCTTCACTACCTGACTGGGCAAAGCAGGCTCTGCTCACCTGTGTCTAAATACTGGCTGATTTGCAATGATAGAGAAGAGTCATCAAGTCAGTGTACTCTTTGCCAATGTTACAGTTTTAAAGTTTAAAATGTTTCTAGGCTGTGCACTGGTTGTGGTTAGTTTGCAGGTGAGACTACATCCTGGAAATGGTCTTGCAGAACTTGCTAGAATTCTATCCTGGCGCTTCACTCCCAAGTTATACTACACACTTTGGCCTAGGCTTTCCATCTGTGCCCCTTACCCATAGTTGATTTTTTTTTTTTCCCTCCTTTTTCCCGGCAGATGTGGGATGGGTGGAGGCAGAAAGTAACATGGAGACACACTGCTGCAGCCCAGCTTCCCTGCAGTTTTCAGCCGGCCAGCTCGTCGGGAGGGGTACTGTGCCTGCCATGTGTGGGTGTCATATGGTAATGAGATGAAATCTAGGGACATGCTGATTCTTGCAGTTGCAGGCTTGTAATACCGGATGCAAGGACTGCCTGATAGGTCTCTGTGTCCAGCGATCAGTGGAGGGGACCGTGGGTTTAAAAACTTTGAATGTGCCTGTTGCAGGTCTTTCAGAATGTTGCTACCACAGGCCCCATTAATAAAACTGAGTGAGTGGCTGACACAGTGGTGTCAATAATGAGTTGGGGGCTGGGTGGGGGGGACTCGCAGCAAAGAGTCTATTTAAACAGAGTCTCTACACACTACAGCAAACAGAACTCAAAACTACAGCAATGTTTCCTGATAAAAGCAAGGTTATTTCTCCAGCAAAATGCAGTGAGTGGAGGATAGTTACATAATACAAATTACGTGCGTAAAATCAATCCCAGTCACTTATCGCAGTGCAGTCTCCAGGCGTGATTGACGGGGGAATTACTCAATAATCTCCATTCCGGCCGGGCCTTGTGGTGTCAGCCTTAATAAAATTTTAAAGAAAAGCTTCTTGATCTAGCAGCTTGCTGCCCACTTCTTCCTCACACTACAACGAGCACCCAAGCCCTGCTGCAGTAAGTTTCCGCGGAGGCCAGAGAGCTCACTTCCCATATAAAAAATGACCCCAAGGCTGCAAATGTGGCCGGGGCCTGGGGGCATCTTGGAGGGGAGGGGAGGGTGGGGGGGGGAGTGGTTGGGGGGAGCGGTTGGGGGGAGCGAAGGAAGGAGTTGGGTGGAAGAAATCCTAGGCCTTTGTGTCCGTGAAACCGCTATGCAGCAATACCAGTCGTGTAGTATAACTGGCCTATCAGTATGTTTAATTGGTCTCTTGTTAGAGGATAGGTGTTCTTATTTATAATTTACTCCTCAAATCAATAAGGCTCTTATACATTGGATATTAGGTATCACAGATTTATTAAGCATACAATACATGTAACAGTACTTAAACATACTTAAAAGGTAATACTTACAACCAGACCTAATGGTGGTTGGTTGTGGACGAAAATGTGTTACAGTTCTGAGCTCTGATGTGGAGATGCCGGAGATGGACTGGGGTTGACAATTGTAAACAATTTTACAACACCAAGTTATAGTCCAGCAATTTTATTTTAAATTCACAAGCTTTCGGAGGCTTCCTCCTTCCTCAGGTGAACGTTGTTGGAAATGTATCTTAGGCCTTTACGAATCTAAATGCTTTTTACAAACAACCTGACAATCCACACAATTCTGCATTACATAATTGTACAAAAGTTAAAATACAACTCCATATGAGGAGAATTTAATTGACTAATCCCTTATCAATAACTTTTTTAACAAGTTCCTTTTCTGTAGACTGGTACAACTCCCCTACTTCGTTACCTTATCGATAGTTTCACACTTGTTACATATAATTGTTATTCCACCAAGTGAAAGTTTTAATTACAAGTCTGTCTTTGATTCAGTACCATTTCGTACCAGTCAACCCAGATGTTTTGCTATGCAGACATAACTTTTTTCTACACGTATTATCAACTGATTAATGTTCTCTGCAGCGTGCACTGACAGGTCTTTTAATTAGGTTTACTGAAGTGACTAAACTGACCAATGCTTTAAGTTCAGCCCTGGCTTAATAGCCCAGTGGTACTTTAAATTGACTTAAACTTCCCTACTTAACAGGCAAAGGCTAAAGGTTACTATTAGTACAATATAAAGAGAAGTCAATAGCAGTATAACATTAGCAGACTTCAGGGCAGTCTAATTGACCCTTTCCTTACACTCTTTGCAGTGCTTCTGTTTTGAAATTTCAGCAACCAAAGTTTGACTCTCCTGTTAATGGGAGATGGCCTTCGGTGAGGTGGCATCTGTTAATAGGCAAGTTTTCTCAAAATTTTCAACCTCCCCTTAGAGTGTTATTGTTATGTCATTTAGAAAAAAATATTGTAGTCTCTTTCTAACATAGTACATATTCCTATTTAAAATTCCAATTTTAAGCTAACTGTACTTGTAGCTGCAATATAAATATTTTTGATGAGTTTACTAATATCATGGTATCACAGGTACCATACTTGCTTTGGGATTTAAAAAAAACTAGGAGAAAATTTTCGAAGCAGGAAAAGATGATGGCAATCCCACCAAGTCCTGGCCAACAATATTTTGGGCTTTATAAATAGAGGCATTAAGGAAAAAGGTAAAGAAGTAATGATATATTTGTTCGGCCAAAGTTAGGGTACTGTGTACAATTTTGGCCACCCCATTATTGAAAGGACATTAAAGCCATAGAGCGCATATAACTTAGATCCACCAGGATGGTACTAGGGTTTGGAAGTTCTATTTGAGGAGATACAAGCTACTAGTATTTCTACTGGAGCAGAGAATAGGGGTTTCTAAAATTAGGAAAGATTTTGATAGTGAATAGGGAAAGGCTCTTTTCTCTGGTTGGGAGGTCACTGATGGGCATTAATTTTAAAAGCAAGGAGGTTATAATGAACCTTTATAGAACACTGGTTCGGCCACAGCTGGAGTATTGTGTCCAATTCTGGGCACCGCACTTTAGGAAGGATGTGAAGGCCTCAGAGATGGTGCAGAAAAGATTTACTAGAATGTTTCCAGGGATGAGGGACTTCAGTTACGTGGATAGGCTGGAGAAGCTGGGGTTGTTCTCCGAGCAGAGAAGGTTGAGAGGAGATTTGATAGAGGTGCTCAAAATCGTGAGGGGTCTAGGCAGAGTAGGTAGAGAGAAACTGTTCCAATTGGCAGGAGGATCGAGAATTAGAGGACACAGATTTAAGGTGATTGGCAAGAGAACCAAAGATGACGTGAGGAAAAACTTTTTTACGCAGTGAGTGGCTATGATCTGGAATGCACTGCCTGAGGGGGTGGTGGAGGCAGATTCAATCGTGGCTTTCAAAAGGGAATTGGATAAGTACTTGAAAGAAAAAATTGTGCAGGGCTACGGGGAAAGTACGGGATAGTGGGACTAGATGAATTGCTCTTGCAGAGAGCCGGCACAGGCTCAACGGGCCGAATGGCCGCCTTCTGTGCTGTAACCATTCTATGATTCTATGAAATCCTCACCATGAGTGAGGAGAGAGGTTAGGAGAAATTTCTTTACACAGAAGGTTGTTGAAGCATGGAATGTTTTGCCACAGGAACGAGTTGAGACAGAGAACATTGTACGTTTTATGGGAAAATTTGGATAAACATTTGAACCAGAGGAAGATACAGGGCTATAGGGAAGAGAGCAGGGCAGTGGGATTAATTTTGGAATGCTGTAACTAAGAGCCAGCACAAATGACCAAATGACCTCTTGTGCTGTCACCCTCCATATGGTTTTAGTGTGCTCAAAATTGTACATTCAATAAATTATTTATGCAGGGCAAAAAAAGATGGGGGTCAATTTTGTTTTGATTTATCTATGTTACATGTAGTTTAACTCCAAAGAAGGATGAGATGAAGGTCCGTCCTCTTTAATTAGTTTGACTGAATTTGTGGATCTTGGTAGACATGAGGCACCACTCTCCTGACTGAAAAGGATATTGAGATAAATAAGGGAGAAATGCAAAATCTGTATTAAAATACTGAGTGGCTTCATTGTATTATGATCAAACAATCCAGTTGACCAGTGGGTGCCATTATTGAAGCATTCATTTATTAAGATATTGAGTTTAAAACAACTCCTTTATTATAGGTAGTAAAAAGCAGAACCTCCTGGTTTTACAATAGTGAAATCAATTTAAATGTTTTACCAATTTATCCAGTCTTGCAACTGTAATCATGAAAAGAACGCTCACAAATAAGTGCTTTGAAAGGTAAATGTGAAGATCAGCCCTGGGCCGCAGCTTATCCCTCACTCTGCCATCTTTCAGGCACTATCTCCCTACATGCTAGAATTCTGTCCAATTCCAAAACTAATTCGCCATCCTATGTCTTTTCCTTTCTTAAAACGCATCATGTTATCCGTTCAGTGCCTTGAGTTCACTCCCCTTTAATTCTTCCCTATCGGTTTGGTGTTGTGATCTCTCTCCCTTGTTAAATCGTCAGCTGTGCTATGTCAGGGAAGCTGTATAAATGTTTTTTGTTCATCTGCCATAGTGCTGTTAAATGTCTTAGTGTTCAGTGGAATGAAGGTTCAAAGCTGGCAATTTTTGGTGTTGCAAATAAATCTCCTTGAATAAGATTTTCATCCTGCATAAAATTTGCTAATATTGCACAAACTGCAGTGAAGTCATTGATGCAATTAATTGGAAATGCTCTGTGCAAGAGACTTGCCACGTTTATGTCTGCAAGCACATAACTGGTCACCTCAAAGTTAAGTCATTTCAAGATTTTTATCAAACTTAATTAGTCTTCCTCTTATCAGATGCTGGCTTATTTCCAAAAACCAAAATACTTTAAGTTCAGGCAATTTCAAGTACCTATAGCAGTATTATAAGGCCTCTAATGTTCAAACTAATCTTGGATTTTCAGTAAACTTCATTGCATTTTGCAATTAAATGGACATTCTGAAAACCTTGGTGTGTTTGATCATGCGTTTATAAATATTCAGCACCAAGATCCTTAACGAACATCATTATTAAGTAACTTAAGTCAACTTGGGAGTGGACTTTACATCGGACTCTTTTTATATTGGGCATGTTAGATACTTCTCTTAAATCCATGCTTATTGGCACATAACATCTGTGACCTCAAGATTAATATTTCACTGTATTTTAACTAAAATTAGAGAACATTTTCACTCATCAGACAAGTAGTTTGTTAAAAATGTGGACGGTAGATAGTGCAAAATGTTTAAAGATGTGCTTTTTGATGTAAAGCTTAGTGTAGGATTTTGTGATCTGTAAACCAGGATGCATATTGGTGGAACTGTTCTTGGGTTGGGTGCCTAGCGCAGTGGTACAGATTTTGTGATGGTGATGCAAATACATAATTTAAATATTGTGATATGGTGTTACTTAAAGGTACATAAGAGTACTGCATAAAACTCATGCTATATGAAATATTTCACTATTGTTGGGTTAGTAATATCCTGGATCATGGGGAGGTGAGGGGTGGTGGTGCTGATTGAGGGATCACTGAGAAATTTGTTGTCTGGCATTTTTGGTGCACGAGATTGTTAAGCTATTAATCATTGAAAAGTAAGCACAGCAGGAAGCCACTGTGCCTGTGTCACACTTGGCTCCGCACTGGAGCTCTAGTCACGTTTGCTTGCTCTTTCCATATACTCTAATATTCTTCAGGTGTTTAACTCCCGCTTAAACATCGTGATTGAATTGGCCACTTGTAGTAATGTATTCTAGATTCTGATAACCTTTGCAAGAAAAAACTACTTCTTCCTGCAACCCCCTCCAATTCTTTTACCAATTCACCAACCAGTGGCAATAACATTTCCATTTACCTTATCTGCCCCAGTGAATACAGCCATACATTCTATTGTCATTCATCTACATTGCACATTTTCCTAGTCAATGTCTTGTTTAGATTCTGTATCCCTGCACCCCTACATTCCTGTTCCTCCACTTCATTGAGAGTTTTACCATTTAGGCCTGATTTCCATTCTGTTTTTCCCAAAAGGTGGTACTACACATTTATCTTTGAACTGCATTTGCCACATATCCATTCCCCTGTCCTCTCTGCTTCTCTTTAGCTTCCTGCTTTCTTTCTTACACTTTACTGTTATTGCTAATTTAATATCAGCAAATTGATATCCCCTCTGTGCCTATGTCCAAATCATGTATTTATGTGGAGAATGAGAAGTCCCAACACAGGCCCCTGGAATTTTTAGTAATTTTAGAAGTACTAAATATACAAGTCAAATGATTGTAAATTGAGCATGCACAACAAAAGGTAGAATGGTTCAAATGCACACTAATGTGGAAAAAATGATCGATCTTCCTTCCCACTCCCTCAGCCCAAAAAAAAACTTTAAAAAAAGAGACAAGTTGGATTGTTTAAGGAAAATATATTTTTTATATATACAGCTGCTTTTCTAGGGTGGCTCTGGATTTCTGGCATTTCTCCCTTTTAGTAAAACTACCCTGCTGGGGCTTCAGGGTGGCATCACCGAGAGAGGGGAGAGAAGTGTGGCTGTTACGAGCGATGTGTATTTTGACCAAGAACTGGAATTTAAACCCTAATGCTGCGTGCTGCACTTGTACACCCATCACATCACTTTCCTGTTTAACTGCAATTCTACATTTTGTGTCTGTGAATTTTGGTTAACAAATACACTGGGGCATTTTTCCTGTATTTAAGGATCTCCTTTTGCCTTGTAATTTTTAGCACAATGGAATAAAGAAATCAGAGAATCTAACCAGAGTAAACACATTGTCTTTCATTTTAAACCATTAAATTTGACACGTCAACAAAATTGGTGTTCGAGGGAAAGGGAATTATATTTTTTTTCACTTCTCCATAAAGTATTAGAATTGTTATTGGGTCCCGAGGATGTTGTAAACTTAACAATTAATTGGCTGGCTAATAGGAAACTGAGGTAGTGAAAGTTGGTGACATTCATAATTTGGAAACTGAAACTAGCAGAGTTCCCAAGAGACTTTGAGTCCCTGCTGTTCAGAACCTTAATGGAGGCGATGGAAAGTCAAGCATCCTACACTTGCAGCTGATCCAGCGCTGTGTGAAGGCCAACATTCTCAGTTCTATCTTGCGGAAAATTTAAAACTACCGTAATTTCATATTGGTGAAATCATTTGTATTATCTATCCTGGGAAAATGCACTGGAGTTCCTATTGGTCCACCAAGGCTGCAATTTTGTGCGTAAGTAACCTCTACAAACTGAAGCTCGGTTCCTGTCTACCAGCAATCTTATTCTGTTTCCTCAAAAGTGTTGTACAAAGATAGGTTCATTATTGTACTTGGCCCAAGAACTAAATGTAGTGAGGAATCAATTCCCTTTAAATTTGTAGGAATTGTGCACATGCATACATGGGACCGGGACTGGATTGGGTTCACCATGATACTCCCCACTGTTGACTTGCAGACATTAGTCTTGCACTTGAATGTTGGCCCTTTTAAGGTACTGGAGGACAGCGAGGAGCAAAATTGGGGTCCACAGTCTAAATTTAGTATGGTACCTGGTTCTGCTGGGTCTCTTGCCTTTTGCTAAGCAACAGCTCGCATTTATATAGCACCTTTAATGTAGTAAAACATCCCATGGGGCTTACTCTGCAAGAGTTTTGTAAGGAGTGGAGCAGAGGTTTCTTGCATCTGCCCCCCTCCCATTTGAAGAGGCAAGATGATGACATCTGCCAGAAATCATGCCAGTTCCACATCTGTTGCCCCAACGCTAAGTGGGCCTGCATGATCCAGCACGCCAGGACCAGATCCTGATGGAAGTGGGGCCAGCAGTCGGTTTTTCCAGTGCAACCGCCATCGATCTGCCATTGGGGAAAGAGGAAGTTTTAAAATTGAGAAGTTTCTGGCCATATGTAGCTGACCCTACAGCAAGATGCTGCAGTGAAATTCCTGTCCACCTCTCACCTCTTTCCCTCCCCAGGTCTGAGACAGCAGCCCCAGTAATGCTGAAATTGGCATGGCATCTCCTCTCCCCAGATGAAAATGATTTCCACCCTTGGATTTGGGATGGGGCCAGGGACACATCTGGAAATCTTCCACTGCACTGCCAGTGGTGGAGAGGGGCCCAGGAATTTCAGGACCAGTATCTTAATGGGATTGCTACATTTACAAGAGCCTCTGTTAGCAGAGACAGGCGTACCTGGTGCTAAAAATACCAAAATGATGGATCAGGAAGAACTTGGAGGTGATGATTTACAAACCTGAAAGCAGCATTGTGTTCTGTAGTGGTAAATTGTCAATCTGGATAGAATGTTGGGATGTGTAAGTAAATTCTTAAAAGTCCAAATTCTATCGGTACCTCCTGAGGTTTTCATGAGATTATGTAGAAATTGTATCTTGCTTTCTCTTTGTAAAATCGTGCTTTATGTCTAATGCTGTATTAATTATAAAATGTTCTGTTTCATTAAAATGCATCTACTTTTATTTTGGGGTAATATGTAATTGCATTTTTTCTTTTTACTTTAGTTCCCTCTCTCTACCCCCTCTCCCCACCCCTGCAGATGATGAAATGTAGCATTCATGCATATTTCAAAGTGTACTTGGAGTATTGACCCCTCCAGTAAGTGCTCTTGGAAAAATGGCTGTCATGGATGAACTTAGTGTGAATCAAGGTGACATCAGTGCCTGCAAAGGGACCATTTCCCACCTTGTGGAACCCGTGTCATTCCCAAGATCCAGTTACTTGAGTCGGATACGGGATAAAGCTGCTTGTACCCTGTTTAACAATGCACCTCAATCCTAGCCTTCAAAGTGCAACGGTTTGAAATTTTCATCTCCAACACTAGCCATCTTTCTGGCTTCTTTTGAGATTGCCAATTTAGTTGGGGAGTTTGGGTTGGGGAGTATGCTTTTCACTCCTACTAGGAACGAAACCAAGATTGCCCAAACAATTGTGAAACCGTTCACTCCATTAGCTTGTGTTAATTGGAGCTTAGCCCTTTCACTTCTGTAGCCTATGTTGTAACCAACTAGAAGCTATCTATATCTGATTTAAAAACCAACAGCATTGTTGGATACAATGCTGGAGTTTGAATTCTGACTAGGTGGTCTGAGGTAATTCCAGAATCTTGTGCAATAAGAGATGTTTAGTCAGTTTTGGTTGATCCAAATGAGGATTATTGTGAACCTGCAGAAGGGGAGCAGTACACTAGAGGGCACTATAGTTGCTTAGCACCTGTGAAGCTTCTGGAACTTTAGTTATGAATAAATGTAGTTTGTGGAGAATGTCCTTATCACTTCAATAAATTCTAATCTGATCCATTTATACAGCAGTAAGCCCAGTGAAAGTGTGCTCAATTGTCCAGTGTATAAGCTAAATGTATGGTAACAGCAAATTGCACTTTTGTTTTGTGCATTTTTGATTATATGCTATGAGATTTCACTTTTATTTTTCTGTTTAGTGATTACATGATCCAGCAACTCTACACTGGGCCTGCACAACCTACATTGCTTGTAATATTCAAGGTTGTCATTGTGTGCCAGTACTTCCATTTTTTTTAAGCTAACAAGAATCATACAGCACCGAAGGAGGCCTTTCGGCTCATTGTGCCTGTGCTGGCTCTTTGAAAGAGCTGACAATTAGCCCCACGCCCCTGCTTTTTCCCCATAGCCCTGCAAATTTTTTCTTTTCAAGTATTTTTCCAATTCCCTTTTTGAAAGTTACTATTGAATCATTTCAAAATCATGAAGGGTCTCGACAGAGTAGATGGGGAGAAACTGTTCCCATTGGCGGAAGGGTCAAGAACCAGAGGACGTAGATTTAAGGTGATTGGCAAAAGAACCAAAGGTAACATGAGGAAAAACTTTTTTACACAGCGAGTGGTTGGGATCTGGAATGCACTGCCCGAGGGGGTGGTGGAGGCAGATTCAATTGTGGCATTCAAAAGGGAACTGGATAAGCACTTGAAAGGAAAAAATTTACAGGGCTACAGGGAAAGGGCGGGGGAGTGGGGCTAGCTGGATTGCTCTTGCATAGAGCCGGCATGGGCTGAATGGCCTCCTGTGCTGTACCCTTTCTATGATTCTATAATTCTTTCTATGAATCTGATTCCACCATCCTTTCAGGCAGCGCATTCCAGATATTTGGAAAGAAAAATGCGCGGGTGCATTATAATGTATTTTTTTTAAGCGCTCAATTTTGAGCCTGAAATTTACAAGACTTTCAGTTGTCACCAGTTTCTCTGCTTATATCCTATCTATTATGAAATCTTTTCAGATTGATCAAGATGGATTTCAGCAAACTTCCCAAGATACAGGATGAGGACCGTGAGACTATGGTCGGATATGTTCATGGTGTTTCTGGTCCTGGTGAGCATTTAATTGATTCACAATTTGCTGTACAACAGCTTTGATGTATGGGAATGAGTTACTGTGTAAAATACACACTATGTCTGCTAAAGGTGTTCATTCATCCTGGTGAATTCTGCTGCTGCCTGGAAAAAGTACCATTTTATTGGGGGAAAAAATATTCACTCAGGATTAACAGGCAGGGTTTGATTAGGAAGTATCATGCTACAATGCCTCTGCTCATCAGATTCCTCACCTCCCTCTTATTTCAATGGCGAGGATCTGCCTCTGGAGTTTTTTTTAATCCGTTTCCCTTTCTTGACAAGAAACGTGCGTCTTTAAAACTTTACAAGTTGTAAATATGACTAGATTGTTCTGTTCCCTATCTGCAGTAAATTGCCATTGAGAAACCTTGATCATTCAGATGTGAATAGGTCATTTTTCTTTCAAATACAAAGTTCTGTTTCAATTCTGTGCTTCTGACGATTCATTTACTTGTTTGTTTTTCTGTTCCATGTGTTTTCCAGTTGTTACTGCCTCCAATATGGCTGGAGCAGCAATGTACGAGCTGGTTCGTGTAGGTCACTCCGAGCTGGTTGGTGAGATTATCCGCTTGGAGGGCGATATGGCTACAATCCAAGTCTATGAAGAAACCTGTATCCTTTCCTTATTGATTAGCAATATAAACGCCAGCGAGCTGCTCAGTGGAACTATTTAATTTGTTTTTAGGATGAGGCGACGTTGGCAAAGCTGCATTTTTATTGCCCGTTCCCAGTGCTCTGAGAAGGTGGCTGATGAGATAAAATGCATCTTGCAGCAAATGATATGCATGAAGGAGAGGATACTCCATTGATGAGTAGATACGATGGCACAGGCACCATGGGCTGAATGACCTCCTTCTGTGCTGTATCATTCTATGATTCTATAAACAAGTGTGTGATGAGAACATAGGAACAGGAGTAGGCCATTCAGCCCCTCGTGCCTGCTCTGCCATTTGATAAGATCATGGCTGATCTGTGATCTAGCTCCATATGGCCAACTGGTCTGCAAGACTGTTCTTTCACAGAGCATGTACTTCATCTCAAATGCAATCTGACTAATCTCCTGAGGAAAGGATTTGCATGTTTTTCCTGTAAAACTCCAGAATATTGTAACGTTATACACCATTAACAATCACATTTGCCTTGGGCAAGGAAAAGTTTTTTTAAGAAGCATTTAAATGAATAGTTTTTTCTTGTCATTTTTTGTCTTTCTCCCTCCCTGTTCTTCTGAACATATGAAATTGATGGGCAGGAATAGACCAGTTGGTCATTCAAGCCTGCCCCACACCATGATGGCTGGAGCACCACGACTAAACACTCCTTGCCACCCCTGCAGTCATGTAAGCTCATGGGAGAGGCAAAAAAAAAAAGGAAAAAAACAGGGCCAATAAGGGAAAAAGTACTCTGGAAAATTCCTCCGACTGAAGGCAGTCACGTGTTCTATGAAATGATTCCATGGGAAACCGTTGCCCTTCAGTAACTTTTTCAAGTAGCTGTTCTTTGTGTGTGAGCTTGAACAATGAGTGATGGGCTGCAGGCACTTATTTAGCATGCACACAGTGCTGTTCCAGGTTCCTGGAACTTGATTATGCTTAATCTTTTTATCAGTATTTTAAGCAGTATTTTCCTGAGCTCCCATCTAATAGCTGGTGTATCTGTTGGGGATCCTGTGCTGCGTACAGGGAAACCCCTTTCCGTGGAGCTGGGGCCCGGCATCATGGGAGCCATCTTTGATGGGATCCAGCGACCTCTAAAGGACATCAATGATCTGACCAAGAGTATTTACATCCCTCGTGGTGTCAACGTGAATGCTCTGAGTAGAGACTTGAAGTGGGATTTTACTCCTTCCAAGAATTTGCGGGTAAGAACTTTCAGATAGGCTTCCTCGTGCTAAAAACAGTCCAATTTAATTATTATATGCGTAACTATATAATAGAATTCTAATCCATGTATTATTCTGGTGCAATATTATGATTTAATATCTTCCTTGGTAGTTAGGAAAGAAATAACTTGCATTTATCTTGTGCCTCTGAATATTCCAAAGTGTGCTGGAGTCATTGGATCACTTTTTGAAGTGGAAATATATAGAAGTTACAAGACAGAAACAGACCACTCTGCCCAACCAGTCCGTGTTGGCGTTTACCCTCCGTGCAAGCAAATAGTCCTAATCACCACGTTCCCATTTCCTTCATCCATCTGTCACTGTTAAGGGAACCAATTGAGCTCAGCCAGGTCCCACCAACAGCAGATGAATGAGCAATTAATCTGTTTTTGGTGGTGTTGATTGAGGAAGGAATTGTTAGCCAGGACATCAGGAGAATGCCCTGCTCTTCTTCCAATAGCGCCATGGGATATTTTACATAGAGCAGGCAGACATGGCCTCGGTTTAACGTCTTGTCCGAAAGAAGTTATATTTGACAATGCAGTGCTCCCTCAGTACTGCACTGAAGTGTCAGCCCAGATTATGTGTTCCAGCTCTGGTGTGGAACTTGAACCATCTCTTTCCAATTCAGAGGAGTTCCCCCTACCGCCAAGCTGACACATTGAGCCAAGCAAACTCAATATTGTAATACAAAACAATATTGAATAGTTTCTTCGGTGATTTGTCTCATTTCAACTTTTTTCCTCCTCCCTGAAGGCAATGAAAGCATCTTGAGGTAAGTTTCACATGGACTGGCAAGTCTCCGATAACATGATTAAATTTATCAACTGCTTTTGTGTCTTTATAAAATACCTTCATTAAAGTTTAATGTGAAGGACTCAGCCTGCCCCAAAAACCTGGGCTTGGATTTAATTTTTCTTTTGCCCAGTGCTGTGACTATAGGCTGAAGGCAATTCCTGCAGTCTGAGCATGTGCAATGTATACAATTTCCCAGGATATCTCAGTAGCATTTAAGATAGTCAAATGATGGAACGTTTCATTTTGTCTCCAACAAAATCTATGAGGTCGATATTAAGCCCCCCATGACGGCACGGGGGGAGGTGGTGGTGGTTAAAAATCGTGAAATGCGTCCATCACAGTTTTTACGGTGACAGGTTGCGTGTCTTGTCTGTGTCCCGCTCTCGAGAGGTGGGACCCTTCATTATAATTAAATCAAAGTTCGGGAAACCCGGCAGCTAAATGGAAAAGGGAGCTGCCGGATCAAGCAGGTAAGTGCTTTTCCAGCACTGCTTGTGAGCCAGGGATGCTCCCCCCCCTCCCCCCCAAAGCTCCTCCAGCAAACTTTCCACTGATTGTGGCCTCTCCTTGCAATCCGCCAACCTCCCCCACCCCCCCCCCCCCCCCCATCCAAACCAGCAATCTCAAGCCTTCTGCCCTGCGATCTGCCTCACCCCCCACCCCCTCCAAATTCAGCCCTGTGATCTGTCCCCTCCCACCCCCACCCTTATGCCCCGCAGTCACCCCCTCCCTCCAAATTGCCATCCCCGGCTGCAGCCTTCTACCTCTGGCTTTCCCAGCCAGCCGACCTGTCAATCTGTTCAGCTGCCGTGCAGGAAACGGAATAAAAAATGATGAGGTCCTGCATTAAATTCAGGAGCACCTCCACATCCCCAGGATTTGAGGGTTTCTCCCTCACAAATACGTTCCCTCCCCGTAAATACCGGAACCTAGGTGTTTGATGAAAAGCTAGAGAAAGAATTTTTAGAAGCTGTTTTCAGGTAAAAGTTAAATTGTGTTTTCAAAGCAATTAGTCTCTAGTTAACTCTTTTTATTAATGGTTAGAAAATTCTAATTACTTAGAGACAGACACAGAGCCACATTTCCAGGAACCAATCTCAAAACTGCAAATTTAATGTTTGGAGAGGTCTATTAGAAAGTTGCAAGCCAATGTTAGCCAGACTTGGTGGCCTTTCCCTACTCACCTCTGACCGACATCAGTGAGCCAAACCCCAGGTTCTATTCCATATTAAATAAAAATAGAACTTGCCTCATTCAATCGCTCTGAATCAGTGGCACTGATATACCTATATGGCATAAGCACCCTATTGTTTTAAAATAGGCTAACTTCTGACTCCATGCGCAAGAGACACCGGTTGGTATATAATACATTGGGTGTTACATGGTATAACACTCCTGTTATTATAAAACATGGTCTCTGAATGGTGTGTGGCACAATGGGAGACCTGCTAGTAATATGAATAAATCTAATGTACAGCTAGTTCAGTTCTCAAATAATTTGCATATGGCAGATAAAAACTAGTGTTAGAAATGCAATTAAGGTGATTTATCATTAGCCCGCTATATGTGTCCGTATTAAACAGTTAGTGCAGCTCGTGCGTACAGGGTCTGTTAATTTTCAGTGTTGCCCATTTAAAGTTGGTAGTTATTCCATAGCTGGGTGCAACTAAGAAAAAAATCTGTGGTCCAAAAATTGAAGTGTGACTCATCAATTGTCTAGTAGCTTCAAAAAAATTGCCTTCCTCCTCCCCATCTGCCACTCATAGATCCCTTCCTGCTAGAGATGTGAAATGTTGCTGGGGGTGCGTTTATACCAGCCTTCCACTGCATTCCTAAACTGATCTCGTCCCCATAGTGAGAGTGAACTAGTTTGAAAGTGACTCACCTCCTGACTCACCTCCTGACTCCCCAAAGCCTTTCCACCATCTACAAGGCACAAGTCAGGAGTGTGATGGAATACTCTCCACTTGCCTGGATGAGTGCAGCTCCAACAACACTCAAGAAGCTCGACACCATCCAAGATAAAGCAGCCCGCTTGATTGGCACCCCATCCACCACCCTAAACATTCACTCCCTTCACCACCAGCGCACTGTGGCTGCAGTGTGCACCATCCACAGGATGCACTGCAGCAACTCGCCAAGGCCTCTTCGACAGCACCTCCCAAACCCGCGACCTCTGCCACCTAGAAGGACAAGGGCAGCAGGCGCATGGGAACAACACCACCTGCACGTTCCCCTCCAAGTCACACACCATCCCGACTTGGAAATATATCGCCGTTCCTTCATTGTCGCTGGGTCAAAATCCTGGAACTCCCTTCCTAACAGCACTGTGGGAGAACCGTCACCACACGGACTGCAGCGGTTCAAGAAGGCGGCTCACCACCACCTTCTCGAGGGCAATTAGGGATGGGCAATAAATGCCGGCCTTGCCAGCGACGCCCACATCCCGTGAACGAATAAAAAAAAAAGTTGGAGTAACTGTGAATATCTCTGGCTGTGACACTGAGAGCAGGGAGGGAGCAGCAATAAAAGGCAATTCAAGCAACCTGGAGAGGTAGTCAACATGGCAGTTGAGGTGGGAGTATTGAGGAGGATGGAGTAAGAATTGTGATACCATCTTTTCACCACTGAGTTAAGTCTATTCATCCATAACTGCTATAAGGTCTATTGACATTGAGTCATTTTGGCTTCACTGTCTGTCTGCAGTTAATGACAGTATACCATGACCACAACAACTTGCATTTATGACATTCTTAGTGAACAGTTTAAGCAATAACGGAGACTGGGATTTATAGATTGAATACTTTCAAAAATAGTTTACTTGGTTATGCTTTGAGCTGTAAATTGTGTTCTTTATTTTCAGGTTGGTAGTCACATCACCGGGGGAGATATATATGGCTTTGTGTTTGAGAATTCTCTTATTAAGCACAAGATCATGCTTCCTCCAAAAAACAGAGGAACTGTCACATATGTCGCCCCACCAGGCAACTATGATGTCTCTGTAAGTATTTGAAAGATTAAGTTTATTCCATAATCTGATCAAATGTATTCCTGGATTTGTGTGTGGCACATGTCTTTCACCCAGCTGAATGATGTATACATCTCACTTGTACTTTGGTACAACAACTACTTGCTATTAACACAGGCCAAAAAAAACAAGATTTTTCAGAGGTGAAAGGAAAAAATGAACAATTCAAAGGAGGAAATATTAGGAAGGGTGACCAAAAGTTTGGTTGAAGAGGTGGATTTTAATGAGCCTCTTAAAGGGGGAGAGGCCGAGAAGCTTAAGCCGGGAATTCCAGAGCATGGTGCCAAGGTGGCTGAAAGCACGGCCACCAATGGTGGGGCAAAGGGAAGGGAGGTGGGGGGGTGGAGAGAGATGCACAAGAGGCTGGAGTCAGAGGAATGGAGAGGGCGGGGGGGTGGGGGGGGTTGGTGGCTGGAGGAGGTTACAGAGATGGTGGGGGGAGGATTCAGGCCAGGAAGTGATTTAAACACGAGGATGAGAATCTTAGATTTCAAGTGTTGGAGGACCAGGAGCTGACGTATTGTGGTGATGAAAGGTAGTTGTGAGTTTGATAGTGCAGTTGTAAATTACTTGTGTGAGAATTTTTCTCAAGGATGGATGCAGAAGGAAGTGGGGAATGGAGGGATGTGGGCAGTGAGGGATGCAAGGAGGTAGTTGGAGATGGCCTTGTCAGTGATCAACTCCATGGGAGTAAGAGAGGCCACAGGAGGTGGCGTAGAAAGTGCCTTGGGATCTTTTACTCCGTTAAAAGCATTATATAAATGCAAGTTATTGTATGAGAGTAGACAACAAATTGCAGTATAATGCAAAATGTGATTTATTTATTTTTACTAAATCAATAATCTTTTCAGCTTCAGAAATCTAGTTAAAGTAGATCAAATTCCATTGAGTGACAGCAGTTTGGACTAATTTAATAGCAATTCCAAAGTCCCATTATGGCAAAGCTCAGTAAATTCCCCACTTAATGAGGAGTTGCTACTTCAGCTTAAACTCGTCAAAGGTACCTTTGGTTGTGAAACTTCTGTTCCTCCACTTTCTACAGAGAGGTTTTAATGTTAATTTAGGACTTTGTTGTTTCAAATTTGTGCATGTGTTTAAATGTGTGACAAGGATATTGTGGGGGTGAGGGGATAATTAAGAAATGAAGTGAAGCTACATTATTCCATAGCGGTGGGACATGTGTATGGCTGGCTCAAGAGTTCTTGTACATTTCATTGAAAGTCAGAATTTATTTACAATTCAAATATCTGATAGTCAAGAAGAGCGCTTTGTACAGTGATCAGAGTGGAGAATAAAAGATTCCCCTGCACTATAATGGGGTTTTAATAGCCAAGCCAAAGTCCAAAAAAAAATCACAAAATGAACCAGATTGTCTTGGTAAGCAAATAATACATTTAAAAGCTTCAAGTGTTTGCATGGCAACAAAGTTCTTCAAATGCCAGTTCTTTTTTGGAGGTGGCAATGATTGATTGTGACTCTTTTCTTTTCTCCTCTTTCCCCTTAAAGGATGTGGTTCTGGAGCTTGAATTTGAAGGCATCAAAGAGAAGTTCACCATGGTTCAGGTTTGGCCAGTTCGTCAGGTGAGGCCAGTCACCGAGAAGCTCCCGGCCAATCACCCTCTGCTGACAGGGCAGCGTGTGCTGGATGCACTTTTCCCGTGAGTTTTATCTAAAATCAAATGCACTTTGGTTTGAAATGTTGGGAAGTCCAATCCCGGACTTTGTCGGAATCCTCAGCTGCAGCATCTTTCCATGCCATGCGTCAGGAAAATGGACTGGGATGGTATAAAATGCAGTGATTCTATAAATTGCCACCAGGCACCATATTATGCTGAGATCAGGAGCAGATTTGCCTCTTGCCAAGATAGCTCCTCGGCCACGGATGCTGCAATTCCACGAGAGAGAGAGAGATGTGCGACCTGTTGATATAAGGAATTAGTACAGGTGATGACTGGGGCACCTGGGGTAGAATACCATTCAACTGATTAGGATTTTCTCTCTCTTGTGGGAAAGGAGTACACAATTCAACCCCTCGAGCCTATTCCAACATTTAATTAGATCATAGCTGATCTTTATCTCAACTCCATTTATCCATCTTTGCTCCCTATCCCTTGATACCCTTGCCTAATATTTGTCAATCTAGGTCTTGAAAATTTCAGTTGACCCAGCAGCCATAGCCTTTTGGTGGGCGGGGGGGCAGGGGGCAGAGAAAGAGAGGGCAGTTCCAGATTTCCACTACCCTTTCTATGAAGAAGTGCTTCCTGATTTCACTCCTGTAGAGATCTAATCTTAAAATTATGCCGTCTTCTGATTCCTGCACCAGAGAGAGCATTTCTCTGTATCTACCCTATTGAATCAGTTTATCATTCTTAAGAGCTCGATTAGATCACCCCTAAACCTTATAAACCCAAGGGAATACAAACCAAGTTTATGCAGCCTGTTCTCATAATTTAACCCTTTTAGCCCTGGTATCATTCTGGTGAATCTGCACTGCACCCCCTCCAAGGCAAATATATCCTTTCTGAGGTGCGGTGCCCATTACTGAATCCAGTATTTCCAGATGGGTTCTGACCAAGGATTTGTACAACTGAAGCATCACTTCCTTCCCTTTCTATTCCAACACCCTTGAGATAAAGGCCAACATCCCATTAGCCTTTTTGATTACTTTTTATACCTGTCTATAGCTTTTATTGATTTGTGTACTCAAATCCCTTTGCTCTTCCACAGTTTCTAGTCTCACCATTTAGAAAATATTCCTATTTGTCTTTCTCGGATCCAAAATGGATGACCTCTCACTTCCCCACGTTGCACTCCATCTGCCACAGTTTTACCCACTCACTTAGTCTGTCTATGTTCCTTTATAGCTTCCTGTTCCTATCTACAGAACTTATTGTGCCTCCTAATTTAGTGTGAGCTGCAAACTTGGATATAGAACTGTCTTCCTTCATCCAAGCCATTGACATATGGTGAAACACTGAGGCCCCAGAACGGATCCCTGGGGAACACCACTTGTCACATCCCGCTAATCAGAGAACATTCCCTTTATCCCTACTCTCTAGACTCCTATCTTCCCAACCAATTACCTACCCATGTCACAAGGTCTCTTCCCCCTTCCTCCTCCCCCTCCATATTACTTCATCAGTCTCTAGCAGGGTGTCATTGATGTAATCTGTAAAAGAAAGAACTTTACTGACCTTGTGGAATGGCCTTCACTCATGAGCACAGTCCTTTCAGGCCTAGCAGGGAGTTAAATTATGGGAGTAGGGTTGGTCACAGGGGAGACATGCATGGCATTATAAACCATCTTAAGGGGTAATGTTTTTGTTTTTGAGGTTTCTCCCCCTTCCCATCCCACCCACTGCATTCGGCCTGGTGGAGGACTACTGCAGAAGTATGTGGGAGAGCTTCTTGGAAGAACTAAAAGACCCTAAAGACCCTTCAACATTTATATACTGACGCCTATAAGTCCTGAATGCTTGTACTTGACCTGCAAGCTAATAAATATTTGGTGGGAAGAAATGCTTTCACTTTTCTGCCTACATTGACTGGGGAGTCGGCTCATTGTGGAATCGCTTGTTTTTCTTTGTTCTGTTCTTGTGTTTAAGGTGTGTGCAAGGTGGGACCACTGCCATCCCAGGCGCCTTTGGTTGTGGAAAGACCGTGATTTCACAGTCTCTCTCAAAGTACTCCAACAGTGATGTGATCATCTACGTCGGATGTGGGGAGCGTGGCAATGAGATGTCTGAAGTACTGAGGGATTTCCCAGAGGTTAGTTTAAAGTTGTCTTTACCAAAAAAAAAATCTTTAAAACTGGTAGCAAAGGATTGGAAGCTATGTTTGTAAATACTTTTAAGAAAATGCTGCAGAATATTATGAGAATTCAGCATAGACTCAGCAAGCTCAGCAAAAAGTTAGACTAGATGGAAAACAACTTTTGGTCTACTGAAATAGACGAATCCCCCAGGAACTCCTCCTTTTCCCAATGACTCTAGTGGAGAGGCAAAAAGGGATACACGAGTCTGCTTTAAGCCCTTCACCTACTGTGACATGAAGTGATTAACTAAAAAGATGTGGCTGGTCTCTTAGCATTTGTAATCTGTTGTGACGTGCGATTATTGAGTATTGCTGTATTCTAGTCCTTTAGCTCTCAATATTCCACCCTTCCCTGTTGGATAAAGATGGTGGGGGCTGAATGAGAGTGATAGGAGGTTTTACTGATGCACGGTTTAACCAAAGAGCAATATTACAGCTCTCTATTGATATTGCCTAAAGCCTGCGTATGCGGAACAATTGGGCTGAAAGGTCTCTCCATACTCATTCTTTAGATCAATTCTGGTGCTAATTTGCCTTATTTCTCCTGCCCTGTGTAGCTGACGATGGAGGTAGATGGGAAAATAGAAAGCATTATGAAGAGAACATCTTTGGTGGCTAATACCTCCAACATGCCTGTTGCTGCCCGAGAAGCCTCCATCTACACCGGTATAATATCGCATTTGTTTTACATTATAATTTTCTTGCAGCAGAATAAAATTTTGAATTAGTAACGTTGGCTTTTACTGGTAGAAGAGCATTATTGGACCTATTTCATGGTGGGTTGTAGATGGATCTTGTCCATAGAAAACCCTGCACACACTTGTCAGGGTGGCAAGGAGATGGTAGAAAGATACTCAGATCTTAAATTTGGTTGTTTTTGAAGATCTGCTTGTAAAGTAAACTGACCATCCAACCTCCCTTCCTGACCCTCATTTTATTGTAAATGGTTTCTTCTCCGTAGGCACTTCCCGCACCCCCCCCGCCCCCATTTTTCAAGGCCGCTGTGAATATCCCTTCCTTTCAAAAACCCACTCTCAACTCCTTTGTTGTTGCTATGCACTGTACCATCTCCAACCTTGCTTGTCTCTCCCATGTTGTTGATGTGCTGTTGCCTCTCAGACCCATGTTTGAATCCCTTCAATCAGGTTTCCAACCTTCTCTCATCGCCAAAAGGGTCCTAGCCAAAGTCGCAAACACCATTTCCTGGGACCGTCGTACATTGTCCCTCCTCATCCTCCTTGACCTCTGCAGCCGATGATAGTTGATCACGGACCCTCCTACAACCCCTGTGCTCTGTTGTCCAGTTTCTTGGGTCTGTCTTCGCTTGGCTTCATTCTTAACCTCTAATCATCGCCAGTGCATCTCTATCAATGGCTTTTCTTTCCACTCCTGCACATTCACCTCAGGAATGCTCCAAACATCCACCCTTGCCCCCCTCCTCATCCTCATCTACATACTGCCCTTTGGTGACATCGTCTGAAGCTTTGGGGTCACCTTCCGCATGTGGGCCAATGACACCCAGCTCTATCTTCCTACCACCTCGCTTGACCCCTGCAGAGGTGCTTAGCTGGTGATCTGCTCAACGTGCACTCCATTATCCTAACAATGAAATGATGCAGGCTTCTAAGTGTCTATAGCAGAAAATGGCACAACTTTAACTGTTTCGTCCTGTTTGGCACCTTTCAAGGCATTACCCTTTCCGAATACTTCCGAGATATGGGTTACAACGTCAGCATGATGGCTGACTCCACATCCCGATGGGCCGAGGCTTTGAGAGAAATCTCCGGACGTCTGGCAGAAATGCCTGCTGGTAGGTTTTTGTGTACAGCTTTGGTACCAAATTAACTCCGAATATTGCTCTGCATTTTAAAAATGAGAGATACACTGATCATCGTGAATTTGAGCCCAGCTGCAAGTATCATCTTGGGTTCATTGGCATCAGTCGCTCCCGTAGGTGGTCTGAGTCTCTTACTTTTCTGGTGGTTGACTCGCACTGCCCTATATCGACTCGCACGATAGCAGGACCTGAGGATGTAACAATGAAACGCCCTTGTGATCTGGACCGGATCTCCATACCTGTATTTCCTCAATCTCTCTCTGGGCAGACCAAATTAACCTGAGATGAGATTAGGCTTGATTTTTGAATCGTTAAAACAACTTTACTCCACAGCAAGATGAACGTAAGATGCTTACTGTAAGATTGGAGAAGCTTGTGTGTGATAGATACCCGAGACCCAGTCCAAATCACAAAGGGTGCTCTTGTTACACCCTGGGTTACCCTATCGTATGATTAGATATTGGGCAGTATGGGCACACCTCTCAACACAAGACACTTGGATTGCTTACTGAAGTGACTGGTATCTCTTGGGCAGATCCAAAACTTGTAGCTTGCATATTCCACTTTATATGAAAACAGTTGGAGCTAATTTGACTTGGATCTGTATTTTCAGTAGAGTGCTATTATCCAAATACTTGATGCGACTCATTGTCGGGCATATGATGAAACTAACTTTACCTGTCTTCTCAGACAGTGGTTATCCTGCTTACCTGGGTGCCCGTTTGGCCTCATTTTATGAGCGTGCAGGTCGAGTCAAGTGTCTGGGGAATCCTGAGCGAGAGGGTAGTGTCAGCATTGTTGGAGCGTAAGTATTTAATCAGGGACTAGAAGTATCAGCCCTGTGTGCTCGGGGGAAGGGGACTTGTCCGGATAGGAAGCTGCTTCATGGTTTGTTTTTTAATTGGATAAAAATGTGACGTACACCTCTTTATGCTTAACATTTAATCATAGTCTGTATTGATACTAAATGAAATGAGATTCGCAAAGTACTAATGTACATTGTGAGAGGGATTTGCCTTAATCGCTCGGAGTTTCACCGAGCTAAGAGCTTAAATCACAGAATGACAATAGCCTTTTGGCCCATCATGCCTACCCTGCTCGGACTTTGTACAATTTTCAAACACTGCAGCATAAAAACTTCATACATCGACTGCACTTCCCACGTCGACATGAATAAAGCAGCCAAGAAACCAGGAGGAGATTCTTGGGGGTTCTGCATATCTTAAGTTGCTTTTCGTCAGGGTCCTGGTCGTCTACATCAGTGGCACTGAGGTTGATTTCCGTTAAGCATAGATGCAAAACAATAAGAAACCCTCTCTCAGCGAGCTAGGAATGGAACAGGCAGTCGGGAGTCTGACATGCTGCTGGGTAACAGTTCATTGATTGTTCACATTATCTGAGTCATGTCCTACATCCTGATGCCAGGGGTATAAAAGCTGGCTGTTTTATACAGTCACCCATCAGGTAACTGTGTACAGTTCCCTCAGGATACTTTAAAATCCCCTGGGAAAGAAATGAGGGCCATGGGCAAATGGCATTCTTCCAAATCTCCCACAAGGTATTGGGCACAGTATTAGTGTCCAATCTGTTGACCGTATCACACTGAAAGGTAGGTGATAATTAGAGAACGAGAGAGACTCTATTCTGACATACTGCTCTGGACCTTCTAAAAGCTTACTGTTTGTGAGCTGTTCTCACAATCTGAGAATATCCTAAATCTAATATTTTAATACCGTTAATGCTAAAACCGTTACTTCACATTATTTTAGAAGACTCAATAATTGTATGAGTATGTGTGTGTGTATATAGCTTTCTCTCTCCTATTTCTGTTTCTTTCTCTTTCTATTTCTGTTTCTTTCTCTCTGTCTCCTCCAGCTCTTTGTTTTTATTACAAATCTTTGCTTCAGCACCACTATAATTGGAGTTGCGACTATATCAGCTGACAGCTAAAATGATTGGATGCATTATTCAACCCTCCTAACTTATTTTGTCTTTTATTGCTTAGTGTGTCTCCTCCCGGTGGTGATTTCTCCGATCCTGTGACATCCGCTACTCTTGGTATTGTGCAGGTACTGAAACAAATTTAAAGTTTCTTCTCCAGGCCTTTTGAAAGTATGACTTCTATTGGCAACTGTCAACAAATTGGAATATGATTGATCTATTTATTTTCTACTAAAATAAATATTCAAGCACACTCATTGTAATTGAATGAGGCCCAGTGTAAACAATATGTTACCTTTAATTTTACCAGGGATAGGTGGTAGTTGAAAGTTTCTTAATTCTTGCAATCATTCGGATTTTTGTTAAGCCTCATCAGTGTGGTGAGGGGGGATGGTTTGCTATCCAAGAACCAGCCCTTGAGCCCTTGTACTCGATAAAACTCCTAGGATTTCTCTGAAGCCCACCCACTCCAAAAAAAAATGTAAGTGTCATTATCCCCCGTACAGTGCTTCAGGAGGAGTCATAGAAAATAGGAGCAAGAGTAGGCCATTTGGCCTTTCGGGCCTGCTCCACCATTCAAAATGATCATGGCTAATTATCTAACTCAGTACCGTGTTCCCGCTTTTTTCCCATATCCCTTGATCCCTTTAGCATTAAGAAATATATCTATCTCCTTCTTGAATACATCTAATGACTTGGCCTCCGCTGCCTTCTGTGGTAGAGAATTCCACAGGTTCACCACCCTCTGAGAGATGAAATTTCTCCTCATCTCGGTTCTAAATGGCATACCCCGTATCCTGAGACTGTGACCCCTGGTTCTGGACTCCCCAGCCATCGGGAACATCCTCCTTGCATCTAGTCTGTCTAGTCCTGTTAGAATTTTATATGTTTCGATGAGATCACCTCTCATTCTTCTAAACTCTAGTGAATTTAGGCCTAGTCGACCCAATTTATCCTCATACATCAGTCCTGCCATCCCAGGAATCAGTCTGGTAAACCTTCATTGTACTCCCTCCATGGCAAGGACATCCTTCCTCAGATAAGGAGACCAAAACTGCACACAATACTCCAGATGTGGTCTCACCAAGGCCCTGTATAATTGCAGTAAGACATCCCTGCTCCAGTACTCAAATCCTCTTGCAATGAAGGCCAACATACCATTCGCCTTCCTAACTGCTTGCTGCATCTGAATGCTCGCTTTCAGCGACTGGTGTACAAGGACACCCAGGTCTCGTTGCACCTCCCCTTTTCCCAATCTATCACCGTTCAGATAATAACCTGCCTTTCTTTTGTTTTTACAACCAAAGTGGATAACCTCCCATTTATCCACGTTATACTGCATCTGCCATGTTCTTACCCACTAGTGTGAATTCTCTGAATCATGCAGTGTCTGCATTTTGTGCTGGGATTATTTCGAAAGAATATCAAACTTAAACACTAAAGTCCTGACATCGCTGTGCGAACTGCACAGTTGTTGAGTGTAATTTTACCACATAGTGAAGCAGTACCATGAGGGTACCCTCGTGATCAGTCTAATCATAGCCATGTTTGTAAAATACTTGGTCATCCAGTTCACTTTGGTCCATTTCTATATCTGTGACAGATAAGTTCAAATATGATTTGGAGCAGAATAAATGGACTATGATATTATTGGACCAGCACATAAACCAAGCGATGTGAGAGGGAAGTCTTCTCAAAACAATTGCATATCTCCATTGGCCAAGGAGAAAATAGAGAACTGCAGCTACCAGCATACCCACTCGCACCAGGGCCAAACTCTATCATGTCCATGGGTGATGTTAATTACATAGAATTTAAAGTTACTTCAACCGGTTAAAGACAGTGTATTTGCCATGTTCTCACTGGCAACCTAGTGAGGCTTTTGGATGAGACGTTAAACCGAGGCCCCGTCTGCCCCTTCAGGTGGACATAAAAAATCCCAGGGCACTCTTCGAAGAAGAGCAGGGAGTTCTCCCTGGTGTCCTGGGGCCAATATTTATCCCTCAACCAACATGACTAAAACAGATTATCTGGTCATTTATCATATTGCTGTTTGTGGGATCTTGCTGTGCACACATTGGCTGCTGCGTTTCCTACATTACAACAGTGACTACACTTCAAAAGTACTTCATTGGCTGTAAAGCAGTTTGGGACATTCTGAGGTCATGAAAGGCACTATACAAATGCACGCCTATCTTTTTTATCACTACACAGCATCTGTTGCCTGTTTCTAGCACCCAGGATATCCATCAAGTGGTAACTGGTTGTGTGTAGTTGTATACAGATGTAATTTATACTGCACAAGTTCAACTTTGTCCTAAAGCTGGACTTGTTTTGCTACAATAAAGGATTTGGTCTCCATTTAAAGTTAAAGGAACCCATCACACTTACAGGTTTCGTCCCACTCTGATTTATCAACTGCTCCCCCCCCCCCCCCCCCCCCATTCCTCCAGAATATATAAACCCAGCCGACCTTGAACCTGTATCCTCGCATTTTTTTTTACTCTGCAGTAGTCTGGTGTCGAGGTTCAAGAAAGATTTTGAATCAGTGACTTCCCCAAAGGTCCAAAGTTGAAATGAAGAGTGTTTGGTTTAGTTTTTTTTTTAGGAGTCTCGTTAGTCCATTTTCTTTTGCCGCTTTTAGCACCGCCCTGGGAGGGTGGCACGTCTCAACCCAGAGATGCACCGCCCTGGGAGGGTGGCATGTCTCACCCAGAGATGCACCGCCCTGGGAGGGTGGCACATCTCACCCAGAGATGCACCGCCCTGGGAGGGTGGCACGTCTCACCCAGAGATGCACCGCCCTGGGAGGGTGGCACGTCTCACCCAAAGATGCACTGCCCCCTGTTCAGAGGAGTCTTAGCAGTAAAAGATGGTAAGCTGTCTGTGACTCTTCCAATAACTAATCGGCTGATCCCATGTACTTGCCACCAGGGGGCGATGAGAAGCAACAGGGAGAGAGAAAAAACACTGATCTGTTCACACGTGTTTTATCTCTTCCCCCTCCCCCCCCCCCCCTTTCTCACACTCATGCCCATGCACTTTTGCTCACGAACACTCACTTCCCCCCCCCCCCCCCACCCTTCTCACACTCATGCCCGAGCACTTTTGCTCACTCCCCTCCCTCCTCTTTTCCCCCCCCCCCCCACCCCCCCCCCCCTGCTTCCCTTGCTTCGGCCTCAGAGGAATGAAGAGTCTGTGAAGGGATTGGTTGGGTTGCTGGAGGAGGTTACGGATTAAGTGTGAGGCCATGGAGATCTAAATACAAGGTTGAGAATTTGAAATATGAGGCATTGTGGGTTGGCGAGCCAGTGTTGGTCAAAGATTCCTTAAAGGAATTGAGACATTTTGCTAATTGATTTTTCCTTCTCCTCAAGGTATTCTGGGGCTTAGATAAGAAGTTGGCCCAACGTAAACACTTCCCTTCTGTAAACTGGCTGATCAGCTACAGTAAATACACCCGCGCCTTAGACGAGTACTATGACAAGCATTTCACCGAATTTGTGCCATTGAGGACCAAGGCTAAAGAGATCCTGCAGGAAGAGGAGGACCTAGCTGAAATTGTCCAGCTTGTTGGAAAAGTGAGTACATTTCTCGAACAGCCCCAGTGTGGAAGTGAGAAACCTCATGCAGCACAAATCAGTTCCACTCACAGCCGACCCCACTAGAACGGGCAAAATCCAGGCATCGATATCACTGATGTTTGTGTTAAACAATCTTAAGTTAAACAGGTATGGCAGTTAATTTTGATGGACTAACTTGCCCATGGAGCTGCCTGCATTAGCTGCCTAGGCCCTACGCGCTTGAATTGCCTTCCTAAACCTCTCTGCCTCTCTACTTCTCTCTCCGCCTTTAAAATGCTCCTTAAAACCTACCTCCAGCTGTCCTAATATTTCCTTCTGCGGCTCGGTATCGAATTTTGTTTGACAATCGCTCCTGTGAAGCACCTTGGGACGTTTTACTATGTTAAAGGTGCTATATAAATGCACATTGTTGTTCACTGAATTGACTTGTTGCCCTTTGCTCACAGCTCCCACTGTTTCCGTCGAGGTCCTGCTGTTCGTTTTAAATCCAGCAGCTGCCCTGAGATCAGCACTGATTATGGTGCCAGTTTGTGGAACATTTAACGTTCCTCAACGTCCGATTAGCCCACTTGGTAACTTCTCACCTCTGAGCCCCATTCCAGAGACTTGAGCACGCGATCTCGGCTGAACATCTGGTGCAGTACTTGAGGGAGTGCTGCACTGTTGGAGGGACCGCCTATTGGATGAGACGTTAAACTGAGGCCTGTCTGCCCCCTCGGGTGGACACAAAACCTCCTTCAGCACTATTTCGAAGAGGAGCAGGGAGTTCTTCTGCTGTCTTGGCCAATATTTCTCTCAACCAACACCACTTTTTTTTAAATCAACTCGTCATTTATCTTAATGCTGCCTGTGGGATCTTGCTGTGTGAAAATTGGTCACTGTTTGTCTACAGCCGTGATTACACGCAGACACGAGCAGCGCACTGTCAAGGTGTCGTTGCAGCTCACTCAGAGATGGGCTGGATTAGTGATTCAATTCCCCAGTGATTTTAATCCCTCCAGAAAAGTAATTAATTGGCTGTGAAATGCTTTGGAATTTTTTCTTTCTTGAGTGGCATAAAATTGCATTTAAACAGACCTTGGAAAGTCAGCATTCCATTGCATTGATTTCAACAGAGGAGCCAGTTTTAAAATCAATTGCTCGCTGTAGTAGCTGATTTTTGGGGGCACTGGAGGTTACTCAGTATATCAGAAAGGTACTTGTAACACCCTTGCACAAATGCTGTGAGCAACACACTTTGTACATGGCAGTTGGTGAGACTTTTCTCTGCACAGCCTTGTTCTGATCAAAGAGGGAGTGTGGTAGTTCCTTAAAACAAATGCGTTCAACCTGCATCCTTATGGGCACATGCGGCCCTTCAAACCCAGGCAACTAAATCCTATTTACACTTACGTTTCATTCATTGGTTTGCCCAGTTTGAATTTCATGGGCCCGGAGGTTTAGAAAGGGTAGTTTTTAGCATTGGCTCATTGGTGGATAAATCCTGAATCAGAATACCGAGATCTATTAGTAACAGATATTGAAAATTAACAGGAACGTGGATTAAACTTTATACATGGCCCCCTGAGGCTCCAGGGCACACATTCATGGGGCACACAAAGGCAGTGAACTTGGGCACCTGTGCTCTAAAGGGAAGAAGCATCGAGATGGTTGACTGATTTCACCCGTACACATTCGCTAATGGACGGTTAGACATCGCTTCCAACAGTAGTCCTGTTTAAATACTTCCATTTATGGGACCTTCCCTTCTGTGGTTGCAGACACGTGCCGCGCACTGTCAAGGTGTTGTTGCAGCTCACTCAGAGATGGGCTGGATTAGTGATTCAATTCCCCAGTGATTTTAATCCCCCCAAAAAAGTGAGGATTTTGGCTAAATTTGAATTTATAATTGAATTTTTAAAAAAAATTGAACTTGTAATACTAATAACCGTTCCAGTCAGCAATCTGAATTTTTATTGTCTCCACTGAGCTGCCAACTGCTTCGATGTATTTAAACAGTGGTGCTGCTGACTGACAAGGCTGCTTAATTTCTGTATGTCCATTTCATGGAATGAAACTGCCAACTATGGACCCTGAGGGGCTTTAGAAATTTCATGCAGTGTGCAGTGTAAATGTCAAATTTTATCTCTTAACAAAGTGTCTATTGACACTACTGTGTCAGCCAATGGGTTTCGCTTTGTCAGCCAAACAGTCTCTTCAAACAGAGTTTCTACGGACTATGGCAGATAGTCTAGAGTCTATTTAAAAAGTCTCGACAAACTACATCAAACAAAACTCAGGACCAAAACTACGGCAAAGTCTTTCGATAAAAGCTGGGTTATTTCTCCAGCTAAATGCAATGAGTGGAGGACAGTTACATAATACAAATTATGCGCATAAAATCAATCACAGTCACTTACAGCAGCGTGGTCTTCAGGCGTGATTGACGGGGAAATTATCCAATCACCTCCGTTCTAGCCGGGAATAGTGGTGTCGCTATATGCAGCCATATTTTAAACAATTACATTTCCTTTGTGTCTGTTTTCAGGTGACTGTGAACACTTTTGTTTTTACAAGGTTAATGAGAGTTTTTTTGTAATTTCTCTCTGGCTTCATTCTACAAGATATGTTATACTTGAAAATAAAATCTGGGATTGTTGATGAAAGGGAACATGGCAGGCTTCCACCAGATTGTTTTGCTCATTTCAAGTGTCTAAATTTTTGTGCAGGCATCTCTGGCAGAGACGGACAAAATAACTTTGGAAGTGGCAAAGTTGATAAAGGATGATTTCCTGCAGCAGAATGGATACACTGCCTATGACCGGTAAATGTTCTCCCTCGTTTTATCCCCGCCCAACAAACACATGCACACACGCTGTAATGCCCAGTTTGAAATGAGAATATCTACTGTGTTTAAATTGCTGCTCAGTATTTTTAATTCATTATTTACAGCATATTTGTGTTTCTGCTGCGCTGTTAAGTCGGAAGGTGGTGGAGATGTGGTTTTGGGGCGGTTTTTCCCCACATGGCATTTCCTGACTTTTGCGGTGCCAGTGAAAGCACCCACGGGGTGCCATAATCTATAGCCAGAAAAGCCGTATGGTTTCTCTTATGCAGCTTCACAAAAATCTTGAAAAATGACAGTATCCAAACTAGTCCGTCTTTCAATGATGTACGTAGAGGATATATTGCATTTTAAGAGGGACCGTTGCAAAGGTATTGGTAATACGAGCACATTCAGGTCGCCAGTTACTTGGCAACATTGGCAGAGACAGCTGTTCTGGGCATTGACTTGGTGTATTTGGGAGGGGAGGACTGAAAGGTTGGTAATTCATGGAGCCTGGAGCTGCCTTGAGCACCAGCACGTTAAAGGAGAGAGAGTGTCTGAGTGAGGACACAGCATCTGTCCAACGCTGGCTTTCCTTTTCAGGTTGGTATCCAGGCTGATCAGAAGTGGTGATGTTTGTGTTTAATGGGGCTGCTGTGGGATTTATGCAGGTCACCTGAAGTGATGCTTGTGTTTAATGGGGCTGCCGCCTACAGTGGCAGGCTTCTACGAGAGAGGAGATAAGTTGAAGTTCTTATTGAGGACTTGTATTCCTCTTTTGAAATCCGAGAGCTAACGAGTTCTTGAAATCCTCACTGTTATACGTTGTTGCACGTTATGACCCTTCAAGTTGTTTGAATTTAATGTGCCGGATATGGGAATTCTTTGCAAATGAAGTGTGGAGAATGGAATGGTTGAGGGTGTTCTATTTTTTTTTAAGGGATAATTAATTTTGAAAGAGGTAGGGGCAGGTTTGTGTCGGTGAGCAAGGGGCTGAGCAATGAAGGTTGGGTGGAGGGCATTGAGGAAATTGGTCGTGTATTTCATGATGTGATTTTGAAGGATGGGATAGAGAGGGGGTGGATTGTAGAACGTGAGGGAAAGGGCTGGGGTGGATTGAGGGTGGGAGTGTGGCTGGGTGTCAGTAAAAGGGAGCAAGTTGAAGCCTTGAGCAGATAACCTTGATTTTGGACAATAAAGAAGTGGATGATTTCCTTGTGCTTAATGTCTGAGGTGAGTATAGAAGGTATGTAGGAGAATATCAGAGGAGGCGGTTCATAGTGGAGAGAAGTTAGGAGTTCCTGCTCTTCAGAGCGATAATGGAGTAGCTCGTGGATTTGGCTGAGATTAATTTGACACATTTGCCAAAGCCTAATGCAAAATAATTCTGAAGTCGCCATCAAAGTTGTGATACCCATTATATTCTGACAAATCTATTCTGAATTTTTTATTTCAAGCTTTTGCCCCTTCTACAAAACTGTTGGTATGCTGTCGAATATGATTGGCTTCTATGATATGGCACGTCATGCAGTAGAGTCGACTGCTCAAAGTGATAACAAGATTACATGGTCGATTATCCGTGAGCACATGGGCGAGATCCTATACAGGCTCAGCTCCATGAAATTCAAGGTAACTGGTTAAAATAAGCATGGTTTCTACAAAACCATCCTGGGTGCTTGTGTGTCTTAGTGCGTACCCTGCTAATCACTGATCTGCTCAATACAGGATGGTGGGAAGGAGGTGGAGGAGAGGGAAAACTAACCTAAGCTTGTCATTTTACCCTGTTGCGACTATTCTGTTCTCTCCAGTTTGGTTGTGGATCATTGTTGATTCCAGTTGGTCTGATCCAGCATGATGCAACACACAGGGAAAACAGCTTCTTGTACCTAAGTGGTTCCTGCTGGGAAATTTAGTCCCATCATCAAAACTTTTTTTTCTTCAAACAATGAAAATTCAAGAGGGAAGGGTTAAATATTTTTAAGCATTGACCATTGATTACCTTTGGAACTGATTCAATGGAGTTATAAGAACATAAGAAATAGGAGCAGGAGTAGGCCATTCGGCCCCTCGAGCCTACTCCTCCATTCAATAAGATCATGGCTGATCTTCGACATCAACTCCACTTTCCCGCCCAATCCCCATATCCCTTGATTCCCGTAGTGTCCAAATATCCATCAATCTCAGTCTTGAATATACTCAATGAGTGAGCACCCACAGCCCTCTGGGGTAGGGAATTCCAATGATTCACAACTCTAAGTGAAGAAATTTCTCCTTATCTCAGTCCTAAATCGCCCAACCCTTATCCTGAGACTATGCCCCCTAGTTCTAGACTCTCCAGCCAGGGGAAACAGCCTCTCCCCGTCTACCCAGTCACACCCTCTAAGAATTTTATATGTTACAGTGAGATCAGCTCTCATTCTTCTGAACTCCAGAGAATAGAGGCCCAATGACTTATGAAGTCTGTTGATGTGTCTTTTTTTGCGGGGGGTAGTTATGGTAGGGATGTTTGCAGTGGAAAACAGAACACTTTCCCATTTCAGGCTTTAATATCAGCATCGTGCACTCAAGTTATGTGTAGCACAGTCAAGCAGAGTAAAGCTCTCTGTAGTTTGCCTAATGCCTCATTTCTTGTCGTCTTTCTCTCTTTCCCCCCCAACCCCACCAATGTACCCCTAATGTTCCACTGACATTTTTCCACATCAGCTGTCCACCAGTTTCTGTGTGAAACTGAAATTTTAATGCTGGATCAGGGACTTGCTTTGGGCCCAAACCCTATCGAAACTGGGCTGACACTACCTAACTTTTTTAGGGTCCTTGCATCCTACGGATGGAGGAGACTTTTATCGCATCAGTCTGGGCAGTGGTCAAACCCCATGCCCTAGAGATGTCTAATCTGGGGCACCACCCAGAGCTCCAATCATTCCTAGCAATAGTTTGATTCTTCAGTGGGATCAATGGATGTGGTTTTTCAAGGTGATCTTGGAGCCATGCATAATTTAAATTTTGTATATCCTCTGAGTGTACCATAAAGAGTAGAATCCATTTCAATATAGAAAAGCATGAAGAGCATTAAATGCCCCCCATATATTTTCTTGTGAAGGTATGGGGCGAGTTCCATATTCCCAGCAAGGAGCACGAGTCGGAGAATCACCGGTAGTGTTGACCTCTTGGTCTTTATGTTCCGTTACATACGTTTAAAGTGGAATGAACCTGGAATAAACCTCAGCCAAACAAAGGCCATAAAACAAGCCTTCATCGGGTTGGTTGCACATTCCAATGATTTAACTCACTGGGAAGAATTTCATAATGTCAAACAATGGGAAGGTTGTTGTCAACTGTGAAAATGTGCGCACTTTCTCCTCGGTAAAATTATTGCGTGAGCCAACTGCTTTCGCTAATGAAGCTCTAGTTTCTCATGAGATTCTAATTGGTATGTGCAACAGCCCCTATTGCATGAACCTGGCTGCTCATTCAATACACTGCGTATTGTCTAAAGTCCCATGTTATTGTGGAACAATATGGGATGTAATGTTTATGAAACTAGACAGGGTTTACAAAAGGTCAGAATGCCTTTATGAAGCAATAGTATCTGCATTCAAAGGCAAAAGGAGCTGCTCTTGCTATTTCAGTTCTGTATAGCGAGCTATCTGTGGTGTTGTTTCTGGAGAGCAGCTGAGTATGGCAGACTTACAGTAATCAAAGGAGCAGTAGATCTGGTCAGAATGTCTCACCATGTGAGGCTGAAGTGTACTCTAATGAGAGACTTTTGGGCTGCTTGTTCATTTAGTGCTTGGCAGCCACGCAAAAATTATTTAAAGAGAGAATTTGCATTTATATATAGTGCCTTTCACAACCTCAGGGTGTCCCATAGCTTGTCACAAATTAAACAACACTTGCTGCAGTGACTTGCCACTTACAATGCAAAGTTATCCTTCAGTTTGAAAGGCATGTATTGATACAAATATACTTTCCTTCCAGGACCCAGTGAAGGATGGAGAGGCAAAACTTAAGGCAGACTACAGTCAGCTTTTTGAAGACATGCAAACTGCATTCCGTAGTCTAGAAGACTAAAACCACAGTTTCCTCTGAATACTTAAAACAAAACCCGGTTTGCCCAGTATTTATAGCTGTGTTGTGTTTTTTTTGTTTCCTTGCATTCCTTTTCTACATTTAACATCTTAAATGTTTTGATGTATTCGATGTACAGTCATTGGTTCATCGTTCAGATGGAATTTGATAGACCTAGTTTATTCTGTATGTGTTTGTATTAAGTGTGGAATCTGCTTACCAGTAGTGCAAGCAAGTGTCAGTATTGCGTCTCTGCCATAACTGGTATTGTACACCCTTGGTTTCCTGTAACTCACAGGTCAAGTTCACCGTTAAACCATTGCAGAACAAAATGTGACCACCTTGGTTTATTTTTTTAATTGCAAGTAAATGGCATATATGAGCTGTAAGGTGTCCTGTAAATATTCAGAATAGTTATACTGCATTATTGCAATCATAAAGCTCTAGTCTTATCTTGGATCCTCATCGGCTGAATCCAAAACATTCAGAAGTAACCCTGTTTTGGCATAAAGAACATCATCAACTTTGAAATGATTCTTGATGTGTGAAGAACCTCTCGTATGACTTTTTTTTGCCAGAACAAAGCTACCTTGGGGAAGGTGGGAAAGAATGCAGCAATAGCAAGCAGGAAAACCAGCTCCAATCCTAACAGCATGACTACCAACTGGTGCTGGATGCTGATGAGATGCATGAAAAATTTAGCTTTGTTAGATTTTTCATTAGTGTACAAAGGAACTGAGCCAGTCCCATGTGGCACACATTTTAAACCTTGCCACAGAACCAAAGATATCTTATCCTGCAAATGAAATACAACAGTTGAAGTCTAGGTTCTAGGTCTTCGTTATGTAAGCTTTGCATCCATCTCCACTTTGACCTACAGTGGAATTTTGCACAAATCTCTTGATTCAGCTTTTTTGTCCTGGTTATAGCCACATTTATAGTATGTGTTGAGCTTTCAGAATCTCTGCCTTGATTTGCATATGAAATTCAGATCAACTGCTTCCTAAGTCAAGCTCCGAATTGTCTTAATTTAGATCTTTTTGGAAGCTTTTCAATAGAAAGCAAACATCTTCATCCTTATGGAAACCAAAGAGCCAAACACTTCGCTGTCATCAACAGAGAAGGTCAACCCCTAATGTTAAAGGGTCAGTCTACAAGATTTTGTAATAAACTTGCTTGTATTGGATTGTGAAACTGCTTCCGGGGTAAGTTGTGTGTAACGAGGGAGTCAATGAGCCATCAGTGCTCAGTACGGCACCAGGTTAAAATGGTAATGTATGGAGTTGGGTCAATAAAAAATACAGTTGATCAGAAATATGCTCAATATCCAATTTTGATGCTTTTCTGCTGAAAGATAGGGAAGGAGGAGTTGAGGGGCAGAAGATTATGTACAAGTTAATAATGATGTGGGCCAGAAAACAGAATCAAAAGAATGTAATGAAACTAAGGTTATCTGTAAGGAAAGTGTTTATGCGAAGTTTGCATGTAAACCAGAATGGTGGGCTTAGGGGAGGGAGTTTGAAATAATCAGAAGCTCTGTGTGGTACATGGTACCTGCCGGTGTTACCCATTCAAGCACTGGTTTAGTGTTGGTGCTTCTATTTATATGGAATGTTTTTTTTTAAAATAAATAACTCCACTTCTCTTTTAGTTTTCAAACATTTTTTTGCCCTCGGAATCTGAGTTACACCTCCCCAGAGCAGGGTCTTGGCCCAGAATGTTTGTAGGTTTTCTGTTTTCACAAAATTCTGGTTTGTCAGGTGTGCCTGGTCTGTGCCTGAAACACTGCACTCACTGTAGGGTAAGCTAGTTGTATCATTGATCTGACTTGAGTGAAGTATTATAGTCTGTCTATTGGTTTTGTTACATGATCTCCAGTCCTATAATAGGGTATTTTATTTTGGAGGTAACTGGTGCAAAGTTGTCTTCCAGGAGATTAGATTATCTTCACTACTTGTTTGTCTAATGGAAGGACTGAGTTTGCTGAATCGCTGTTATCAGAGATGTGCAGCAAGGTAGAATCCTACTCCATTACTATTTTAGTTAGGTGCCGTTAAAATATGTGCACAGGTAATGATTAAAAATTGTTTAGTCATCATAGGGATGTAAGTCATTTGAGTTTGCCTACTAATGCATTGCTATAGCTTATTAAATTATTTCATATTCCTGCCACCTTAAGTTTAATTTTTGAAACTCTTTATTGTGCTGCCCATATTCTCAGTTGAGGTCCATAATCTGGTTGTGATGGGAGGAGATTGTATGATATTTGTAAATGTACAGCAATAGTGGGGGCCGGGGAGGGAAAAGAACACAAGAATGTATGAAAGCCATGCTGGAGCATAGCTCCTTGAGTTAGGAAGGAAAATTCAGTATAGTTTAGTTTGGAAAATATTCACTGCTGTTTAATAAATGCAGGGAAATGTTAGTGCACTAATGTAGTGCTAATGTTTCAGTGCATATTAGAGTAAATAGTTTAATCTTTTTGAAGTCCCGTATTCCAATACAAAATTTACTAGAAGATTTGCTATCATGATTAATATGCAATTATTTATTATTGGAACAACATTGAGTCTTCTACAAATATTAAGGCCTTTGCAATGCATTAAGGCTCTAGTGCCAGTTAGATAAATTATCAAAAAAACTCATTTGTATTGTTGTAAATCTGCTTTTGGGTATGCAATATTTCTGAGATTTCTAGATTTTAATTGCTTTCAGTCCAATTATGACGACCAACTTGAGCTTAGAGAGATAGATCGAAGCAAAATAGATATCCTTTGAACCAACTTTAAAATTTTAAAAAATTGTGCAATGCTTATAATCGTTATGGAAATTAGAAAATAGTCTGCATTAAATTTTTTTAAACTTGGTTGAAGGAGTCTGGCTCTGATCGGTTTATCAGTCATATGCATTTATTCACTGATTTAACTTGAATCACTTTAATGTCCTTAATCCATTTGTCCTAGGAAAAGCAAAGGAAATGTTGAAGTCCATTTTGTAAATAATTTTGAATTTGGCTCTCAGCACTTTCAAATAGCAATTTTTTCCAAAAATAAATTTGAAACTATGTTAATGCAACAGCTCCTTTTTTGAAGATTATTTGAACACTTTCAAATGACTTTTGAAAAAATTCAAGGCAATGGAAATCTGTCTGGTCTCTGCTTACTAGTGCCTAGAATGTTAGAGCTTTAGCAGGAAAGAACAAACAACTCGAGAGATGTTGGTCTGCAGCAAATGACAGACATTCTACACATCTGGAACAGTAAAGGTGGTTTCTTCAAATAATGCCATTTTCATAAGCAGTAAATGCATGTAATTCTGCTTCCTGTTGTGTGAAAATGGGCAGTCACTGTACTTCAGTCATTCCCTCTGAGAATTCATGTCCAAAACCTTGTAATGCAGCAAATAGCAATGAAATGTTGGTGTAATTAATAATTATCTTGCTGTAACAGGTACTAGAATATATTGGGAATTAAAGCAGTGAGGCAATTGTACATTGTGATTAATGTAAGGCAATAATTGAAGTTGTTGTATTTTTTCCAGTTTTGACTCTGGTAATTTTCACTGTTCAGTTAATGATTTTTTGTGTGCACAGGATGGTTACATTCTTCATATTCATTTGGTCATTGTGCAAAATTGTAAAAAAAACTAATAAAAAGTTGCAATGGTGTTCAGTGATCAATGGTGATGTAAGTGCCCTGGGAATCAGCCCTAGGGTCTCTATTGTTTACCATATGTACAAATGATCTTGAAGGTATTAAAATTGTCTAATGCCAGTAGTGTGGGACTATGATCTGTGGAAGAAATGGCTGTTCAAAGATCTACAGACTGATCAGTGAAATTCCTTTAAGGAACTGATGCAAAGGTCTCAGATTTCCTCCAATTGGTGGGTTAGTAGCAGGGGTGGGACTTCTGCCTGCCCATCACTAACCTGCTGAAGTTCCCTGCAGTGCCTTTCATTATGTGTGTGGGGGCTGGCTTACAGCAGTAAAACTGCTGGTCATTGGCTTACCATTGCTGGGTGAGAAGGAAGTAGAGTTGTGCCCCAGCGTTTTTAAAGCCTGCAGCTGATTAAAGGGCCGCAAGCATTTTGTCCATTCTGGAGCCACATCACAGGGAGCGAAGGGTTGCAAGAAGGAGAATGAGAAGAGGTCAGCAATTGGAAGAGCTCCAGGTTTTCTGATCCATCCATAGATGTTCTACTGGCTGAAGCGAGGGCTGGAAAGGATGGAAGCCCCATAACAGCATTATAATCACCTGAATGAAGAGTGTAATTGGTTCTCCGATTCCTCCATCACTCATCTCTTGCAAAGTAAAAGGTTGTGAACAACCAGAGATAATGCAACTGGAGGAGGAACACCCACCTTCCAAAATTTGAGTGCCTGTAATGAAGCTTTGCAGCTTGTTGGACGGTGCACAGGAGAAGATATGAGAGATGGGGAAGTAGAAGGTATAATGCCAACAGCAGGTTGGTGAAAGCAGGGCAAGGGAGGGTGCAGTTAGTCTCTGCTTCATGTCGAATATCAAAGTATGTAACGAGGGATTGACTTGGCCACTATTTCTTCAGAGACGTGACTGGTTACGCAGCTTAATAAGTTTTTGTGTTTTTAACATCTTCACAGATGGCTTGGAGAAGGAGGAAGACCTGTCAGGAGCAGCTAGGTGCTTCAACTGTGCAACTCCTGCGCCATCCTCTCAACTCAGTCATGGCATCTTACGTGCCCCAGATTCACCCACTTGGGAAGAAGTAGTTTGTGAGTCTTAAGGGTTTTCATCGGGTGAAGCATAGTGCACCAGTGAACATGGGACAGGGGAGTGTTGTTTCTTAATGGAAGTTGGAGGAATACCTGCCTTCAGCTGAGGAGTATGGGGACTCCAATCAGAGACCTAGTCTTCAAAAGACCTATAATTTAGGGAGCATCAATTTTAAGTACAAGTGAAGATTTCTACACATCTAATTTAGGCAATGGATAAGTGGGAGGAGTCCCCTACATGTATCTAACACAATGCCTGCCTGTCTGTCATGCCATACAGAACACCTAGGAGAGTGTCGGTTGATATATCTGCAACAACACAGCACCAGGAAGAGGTACTAAGGAAATTGGTACTTTGAGTGGCAGCTGCCATTGCCTCAATAGCTGTCTTGAGGGTCAGCCTTAACATGAAACTTTGAGGATTTCAAGACTTACTTCTGGCCATTGTCTCTTTTCACATGGACCCAGTACCAGTGGGTTAAAAGATGTCATGGTCACTCACAAGAAATAATGACCCTCCTTAAGGCCCCCTCCAGAGCCAGCACGTGCAGGTATATTTGTCATACTTACAAAATGATTTATTGAACAGGATTCAAAAGAGGACAGATTTCTATTCCTTATTATTCACCCTCCCAATACAAAATAGGGATTCCCTTCTTCCCACATGGAATCACTGATACCTTCACTTAATTCATCAGGTGATTTACTTAGAGCTGAGTGCTTGCAACCTCGTTCCAAACAGACTCATTTCTATATAAAGAAGAAAGAACTTGCATTTATACAGCCTCTTTCAGGACTTCCCAAAGCAGTTTACAGCCAATGAGGTACTGTTGTAACATAGGGAACGCTGATTTGTGCACAGCAAGCTCCCACATACAGCAATGAGATAAATGATTGGATAATTTTTTTTGCTTCCCTGCTGTTTGAAATAGTGCCATGAGATCTTTTTATATCCACCTAAGAGGGAAGACGAGGCCTTGGTTTAACTTCTCATCCAAAAGACACCACCTCCGACAGTGCAGCTCTCCCTCAGCTCTGCACTGGGAGTGTCACCCTGGCTTGTATGTTCAAGTCTCTGGAGTGGGACTTGAACCCATGACCTTTGAGTCAGAGGCAAGAGTGATACCCACTGAGCCATGACTGACATCTATGTGGAAAACTGTATAGATTATTCAACTCAGTTTTGGTGTACAAGGGATCAATAATAAAATCAGCAATTGTAAGATGAAATGTATATTGCAAAGGAATTTAATGTAGAAGTTACAAAAGTAGCAAAAATCCCAATGCATCCAAGTGTGAGAGTGGTATCTGGAACCCGTACCACATCCCAGCCCTGTGCAAGCATACAGTATACTCCCAACCATAGCTGCATGTAGGGGCCTCATTCTACTATCAGAATTGTGTTGCTGATAAACCAGGAAAAAGTTCTTCACTGTCTAATTTGGTTCTTCCATGGTTAAATCATGTTGGTATATTCTATAATCCTTATCCACAGGAGCTGCTATGGGTTTTTTTAACCATAGTTGTAGTAAGAGTGAAAACTTTGTAATGGATGTTCAAAGCATCATATGAAATCATGCTTTCTGCTGAATTAACTGCTTATAACATATAACCTACAATTAGGTATACATCATATGATCTAGACATACCTAATGCCACTATACATTCCTACTTCCATGCCAACTAGCACAGCTGAATGTACATTAGATACTGACCAGATACCTCTAAGAATGAAAAGCTATCTGCAGCATACAGCAAGCTTCTAAACCTGGCTTTTCTATCAAATACTTCCATCTTTCTCCCTCTTGGTGTGTTTGCCCAAGTTTTCAGGGCTGTAGCCAGCTTTAGGCCTTGTGCCACAGAGTGACTACAGACAGAAAGCTACTGTGGGTGGCTACTTTTCTAGCAACCCCATGCTTGAATCTGTTGTGGGGACTGGTTCTTTTATAAACAACTTGGTTAGCTTAGAAGGTGATCATATCCATGGATTTCCAAGGGGTTGCCCAATTCTGATAAGTGGCTTTTTTTTCAATTTAAAGTTTCTTTCTGCTGGTTTGGACTGTTTATTTCTTGCCGTTAGGTTTTATCAAAAGGAGGCAGAATTAATGAGCGCACAGCTCCTATGTTGCTAAAGGCATCCATCCTTGCTGGCATACTAGAGACATTGCTTAATCAGGCTTGCTAAAATGAAATATCTGCTTCTCTAGAAGGACTTAGGAATAAACCTACATCAAGTAGATGGCAGGGTTCAGTAAAAGCAGCACTGGCAAGGGTGGAGTTTTCATATTCAGTGAAAAAGCTATAGGTAAAAGATTGAGAAAATGTGAAAGCCCAGCAATGAGAATAGATCACCTGAGATCCACCCACTTGTGAATCCAATATCCAAAGTGACATATCAGTGGAATGAAACATGTTTCACTTGGAGCGCCAACTGTCAGCATCAAGTCAGGTAACACAGCTAGATGCAGAGTAAAACACTCTAACAATGTGGCTGTCACTCCTAGCTTTGATGCTTATTTCTGTATTTAACTTCTCAAAGTAAAATTGATACTAATGTTTAACTATCCACATCGCTGAAGATATCTAAAATTTAGGGTGATGGGACGAGGAGGGAAGCTGAATGTAGGAACATCAATCTTATCAAATAACAGACAGTGGATCAACGTTGTATTCATTTCTGAGCAATGCTGGAGCACCTCAAGCTGTAGAAAAAGAAAAAATACATATTAGCATAGGAAACCAGCAAGGAAGAGCCTTGTAGAGGAACAAAAATGTACCAGGCATAGCTTGTATAATTACTGAGGAGGAGCTCTAATAAGCCTGGCTTTTCCTGCATCATCTACAAGATGACTGATCTGTACCAGGGGCAGATAAAGGACATTAGGTGTTGCCATCAGTACATAAAATCATGCAGCACAGAAGGATGCCATTTGGCCCATCGTGCCTGCTCTCTGGAAAAGCTATCCAATTGGTCCCACTCCCCTGCTCTTCCCACATAGTCCAACAATTTTTTCCTTTTCAAGTATTTATCCAATTCCCTTTTGAAAGTTATTATTGAATCTGCTTCCAACGCCCTTTCAGGCAGCGCACTTTACCTTGCTGCTATGATCTGTTTTTAGCAGATTGGCAAACACTGGCTGCCTGGGACTGCTCTCCCCAGTTATTTTCTCACCAGTCTGGACACAGCCAAAAGATCTCCAGCAATGGCTTCCCTTCCCATACCTACATAATCACCTCTGGAGTCGCCCAAAGGTCTGTCCTTGGCCCCTCATGTATAGTGTTCCTCGGTGACATCACCTGTAGGCACGGGGTCAGCTTCCATCGGCATGTTGACAACACCCAGCTCTGCCTCTGCACCATTTCTCTTGACCCTGTGGCCTCCTGTGTGGTGCCAGTCTACACGTCTGACATTGTGAGTCACAACTTCTTTCAGCTTAACATTAAGAGGACTGAAGCCATCGTTCACAGAACCTGCCACAAACTCCCTTGACACAGTACTTGGAATTTTATTTTTAAGCAGCATGGTTTCTTGTCTGATTCAGCTAGACCCCTGTCCTCAGTGCAGTGAGCCTCTGCTGTATGTTTAAATATCTGGAGCACAACTAATGAATTTCACTTACCTAAACTTCCCAGCCTCTCTACCACCGAGATGGCTGCTTTTCACGCCTAAGCATTACTGAAAATAAGTGAACTGCTACTCTCCATCCTGCCGCAGCTCCAGTGAAGTTACGGCGGCGGAGACGGACCAGCTCTGAGAAAATCCCAGCCAGTGCCTTCTGAAGGCTTCAGAATTGCAGCTGTTGTCATCTCAGCTGTGGGAACACAGCTCCTTTCCTTTGATTAGGAATCGATTCAATTAAATCAGATGTGAATAGAACATCAACTGAGGGTTGAATTGAGTTGAATTCCCAAAACCAGATGATATATATTTATCATCCTCATCAATAACCATGTGGTCTTCTTCTTGACTTTGTGTTTGAAGGTTGTAAGTATCGACGATATTGTTCAGCCAATCGCCTTTATTTGACTGGCTGAATTTCAAAGGAAAGGAATTAATATATATTAAGAAACAGTAAATGTTATGTATTGGGCTAATGAACAAGACCATAAAACTCTAAGAAGCATTTGTCTTGAGGCCTAAAGAAAGTCTCCAGAGAGACTTGTCAGATTGGGTTCTTTAGTTAACCCCTTACAAGCTGTCTCCAGATCCATTGCACTGTGTTGTGCTGTTTAGAACCTCTTTTTTCAGTGCTTCTGTAAGTAATTCTACTTGTAAATGAATCTGAATAGTAGATTAGCCTGTTACAAAAACCATCTTTAATGGTTGATATTATCCAATTTCTCAATTGACTTGTGACAATGGAATCCCGTGCACTATCTAGAAGCAATTTTATCTTAAATGTGTAAATTGCTAGCCCTGAGCAACCTGTCCTGTTCACCGTACTATACAAAATCGAAGGTTTTGTCTCACACGGAGCATTGGTTCACCTATGGAAACTGCAAATTGCTGTGAAACGAAGAAAGAGAATTAGAGAGAGACCAAATCATAACATGTATTATCATTTTAATATTCACTGGTTTGAAAGAACATTTGCTGGAATTGTAAAGATAACAATGAGAAGCTGTTTATCCCAAGCAGACAGTTGGCAATGGCAGGAGTTAAAATTGTCTCCTTCTAGTTGTACCGGGGTCTTTAAGTTGAAATTTTAGATGACAGTTTCACTGGCTGTTTAATGAACTGATATAGTACAAATTTATCTCACCTTGTAGTGTGTCTGATTTTTGACATGGCATCCTTTCCCTGAAACGTGGCACAAGAATTGTCAAAAACCCAACAAAGATACCAATACTTGCTGCAATAATCCCAATGGTGGTTCCTAAGGTTTCTTTAAAACCAAAAAGCCCTAGAGGAGGATAATCAGAAAAATCGTACGTTACTCACCAAGCACATTTTAATCTTACCCCGGCTTTGTGCATCTCCCATCCCCTTTGACCCACCATTGGCCATGTGCCTAAGCCCCATAGAAAGGTTACAGCACGGAAGGAGGCCATTCGGCCCATTGAGCCCATGCTGGCTCTATGCAAGGGCAGTAGAGCTAGTCCCACTCCCCCGCTCTATCCCCGTAGCCCTGCAAATGTTTTTCTTTCAAGTACTTATCCCTTTTGAAAATGATGATTGAATCTACCTCCATCATTCCCCCAGCAGTGCATTCCAGATCCTAACCAGTTAGTACGGTGCAGTCGCGTTCAGTTTGTACATCTTATTTGAGAGTCACTGAATTCTTTTGCAGCTTATGTCTGGTAACAATTCCAGCAAAATGCAACTCTTGTTTTGTCATTCCAAAGGTTACAAAAGCAACTGAACTCCTAAAGCTTTGTGGCAAACTTTAGCTAAATGTTTTATATTCCTTTATAATGTGGTGTAAAATGAGAACTTAGAATTCAAGGGTTAAAGTTGTATGCAGAACTAAAAAAACATATTTAGTAGAAGATTGTATCTCTTTGTATCTTTTACTGAGAATTTGGGGCTGTGACAAATATCACAAGTAACTATGTTAAAAAACTGCTACATTGCTTATAAATTACTATCTTTCTGGAAGCACAGTTACAAGATCAGAGCAGGTTAACATGCTAGTTTGAAATGAATGTTGTGAACATTGTACTTTTTATGAGAACTAGAAGAAAAAACGTTGAGATCTGCATTAAAATGTAATCCTAAAGATCCACATTGCAAAATGTGATCATTTCATGGCATGTTTAGTCCTTTTAATAACTTGTTATTAATAAATCAATTCTTGTTATATAATGTTCATATCTCATGGAAGCAGTTTTTACAACTATCATGGAAACCCTCTTTGCAAGCAGATCAGGAACTTCTTCAAATTATGTTTAGGATTCCAAATATGCCAAGTTGTTGTTTGTTAGTACAGAGGTATAGAATATTTTGTTTTTAAGAAAAAAAGTTACCTTCGACTGTTAACCAAATAACACGCAAACGGCCTTAAAGTTTTAAATGACAGACTCACTGCCCCAATAGAGTCTGTCTCCTCTACTATTCCCCTTGCTGACAACATATGAAGGGATGGATGCTGGAATAATAAGTTACCGATTTGTTCTACTGTGTTTACAAAACTACTTGGAATCGTTCGGTAAGAATTAGCTCCTGGAACAGAATACTCCAGCTTTTTAAAAGGAAAGTTTAAGTGCTTGCACTTCTGTTGTGCAGTATGAATAAACCGGACTACACTTCTGGATCAAAAGTGTTGAAAATGATTTAATCAGTGCAAGTGATGGTTAGTAAGTTGCTTGAACCTTGTAAATCAATCTAATTATATCATACTGTGGATGCCTAACATTGCCCCCCTACCAGTATTGCGGTTATGTTCCAACTGGATAGTTCTCCGTAAAGAATCACCGAAGATACTTTAAAAATAAAATCATTCTAAAAGAGTTCAATTTTTTTCTCTAGTAAAAATCACTGCAGTGTTGTGGGTATTTTGATCATCTCGTCAATTGAGAGAGAAAGACAACTAATAATTGCACCATGATGGGTGTGACAAGAAAATTATAGCAAAGCATGATTGGGCATAAGCATATAGTATTGAGTAATAGTAACGGACAGTACAAAGTGGGTTTATTAGATAGGTGCAAAAATAAGTGAGGTTCTAATGAAAAGAATTGTAAGGATAGCAATAAATAGTGGCGGTAAATGAGAACAATAAGTGGAACCCTTCCTAAAGTATTATGGCATTTAAAGACATCTTTTCTGAACCAATTAGTGAGCAGGGGCACGTAAGAAAAGAGAATGTGAGTTACAAGAGTTGGATATCCTATCAAAATAACACTACAGAATCCGTTTGAGATAGTGTCTGGGTGCGCTTCTGCCTCCTGTTCAGACGTGGTGACATTTGGATGTAATTGCCTAAAAGCTCTGCCCAGTATTCCTCCCTCTGCACCCTGTTTTTACCCACGGCCACTGGCAGGGAGAGTATCATTTGCTACCAACTGGGCCGTTTGATGAGGGCCTGACCCAACGACTCATCTTTCAGCACAGCCTCGTTTCTTTTATTTACTTCTGTCTTTTATTCTCTTTTTCATGGCCATCGTGAATTGCTGGCCACCTTGCATATAATGCTTGTAATCCAACATGGCCGCCGGAAGTTATGGAGTGGCATCATTAGGAATACCCTCCAGACCAAATTAAGCTTGAAGCCAGCTCTTATAATGTGAGAAGTAGAGTCTTTATTTCTTTATCTGGATTGCAAATTTCTCTGCCATCCCCCTAATCTGTTGAATATCAACCCTACTCAGCAGTAGTTTAATCAGAGTTGAGTACTAAGGATTAATTATTTAAATGTAAACATTCAAACACCAAAATCATAATGGTAAGACTTACATCATCAATTTTCAACTAGAAATTCAGAGCATTACTGTTTGAGACTGAATTCCTACATTATAAATGAGTGAAATCAATGCTGCAGTCCATGACACCAGAGGAGGTTACAGATATAGAGGAGGCCATAGAGGGATTTAAAGACAATTATATCAAAGCACATTATTAATTGATAAAGTAATTTGTTATCTTCGAAGGAACATTGTATTCTTTCATAGCTAAAAAAGTCTGAAATGTAAAGTTACCTGTTTTTGGTTTCATCATGAGGTGTGTGCCATCACCAGTTATATTTGTCCCATTAGGAAGTATTATAGTACAGAAATATGTGCCACGATCACTCTCGGCAACATCCAGAATTGTCATGGAAACATCTCCTTTTGATAGCTGACCACTTAGAAACACTCGACCAGCATAGTTAGCAGAGTCAGTTGCATTGTCTCTTAGAATAGGTAACTTCCCAGAGAGATCTTCCCTATACCACAGTACAGAGAGTTCATCTGAATAAGCGCCATCATTGCTGTGATACTGGCATGGCAAAATCACCGACTTCCCCTCCTGAACTTTCAATTTGTCAGTACCCTGATCCACAGATGGCTGTTGTGATTGGGTTCGTACCTCTTCTGTAATAGTTGTTTCTGCAATTTTGGTTGCATTTGACTCCACGCTACTTTCAGTAACTAATGATTCATTCCCAATAGGCAGAAGGGTGGGTATTACAACTGTTTTCAAAACCAAGCTTGTGGTTGTAGTCTCACTGTCTATTCCATTAGCCATAGTTTCATTATGAGGAGTTTCCAGATGAGGGAAGACAGAGGTGATTCCACTTTCAATCACATGGTCAGCTGTGATGAATGCAGCTGTTTATATTACAAAGAAGAATTAATCATATTGCTCATTCATTGTGACTTGGGAGGGGGGCAAGATTTCCTCTGTTATGAAATGGTAAAAAGAATGCACTCATGATTTTGCTACATGGCAAACAGAGGAAATCTCCCCCCTTGATGTTCATTAGATAGCAGGTAAATTCCAAAATCATGAATATTTATTATCCGCTGTAGCCTTCAGCTGCCTAGGCCCTAAGCTCTGGAATTCCCTCCCTAAATCTCTCTGCCTCTCTCTCCTCCTTTAAGACACTCCTTAAAACCGACCTCTTTGACCAAGCTTTTGTCCCAATGTCTTATGTGGCTCGGTGTCAAATTTGTTTGATAATCGCTCCTATGAAGCGCCTTGGGACATTTCACTACGTTAAAGACGCTATATAAATGCACGTTGTCGTTGTTGAATGGTTCCTTCCTGCACATCTCCTTAAGGAGATTAGTCTTTTAACTGGTTGCTGATGCATCCCACTGTCTGTTGGCCTCTGTGACTTTTGTTACAAGGAGTCTTTTTCTGCAAAGATTGGAATAATATGCATTGAATAAGCAGACATTGTGTATTTTAGGCAGTGACATTGTTTTATAACATTATGTATAGCTTACCTGAATGTAAAGGATCTTGACTACAGATTGAAATCTGACTGAGTGCGTTGGAACTATGAGTTCTATGTGTGAATAATGATGGTCAGTTTTCCATCTTTCTCACTTATAGGTTATCCTTTTTTTGGCCTGCTTACTACTTCTCAACAACCTTTATTACTGTACCAATTGAGGTTAAGTATACTAAGCAACTTAAATAAGTCTAACACTCTAACTTACTGTGATTGAAATAAATGGTTCTCTACACAGGATAGCTTCCTTATGCATGATAGCCTATATTTATTCAGTCATACTCTTTGCCCACCTTGGCACTTGAGGTCAGACTCCTTTCCTGGATATCCCTCCAACATCTTTGAGTATGTGACACTGTACTTAGTGTTGGGAGCACAAACTAGCAGAATTACTCCTTACCTGACACTGTTCCAGCATTAAGGGACCTTGGTAGACCCAGCTGAAGGTGAAGGGAGAGACTGAGGACTCTGCATGGTTTATTTTCCAACTGTGCAATCTCGCCTACCAATTGCAACTGCTAATATTGGGAAAATGGCAGGTATGCTGTGCGCAGTTTTCCATTTGTTGATAATGGGCCATATTTTGCAGTAGCAGGATACTAACGGCGTCTGCCCTGAGTTAGACTTGCCCCTGCACCCTTTGGCTCAAAAACCTTTTGCCCTCAAGTTGCTGAAAGTGCGAACTGATAACATCGCAGTGAGGGAAACAAGGCACCTGAGACTGGAGTGAACAGGGCAACCAACAGGGTATCTCCTTAACCAATCAAATTGAACGATTGTGAAATTAACAGTGGAAGGACAGAGAAGGTGAATTAAAGGGGGTGAACTCAATGTCAAATCAGGTACAGAAAGAGAAATAAAGAAAGAGAGGGAAAGAAAGATTGGATTAAGGGAGAGAAAAAAAAGAGACAGAAAGGAAAAGTAAAAAAATAAAATTTAAGATTTGACACTTTTAAAATCTCTCTGGAAAATTCAAAACCTGAAGGAATGAGGCTCCACACTTATAATAATTAATTTTCTGTGCCAGAGAGGTGCCAGTCATTAACACTTACTATGACGTTAAAAGGGTACTTATACTAGCAATTACCAGCCCTAAATATCTGAGTTTAGTTCGTATCCACTGCACAAATACAGCAACTTCATGCTGTTCAATATATTTCAATGATGAGTCAGACAGCAAGGTGCTGTTTTCGCGAAGATAACGGCAGAGCGGCGCAACTTGGACAGCAACTTTTGGATTTCCGTGTTTAACCGCGCATCTACCCTCGCCTGAAGTTGCTGTACCATTTATGCACAAATAACAGAGAGCGCCATTAGCCTTACTGTTATTTTGACAGCAAATTCTGGGCCATTGATTTTCTGATATGTGCGGCTGGTGGGCGAAACTCCCCACTGATGGCCCATGATATTTGCCCAAAACATTAAGAGTCTACGTCAGTCTAACTTTTAACTGACAAATGTAAAAATTAGTTGACATGATTCCTTTTGGCACAGGTAATACAGATCAATAAAATGAAGCATACTAATTAAACTGCAGTACACAAATTATAGTCCCTTATCTCTCCCAGTAATTAATTCCTTGACGTAAAACTGCATTGGTGCAGATTTATCAGTTCTCAGCAGATGTTCTCAATGGTGGAATCTTGGCAAATGCAGGCTCTGTTCTATATCCATCATAGTCAGGCTTACCCTGCATAGACATCAATCACACTGTGCTGAAGATATTGATTTACAGTAAGAAACTAAGTAGAAAGAAAATACCATTTCAAAGTGCTTTTGGAGCAATTTTCATTTTTTTGTGCATATTCCCATCAAAAAAGTGAATGGACTCAAATATCATAAGTATCAGTACCATAAACTGTGACCAATATCTCTTCAATCAAACTATGTCTGAGAGTAATCAGAATTACTATTGCAGGAACAGCTCATTTCTCATTCTGGTGAGCTGAGCTTCAGTACTTGCTTTCCATCCCACCTACATCAAGCTTTTTCTCAAGATAAGGAATTTACTGGCCCATTCCTTCTTTGTGAGGATTGCATTATGCTGGCAGACACCTCTTTGGTGGTTGCTATCTGTCTCTGTGTAGCCCACTGCGAATAGGCTGAATTAATGATGGGTGGGATTTCCGCCCAAATATCAGGAAATCCTTATTTTTACAAAAAAAACATTCCTGGGATTAAAGTTTTCAGCTTCTCATCTTTAATGGACGGAAAATTGTGGGGCTGCAAATTGGTTGCATAATTCCTCATTTGTGTGCTCAGTGTGTGAACCTCGGCAAGATTAAGATGAAAATTTGCCTCCTAAAACTCTTCTATGCAGTTACTTAATTGATTGTTTCTGAAACTGTAGGAATGGGAATGGACATGCTACACTGAATTTGTTGAGACCTGGGCACAGGATCACAAGCTATTTAAAGAAGGAATGTTTGCTGAGGCCTCTGGCTACAAGGCCTCATTTGGATATCTGGACTGTAGAATTGTTTCAGTTTGTGTTTTTGCATGAAGAATGGATCTGCTTATGCAAAATCCCTACCAGCCATGGCTCAGGCGGTAACACTCTCACCTGAGAGAGTCAGAAGGTCGTGGGTTCAAATCCCACTCCAGAGACTTGAGCACTAAATCAAGGCTGACACTCCCAATGCAGTACTGATGGGTGCTGCACTGTCAGGAGGTGACGTCTTTTGGATGAGATGTTAAACAGAGGCCCCGTCTGCCCCTTCAGATGGACGTAAAAAGATCCCGTGGGACTATTTCACAGAAGAGCAAGGGAGTTCTCTTCAATGTCCTGGCCAATATTTATCCCTCAACCCGTACCTAAAAACAGATTATCTGGTCATTATCACATTGCTGTTTGTGGGATCTTGCTGTGTGCAAATTGGCTGCTGCGTTTCCGACATTACAACAGTGACTATTCTTCAAAAGTACTTCATTGGCTGTACAGCGCTTTGGGACGTCCTGAGATCATGAAAGGCAATACGTAAATCCAAGTTCTTTCTCTCTTTAACATCCTTTCCAGTACTCACTGAATATATATACACACACATACACTAGTGGATTGCTGGTGGCATTGTACATGGTAAGTCAGAGAATACAGTCTCTCAACTGTCTCTGTTGCCTTTTCTCTCTGTCTCTCCTCTTCTGTTTCTGTCTTTAATTTTCTCTTCTGCTTCTCTCCCTAATTCTTCTGCTTGCTTTTCTCACTGTATTTTCCTTCTTTCCGTTTGGATGGGAGAGGATTGGGGATTGAGGCCGTTTCTGGGGAAATTAGGCACACTGCATATATTCAGACCGTACAATCTGCATTCAGCTAGAAAAATCACAGCTCTGGGCAAAGCTATCAAGTTCAAGTCCAGGATTTTAGGGAGAGGCTGAGATCTTCAAGTGAAAACTTTATGAAGGAATTAAATGACACAAAAGACAATTCATTGGGAAAATATAATCATGCTATTGTGAAATATGTCACTTTTTATTTTGTTTACACCCTTGCTTTGAATATTAAAGATTTCAGTTACTGAGAAAACATGGAAGATGAAAACTGAGAAAACATTGAGTGATTTGTGAGGAAAAGATACATATGAACACCCTGCAAAATATCGAGTGTGATGTGACTTCTCAACTTAGCACTTGACATTGAAACTCCTGTCACAGTGCCACCAGGTGACATCACAGCCAAGGGTTACAGCAATGTGGGAATTTTAATATGGGATTTTCCATAGGAAGCATTGACATAGGATTTTTGAATAGAAACTGCAACACGGGTAAGTTGCTTTTGGCGTTGTCAACAGTTAGTTGAAGAATATAAGTTTTTTAACATAAAGATACATTTATATTCTTCATCAAGTTCCAGTTTGTATTGCAAGATTATGCAGCATATACAAAACTGCAAAGAATTTTCCATATCTTTATTGGGCGATACTGTAAGGCATTAGACAAACAAGGGCATTTGCTTTGCTGTTTCAGTCTTAATGATATTCACATGGATCTGTAGTGCTCAGATTTATTTTAAGATTTTTGGACAAATGTCGCAAGTGATGGCTTCAACACAAACCCATGGTCATCCAACAGTTATCCTGTTTAATAACATTGCTGTTGATTTTTCAAAATCATGTACAGAATCCAGAACTTTATCGAAAATTAATGTAATACTATAATCCTGTGTTCACAGATCACCGGTATGTTAAGGGAATACAATCCTTTTTCCTAAACGTGCACTACTAGATTTTTAGAGGGGATTCATATTTTGATGTTTGCATAATCAAGGAAATGCCAGCACTTTTGGAAATCCTGTTAGTATATCTGTTGTTTTGACAATTGTAGACTTATTTTTCTAAATTTACCAGCATCTTACTGCGGGCAGAAGCCACCTTGATCAGTATCTCCATCCTGATGTAGCCAGCCAGAGAGGAGGAGATGGTCACAGTCTCATTCACTGTGCTGAACCAGCTACTGATGTCACAGACGAGGGCTACATGCTCAACTTCTGTATCCTCCACTCCTCTTGCTCTGCTGCTCACCTCAACTTTAACCCTCCATGTGTTTTCCCCCCTATTTCCATTTGTTTTCTCCATGGGCAGTTGGCGAGAGGCCAGTAACCTCCTTACCTTCAACCAGTTTACCTCCTCCCCTCCCCCTCCTGCCCATTAATTTAAACGGTTGCAAAATCATTTAATGTGTGCATTCAAATTTTCAATATGTACTACTAGCGAACAAGACTACCAATTGGGAACAAAAAGTTGGAAAATTTCCCCTCTTAGGTATGAGACTTAAATTCAGTACTAAAGGTGAGTAATTTTATTCTTTCTGAATACGAGTCATACAGTACCAGTTATGAGTGACCCAGTATGTACTGCAGTTACTACATCAAGACTGTAATTATTATCTTTTGAATGAATAGATTAAACTAATGCTCAGGTAGTAACAGGCATCAGAATTACTGTGCATGTGTGACCCTTTGCTCAATATAATTTACATGATCTAGTCTATATTGAAAGTAAAATGATAGCTAATTCCTATATTCTATTAATAGATGCAAAGTATGTAATTTCAGAATGCTGGCCTTGTCAGTGTAACTTCATATGTCAGAAGAGAGAGAGAGAGAGAGAGAGAGAGAATATGGCTGAACAGAAATTACCGGGGAATGGATTGAGAGAATAAATAGATGGAAGGAAAAAGTTATAGAAAAAAAAATGAAACTCAAAATATCTGCTCCAGTAGACACACAAAGTAATTCCCATCCAGACGGTATAGGAAGGACATATGGCATATGGTGCTGGGAGTGAATGTAACACAGGGGTGAATCAGTGATCTGGCACTCCCAGTAGGTAGCAGCACTCAGAGTTAACAGTGTGCTATTTGTGATTGTGGCTCCCTGCTGAAAGCCAGGGATCACAGAATAGGTCCTTATATGTGTAAAAGCGCTTGATTAAAGTGGCCTCATAGTTCAGGCTAATTTGTAAACGTGCATAAATTGACTAATTTATCTTATGAAGAGTGAAGAGTACCTAATTCAGTTGTATTCAAATAATAATCTTGATTTATCAATCTGGTCCTGGGTGCAATGCTGTAGAATTCAAAAGCTACCTAGTGAATAAAATTTGAAGATCAATCCAAGTTATCATCTAAGTCAGAGCAGTGAAGCTAAGGGAAATGACAACTGGAATAGCTCCACTACCCAGGAATTTTAAGTAGTTCAATATCACAATCACTATTTGAATCAATTAACATCACTCCAAGCAAAGATTTTTAAACTGTCCCTGTGCAATGTGAGGACAAACAACAGTTTGTCAAGGGCAATTAGAGATGGGCAATAAATGCCGGCCTTGACAGCGACACCCATATTCAGAGAATAAATAATAAAAAAGAAACAGTTACTAATATTGATTTTAGACTCAATATGAAAGCAACAGTTTAGTTCTTACTCACCAATTATGAAAACAAACTGCAAAACTGCATGAATAAAGACCGTAAGACCAAAGGATTTCATCTTCAAGTTTTCACCGGGAAGAAATGCAAGCACGGACTGGAGAACATTAGTCACAGTATTTTCATGACACTTGCATTTTGTTAGAGTAACAGCTCACAGAGAAATGTTATAGCAGGTCTGGAAAATACCTTGTATATTTTGTGAAATGAAAATCTAGACAAAAGTTATCAATATAATTTAGTGATTAATTATACTGTAAGTTTTAATTGATTTGATTACAATTTAGAAAACAAAAATAATATTTTTCTTACAATTTTTTTACCACTTTGATAAAATATTGGTTAAAACTATTAACAATGGCTCACACAGCAATGTGGTTGATTCTCAATTGCCCTCTGAAATGGCCTAGCAAGCCACTCAGTTGTAAAAAAATCTCGCTACGAAAAGTCATAAGAATAAAACCGGACGGACCACCCGGCATCGGACCACTAGGCACCGGACACGACAACGGCAAAACACCAAGCCCAGTCGACCCTGCAAGGTCCTCCTTACTAACATCTGGGGACTTGTGCCAAAATTGGGAGAGCTGTCCCACAGACTAGTCAAGCAACAGCCTGACATAGCCATACTCACAGAATCATATCTTTCAGCCAACATCCCAGACTCTTCCATCACCATCCCTGGGTGTGTCCTGTCCCACCGGCAGGACAGACCCACCAGAGGTGGCGGTACAGTGATATACAGTCAGGAGGGAGTGGCCCTGGGAGTCCTCAACATTGACTCTGGACCCCATGAAATCTCATGGCATCAGGTCAAACATGGGCAAGGAAACCTCCTGCTGATTACCACCTACCGTCCTCCCTCAGCTGATGAATCAGTCCTCCTCCATGTTGAACACCACTTGGAGGAAGCACTGAGGGTAGCAAGGGCACAAAATGTACTCTGGGTGGGGGACTTCAATGTCCATCACCAAGAGTGGCTCAGTAGCACCACTACTGACCGAGCTGGCCGAGTCCTGAAGGACATAGCTGCTAGACTGGGCCTGCGGCAGGTGGTGAGCGAACCAACACGAGGGAAAAACTTACTTGACCTCGTCCTCACCAATCTACCTGTCGCAAATGCATCTGTCCATGACAGTATTGGTAGGAGTGACCACCGCACAGTCCTCGTGGAGATGAAATCCCGTCTTCGCACTGAGGACACCATCCAACGTGTTGTGTGGCACTACCACCGTGCTAAATGGGATAGATTCAGAACAGATCTAGCAGTTCAAAACTGGGCATCCATGAGGCGCTGTGGGCCATCAGCAGCAGCAGAATTGTATTCCAGCACAATCTGTAACCTCATGGCCCGGCATATTCCTCACTCTACCATTACCAACAAGCCAGGGATTGAACCCTGGTTCAATGAGGAGTGTAGAAGAGCATGCCAGGAGCAGCACCAGGCGTACCTAAAAATGAGGTGCCAACCTGGTGAAGCTACAACTCAGGATTACATGCATGCTAAACAGCGGAAGCAACATGTTATAGACAGAGCTAAGCGATTCCACAACCAACGGATCAGATCAAAGCTCTGCAGTCCTGCCACATCCAGTCGTGAATGGTGGTGGACAATTAAACAACTAACGGGAGGAGGAGGCTCTGCAAACATCCCCATTCTCAATGATGGCGGAGTCCAGCACGTGAGTGCAAAAGACAAGGCTGAAGCGTTTGCAACCATCTTCAGCCAGAAGTGCCGAGTGGATAATCCATCTCAGCCTCCTCCCGATATCCCCACCATCACGGAAGCCAGTCTTCGGCCAATTCGATTCACTCCACGTGATATCAAGAAACGGCTGAGTGCACTGGATACAGCAAAGGCTATGGGCCCTGACAACATCCCAGCTGTAGTGCTGAAGACTTGTGCTCCAGAACTAGCTGCGCCTCTAGCCAAGCTGTTCCAGTACAACTACAACACTGGCATCCACCCGACAATGTGGAAAATTGCCCAGGTATGTCCTGTCCACAAAAAGCAGGACAAATCCAATCCGGCCAATTACCGCCCCATCAGTCTACTCTCAATCATCAGCAAAGTGATGGAAGGTGTCGTCGACAGTGCTATCAAGCGGCACTTACTCACCAATAACCTGCTCAGTTTGGGTTCCGCCAGGACCACTCGGCTCCAGACCTCATTACAGCCTTGGTCCAAACATGGACAAAAGAGCTGAATTCCAGAGGTGAGGTGAGAGTGACTGCCCTTGACATCAAGGCAGCATTTGACCGAGTGTGGCACCAAGGAGCCCTAGTAAAATTGAAGTCAATGGGAATCAGGGGGAAAACTCTCCAGTGGCTGGAGTCATACCTAGCACAAAGGAAGATGGTAGTGGTTGTTGGAGGCCAATCATCTCAGCCCCAGGACATTGCTGCAGGAGTTCCTCAGGGCAGTGTCTTAGGCCCAACCATCTTCAGCTGCTTCATCAATGACCTTCCCTCCATCATAAGGTCAGAAATGGGGATGTTCGCTGATGACTGCACAGTGTTCAGTTCCATTCGCAACCCCTCAGATAATGAAGCAGTCCGAGCCTGCATGCAGCAAGACCTGGACAACAGCCAGGCTTGGGCTGATAAGTGGCAAGTAACATTCGCGCCAGATAAGTGCCAGGCAATGACCATCTCCAACAAGAGAGAGTCTAACCACCTCCCCTTGACATTCAACGGCATTACCATCGCCGAATCCCCCACCATCAACATCCTGGGGGTCACCATTGACCAGAAACTTAACTGGACCAGCCATATAAATACTGTGGCTACAAGAGCAGGTCAGAGGCTGGGTATTCTGCGGCGAGTGACTCACCAAAGCCTTTCCACCATCTACAAGGCACAAGTCAGGAGTGTGATGGAATACTCTCCACTTGCCTGGATGAGTGCAGCTCCAACAACACTCAAGAAGCTCGACACCATCCAAGATAAAGCAGCCCGCTTGATTGGCACCCCATCCACCACCCTAAGCATTCACTCCTTTCACCACCGGCGCACTGTGGCTGCAGTGTGCACCATCCACAGGATGCACTGCAGCAACTCGCCAAGGCTTCTTCGACAGCACCTCCCAAACCCGCAACCTCTACCACCTAGAAGGACAAGGGCAGCAGGCGCATGGGAACAACACCACCTGCACGTTCCCCTCCAAGTCACACACCATCCCGACTTGGAAATATATCGCCGTTCCTTCATTGTCGCTGGGTCAAAATCCTGGAACTCCCTTCCTAACAGCGCTGTGGGAGAACCGTCACCACACGGACTGCAGCGGTTCAAGGCAGCTCACCACCACCTTCTCGAGGGCAATTAGGGATGGGCAATAAATGCCGGCCTTGCCAGCGACGCCCACATCCCGTGAACGAATAAAAAAAAACTACAGGGCTGACTAGGTGCTCCTGGCAAGGTATGGCACTTGAAGGGAAATAACAGGCCTACAGTGCTTGATTTTCCATTCATTGGTTTAAAAGCAGAAGAGTAGGATTTTTAACTGTACTCTGGAGCTAAAGTGAAGAAGGGAGGGACTTACTGTAATTGACATTAACAGTGACCAATCAGAAACAAGGCATGTATAGAAAAAGTCATCAAAGCCCAACCCAATAATTCAAGCTCATGCCAATATAACAGCTTGCATTTATATAGCACCTTTACCGTAGTAAAACATCCCAAGGCGCTTCACAGGAGCGATTATCAGACAAAATTTGACACTGAGCCACCAAGAGATATTAAGACAGGGCTTGGTCAAAGAGGTAGGTTTCAAGGAGCGACTTAAAGGAGGAGAGAGAAGTAGAGAGGTGGAGGGGTTTAGGGAGGGAATTCCAGAGCTTAGGGCCCAGGCAGCTGAAGACATATAGGAGTAGGCCTCTCCACGAAAACATTTTCCAAGGATTAACAGCACTGCAAAGGCAATTCTATAAGTAAGGATAAACATTTTATTCAGTAAAATACTAAGTTAAAAAGCTACAAATGCTGTAATTAAGAAATAAAAACAGAAAATGCTAGAAATATACAACAGGCCTGCTCCTGTTTCTAAATAGAAAAGATAGGTTATGAGGTTCTCATATTTGGCATTATGAGAATGCAGAATTGATTCTTTTTTTAAATGGATGTCCTTTGTTATAAATGTTACTTTTATCTGCAAGTTTTCAGTTTGGGAAAAGCTCAAATAAACTTCATATTTTTTGGAACAATTTGATTGGCTGAGTTTCTCCTTTGTTTTATTGGTAACTTGCTGATTAGTATTTTTGATTCATAGTTTCTTGGACTTCATGATTGGTCATTTTCATTTCTGCTCTCTATTTGCTGTATGGCACAATGCCTGACTCTTCAGTTGTCATTTGTTTTATGAATATGAACTTTAAGCCAATAAGATGCTAGAATTTTGGTTGTTAAAAAAAAGTGACAAAGTGTGACACAAGAAGTGGGTGCTGATTATTATTTTCAATATATTAATATGAAGATATAAGGACCAATTTTCTGAGTTTGTGCTGCCTCAACTACCGGCAGTGGAGATCAAGATACTATGGCTGTGCTGCCCATGATTTTCCATCGTTAATTTTAATAGAAGGAAATTCTTGGCCAGCTCATTTGCTACAGAGTGTCTACTGGCACAATGTGTCAGCCAATGAGTTGGAGGTGGGGCGAGACTTACAGCAGGTCTCACAGCAAACAGTCTATTTTACAGCAAAAATTTATTTACTCAGAAAACAGAGTCTGTTTAAACAGCGCATTACAGCAAAAAGAACCTCTACAAACTACAGCAAGCAGAACTCAACCTAAACTGCAGCAACATCTTCCAATAAAAGCAGGGTGATTTCTCCAGCAAAATGCATTGAGTGGAGGACAGTTAGAGCACAAATTACATGCCTAAAACCAATCCTAGTCACTTACAGCAGTGCGGTCTCCAGGTGTGATTGACAGGGGAATTACCCAATCATCTCCGTTCTGGCCGGCAATAGCGGTGTCTCCATATGCAGCCCATTTGCTCTTTCTCATTGTGCACAGAGAGCAGGCCTTTCTCCTACATGAAATTGGAAAATTTCCCCTAAAGACCCATTATTGGCAACCAGGAAGAAATATAGCAACACCAGCGATGATCATTGATGGATACCATGTTGTTTTCATTGGTGATACTTATTCATTCCAAGTCGAATTCACAACAGTGAAAAAGACTGCATGTTAAAGGAGTTATGCAGGGGCCATTAAGTTAAATCACTGGAAAATTGGGAGGACCACGATTTGGGTATAGTGATCTCCACACTCATTCTCTGATCCACGCGCCTGTCAAGCAAGGCTCTATGGCTCGCAAAGTTTCTCATTATGTCTTAATTAACATAGGTTACAGTTGTTGGAAGTTGGCATCTGTAATCATGTCAGCATTAGAAAAAACATTCAACCCTGTACAGCTGTCATGACCATTCCCCATTCTTTCCTCTGTTGAACATAGGAATTGCTCGATGTAAAAAGACCATGGTCCAGCTGGTTCGCCTTCTACCATCCTGGTAGTCACATGATACAATGATAATCATAGAATGATACAGCACAGAAGGCGGCCTTTCAGCCCATCGTGCCTGTGCCAACTCTTTGAAAGAGCTATTCAATTAGTCCCACTCCCCTGCTCTTTCCCCATAGCCCTGCCAATTTCCCACTTCAAGAATTTATTCAATTCCCTTTTGAAAGTTATTGTTGAATCTGCTTCCACTGCCCTTTCAGGTAGTCCATTCCAGATCATAACAACTTGCTGCATAATTTTTTTTTCCCCTTCACATCACCTCTGGTTCTTTTGCCAATTATCTTAAATCTGTGTCCTTTGGTTATCGACCCTTCTGCCACTGGAGACAGTTTCTCCTTATTTACTCTATCAAAAATCATGATTTTGGACACCTCTATCAAATTTCCCCTTAACCTTCACTGCTCTAAGGAGCGCAACCCCAGTTTCTCCAGTCTCTCCACGTAACTGAAGTCTTTCATCCCTGGTACTGTTCTAGCAAATCTCCTTTGCATCCTCTCTAAGGCCTTGATATCCTTCCTAAAGTGGAGTTGTTGACTAATCATAGCAATCAATCTCCACAACAGATCCAGAAATGACATAAGGAAAATTCCAGTGTTGCTCCTCCACTCTGTATACTTTGCCCACTCTGCTTGGGCTCTATTCCCTCCCAGGTGTCTGCCCCATACCTGGGTCCAACCTCAGCAAAAGAGGGAGAGAAGTAGAGATAATTACAGGAAGAGAGAGACACGATTTTTAAAAAAAAACAAAGTGTAGGGTAGTTTTCTGACTTATCACAAACACATATCAGAAGTTTGAGCGTGTTCTGCACAATTTTTCAACCATTGCGGCTGGATAATCATGAAAAATATGCAGCTGAATTTCCAAGCATTTAAATGTGCAAAAAAGATTTACTAGGATGCTATCAGGACTTGATGGTTTGACTTATAGGGAGAGGTTAGATAGACTGGGACTTTTTTCCCTGGAGAGTAGGAGGTTTAGGGGTGATCTTATAGAAGTCTATAAAATAATGAGGGGCATAGATAAGGTATAGTCAAAATATTTTCCCAAAGGTAGGAGAGTCTATAACAAGGGGGCATAGATTGAAGGTGAGAGGGGAGAGATACAAAAGGGTCCAGAGGGGCAATTTTTTCACTCAAAGGGTGGTGAGTGTCTGGAACGAGCTGCCAGAGGCAGCAGTAGAGGCAGGTACAATTTTGTCTTTTAAAAAGCATTTGGACAGTTACATGGGTAAGATGGGTATAGAGGGATATGGGCCAAGTGCAGGCAATTGGGACTAGCGTAGTGGTATAAACTGGGCAACATGGACATGTTGGGCCAAAGGGCCTGTTTCCATTTTGTAACTTCTATGATTCTATGATATCAGAAGTTTGAGCATGTTCTGCACAATTTTTCAACCATTGTGGCTGGATAATCATGAAAAATATGCAGCTGAATTTCCAAGCATTTAAATCTTGTCTGTGAGCAATGTCATGGGAGATCAGCTAATATTTTAATATTTGATTTAAACCAAGGGGCTGGATTTACTCCTCAGTAGAGTTCCATTGCAGATTGCTGCATAAAACATCTTCAGCATTTCACCTCTGAGACAGAAGGTTGTAGCTCAAGCCCAACTCCAGGAGTTGAGCACTTCAGTGCAATACTCAGGGAGGGCTGCATTGTCAGAGGTACCGTCCATCAGGTAAGATGTTAAATCCATGCCCCATCCACTTATTCAGGTGGATGTAGATGGTCCCATGGCACAATTCAAAGAAGATTAGGGAGTGCTCCTAGTGCACTGGCCAACATTTCTCCCTCAATTAACACCACCAAACACAGATTAACTGGCCATTCTCTCATTGCTGTTTGTGGGATCTTCCTGTGTGCAAATTGGCTGCCCCATTTCCTACATTACAACAGTGACTACACTTGGAAAGGACTTCACTGGCTGTGAATTGCTTTTGGACATCAAGATGGTGTGAAAGGTATTATATAAAAGCACATTATTTTCTTTAACAAAAAGTGTTGGGCTTAAACTAATTTATAGAAATTAAAGGTTGCGATAGAAAGGAAAGAACCCCCCAAAAATATTTTTAAATTCCCTGCTTTTTTACTTTAGTACTCACCTGAAAGAAGACCTTCTCTTTGGGCTTTTGTACCTTATCAATAATGAACTGTACCTCTTTTGGGCAAAGCAAACTACATGAATCCCATTGCTCTAGGTCAGCTAAGGCCATTCGTGCCTCATCCCCTGAAGGGCTAGTAGTGAGGACGCTAAGGTGAAAATTTGAATAAATAGCAAGTCCCAGCCAATTAGCTTTCAGCGCGATGACGGGCGACGGGTTTGTGCGCCTGCGCGGCCTGCCGGCACAGCCGTTTACAAAGTGGGCGCGAGGCACGTGGGAGCAACGGCCGGAGCGCGAGGGGGGCGGGGCCTGTAACGGTCGGAGCACGTGGGGGGCGGGGCCTGTAACGGTCGGAGCACGTGGGGGCGGGGCCGGTAACGGTCGGAGCACGTGGGGGCGGGGCCGGTAACGGCCGGAGCGCGAGGGGGCGGGGCCTGTAACGGTCGGAGCACGTGGGGGGCGGGGCCTGTAACGGTCGGAGCACGTGGGGGCGGGGCCGGTCACGGCCGGAGCGCGAGGGGGCGGAGCCTTTAACGGCCGGAGCGCGAGGGGGCGGGCCGGTAACGGCCGGAGCGCGAGGGGGCGGGCCGGTAACGGCCGGAGCGCGTGGGGTCGGGCCGGTGGCCCCCTCAATAGAGGCACAATGGAGGACGAGGAGCCAATAATGGAGGTGGAGAGCGGGGCTTTAAATACCGTCCCCGGCCAGCAGCCCCGAGCAATGGTGAGAGGGGACAAGACATCTGCCTAACATCTATCGACAGGTCCAGCTCAACAAAAAAGAGGAGGAAAGGGCATCAACCGAATGGAATGGGAGCCCAAAAAAGCCTTTGTTTGCCCATCACCACCACCATTTGGTGCAGCGGTTCAAGAAGGCGGCTCACCACCACCTTCTCAAGGGCAATTAGGGATGGGCAATAAATGCCGGCCTCGCCAGCGACGCCCACATCCCATGAACGAATAAACAAAAAAGGTGCAAGGATGCTCCCTTATGTGGAATCCGCATTAACTTTCCACTTGTGGGGTTCCCTCAACCCTCTGAGGGCCCATTTCAGGAAGCCGTGCACAACCCACCATTTCAACCCATCATTATTTTGGTCTTAATGGATGCAAAATCATGACCCGCGTGTGCTCAATTTTTTTGACATGGGCTCCGCACTAGCTGCCCACAAGCATAAAATTTACCGTACCAATGGCAAGCTCATATATTGCTTTTGAATCCAACAGTGTTACAGTTTAGGAGGCTGTAATTCTGGGTTTGTGTTCTTTCAACACTAACTAAGATTAGCTACCAGGGTTGAACCATGGGCCTTCCAGGTCTATGTAATCCTATATTATCATAGACAGTTTTACTGATATATTATTTGCTTTACCAGATTAATTGTTGTTAAATATGAGCATAGAGAAACTGGTAGGAACAGCAGTGTGGGTGACAGAAACAGTCTTGTACGTGTTCTAGCCCTAACTATGAGTTTTGCTTCCCTCTCATGAGGGTCCATATTGAAAGAGATCTGTTAATGTTTTTAGACTTCACCTAAATGTTTCTCTCGTGCTTTGTGCCAAAGACCTTTCCAGCAAGTGAGCCCTTGCTCCCTACAACCTGGAGTGTGACTTTATACCACGCACCTAGTGATGTCATTGTTACCTATGAGTTGAGCAGAAGCTGTTAATTAGCTTAATAGATCTGACTGACACAAGCCCTCTTGTGATGTCCGAGACTCCTGTTAGCATGAGAATACACACATTATCTGACATAGCCTGCTAGTCCTCCAACACTGACCCACCCCCCCAGAGTTTGTGGGGTCAGTGGGTGGGGCTGGCGGGCCATAAACACCTGTTGGGGATGAATCTTTGGCGTCCAGCTACCCGATACCAGTGGAGATTAGGTCGCCCGGTTGTCTAAGGAGGGATTGCCATGGTTCTCTGACCTTGGTGGTCCTCTAGTTGGCCCCTGAGCAAGGGGGGGGTTGAGGCAGGATAAATTTTAAAACATTTTAAGAAGAAAACAAGATTCAAATGTATATATAAAATGGCAGGATACCGTCTCCACTTCAAGTGTCACTATTGGTCATCTAGTGCACTTTAGGAAGGATGTCAAGGCATTGGAGAGGGTGCAAAAAAGATTTACTAGAATGGTACCAGGGATGAGGGACTTCAGTTATGCAGAGAGACAAGAAAAGCTGGGGTTGTTCTCCTTTGCTCTAAGGTTAAGTGGAGATTTAACAGAGGTGTTTAAAATTATGAAGGGTTTTCATAGCCTAGTGTCCAACACATAACAGGAAGCCTTAGTAGGAGTCTCCATACTACAGTGGGAGGCTGTGACAGTGAGTGAGGGCGAGCTAATAAGTCAGCTGAGGCTTTTTTTATTCGTTCATGGGATGTGGGTGTCACTGGCAAGGCCAGCATTTATTGTCCATCCCTAATTGCCCCTTGAGAAGGTTTAGGGGAAGAGGAAGTGGTGAAATGTTATGCTGCTGAAAAAAGACTCCAAATTTCTTTGAGAGATTTGCTTGATTCTTTTTATAGTTTCTGATTAATTGTTTTTCAGTGAACAGGATTTTTTTTCCTGAATTATTATCCCTGCTTGTTTGTCTAATGGTGTTGGTCTAAAGCCCTTTGAATCAAACAGAGTCTGGGTAATCACCTTCAGCCAGTGAGATTTCCAGAAAATGTTTTCTCGAAGAGGCTGACCCTCTTTGGAGTACTTGGCTGGAGCTTGAATTATTGAGTTGGACTTTCTTCTGCAAATGAATTGGTTTCTACCAATCGGCAGCACTTCATATCTGTTATTGTAAGCCAGTGTATTCTTCAGTTTGCTGAATTCCTGTGTCCTAATGTGATCCCTGTGCTCTTTTCAATGAATTGAGCTGACACATGCAGAGAAAAGAATGAGTGAGAAGTGAAGGTAGAGAGACATAGACGTAACCTAGGATAGAGAGAGAGGCAAAAATGGCAGGAGAGGCAGACAGACAGTCAGACAGACAGAAATAGCAGAGGAGAGAGGCAGAAGTGGCAGTGAAGAAAAAGTGTATGAGCAAAGAGAACAACATTAGAGGAAGAGGAGAAGGAAGACAGAAGTGAAAGGGAGATGAAAACAAATAGAAGAGGAGAGATGGAAATGGATGAGGGTAGACAGGCTCACGGAAGTGAAAGACGATGAAAGAAAGAGAAACAAGTGGAGTAGAACGAGACTTTATTGGTATTCTTGCCAGTACCTATAACATGGCTTCAGCTAAAGGAAGATGAGAGGCTGAGAATTTTTGGTGGGCTTTGGACCAAAACTGTGGCCCGAAACTCTTCGCCATGTTTGGCATCTCTGGGGCCTAAACTCAGGCCAAAACTCAGTTCTGACAAAAGGTCTTCGACCTGAAACGTTAACTCTGTTTCTTTCTCCACAGATGCTGCCTCACTTGCTGAGCTTTTCCAGCATTTTCTGTTTTTATTTCAGGCCAACTGTATTTTACTGACCTGAAAATTGGGATGCAAGTAATTTCTGCCAGTTTTCTGCCCCAAAATCAAAGTTTCCAATTGCATTTTTTTGCCTTCCTGAGTCCCCGTGGAGCTGCTTTAAATATATCTGAATGAGGTCCAGCGATGTTGAAGTGCTGAAATTCCAGAAGTTATGCCTCCACTCCGCACTGTCAGATCCCACTTTCACCTCTAAGTCCTCTGGCACTGTGAAGGTATTGAATGAAGGGGTGCCATACATATACAGAGATAACAAGGAGGGCTCGGGGAGTAGGTAGCTTACCTTGACTGCTCTAGGGTGTCATTAAACTACTAACTGCACTGCAATGGAGTCCTGGGTTTTGAGGAGGTGGCACTGACTGCCACAGCCACCTCCCTCCACAAAGTGCATACCACCTTCTTGGCAGATCTTTGGCCTTGACCTCAAATGAACTATCCTGCTCTGTTTCTCCATTACGAGTATATGCAGGTCCAGATCCTTGAAGTTTCCTGTTCGTTTCTTTGATCTTGCCATTATTGTAGCTCAGATTGCCTACTTCCTCCAATTGCCCTTTAAGTAGCAGCAGCAGGTTTTATATTCTGCTGCTGTACCAGGCTTCTGCTGCTCCTCCAGGTATTTTCCAACCCTTACCCCCCCCGCCCCCGCCTTGAAATTGCAATTTCTAGCCCAATGTCTCTTGTCACTTACAGCAGAAAATCCCAGAAGTGATGGTGGGCCGCAGGGAAACTGGTGGAATGGCTCCGCCTCCAGATTTCAGTCCTGCCCCATTTGAGTTATGTAGGGAAACTGATATATCTCCAGTGGAAAACTTTCCCCCAAATGTTTTGAGGTAGATGCTCACACTGATCAGAAATAAACAGACAAAAACTAACTGCGTGTTAAAAATTCAGGATTTTCAATACTTTTCAGTATTTTGATTTAAGCAAGTACAGTCATTGGAAAATGATGCATGGAATATTTGTCATGATCTTTAAAGTAGTTGGCAAAACAGTACTTGCAAGTAATTGTGTTAATATGTGTGGCACGTTTTAGAATGTATGTATGACTTAACTTTGATAGAACTGACTTGACCCATGTGGAAGACAAACAAAAAGTGCTGCCTTATGACACTGGCCAGGATTCCTACCAAGATATTGCTGAGCTTTGTATTTTTTTCTGTTTTTTAGGCAATAGATGTTGAGGAACAGTTGAGAAATTTTAATTCTTCATTAAATTTGCAAAGTCAAAACCAAGATTCAGACAAGGCCCGTTTGTCCAGTGCGTATGATTGGAGCACAGACTGGAGTTTTTGGGTGAGCCTTTATAATGATACCAGATCTAAGAGATTAGAACTATCAGGAAAGGCTGGGGCTCTTGAGAAAAGAAAAGGCTGAGTGATGACCTAATAGAGATCTTTAAAATTGTGCAGGGATTTGATAGGGTAGACAAAGAGATGTTTCACTTGTGGGGGAGACTAAAACTAGGGGCCGTAAATATAAGATGGGCACTAATAAATCCAATAAAGAATTCAGGAGAAACGTCTCTTTATAGTTTATATAGTTAATGGTGAATACCTTTAAGAATGTAACAGACTGAAGACCAACAGGTGTATGTTACTGGTGCGAAGGGTACCTTGCTGCCTAATGGCTGTGCATGGTAGTCCTTGAAACTACTGCAAGATAGTGTGGGGGAGGAAACGTGTCACTGTGCGTACTTTGTACGGCTAATTAAGGTAATGCTACGGTGAGCTATCGTATCTGAACTGACCTCTAAGGTCACAAACTTCGTTTGAACTTGAATCCAGATTCACTGATTGTGTGACTCTGCAATCACAGGCATGCCCCCCTCCTCCCATGCAGCGTGCGATGTTTGCTAGTATGCCAGGTGCCCTTGATTGCTGAAGCGTGCCACCCTTCTGCGGCACTCGTTTCAATCAAAACTTCCACTGAAGCATCCAAAAATCTGTGTGGCTCTTCTGGAAGCTGACATTTGTTTAGCAAATTGTACTGGGAAGTTTTAAGGACTTAGCCCCTTAAAATATAGCCCCTCCCCCCTTAGGATGGTAATCCCTGTAAGGATTTTGAGTCCTGCAGCACCACCAAATTTCCTGCCATCACCCCCCCCCCCCAATATCAAGCGCCCAATCAGAGGTGTTATTCATGCCTGGAGCTCACTATAGTTATGATGAGCCTGACCCTAAAAGTTATGGCAGGGCCAGCACTCAACCATTTAAATGAGGGCTATTCATGTCACACACACCTCCCATCAGATTCCCACATGCACCAAAAATTGGTGCTATGGAGTCCATCATAGGGTTAGCACAACTTTAAATGGTAGATATGGATGTCTCACTGGGTGAAAATGTTATTCTTGTGATTGTTAATGTTGACCTGGGTGCGTGTGTTCACCTTGTATAATGTTCAAGGATTCTCAATGCATAATACCTTTATGTATTTTTATTAAGTCCAAAGTCCACGTAAGCTGCAGGAAAGTTCCATATATAGCTAGATCGTAAAGCTATACAACTTACTCGTAACAGATCATAAGGACAGAAGTCGTACTCATGATCCGGGACATCTAAGCTGGGTAGGCAATCAAGATGGAATGAGCCGTACTCCTGAAGTGCCAGAGTACAATAGGGTTTGCTATATTTATACCCATTAGTAAATAATTCCTGACAGACTTCCATTCACACCAGTGAATTACATGAGGCCCCACTTATCTATAATCTCAAAATTGTGTTCCTTACACTGTTTAGCTGAGCTCATCTCTCTCTCAATCATTTCCTACTACCCCTAAACTATTTTAGCAAGGATTACACCAGTTCAGGATTATACCATTTCACACACAAATACATGTTATTTGTTAAAATCATAAATTTTTATAAAAAAGATTTGAGAATTTGCTTTTTCAATGCAATGCAACAAAATGTTACTATCAACTGTATATATATCTATTTGTGTGTGTATAACACATTCCTAGAAGGTCTAAGGTCCAACCCATGGTTGACTAATGTGGCCAGCTCCTGCTTTGAGTGGATCCTCCTAATAATAAATTGGAAATATAGGAGGGAGATTTCCTTCATTTGCTATTTGTAGAGTGAACTATTGGCTGTAACCCAAGTAGCTTTGTAACTCATTACTGTATATGTACTGCATATAGTTACAGATCTCCAGTCCCACATACAAGCAAAAGAATGATGAATTCAAAAAACAGTTCAAGGAACTCCCAGAGTCAGAGATACTTATAGTAGGTAAGTAATGAACATTTCTTCAAAATGATGTATAGCAATTCAGAATTATTAACTTCTTCAAAGCAGAGTGAGATTGTGACAATGTAATTTAAAGACAATATGGTTAGAACTATTGGAATTTTGCATTTTCCTAATGGAATGCCCAACTGTTTGCTGCCAAATCAAATTTGCTAGGCTGAAAACTGTGTTGGTGTTGGCAAAGTAGTTTGCCACGTCAAAGCATCAAATGAGCACTGCAGTTCATAGCGGCACACCTGAATTCCTTGCTGTGCAGATCTCAGTACCCCTGCAAGGAAGATGGCATGCTTCTCTTGTGGGTTGATTTGGAGTGACAATGGTTGTAACTGTCTGTTCTCACACATATGTTTGTGGCCCTTGGGAGACCCGTGAAGCTGTTATGAACAAAGCTAATCAAGTACAAGGATCTATCTTGAGAGCGTTTGAATATAGACCAAAGCAAGTTATTGTAACCAGGCGTAAATCACTGGTGAGTCTACATTTGCAATATTGTGCGCAAATTTGGCCATTCTCTTCAAAAGGACACTGATGTGCTACGGAAGGTTCTAAGAAAACTGAACTAGGACTGAAGTCCATGAGATACTGAGCTGATTTCCTTGGAGAAGAGAAGAGACATGACCTGGATCTTAAAATTGTTGAGAGGTGCATGTGATATTGATGCAAGCAGTTTATTTGACTTAGACTTTAGGCACAGATCTAGGGAACACAGGTTTGAAATTTATAAAGCCTAAAGTGAGGCTAGATATTTGATTAAGGTCACTCCCCATGGAGTAGTGAATGGGGTTGATTTTGACTTTGGGCACTGGTGGGTGAGGCGATTGGGCCACCCACCAAATGGGGTGGTTGGGAGGCCCAAACCATTTTGATGGTTGGGCATCATTTGCTTATGATTGGTGAGCTGCTCACGTGTTTTCAGGTGCTGATGGTCAGCTCGCCAATGAGGAGAGCAGGATTTCCGTCAACCCAGGTCCTATTTAAAGGAAGGCACAACCTCTTAAAGTGACGTCGTCTTTTTTATTGCTGGGATTTCTGTGGAAGAAACTTGGGTTAGGTCATGGCACAGGCAAGGGTCTTTAGATTCTCGGATACATGGTGGAGGCCCTGTTGTAACAGGTCAAGGCTTGCAGGGAGATCTTGTTCTGCTTGACTGGGAAGAGAGTGCTGAGACAAACTCTGTACCAGGCCTGGAGGGAGATTGTGGAACATGTCAATTTTGCCAGCATCGCCTGCATCCAAATTAGGAAAATGTTCGATGGCCTTAACTGTTCCACCAGTTCTGGCTGTGTCTCATTCTGTGCATTTGACCACGTCACAACACTCCCCCACCAATCCCCCCCCCCCCCCTCCCCCCCGACATCACTCCAAGGACTCCCTTCTCCTGCTTCACCTGCATCTCCTCCTATCACCACAGTACACTGTACACTGCACCTACTCTTCTCCTTATTACAATCACAGTCTCAGCAGACCAGGCACAGGCAGCATTCTGCTTTCAACTGATAACAGTTGGAAATCTTTTCACACTTCTAATTGTGGGCACATGTCACCTGCCCACCACTTTCCTGCATATTACCATCTCCCCATCCTGTGGGTTATTTGCTGTGTCTCACTCTCAGCATTCACAGTAAACCAGGATGCCTCACGCATATGCACAATTCTTTTCTGCAGCCAAACACTAACTTACCCACCTTCTTTCTGCAGCACAAGGTCTTGCACAACTCGAGGGAGAGGACCAGAACTGCTGGAGGGCCATCCTCCCTTCAAGCCCTCACCCTCATGGAGCAGGAGGCACCGGAGATACTGGTAACTCACTGGGAGTGTTGGGAATCAAGAGGCTGGAGTTTTTGTTCAGCAAGATCTCTGTCTGTTTCTCTTTCCTTTTCTCTTTCTTCAAGCAGAAACACCCACATGCAGCGGGGCAACCTGGTACTGCCTTATCTGCCCACATCTCTTCTGCTCCCTAACCTGCCCATTACTTGCTGGCCCTTCTCCCTGTCTCCTTTTACCAGGTCTGGTTTGGAGATTATAGGATATGAAAAGCCTTGGATGATCAAATCCCCCACAGGACATAATGGTTCCTGTCAGGGCTGTGTGGGGAGAATGAAGATTGTTGTCTGTGGGTGTCAGGAAGCTAGGATAGAAGAGGGGACAGGTGAATTACCAGAAATGTTGCCTGGTAACCAGCAAATTAAAAAAGTATTAATGTGGAACTTTCTCAAACAGCTATTAAATAGGTTGGGTTGAGTCTATGATAGTGTGGATTGTACATGATCTGTAGATGGGCCAAATAACCTTTTCTCATTGCATGCTCTCTAACCTTAACTGAAATTGGTGCCATTGTGATTTTCCCTCGATTTTCCCTCGATATTTTTTTTAATTCGTTCATGGGATGTGGGCGTTGCTGGCGAGGCCGGCATTTATTGCCCATCCCTAATTGTCCTTGAGAAGGTGGTGGCGAGCCGCCTTCTTGAACCGCCTGCAGTCCGTGTGGTGAAGGTTCTCCCACAATGTGGATAGGTAGGGAGTTCCAGGATTTTGACCCAGCGACGATGAAGGAACGGTGATATATTTCCAAGTCGGGATAGAAAAAAGGATAGAACAGGGTACTTTCTAAATGGTAAAAAGTTAATAACAGTGGATGTCCAAAGGGACTTAGCGGTTCAGGTACATAGATCATTGAAGTGTCATAAACAGGTGCAGAAAATAATCAAGAAGGCAAATGGAATGTTGGCCTTTATATCTAGAGGACTAGAGAACAAGGGGGCAGAGGTTATGGTGCAGCTATACAAAACCCTGGTTCGACCGCACCTGGAGTACTGTGAGCAGTTCTGGGCACCGCACCTTCGGAAGGACATATTGGTCTTGGAGGGAGAGCAGCGTAGGTTTACTAGAATGATACCCGGACTTCAAGGGTTATGTTACGAGGAGAGATTACAGAAATTGGGGTTGTATTCTGTAGAGTTTCGAAGGTTAAGGGGTGATCTGATCAAAGTTTATAAGATATTAAGGGGAACAGATAGGGTGGATAGAGAGAAACTATTTCTGCTGGTTGGGGATTTTAGGAGTAGGGGGCACAGTCTAAAAATTAGAGCCAGACCTTTCAGGAGCAAGATTAGAAAACATTTCTACACACAGGGTTGTAGAAGTTTGGAACTCTCATCCGCAAACGGCAATTGATACGAGCTCAATTGCTAAATTTAAATGTGAGATAGATAGCTTTTTGGCAACCAAAGGTATTAAGGGATATGGGCCAAAGGCAGGTGTATGGAGTTAGATCACAGATCAGCCATGATCTTATCAAATGGCGGAGCAGGCATGAGGGGCTGAACGGCCTACTCCTGTTCCTATGTTCCTGTGTTCCTATGTGTGTGACTTGGAGGGGAATGTGCAGTTGGTGTTGTTCCCATGTGCCTGCTCTTGTCCTTCTAGGTGGCAGAGGTCGCGGGTTTGGGAGGTGCTGTTGAAGAAGCCTTGGCGAGTTGCTGCAGTGCATCCTGTGGATGGTGCACACTGCAGCCACAGTGCGCCGGTGGTGAAGGGAGTGAATGTTTAGGGTGGTGGATGGGGTGCCAATCAAGCGGGCTGCTTTATCTTGGATGGTGTCGAGCTTCTTGAGTGTTGTTGGAGCTGCACTCATCCAGGCAAGTGGAGAGTATTCCATCACACTCCTGACTTGTGCCTTGTAGATGGTGGAAAGGCTTTGGGGAGTCAAGAGGTGAGTCACTTGCCGCAGAATACCCAGCCTCTGACCTGCTCTTGTAGCGACAGTATTTATATGGCTGGTGCAGTTAAGTTTCTGGTCAATGGTGACCCCCAGAATGTTGATGGTGGGGGATTCAGCGATGGTAATGCCATTGAATGTCAAGGGGAGGTGATTAGACTCTCTCTTGTTGGAGATGGTCATTGCCTGGCACTTATCTGGCGCGAATGTTACTTGCCACTTATGAGCCCAAGCATGGATGTTGTCCAGGTCTTGCTGCATGTGGTCTCGGACTGCTTCATTATTTGAGGGGTTGCGAATGGAACTGAACACTGTGCAGTCATCAGCGAACATCCCCATTTCTGACCTTATGATGGAGGGAAGGTCATTGATGAAGCAGCTGAAGATGGTTGGGCCTAGGACACTGCCCTGAGGAACTCCTGCAGCAATGCCCAGAGGCTGAGATGATTGGCCTCCAACAACCACTACCATCTTCCTTTGTGCTAGGTATGACTCCAGCCACTGGAGAGTTTTCCCCCTGATTCCCATTGACTTCAATTTTACTCGGGCTCCTTGGTGCCACACTCGGTCAAATGCTGCCTTGATGTCAAGGGCAGTCACTCTCACCTCACTTCTGGAATTCAGCTCTTTTGTCCATGTTTGGACCAAGGCTGTAATGAGGTCTGGAGCCGAGTGGTCCTGGCAGAACCCAAACTGAGCATCGGAGAGCAGGTTATTGGTGAGTAAGTGCCGCTTGATAGCACTGTCAACAACACCTTCCATCACTTTGCTGATGATTGAGAGTAGACTGATGGGGCGATAATTGGCCGGATTGGATTTGTCCTGCTTTTTGTGGACAGGACATACCTGGGCAATTTTCCACATTGTCGGGTAGATGCCAGTGTTGTAGTTGTACTGGAACAGCTTGGCTAGAGGCGCAGCTAGTTCTGGAGCACAAGACTTCAGCACTACAGCCGGGATGTTGTCGGGGCCCATAGCCTTTGCTGTATCCAGTGCACTCAGCCATTTCTTGATATCCCGTGGAGTGAATCGAATTGGCTGAAGACTGGCTTCTGTGATGGTGGGGATATCGGGAGGAGGCCGAGATGAATCATCCACTCGGCACTTCTGGCTGAAGATGGTTGCAAACGCTTCAGCCTTGTCTTTTGCACTCACGTGCTGGATTCCGCCATCATTGAGAATGGGGATGTTTGCAGAGCCTCCTCCTCCCGTTAGTTGTTTAATTGTCCACCACCATTCATGACTGGATGTGGCAGGACTGCAGAGCTTTGATCTGATCCGTTGGTTGTGGAATCGCTTAGCTCTGTCTATAACATGTTGCTTCCGCTGTTTAGCATGCATGTATTCCTGAGTTGTAGCTTCACCAGGTTGGCACCTCATTTTTCCGTATGCCTGGTGTTGCTCCTGGCATGCTCTTCTACACTCCTCAATGAACCAGGGTTGATCCCCTGGCTTGTTCATAATGGTAGAGTGAGGAATATGCCGGGCCATGAGGTTACAGATTGTGCTGGAATAGAATTCTGCTGCTGATGGCCCACAATGCCTCATGGTTGCCCAGTTTTGAGCTGCTAGATCTGTTCTGAATCTATCCCATTTAGCACGGTGGTAGTGCCACACAACACGTTGGATGTTGTCCTCAGTGCGAAGACGGGACTTCATCTCCACGAAGACTGTGCGGTGGTCACTCCTACCAATACTGTCATGGACAGATGCATCTGCGACAGGTAGATTGGTGAGGACGAGGTCAAGTAAGTTTTTCCCTCGTGTTGGTTCGCTCACCACCTGCCGCAGGCCCAGTCTGGCAGCTATGTCCTTCAGGACTCGGCCAGCTCGGTCAGTAGTGGTGCTACCGAGCCACTCTTGGTGATGGACATTAAAGTCCCCCACCCAGAGTACATTCTGTGCCCTTGCTACCCTCAGTGCTTCCTCCAAGTGGTGTTCAACACGGAGGAGGACTGATTCATCAGCTGAGGGAGGACGGTAGGTGGTAATCAGCAGGAGGTTTCCTTGCCCATGTTCGACTTGATGCCATGAGATTTCATGAGGTCCAGAGTCAATGTTGAGGACTCCCAGGGCCACTCCCTCCTGATTGTATATCACTGCACCGCCACCTCTAAGCAGATTATTTAAGTATTCGGAAGCTGGAGTGTCTCTAAAAGTAATCAATTTTGCCCAGTCAATAATAGCCTTATTTGCAGTTTTCTATCACACTGTTGAGAAACTGTTCCTACCTATTTATACGGATTTAGCATAATCTGGCAGGGGTTGGGAGGTGGGGAGAGGGGTGGGAAGAATTTTGGACAGAACCCATTTCCTTCGGGTTTCCACCCCTTCCTGGCCTCATTCAGAAGTTCCGAAGGAGGGGGGTGGGCAGCTCCTGCTTCCCGCTGTATCCCCTCTGTCATTACATCGCCTTTGGAGGTGGGACTTCAGATTGTCAGAATCGCCCAGAAATCCTGCCAGTTCCATTTAGTATGAGGCCAGCATTTACACCAGTGTGAAACAGACATACTTGCCATTCAAAGGCGTGGTGGTCCCCACAATACCATATCCTAACAACAATCAATCTAAGTGGGATTTACAGGAAAGTGGCAGACCAGAGGGAGAAAAATTGAAACATTTGAAGGCTTAAGCTAGACCAACTTGAACCCCCACCCCCCACCTAATACCGCGGCAGTGAGTCACTCCTAAATCCCACTTCCTCCAAGGGTGAGGTGTCCCAGTCACGCATTTAGTAGTGTGGGCGTCCACCCCTGTTATTCAAATGACCCTGTTCCCGGGATTTGGGACTGGGTCAAAGTGAGGGCAGATGGGTGGGCAGAAGTCCAACTCTGCTGCACTTCCGGCAGTGAATGGGGCTTCCTGAATTACTAGGTCTGTGTGTATGACTGTGCAGTAATTACCATTAATCCCCAGGATTTGTAGTGGCAGCGAAAGACCTCTATTACAACCCTTAGGCATGTTTACTGGAAGGAATCAGGATACATTAATGTCTGCTGGCTGCCCCATATGATGAATGCAACTTTTAGCTATATTTATGTTTTTGGCATGACTGAAAATTTCACACCTAGGATTTATTCAGTGTTGAGAGCTTTGCTCATATAAGGGCAAATTTTATGAATCTGCACTCCCAGAACAGAGCTTCTGCTGGGAACAGATATTGGGGATTCAAGCAGTGAAGTCAGCGAGCCCTGCAGGATTTTCTGTCCACTTAAAATTAATGGTTGCAAAATCCTGCAAGACTGTCTGACCTCCATACCTAAATCTCAGTGTGCGCGCCCAGCGTGCAAAGCTCTATGGCAAGAGCACAAATTCATAAAATTTATCCTGTAAAGTTCTTGATTAACTGCTAGCATGCTCTCAACATCAAAAGGGAGATTCTTGTGGATTAATAAGGCCATCTCCCTCTTTTGTAGGGAAGAGGAATTAAGTGCAAACCAGGAAATATTCACCCAGCATCTACAGAGATTTTCATGCTTCATGTTATCAAAGTGGGTATTGATTAAAAAAAAGTTGAAACACCCTATTACTTGAGGGAGAAAGCAAGACCTCTTTTCCTTTCGATAGGTAATTGAAAGATACAAAACAATTCATAGCCATATCTTATCACAAAATCAATTGCTAAAGTGATAACGCTGGCATATGTGCAGGCTGTTTGAAAGTGTTCCTTGGATTGACGTTTGACTTTCTTTATTCATTCATGGAATGTGGGCGTCGCTGGCAAGGCCGGCATTTATTGCCCATCCCTAATTCCCCTTGAGAAGGTGGTGGTGAGCCGCCGCCTTAAACCGCTGCAGTCCGTGTGGTGAAGGTTCTCCCACAGTGTTGTTAGGAAGGGAGTTCCAGGATTTTGACCCAGCGACGATGAAGGAACGGCGATATATTTCCAAGTCAGTTCCAGGTGTGTGACTTGGAGGGGAATGGCAGGTGGTGGTGTTCCCATGTGCCTGCTGCCCTTGTCCTTCTAGGTGGTAGAAGTCACGGGTTTGGGAGGTGCTGTCGAAGAAGCCTTTGCGAGTTGCTGCAGTGCATCGTGTGGATGGTGCATTCTGGGAGGGGGACAAAGCTCAACTTAAAAAAAAGTAGATAATCAAACCTGTACAAGTCATGGATTTCCCTGGACAAATACAAATGTATAAAGCTTAAAAGCTCTCAGGTGATGCACTTGGGACAATGGTTTATGAAATATATATCTCGAAACATTCAAAAGCTGTTTTAAAGAAACAGGATATGTCATGACTGACTTTTAAAATTATTTTTTAATTATGCCATTCTTTCCATGAAACGAATAAACATTACAGAATGTTTATACAAGACAGCATATCTGAATGCCTTAAAATAGCTACAAGAGTTTGTAAAAGACTTCGCTCCCAACATTTAATTGTCTGATCCTATTTTCTTTACATGAATCTACTTTCTGTTGACGTAGATCATGCATGTGCATTGCAGAAGGACATATTGCTTCATGGACGTCTGTACCTCACTGAAAACTGGGTTTGCTTTCATAGTAACATTTTTCGATGGGAAACATCTGTGAGTTATTTGTCATGGAGAGGATGTACTAAGTGTAAGATTTGAGTATGTTTAAAAATGTATCATATCTGCTATTTGCCTTGTTTAGAGTAGTAACAGCTTCTAAGTCAAATGTAATGCATGGATGAGGCAATGCAATAACTCTAGCAATGTCCCAACAATTCTTTTGATTATCTTTGCCGAAGCAAATTGTAGGGTATATTTACTGCTCCCATTTGCTGGCGGCTGGCTGTTTGATGTCACCAAGCACTTCCCGTAACAGGATTGGCTCATTACCTCCTTCTACAAAATCATAAGATATTCCTGCAACAACTACTGTGGTGCCTGCCTCGGCCCATTCGCTTTCTGGCTTTGTTTGAGTCATTCAAGTGGGCTGGCATGGATGGTGAGTTGTCCTCAGTGGCAATATCCTTGTCTGTGCCTTTGCCTGCCATGCTGTTGTTGCTGATCACTCCCTCAGCATGTCCTGCCATCTGCATGGGGGCTGCAATGAGGTCACTGAAGTCCTGCCCAGAGGATTGCTCAGTAGCTGGAATACAGACAGGTTGGAGGTGTCCCCTCCTGCTGATCTGCTTCTGGGAATTGTGGGAATTTAATAAAAAATCAAATGGATAAATGTCCTGGAATGTGTGCAATGAGCTGACAGGTGTCTCCCACTCCCAGCAGCATTGCTGTCTCCCTCCAATCGGAACTTGCCTCAGGAATCCACCATACAGCAGGTCCCGGCTGGTAGGAGAGTGCAGTGCGGCTGGGAGTGGGCGGCACCTGTCAGCCTGCTGCAGAAGGACATATTGCTGCACTCCAAATGAGAAAGCTAGCCGCGCTGTCTCTGATTTTTTTTTAAAAACTCCCACAACTCGCCATCAGTTCAGCTGTTTCTGCCAGTGTTGAGCAGTTATTATTAGTAGTGTCAGTTGTGGCTGAGTGCTTGGCACTGTCGTCTCTGAGTCAGAAGGGAGTGGGTTCAAGTCTCACTCCAGAGCCTTGAGCACAGAATCTAGGCTGCCACTGAGGGAGTGCTGCACTGTCAGAGGTGCCATCTTTCAGGTGAGACGTTAAACCGAGGCCCTGTCTGTCCTCTTGGGTAGATGTAAAAGGTCTCATGGCGTTATTACGAAGAAGAGCAGGGGAGTTCTCCTAGGTGTCCTTGTCAATATTTATCCCTTGACTGACATAACTAAAACATTATCACATTGTTGTTTGTGGGATCTTGCTGTGTGCAAATTGGCTGCCGTGTTTCCTACGTTACAACAGTGACTACACTTTAAAATTACTTCATTGGCCGTAAAGCGCTTTGGGACATTCTAAGGTCGTGAAAACTGCTGTATAAATGCAAGTCTTTCTTCCTTTCTTCCTTTCTTTCTTTCGTCTCACTTATCTGTGGCTCTTTGCTGGAACTGGGAACAGGAAAAAAGCCAACCATCAGCGCTTGACTGATGCAAGTCACAGGGTTGAACCCTTCACCCCACCCCCCCCCCCCCCCATGGAAAGCCAGGACCTCATGTTTGAGGCAATCAGCATCATTTGGTTAACAGTCATTAGCTGTATTATGAATATGATTTTTGAGTCAATCAGGTGGAAGTGTGATAGATACTTTGTATAAGTGACGCTTCAAAGTATGGTGGACATTTTAGTACAAACTAATGACATGCGCTGGTTGCAAGAGTTTTACTTATATAAGAGATGAGTTGGACGCAAGTTAGGTGCTGTGATCAAGCAGAGTTTTGACGCATTGATAGCAGCAGGTCACTTACCTGGATGGTAGAGTATGCTGGAACACATGTGTTGTTTAAATTCAGTTTATCATGGTACAGCTTTTCTACTTTTCCATGAGTTTTGAAACATTTTAAATCAGTGGAAATAATTTTGCTTTTGCATTGCCCAAAGTTAGCATTTCATACAGTATCACTAATCACTATTAAAATAAAATGGCTCCATTACTTGATCTGTACCTTTACTCATTGGTAAATCATTCTTTACAGATTACAATTTCCTTGAAGGACATTACCTCCATGACAAAAGAGAAAACAGCAAGATTGATACCCAATGCTATTCAGATCTGTACAGCAACTGATAAGGTAAAATTTGAACTGATATAAATGTTTGCAGCATAGTAGCATAATGCCTAATTTACAAGGCAAATCATGGACTAGAAGGTGTAAGAAGTACAAACACGCAACTGTTTGGACCCAACAATATTGAGATACTCAGCCTTGAAAAGGTCCTACAACAATGCTATTTTGTGTAAAAAAAATGATAACGAGGAACCATATTTTCCTCCACTTGATAATTTAATGAAGCGAATTAAAAGGGGTATAATGCCGACAGGAAGTGCTAAGTGTTTAGTGCTGCTCCGATGCTCTGTCCATGGAGGTGAAGGTTTCTACTGCACTGGAATTATGCATTGGAATCCTTCCAGCCTAGTACAGGGCATCTCTGCAACATCTCACAGTCAGCAGTCCAGTTGCTTCAAGCAGGTGACCGATGGGCTATTCATTAGAGTTGGCCAGTTTATTTCATTTCCCATGGATGCAGCTTCTCAACATGAGAAGGCATTAAGCTGTTAAGCTTTCCAAGGGTGGCTGTGGACTACACTCATGTGGCTATCAGAACACCTGTAGAAGATACAATGGCATACATTAACAGAAAAGGGTATCATTTTTAAACGTGCAGTTGGTATGTGACCACAGGCATAAAATCCTGCAGGTCAATGTGAGGTATCCTGGCAGTTGCCATGATGCATTTATAATGAGGCAGTCATCTGTGCAGTCAATCAAAGGCCAGATGGTTTCTTGAAGGTAAAGGTTATCCTTTTCAAACTTGGCTACTGACCATGGTCAGGATGCCTCACAGTGACGCTGAGGAGAGGTACAACAAGGCCAATGCGACCACCAGCGTCATAATAGAATGCACCTTTGGAATGCTGAGAGCACCATTCCACTGTCTGGAGAGGTTTAGTGGTGCTCTACAATACACTGTGGTATGAGTATTGAGAATAGTCATTGCCTGCTGCATCACTGGGGAGAGATGTCAAGCTGCAGGTGGAGGAGGAATCACTTTGGGAAAGGGAGGAGGATGCGGAAGTAAATACTGATGAGACAGAGAATGACGATGATCCTGAGACTTAATCTGTGCCTGGCCCAAGAAATGTCAGAAGTCCTCTGATAAGGGACAGGTTCTGATGAAGAAAGTAATGAATTTACATACTCACAGAGACATTCAGATTCCAATATCTGTAATTGCTAATACCTCCCCACAACATTGCAAGCTCAACTTTACAATTTTTTGGAATTTCCCAATAACAAGCCAGACATCATCATCTCCCTTTCCCACAACACTCAGCACTAACAAGGGAATAAAAGCTGAAATAGTATCATTCAAATTTAGTACATCAACATGTGTCATAAGGCACAGGAGTTCCTCAGTCTTCGTAGTGCTCCTCCTTTGTTCCTCTACGTGCCTTTAGCGAACTTTGAACCTCTTCTAGATGCCATCCGAGTGACCGAAGTGGAGGATTGGCCAGCTGTTCTTTGTCTAACTGAGCATCACAAGACTGAGGTGGTTGTTGTCTGTGGCGGTCACTGTCCTGAGAAGAACCAGCATCTGCAAATCAGACTATGGTTTTTATTTATAATTAGATGTTCTATCTACTCCTCAAATCAATAAGGTTCTCAGACATTGAAGTCAACGTTCATAATTTATTAATCAGCCAATGTCCCAGACTCTTCCATCACCATCCCTGGGTATGTCCTGTCCCACCGGCAGGACAGACCCACCAGAGGTGGCGGTACAGTGATATACAGTCAGGAGGGAGTGGCCCTGGGAGTCCTCAACATTGACTCTGGACCCCATGAAATCTCATGGCATCAGGTCAAACATGGGCAAGGAAACCTCCTGCTGATTACCACCTACCGTCCTCCCTCAGCTGATGAATCAGTCCTCCTCCATGTTGAGCACCACTTGGAGGAAGCACTGAGGGTAGCAAGGGCACAGAATGTACTCTGGGTGGGGGACTTCAATGTCCATCACCAAGAGTGGCTCGGTAGCACCACTACTGACCGAGCTGGCCGAGTCCTGAAGGACATAGCTGCCAGACTGGGCCTGCGGCAGGTGGTGAGCGAACCAACACGAGGGAAAAACTTACTTGACCTCGTCCTCACCAATCTACCTGTCGCAAATGCATCTGTCCATGACAGTATTGGTAGGAGTGACCACCGCACAGTCCTTGTGGAGACGAAGTCCCGTCTTCGCACTGAGGACACCATCCAACGTGTTGTGTGGACACTACCACCGTGCTAAATGGGATAGATTCAGAACAGATCTAGCAGCTCAAAACTGGGCATCCATGAGGCGCTGTGGGCCATCAGCAGCAGCAGAATTGTATTCCAGCACAATCTGTAACCTCATGGCCCGGCATATTCCTCACTCTACCATTATGAACAAGCCAGGGGATCAACCCTGGTTCAATGAGGAGTGTAGAAGAGCATGCCAGGAGAAGCACCAGGCGTACCTAAAAATGAGGTGCCAACCTGGTGAAGCTACAACTCAGGACTACATGCATGCTAAACAGCGGAAGCAACATGTTATAGACAGAGCTAAGCGATTCCACAACCAACGGATCAGATCAAAGCTCTGCAGTCCTGCCACATCCAGTCGTGAATGGTGGTGGACAATTAAACAACTAACGGGAGGAGGAGGCTCTGCAAACATCCCCATCCTCAATGATGGCGGAGTCCAGCACGTGAGTGCAAAAGACAAGGCTGAAGCGTTTGCGACCATCTTCAGCCAGAAATGCCGAGTGGATGATCCATCTCAGCCTCCTCCCGATATCCCCACCATCACGGAAGCCAGTCTTCGGCCAATTCGATTCACTCCACGTGATATCAAGAAACGGCTGAGTGCACTGGATACAGCAAAGGCTATGGGCCCTGACAACATCCCAGCTGTAGTGCTGAAGACTTGTGCTCCAGAACTAGCTGCGCCTCTAGCCAAGCTGTTCCAGTACAACTACAACACTGGCATCTACCCGACAATGTGGAAAATTGCCCAGGTATGTCCTGTCCACAAAAAGCAGGACAAATCCAATCCGGCCAATTACCGCCCCATCAGTCTACTCTCAATCATCAGCAAAGTGATGGAAGGTGTCGTCGACAGTGCTATCAAGCGGCACTTACTCACCAATAACCTGCTCACCGATGCTCAGTTTGGGTTCCGCCAGGACCACTCGGCTCCAGACCTCATTACAGCCTTGGTCCAAACATGGACAAAAGAGCTGAATTCCAGAGGTGAAGTGAGAGTGACTGCCCTTGACATCAAGGCAGCATTTGACCGAGTGTGGCACCAAGGAGCCCTAGTAAAACTGAAGTCAATGGGAATCAGGGGGAAAACTCTCCAGTGGCTGGAGTCATACCTAGCACAAAGGAAGATGGTAGTGGTTGTTGGAGGCCAATCATCTCAGCCTCTGGGCATTGCTGCAGGAGTTCCTCAGGGCAGTGTCCTAGGCCCAACCATCTTCAGCTGCTTCATCAATGACCTTCCCTCCATCATAAGGCCAGAAATGGGGATGTTCGCTGATGACTGCACAGTGTTCAGTTCCATTCGCAACCCCTCAAATAATGAAGCAGTCCGAGCCCGCATGCAGCAAGACCTGGACAACATCCAGGCTTGGGCTGATAAGTGGCAAGTAACATTCGCGCCAGACAAGTGCCAGGCAATGACCATCTCCAACAAGAGAGAGTCTAACCACCTCCCCTTGACATTCAACGGCATTACCATCGCCGAATCCCCCACCATCAACATCCTGGGGGTCACCATTGACCAGAAACTTAACTGGACCAGCCATATAAATACTGTGGCTACGAGAGCAGGTCAGAGGCTGGGTATTCTGCGGCGAGTGACTCACCTCCTGACTCCCCAAAGCCTTTCCACCATCTACAAGGCACAAGTCAGGAGTGTGATGGAATACTCTCCACTTGCCTGGATGAGTGCAGCTCCAACAACACTCAAGAAGCTCGACACCATCCAAGATAAAGCAGCCCGCTTGATTGGCACCCCATCCACCACCCTAAACATTCACTCCCTTCACCACCGGCGCACTGTGGCTGCAGTGTGCACCATCCACAGGATGCACTGCAGCAACTCGCCAAGGCTTCTTCAACAGCACCTCCCAAACCCGCGACCTCTACCACCTAGAAGGACAAGATGTGGGGATGCCGGTGATGGACTGGGGTTGACAATTGTAAACAATTTTACAACACCAAGTTATAGTCCAGCAATTTTATTTTAAATTCACAAGCTTTCGGAGGCTTCCTCCTTCCTCAGGTGAACGATGTGGAAATGAAATCCTCGAAATGAAATCGCATTTATAATTCACAGAACAATGCTTGGTGATTACAGACAGTTTTTTCAACTGCCCGTTGCCAAGGCAATCAGTGTGCAGACAGACAGGTGTTACCTGCAAGGTCTCCGAATATACAAATCACCAAAAAAAAACAACAAACAAAAAAAAAACAGAGATAGAGAGGTAGAAACATAGAAAAGACAGCAACTGACCCGTTATATTAAAAACAGATAACATTTGTTCGCTGGTGGGGTAACGTGTAGCGTGACATGAACCCAAGATCCCGGTTGAGGCCGTCCTCATGGGTGCGGAACTTGGCTATCAATTTCTGCTCGACGATTTTGCATTGTCGTGTGTCTCGAAGGCCGCCTTGGAGTACGCTTACCCGAAGGTCGGTGGATGAATGTCCATGACTGCTGAAGTGTTCCCCGACTGGGAGGGAACCCTCCTATCTGGCGATTGTTGCGCGGTGTCCGTTCATCCGTTGTCGCAGCGTCTGCATGGTCTCGCCAATGTACCATGCTCTGGGGCATCTTTTCCTGCAACGTATGAGGTAGACAATGTTGGCCGAGTCACAGGAGTATGAACCATGCACCTGGTGGGTGGTGTCCTCTCGTGTGATGGTGGTATCTGTGTCGATGGGCCACAGCAAAAAATCGCATAGACCTCCTCAGGAGACTAACACGGGACGCAACCAACAGAGTACCCTTTGTCGTCCAGTACTTCCCTGGAGCGGAGAAACTACGCCATGTTCTCCGCAGCCTTCAACATGTCATCAATGACGACGAACACCTCGCTATGGCCATCCCCACACCTCCACTACTCGCCTTTAAACAGCCACCCAACCTCAAACAGACCATCGTTCGCAGCAAATTACCTAGCTTTCAAGAGAACAGCGTCCACGACACCACACAACCCTGCCACGGTAACCTCTGCAAGACATGCCAGATCATCGACACAGATACCACCATCACACGAGAGGACACCACCCACCAGGTGCATGGTTCATACTCCTGTGACTCGGCCAACGTTGTCTACCTCATACGTTGCAGGAAAGGATGCCCCAGAGCATGGTACATTGGCGAGACCATGCAGACGCTGCGACAACGGATGAACGGATACCGCGCAACAATCGCCAGACAGGAGGGTTCCCTCCCAGTCGAGGAACACTTCAGCAGTCATGGACATTCATCCACCGACCTTCGGGTAAGCGTACTCCAAGGCGGCCTTCGAGACACACGACAACGCAAAATCGTCGAGCAGAAATTGATAGCCAAGTTCCGCACCCATGAGGACGGCCTCAACCGGGATCTTGGGTTCATGTCACGCTACACGTTACCCCACCAGCGAACAAATGTTATCTGTTTTTAATATAACGGGTCAGTTGCTGTCTTTTCTATGTTTCTACCTCTCTATCTCTTTTTTTTTTGTTTGTTGTTTTTTTTTGGTGATTTGTATATTCGGAGACCTTGCAGGTAACACCTGTCTGTCTGCACACTGATTGCCTTGGCAACGGGCAGTTGAAAAAACTGTCTGTAATCACCAAGCATTGTTCTGTGAATTATAAATGCGATTTCATTTCGAGGATTTCATTTCCACATCGTTCACCTGAGGAAGGAGGAAGCCTCCGAAAGCTTGTGAATTTAAAATAAAATTGCTGGACTATAACTTGGTGTTGTAAAATTGTTTAGAAGGACAAGAGCAGCAGACACATGGGAACACCACCACCTGCACGTTCCCCTCCAAGTCACACACCATCCCGACTTGGAAATATATCACCGTTCCTTCATCGTCGCTGGGTCAAAATCCTGGAACTCCCTTGCTAGCAGCACTGTGGGAGAACCGTCACCACTCGGACTGCAGCGGTTCAAGAAGGCGGCTCACCACCACCTTCTCGAGGGCAATTAGGGATGGGCAATAAATGCTGGCCTCGCCAGCGACGCCCACATCCCGTGAACGAATTTTTAAAAAAGTACATGCAATAGTACTTAACAGATAGTACTTACAACCGCACCAGGGCATGAATAGGTTGGGGACTCAAACGTGCTACAGTGGTGAGCTCAGAATACAGGTTGATCAGAACTTTTTTGAATCCAAATACTCATTACAATCTGCCACTTTTTATACATTTCTCTCACCCCGACTCCGTGACAATTTGCTGCAATATGTCATTATACAAAAGTTAAAATACAACTTCGTATGAGGAGAATTTAATTGAACTCGTCCCTTATCAATAACTTTAATTAATAAGTTGGTTTCCTCTCTTAACCGGCTCTTTTTCCATTGGGCCAATTAAATCAGTATAACGCCCTTACTTTTTTATCTCATCAATAGTTTTACTCTTGTTACATATAATTGCTATTCCACCAAGAAGCTACGGACCCCAATTTACATAAATTACTCTTGCCTTTCATTGTTGCCGGGGTGTGCTCCTGCTGATTGAGTAGAATAGGCCTATACTCTCGAGTTTAGAAGAATGAGAGTTGATCTCATTAAAACTTATAAGATTCTGAGAGGACTTGACAGGGTAGATGTTGAGAGGCTGTTTCCCCTGGCTGGAGAGTTCAGAACTAGGGGGTATAGTCTCAGGATAAGGGGTCGGCCATTTAGACCGAGATGAGGAGAAATTTCTTCACTCAGAGGGTTGTGAATCTTTACCCCAGAGGGTTGTGGATGCTCAGTCGTTGAGTATATTCAAGACTGAGATCGATAGATTTTTGGACTCTAGGGAAATTGACAGATATGGGGATCAGGTAGGAAAGTGGAGTTGAGGCCGAAGATCAGCCATGATCTTATTGAATGGCAGAGCAGGCTCGAGGGGCCGTATGGCCTACTCCAGCTCCTATTTCTTTTGTTTCTTATATTAACCTCCTTTCCAAATATGGCGAGTGGCGGACCTCCGGCTGGAAATGTGAGCACGCTTCCTGCCCGCCGTATGGGGGCTTAGTAGGCCAGCTAGTGCCTGAGAAACAGGGGCTGAGTGGTCAAATTTCTAGGCCATTCTCCTTTGAATGAGACGTTAAACCAAGACCCTGTTCAGATGGATGTAAAAGATCACATGGCACTATTCAAAGGAAAGCAGGGAGTTCTTACTATGTTATAGCCAACGTTTACCAACCAACGCACCAAAAATGCATCAATTGGTCATTCATTGCCTTGCTCTTTGTGGGATCTTGCTGTGCACACATTGGCAGCCAAGTTTACCTACATATCAACTGTAGCAGTATTTTTTAAAAATTGTGTTGCGCTATGATAAAATGCAAAATAAATGCGTCTTTCTATAAAACTAATCTTAAAAGAACATTCAAAGGTAAATTTACAATTTTTAAAAAGGATTTAATGCGATTTGACCTTAAAGTTGATTGATTTTGAGTGGGGTTCACTATAAATCAAAATGTAATGAGATGCCCTTGTTTTTATTTACAAATATATTTATAGATAGTACTGGACTTCTCCAACTTTTGACTCAGCTGTTACATATTTTGCTATTTTTTTTCTCTAGCTTTACTTCACATCGCTCGCTACAAGAGAAGAAGCTTATCTCAGTATCTTCCGAATGTGGCAAAACATACTCCTCGACAAGGTAGAAATGGCGATATTAATATTTACCTTATTAAAATGAAGAGAGGCAATCTCCCATAATATCAGCAAGTTACCAGATGCACCATTCGATGCACTGAAATAAGAGGTGGAGGAGTATTTATCCAGTGGAATGAAAGTTGGAAATAAGGGTCTGGAAAGGACATGCTGGGCTAGAAATTCGGCCGTGTAGCGCCCATTGTATAGGTGCCACGCGGCCTCCCAAAGTTCCAAAATGGCGTCCGGAATGCGTGCGCCAGGCACTGTCTTGGTAGAGGGGTTCGCCAGGCGCAGATAACGAACACCGACAGCATGTAAAGTAAGGAGAATATGCGTTAGATCAGTGTGCAACACTGATTTAAAGGGATAGACACCATTTTGGCACTTAATGCTGCAGCCAATGCACTGTCTTAACCACGACCAACTAAACATGTCGTAGATGGCCTGGAGGACCCCCCACTAGCGCTATTTAAAGGGACCGTATAGGATTTACAGGTTAGTTGCTAGATTATTGCTGCTGGCTGCTGATGCATTTGTACCTGTTTTTGGAGGTCTCCTATATTTGAATACTAGGACTAGGGGACATGGCTTGACATTTAGAGCCAGGACTTGCAGAAGCAGAGTTAGGAAACGCTTCTACATGCAAAGGGTGGGAGAAGTTTGGAACGCTCTTCCACAAACGATAGTTGGTGCTCGCTCAATTGTTAATTTTAAGCCTGCGATTGATAGATTTTTGTTAACCAAGGGTATTAAAGCATATAGAGCTAAGGCGGGTGTATGGGGTTAGGTCACAGATCAACCATGATCTCATTGAATGACAGATCGGGCTCGAGGGGCTAAATGCCACTGCCACTTGCTGCCTCCTGTTTTGAACGACCTTCTCCGAGAAAGCGGGTCGTGTGTCGGCGAGTGTCCCGCAGGATGTTTGGGTGATGTGCCTGTCATAGTTGAATAGTTGCCAGTGTATGTGACCTGTGAGTTGTGGGTGTGCGGCTTGAAACAGTAGAAATGTGCAAGGGTGAGAGGAAGCATCTGATTGGAAGAGTTGAGTGATGATTGAACGAGTTTATTGGTATGTGGGTGATGGGGGGTTGTGGTGCGTGGTGCAGTTGGTAGGAGATGCCACTTGACAGTTGACCTCACTCACCTTGACCACTCGTGTCAAAGCACTGAACTTCTTCCTGCACTGCATCCATGTTTGTGGTGCTATGTGCCTGGCATTGACTTTGTGTCCTACTGCCTCAGGTGTATATGTCTGGAGGGCCTCTTACCCCCCTGCGGATATAGGATGTCCCTCCTTCTGTCCACCTCTTGCACCAAGGCCTCTAGTCCATCATCAGAGAACCTTGATGCACGCTCTCTCGCAAGCCTGGTACAAACTCAGATCGGCAGATTGGTGAGGTCTGGCGTGCAGGTTGGAGGATGTGGAATTTAGTAGTGCGCAACCTTTATTCAATGTTTTAACATAACTCATCAGTTTGTAAACATAAGGACAGAACCTGCATCTGTATTTTATGTGAGTGATGTCTGATCTCCGTTCAGACTCCGTGCGGACCCGTTTCTTAAATTTAGCACTTATATATATATATATATATATATGGAGCAGGCTGCCTTTATGAGGTGTGAGCAACTTCATGCGCGATTTGGGCCCCCCTGCTGGTGAGAAGTGCCGAAGCTGGAGAGAACATTGCACCTTGGCCTTGATGCAACGCTACTATCAGGTAAATGAGGAGGCAGCACAACTCTAATGTGCTGCCAATGCTGGAACCACCGGGCGCAGGCTAATTGCGCACTGCTATTCCCAGGCCCGGTATCGGGCCTTATCCACTTTCACCCCCATAGCATTATAAGGACAGTTTTATGAGTTGGACAATTTGTTGGAAAACCATGGCAAGGCAGGCCCAATTTCGGATTTGGGGCAAGCGAGGTTTTCCACCAGCAGTATGGACTAGTATAATTACCTCAAATGTTTCATGATAGATGTGCAGTATGATGTAGCAGTTTGCATTTTCAGCAATAGTTTTACTTTGTAAGAATGAATAGCAGTAAAAAATGTAAAGTAGCAATTGTTAGTCGTGGCTTGCTTTGTTATGTCATATTGTGTTGTTCACATGCATTACAAAGAGAAAATTAATACTTTTCTGATGCCTGAGTAATATAATGGCCCAGATTTTCCATCAGTGGGCGATGTGGACCTTAAATTTTGCCAACCTCGCCATTGATAACTTACTCCATATTTTCCTGCCTTTGTAATTAGAATACGCCACAGCAAACATCGCGCAGAATCAGAAGTTGCTCAACCAATAGACAATGCATTGATCCCTCCGCTAACGGAGCAACTTACCTTTGAACTCAATAGCAATGCTACACAAAACACGATACAAAATGAGACTAAAGTACATAAGCTGGTTTTAAAATACAGTTACAGCAAAGCAGAGTGGCTGAAAAGGGAAAAAACTAATTTCAAAAATCTTGCCTACATTATTACTTGTTCCGTTATCAAGATGCAAACTCATGACATTGGTTGAGAAACTGGGCTGGGTTTTTGACACTTTGGTTAATTAAACTGAGATTTAAGATTTTTTCATTTAAAAAAAAAATTAGCCACTGTAGACAAAGGTTTTTTTTGGAATTTTGCAGGTAACGGCTAATCTAGAGGTGAATTGCAGAGCTATGATTGACAAATGAAAAGGTGTTAACAGCAGGTTTAGCAATCTTACGGCTGCGTGCTACACAGGGTTTGTTAGAGGGAAAGCTAATTTACCGCTGATCAGTGTTGCTTTCTTGAAATTGGATGCACACCACTGAGATGGAAATTCTTTATCAAATTTTAAAAAAATCTTTAATGAAAACAATTATTTATTTGTTTGTGCGGACTTTTAAGTTCAAGTATCTCCGTCTGTGCGTCTGGTCATGTAATAGTTGGCCAAGGTCTCTAGGGCAGGGTTTTAAGTGGGCGCTAGTATAAAAGTAACTGTCTGTGATAAGGGTTTTTCTTGGATTTGGGGAGAATGGGGACATGAATATATCTCACAAAGGATCAGGCTACTTCCCAAGTTGGCAGCTTTGTAATGATTAAGAGAAAGATCCAGATTGCTGAGATCGTTTTCCAATAATGTTCATTACATACTGATTTGGGTCAATAGGCAAGAGCTTGTATGTGCCCCTTGCCATGCTCCTCAAAGACTCCCAAAGCAGGGGAAATAAAACAATCTTCTTCCTTAAATAGATCGATAAATCACTTCGCTGCCAAATCTCAAGCGCCATTATTTTTAAGTCTAAGAGGCAGCAGTGTGAAAACTGACTTAAGTGCAGGAAAATAGCAATAGCCATTGATTTTAATGGGGGATGGGGCTGATCACTAACTTCTCACTGATTTCGGCAAAGTGATGTGAATGTCCCAGGAAAATGTGGACTGGCATAATTAATGGCGCATGTCACTTACTCCATAACTTCCCTCAGTTTCCTGAAGTGTCAGCTTAAATTATACACTCAAATCTTTAGTAAGGCTTGGATCCACAACTTTCTGCAGCTGAGGTGAGAGTGTCATCACTGAACTAAACTGATGCAGTAGTAGGTAGAAAAAAATCATAATGTTTCACAAAGGCTAAGCTGCTGACTAGATTTATTTACAATTAAATGATTCACTGAAGCAAATAAACCACAGGCAATATACTATACAGCAAAAGCAGTAAATTGTAATGCATGTAACTGAGAGGACTGTTTAATAGAGTACATTGTTCATGAGCTCTTGGCAAACTCTTGACATACTTTATTGCTGTAATACATAACCACTCTTTGAAGTTAAAAAACAATTTATTTGAAGGTTACAAAGTGAACACAATCTCAACAGTCAGACAGTTTAATAAACAGGCTTGGGATTTATGCATATATTAGGGTAGATTTTGTGTTCAGTTTTGCCTTGTATTTAAGATGGAGCTAGATAGATTTTTAGACACAAAAGGCATCAAGGGATATGGGGAGAGAGCGGGAATATAATATTGAGATAGAGGATCAGCCTTGATCATTTTGAATGGCGGAGCAGGCTCGAAGGGTCGAATGGCCTACTCCTGCTCTTATTTTCCATGTTTCTATGTTTTCCATGAGGCGAAAATTAGGGAAACCAAATGGAAATTGGGCTTAGAGACACGTGATGCCCATTTAGTGCTGTGTCCCAAATTCCCAACTCAGTTTGATGGGTGCCAGAAGTGCCCAAAGGTTCATGGATCGATCATGCAAATGAAGTCAAAATTGCTTTGTTGCATCATGCATGCAATTTTTCAGCACTAACACCAGCATATTGCTTTTTTGTGTACCCTCATATATAAAATGGACATCCAGGATTTCTAGGGGCTGTGCTATTTACAGAAGTAGCTTTAAAGATCGCTGTGTAAAGATTGGTGAAAGCATTTGGAGCATATTTCTACATTTGTTTTGGCTTTGTTTTTTTCTTGTTGCCATTTAGGTTAGCTGGAGCTTTTGGGGTAATCGTTCAGATACTGACATCTTTCAACTACCACAAGCAAAGTAGCACAATGATTTCCCCCTGTAAATACCCCTTTGTTTGTGTCTTTTACAAAAAGATAAGTACCAACTGAATGATGCCAGGTAAATCAGCCTGCTCAAGAGACTACCTGCACCCACACCAATGAGCACAGCCACCCAAGTATCTACAGGTAAAGGTGCACATATCTTCATTTGTCAAAGGAGCAGTGCCAGTGCCTGTGCTTCAGTTTACAAGGAAAGTCATGACAGAGTTGTGCCACATGCTTCAAGCTGACCTGCAGACAAACTTCTCCTCGGGCTCAGCACTGCCAGGAGGTGTGAAGGTCACAACTGTCGTTAATTTTTATGCAGAACTGACAACACAAGAAGAGGAATGTACAGGATTCCCAATGGTCCAGGGGGTTATAGATTGCATCCACCATGGCTCTATGTACTCCTTCACACAATGCCTCTCTACATGATAGGAAAGGATTCCACTCTCTAAATGCTCATTTGCAGCCACCAGTACCAAATTTTGCAGGCCAATGATCAGTTCCTAGGCAGCTATTGTGATGCCTTAATTTTAAGGCATCCTACCGATTTTTGACCCACAAAAGCAAATCCTAGCGTGATTAAGGTTGTCCTCTGCAGCCATGGTTCATGACATCTCTGCAATATCCAAGGGCACCAACTGAACACAGGTATAATGAGGTGTATGCATAGACTTTCATTTTTCAGCCATGAAGAACAGCTCAGTCTGAAACATTGATCTGTCTGTTCTCTCTACAGATGCTGACTGATCTGCTGTGTCAGTTTCTGTAGCTAGCTCTTGGGTCAATATGTCGGCTTTTTAATGAATAAACTACCATTTTGAGTGGACATGGTAACAGCAGGAACAGACTGAGCTGCTTTGCCTTCCACAGTCAAATAACCTGACCTTCTAGGCTCACACGTGAAGAATGGATATAAGAACAAGGTACCAGAAGGCTGCCAGTTCTTGTGGAAGATTCAGTATCTTCAAGAGAGGAGGGGAGAAAATGGGCAAAAAAAAACACGAGAGGGCACGCCCTGATTGGTTAGCCATTATATCCCAGGCACACCTAAAAATGAGGTGCCAACCTGGTGAAGCTACAACACATGACTAATGCATGCTAAACAGCGGAAGCAGCACGCTAGAGACAGAGCTAAGCAATCCCACAAGCAACGGACCAGATCAAAGCTCTGCAGTCCTGCCACATCCAGTCGTGAATGGTGGTGGACAATTAAACAACTAACGGGAGGAGGAGGCTCCGTGAACATCCCCATCCTCAGTGAAGGCAGAGTCCAGCACGTGTGGATGATCCATCTCGGCATCCTCCCGATATCCCCACCATCACAGAAGCCAGTCTTCAGTCAATTCGATTCACTCCACGTGATATCAAGAAATGGCTGAGTGCACTGGATACAGCAAAGGCTATGGGCCCCGACAACATCCCAGCTGTAGTGTTGAAGAATTGTGCTCCAGAACTAGCCGTGCCTCTAGCCAAGCTGTTTCAGGAGCCGAGCCGAGCGGAGGGAGCGTCCGATAAAAGGCGGGATTTCAGAGCACTGAGAGGAGCCGAGCCGAGCGGAGGGAGCGTCCGATAAAAGGCGGGATTTCAGAGCGCTGAGAACAGCTGAGAGGAGCCGAGCCGAGCGGAGGGAGCGTCCGATAAAAGGCGGGATTTCAGAGCGCTGAGAGGAGCCGAGCCGAGCGGAGGGAGCGTCCGATAAAAGGCGGGATTTCAGAGCGCTGAGAACAGCTGAGAGGAGCGGAGCTGAGGGAGCGTCCGATAAAAGGCGGGATTTCAGAGCGCTGAGAGGAGCCGAGCCGAGCCGAGCGGAGCTGCGACCGAGTTCGAAGTGACGTCAGGAATCAGATCGGGACGCGACACAGGGGAGGCACCTGATTGGTGAGTAGGTTCAGGTGAGTATTTCTCCTTATCTGCAGTAACTGAAGTAAAAGGAAAGGGAAGGTCTGCAGGTCTTATAGGAAGTAGCGTTTATTTTTTAGTGAATCAAGGTCCCTAGTGTAGTTAACATTCTCTAAATTGAGAACAATTTAAAGGAGTAAACTCCTTAAAGGGAGTGGTAAGTAGTTTTTCTTTCCTTTTTTTTTTTCGCTTGACATTGTAGTTGTTCTTAAGCTAATTTAAGGGTTAAGTCATGGCAGGAGATCCCAGGGCCGTGTCATGTTCCTCTTGTGGGATGTGGGAATTCAGGGCTCCTTCCTGTATCCCTGATTCCTTCACCTGCGGGAAGTGTGTCCAGCTGCAGCTATTGTTTGACCGCTTGACGGCTCTGGAGCTGCGGATGGACTCACTTTGGAGCATCCGCGATGCTGAGAAAGTCGTGGATAGCACGTTCAGTGAGTTGGTCACACCGCAGATAAAAATTACTGAGGGAGATAGTGAATGGGTGACCAACAGACAGAGGAAGAGTAGGAAGGCAGTGCAGGGGTCCCCTGCGGTCATCTCCCTCCAAAACAGGTATACCGTTTTGGATACTGTTGGCGGAGATGGCTCACCAGGGGAAGGTGGCAGTGGCCAGGTTCATGGCACCGTGGCTGGCTCTGCTGCACAGGAGGGCAGGAAAAAGAGTGGCAGAGCTATAGTGATAGGGGACTCGATTGTAAGGGGAATAGACAGGCGTTTCTGCGGACGCAACCGAGACTCCAGGATGGTATGTTGCCTCCCTGGTGCAAGGGTCAAGGATGTCTCGGAGCGGCTGCAGGACATTCTGGAGGGGGAGGGTGAACAGCCAGTTGTCGTGGTGCATATAGGCACCAACGATATAGGTAAAAAACAGGATGAGGTCCTACAAGCTGAATTTAGGGAGTTAGGAGTTAAACTAAAGAGTAGGACCTCAAAGGTAGTAATCTCAGGATTGCTACCAGTGCCACGGGCTAGTCAGAGTAGGAATGACAGGATAGCTAAGATGAATACGTGGCTTGAGAGATGGTGCAAGAGGGAGGGATTCAAATTCCTGGGCCATTGGAACCGGTTCTGGGGGAGGTGGGACCAGTACAAATTGGACGGTCTGCATCTGGGCAGGACTGGAACCAATGTCCTAGGGGGAGTGTTTGCTAGTGCTGTTGGGGAGGGTTTAAACTAATGTGGCAGGGGGATGGGAACCGATGCAGGAAGTCAGTGGGAAATAAAGTGGTGACAGAAACAAAAGGCAGTAAGGGAGAGTGTACAGAACATGACCGGACAGATGGTCTGAGAAAGCAGGGCAAAGACCAAGGGAAGACTAGATTAAACTGCATTTATTTCAATGCAAGAAGTCTGATGGGCAAGGCAGATGAACTCAGGGCATGGATGGGTACATGGGACTGGGATGTTATAGCTATTACTGAAACATGGCTAAGGGAGGGGCAGGACTGGCAGCTCAATGTTCCAGGGTACAGATGCTATAGGAAAGATAGAGCAGGAGGTAAGAGAGGAGGGGGAGTTGCGTTCTTGATTAGGGAGAACATCACGGCAGTAGTGAGAGGGGATATATCCGAGGGTTCGCCCACTGAGTCCATATGGGTAGAACTGAAAAATAAGAAGGGAGAGATCACTTTGATAGGATTGTACTACAGACCCCCAAATAGTCAACGGGAAATTGAGGAGCAAATATGTAAGGAGATTACAGACAGCTGCAAGAAAAATAGGGTGGTAATAGTAGGGGACTTTAACTTTCCCAACATTGACTGGGACAGCCATAGCATTAGGGGCTTGGATGGAGAGAAATTTGTTGAGTGTATTCAGGAGGAATTTCTCATTCAGTATGTGGATGGCCCGACTAGAGAGGGGGCAAAACTTGACCTCCTCTTGGGAAATAAGGAAGGGCAGGTGACAGAAGTGTTAGTGAGGGATCACTTTGGGACCAGTGATCATAATTCCATTAGTTTTAAGATAGCTATGGAGAAGGATAGGTCTGGCCCAAAAGTTAAAATTCTAAATTGGGGAAAGGCCAATTTTGATGGTATTAGACAGGAACTTTCAGAAGTTGATTGGGAGAGTCTGTTGGCAGGCAAAGGGACGTCTGGTAAGTGGGAGGCTTTCAAAAGTGTGTTAACCAGGGTTCAGTGTAAGCACATTCCTTATAAAGTGAAGGGCAAGGCTGGTAGAAGTAGGGAACCTTGGATGACTCGGGAGATTGAGGCACTAGTCAAAAATAAGAAGGAGGCATATGACATGCATAGGCAGCTGGGATCAAGTGGATCCCTTGAAGAGTATAGAGATTGCCGGAGTAGAGTTAAGAGAGAAATCAGGAGGGCAAAAAGGGGATATGAGATTGCTTTGGCAGATCAGGCAAAGGTGAATCCAAAGAGCTTCTACAAATACATAAAGGGCAAAAGGGTAACAAGGGAGAGAGTAGGGCCTCTTAAGGATCAACAAGGTCATCCATGTGCGGAACCACAAGAGATGGGTGAGATCCTGAATGAATATTTCACATCGGTATTTACGGTTGAGAAAGGCATGGATGTTAGGGAACTTGGGGAAATAAATAGTGATGTCTTGAGGAGTGTACATATTACAGAGAGGGAGGTGCTGGAAGTCTTAACGCGCATCAAGGTAGATAAATCTCCGGGACCTGATGAAATGTATCCCAGGACGTTATGGGAGGTGAGGGAGGAAATTGCGGGTCCCCTAGCAGAGATATTTGAATCATCGACAGCTACAGGTGAGGTGCCTGAAGATTGGAGGGTAGCAAATGTTGTGCCTTTGTTTAAGAAGGGCGGCAGGGAAAAGCCTGGGAACTACAGACCAGTGAGCCTGACATCTGTAGTGGGTAAGTTGTTAGAGGGTATTCTGAGGGACAGAATCTACAGGCATTTGGAGAGGCAGGGACTAATTAGGAACAGTCAGCATGGTTTTGTGAGAGGAAAATCATGTCTCACGAATTTGATTGAGTTTTTTGAAGGGGCAACCAAGAAGATAGATGAGGGCTGTGCAGTAGACGTGGTCTACATGGACTTCAGCAAAGCATTTGACAAGGTACCGCATGGTAGGTTGTTACATAAGGTTAAATCTCATGGGATCCAAGGTGAGGTAGCCAATTGGATACAAAATTGGCTTGACGACAGAAGACAGAGGGTGGTTGTCGAGGGTTGTTTTTCAAACTGGATGCCTGTGTCCAGCGGTGTGCCTCAGGGATCGGTGCTGGGTCCGCTGTTATTTGTTATTTATATTAATGATTTGGATGAGAATTTAGGAGGCATGGTTAGTAAGTTTGCAGATGACACCAAGATTGGTGGCATTGTGGACAGTGAAGAAGGTTATCTAGGATTGCAACGGGATCTTGATAAATTGGGCCAGTGGGCCGATGAATGGCAGATGGAGTTTAATTTAGATAAATGTGAGGTGATGCATTTTGGTAGATCGAATCGGGCCAGGACCTACTCCGTTAATGGTAGGGCGTTGGGGAGAGTTATAGAACAAAGAGATCTAGGAGTACAGGTTCATAGCTCCTTGAAAGTGGAGTCACAGGTGGATAGGGTGGTGAAGAAGGCATTCAGCATGCTTGGTTTCATTGGTCAGAACATTGAATGCAGGAGTTGGGATGTCTTGTTGAAGTTGTACAGGGCATTGGTGAGGCCACACTTGGAGTACTGTGTACAGTTCTGGTCACCCTATTATAGAAAGGATATTATTAAACTAGAAAGAGTGCAGAAAAGATTTACTAGGATGCTACCGGGACTTGATGGTTTGACTTACAGGGAGAGGTTAGACAGACTGGGACTTTATTCCCTGGAGAGTAGGAGGTTAAGGGGTGATCTTATAGAAGTCTATAAAATAATGAGGGGCATAGATAAGGTCGATAGTCAAAATCTTTTCCCAAAGGTAGGGGAGTCTATAACGAGGGGGCACAGATTTAAGGTGAGAGGGGAGAGATACAAAAGGATCCAGAGGGGCAATTTTTTCACTCAAAGGGTGGTGAGTGTCTGGAACGAGCTGCCAGAGGCAGTAGTAGAGGCGGGTACAATTTTGTCTTTTAAAAAGCATTTGGACAGTTACATGGGGAAGATGGGTATCGAGGGATATGGGCCAAGTGCAGGCAATTGGGACTAGCTTAGTGGTATAAACTGGGCGACATGGACATGTTGGGCCGAAGGGCCTGTTTCCATGTTGTAACTTCTATGATTCTATAACTACAACACTGGCATCTACCCAACAAAGTGGAAAATTGCCCAGGTATGACCTGTCCACATAAAGCAGGACAAATCCAATCTGGCCAATTACCGCCCCATCAGTCTACTCTCAATCATCAGCAAAGTGATGGAAGGTGTCGTCGACAGTGCTATCAAGCGGCTCTTACTCACTGATAACTTGCTTACCAATGCTCAGTTCTTGGGTTCCACCAGGAGCAATCGGCTCCAGACCTGGACAAAAGGGCTGAATTCCAGAGGTGAGGTGAGAGTGACTGCTCTTGACATCAAGGCAGCATTTGACTGAATGTGGCATCAAGGAGCCCTAGTAAAATTGAAGTCACTGGGAATCAGGGGGAAAACTCTCCAGTGGCTGGAGTCATACTTAGCACAAAGGAAAATGGTAGTGGTTGTTGGTGGTCAACCATCTTTGCCCCAGGACATCGCTGCAGTAGTTCCTCAAGGCAATGTCCTAGGCCCTACTATCTTCAGCTGCTTCATCAATGACCTGCCCTCCATCATAAGGTCAGAAATTGGATGTTTGCTGATGATTGCACAGTGTTCAGTTCCATTCGCAACCCCTCAGATAATGAAGCAGTGCGTGCCCGCATGCAGCAAGATCTGGACAACGTCCAGGCTTGGGCTGATAAGTGGCAAGTAACATTCGCGCCAGACAAGTATCAGGCAATGACCATCTCCAACAAGAGAGAGTCTAACCACCTCCCCTTGACATTCAACAGCATTACCATCGCCTAATCCCCCACCATCAACATCCTGGGGGTCACCATTGACCAGAAACTAAACCGGACCAGCCACATAAATACTGTGGCTACAAGAGCAGGTCAGAGGCTGGGTATTCTGCGGCGAGTAACTCACCTCCTGACTCTCCAAAGTCTTTCCACCATCTACAAGGCACAAGTCAGGAGTGTGATGGAATACTCTCCACTTGCCTGGATGAGTGCAGCTCCAACAACACTCAAGAAGGTCGACACCTTCCAGGTTAAAGCAGCCCGCTTGATTGGCATCCCATCCACCGCCTTAAACGTTCACTCCTTTCACCACCAGCGCACTGTGGCTGCAGTGTGTACCATCCACAGGATGTGCTGCAGCAACTCGCCAAGGCTTTTTCGACAGCACCTCCCAAACCTGTGACCTCTACCACCTGGAAGGACAAGGGCAGCAGGCACATGGGAACAACACCACCTGCACGTTCCCCTCCAAGTCACACAACATCCCGACTTGGAAATATATCGCCGTTCATTCATCGTCACTGGGTCAAAATCCTGGAACTCCCTTCCTAACAACACTGTGGGAGTACCTTCACCACACGAACTGCAATGGTTCAAGAAGGCAGCTCACCACCACCTTCTCAAGGGCAATTAAGGATGGGCAATAAATGCTGGCCTTGCCAGTGACACCCACATCCCCTGAATGAATAAAAAAATACAGACCAGGAAGTCCCCAGATTTGACACCCTATTGGTGCTGAGTTACCTGATTTCAGCCAGGACAGTGGTAGAAGTGTTACAATTGAGTCTTAGTACCTCTGGTATTGGGGAAGGGGAGGAACAACTAAGCTTCCTGCTCCTGATTGCTGTTCTGACCATTATGTGTTTGTGTCTCAGGTGTGGATAGGATTGGACTTGGCTGTGATGCCCCCTCACTGTCAAATTGCTAGTCAACAATTACTAAAAAGGTTCAAACGTGAATAGAGGCCACTTTGGACAAGTACTAGAGGGTCCATGGAACAACATCCAAGGAAAGAGTCAACATTTCCAGGAGAGGTGGAGAAGGGGGAAAAATTGGCGAGAGAAAGAGAGAACACAAAAACTTGAATGCCAGTTTCACATTTCACTAAAGAATACAGTTCAATTTTCATTAAGCTATAATTTCACTACTTGCTTGCATGTTATGAAGTTCAATTAAGGAAAGCTCCAAGCATGCAATAGAGCATCTCCACTGCCAGAGTTATTCTTCCTGTACTTACCAGCCAGTCACTCTAACTAAAGAAAACCAGTGATTAGGAGTGGCAGACTCACAACAGAAAATCTCATGCCTAGGATTTGCCCAATGTTGAGAAGTCTGGTAATTGATATTTTATAAATGTACTAAAATAAAATAGCACACCTGAATGGGTTTTGTATAAGGTAGCAGGTATCTGCTTGATCATGAATCATTTAGCTCATAGGATAGTAAAATTATAGTTCTCACAGGGTTCATTTTTAAAAGTTTTTTTTGACACTTAATATGGTTCAGCTTTTAAATATCAGCTTGTTAAAATTAGTTAATAATTTATTCTAAAAGTGGTAGAAGAGTTTTCAGTTTAAAATTAAGAAAGAGGATTGATTAAAAATTAATACAATCTATTTGAGTAATATTTAAAAGCATAGCAACAGCAGGTAACAGCAACTTGTATTATCACAATAAATGGTTAAATAGAAATATGTTCTTATAAGCTAACAAATAAAGCAGTATTTGTTCATGCTACTGGTCACGCTGAAAGTAAGAACGATGTATGTCAAACCCAGTTACCCTGACCCACCTGAAATCACCAATCTTTACAGGAAACAGCAGCACTGATGTGAACTTTGACCCTTAAAACCTCCCATTTCAACCTTCAGCATTTGGAACAGCTTCCACGTTAAGCAGGTTTTACTCAACTGCTGCTCTGTGTAAAAATGTCAGCACGTCATGCTAGCAAGGGTGCGGAACTGTACAGGTAATGCTTTACCAAATTAATCAGGAAGGGCTGTGCTACTTTGCAAAATTAAAATGTCTTCTGCTTAAAGCTTGTCTAAAGTTGTTTGCTTTGAAAATCTGTTTCTTTGTTCTGGCCTGAAGCTGAAGAAAGATGACTTGTATTAGGCACTGATTTGTGTTTTGTAATGTTGAGATGGTGTAATTATTTGGCTTTGCGCCAGTCTACAGAAGTTGCATTTCAAATCTGCTATAACTTGTTTGATATTAGAAATCTGGAACTTCTTGATAGATTGGCAGGAGTTAATAGAATTATGTGAGTGATATCAGTCTGATATCTAGGCAGGTAATGGACCAACTGGAAAATCTGAATGTTGGTCACTTTGTATAAACATTCTCACCTGTGACTGTTTGATGCGTTTTGTGCTATAACTGTTGCCAAAAATGATCAACTTTAGGTAAGATACTTGGAATAGCTGAGTGGTGAATACGATATAGGTATGCTCAGCCAAGTAATAAGAATGACTTATTCTTGTAGTTGTTATAGCTTGAATTGCAGGAATGGCTTTTATTGGTTCATTTAGATCTCTTGTCTTCATGGTATTTTATAGGTGGCAGTGTGGTTGCTAAGGGAGCAGTTGTTGGCAGGTAGACAGAACAAGAAATGGTTCCTTTTGTTTAAATGAAAATCAACCTGATCACAGATGTACAGATACGTGTGTGTGTACAGAACAAAAGCTGTTCTGTAATGTGTAATGCACCGTGCCCTTGTGATCATATAATGTGTTTTTTATTGTTTGTGTTTTCCCTATATAAGGACTGCAGCAATCTCTGACTCAAACTGGGGCTTTTCTCAGACCCTACTCATTCCACTCTGTAACCTACTGGCAGAGAGCATGTTTGAATGTGTGACATCCCTCGCTTCTACTATATACATACCTAGATAACTGATTTTAGATTGCAGATCCTTCCCTGTGACACTAGAACATCAATCTGTTGTACCATGGGGTTGTTCAGTTTTGTACTTGCCCTCTAACAATCATGGGCAGGATTTTAACTGTGAAAACTGGGGGGTAGGGGGCATTGAAAATTGCAACAATTTCAGACCCGCCTCCAACCCGCCCATTTCCGGTTTTCACCGGGGCGGGCAACCAACCCAATCGCAGGACGCGGGTTGGTCATTAAAACCTTTCAAGGAGGCTGCGGGCCTCCATTTTGAAAGGTTTTGCAATTTCAACCCTCGGGGGCCGGGATTCCCGGGCCTTCTCCTTCACGCCACACGAAAGGAGGTGAGAAGGCCCGAAACTGCCGGTAAGTGCCTTTCTGGCACAGCTTGTGGGCCCGGAGGAGCAGGAGTGCTTCCCCGAGGCTCAACAAGCCCTACCTGCACCAACCCCCGCAAAGATCGCGAACCCCCCCCCCAACGATCGGAGACCCCCGCGATGACCCCCATTTCCCCCCCAATGGTCGCGAACAACTGCGATGACCCCTGATCTCACCCCCCCCCCCAACGATCACGGACCACCACGATAGCCCCCAATTTCTCCCCCGCCCCCCCCAACCACCGCAATGACCCCCCACCTCGGTGACTAACCTCCAATCCCTCCCCCCATGACTGACTCCTCCGATGACAGACTCCCCACCCCCCCCCCATGACCCCCATGCCCATCGGTGCCCCCGTGCCCACCCACATCCCCCCGCATCCATACAATCAAAGACTTACTGAAGATTTACCTTTTCACATCCTCTTCCTTGCTCTGCTCCCGTCCGACTGAGGAGAGCCTGTCAATCAGGCCGGCCAGTCGGACGGGAAACCGACAAAAAAAAAATAAGACGCCCTTATATCAAAATTGTAAGGACGTCCGGGAAACCCCGACTTCCCGGTTTCCCGTCCGCGATTCGGCAGGTCAAAATCCTGGCCCGTGTGTTTGTTGCTGTAAACTTGTACAATGTTTTCTGTTTATTACAGAATCATAGAAACGTATGGCACAGAAGGAGGCCATTCGGCCCATCGTGTCTGTGCCGGCTGAAGAAGAGCTATCCAGCCTATTCCCACTTTCCAGCCCTTGGTCCATAGCTTTGTAGATTACGGCACTTCAAGTGCATATCCAAGTACCTTTTAAATGCGATGAGGGTTTCTGCCTCTACCACCCTTTCAGGCAGTGAGTTCCAGACCCCCACCACTCCCTGGGTGAAAATGTTTCTCCTCAACTCCTGTCAAATCCTTCTACCAATTACTTTAAATCTATGCCCCCTGGTTATTGACTTCTCTGCTGAGGGAAATAGGTCCTTCCTATCCACTCTATCTAGGCCCCTCATAATTTTATAAACCTCAATTAAATCTCCCCTCAGCCTCCTCTGTTCCAAAGAAAACAACCCCAGCCTATCCAATCTTTCCCCATAGCTAAAATGTCCTGGCAACATAAGAACATAAGAAATAGGAGCAGGAGTAGGCCATGCAGCCCCTCGAGCCTGCTCCACCATTCAATAAGTTCATGGTTGATCTTCAACCTCAACTCCACTTTCCTGCCCGATCCCCATATCCCTTGATTCCCCTAGAGTCCAAAAACCTATCTATCTCAGCCTTGAATATATTCAATGACTCAGCATCCACAGCCCTCTGGGGTAGAGAATTCCAAAGATTCACAACCCTCTGAGTGAAGAAATTCCTCCTCATCTCAGTCTTAAATGGCCGACCCCTTATCCTGCAGCTATGCCATCTAGTTCTAGACTCTCCAGCCAGGGGAAACAACCTCTCAGTATCTACTCTGTCAAGCTCCCTCAGAATCCTCGTAACATCCTCATAAATCTCCTCTGTACCCTCTCTAGTGCAATCACATCTTTCCTGTAACGTGGAGACCAGAACTGTACGCAGTACTGTAGCTGTGGCCTAACTAGTGTTTTATATGATGTGGAGATGCCGGTGATGGACTGGGGTTGACAAATGTAAGGAATCTTACAACACCAGGTTATAGTCCAACTGTTTTATTTGAAAATCACAAGCTTTTGGAGGCTTTCTCCTTTGTCAGGTGAGTGTCGGATTCCATGGAAGGTTACCGCATTTATAGTCAGAGAACAATACCTGGTGATTACAGATAATCTTTCCAACTGCCTGTTGTCAAGGCAATCAAAGTGTTCAGACAGAGAGATGTTACCTACAGGACCACCGAACATACAAACGGCCAGAACAAAAGACAGAGAGAGAGAAACATCCGAAAGGAAGAGAAAGACAGAGAATGACCCGTTGTATTAAAAACAGATAACTTTTTTTCGCTGGTGGGGTTACGTGTAGCGTGACTTGAACCCAAGATCCCGGTTGAGGCCGTCCTCGTGGGTGCGGAACTTGGCTATCAATTTCTGCTCGACGATTTTGCGTTGTCGTGTGTCTTGAAGGCCGCCTTGGAGAACGCTTACCCGAAGATCGGTGGCTGAGTGTCCTTAGTGTTTTATATAGTTTTAGCATAATCTCCCTGCTCTTTTTTTATTCATTCATGGGATGTGGGTGTCGCTGGCAAGGCCAGCATTTATTGCCCATCCCTAATTGCCCTTGAGAAGGTGGTGGTGAGCCGCCTTCTTGAACCACTGCAGTCCATGTGGTGAAGGTTCTCCCACAGTGCTGTTAGGTTGGGAGTTCCAGGATTTTGACCCAGCGACGATGAAGGAACGGCCGATATATTTCCGAGTCAGGATGTTGTGTGACTTGGAGGGGAACGTGCAGGTGGTGTTGTTCCCATGTGCCTGCTGCCCTTGTCCTTCTAGGTGGTAGAGGTCGCAGGTTTGGAAGGTGTTGTCGAAGAAACTGTGGCGAGTTGCTGATTAATTAGTAGCAATAATGGAAATACAAACTATAAATGCAAAATATCAAATGGGAAGGCTGAGTGGGTTTGTAAGAATATATTGAGAATATATATACGGTCTTAGGGAGCCCCTGCTCCGCTACTCACTTCCCAGTTCCGAAAGATTCGAGTCGATCCCAATTGGTTATGGTGGCGCGTACTTTATTACGAAGAACAGTTTAATACACTCAGTATTTAAGCAGCAGTTTACAGAATGGAAACTGGAGGTATATTACCCACTTCCACTCTGGGTAGGCATGATGTGGAGATGCCGGTGATGGACTGGGGTGGACAAATGAAAGGAATCTTACAACACCAGGTTATAGTCCAACAGTTTTATTTGAAAATCACAAGCTTTCGGAGCTTACCTCCTTCGTCAGGTGAGTGACGAAGGAGGAAAGCTCCGAAAGCTTGTGATTTTCAAATAAAACTGTTGGACTATAACCTGGTGTTGTAAGATTCCTTACTCTGGATAGGGTTCATGCCTTGGCCTCTCTCCTCTCGCAATCATCACAGCCCCCACCCTCATGGATCCTGCCTTATGCAGACATCTTTCCTTCTTCCGACATGGGCGTTGGGCTCCTACCAATATGTCCGCCTTAACAACAGGTCTGCTGCTTCTTGGGAGATCGCCTACAAAGATTCTTGGTTGAGCTGTGTCTTTATACACTGTTTAGCAGGAAGTCCTGTGGTCAGCTGACTACCCATCCCCAGTCCAGATAGTGAGGCAGACAGTAGTCCATCAGCTTGACAAAAGGATCTCACTTGCAGGCACCAGGCTGACATCGTCAACTTGCTGGGACAATTGCAAGACATTCAACCTCATTAGGAGGAGATGGGTTAAATGTTGCCTCATCAATGTGTTGATGTCGTTAACGACATGGGACTATGGCCAGGTATTCAGCCTCATCCATATGAGATGGGTGGCTCGCCCATGCCCAGTATCTTAAACAAAGGATGAGCTGTGTCTCTGGAATATACATCTCCCTGCTGATCACCTTAAGATGCTGTGTGTCAGTGGCTGTCCCCAGTAAAAGTCCCCGATACAGGCTAATGATTTGTACAGCATGTGGTTACAGATTAAAGTATTTCATTATACATACAGTGCGCAAAACCAATTCTTTGATATTTATTACACATACACATGCCTAATCTAACAAATGGTTAATACATGTTACTGAGTGTAAAGCAATCTCATGATTCAGTTGATTGCTCCACCCCTTTTATTGTGTAGATGGTATGTTGCATGTACAATTACGCTGTCTCGCTAGTGCCACTGCCAGCTTTGACCTTGTAATGCAGGGAGCCAGTACAAGGATGTAGGTTTCCAGTGTCCTCAACTAAATGCTAAGTATTAAAGTGCTTTTGTATAATGCCTGATCACTGGGAACTCTGCCTGCTCATGGCACAACCATTGAAAGAGAAACTGGCCCAGAAATTGGATCGTGGCGGAATTGGGGCGTGATCCAGGTGCAGCGCGCACTGCATGTGCCTAATGAGGCCGGCAGCAGGACCATGGCAAATTGTTGCACCGTCCGTCATTTGCTTATTACCGGCGAGTGCCAGTCACAATCCGGTTCGCTGGTCATGTGGGGCAGCAATATCGACCGGCACAGATGCCAGCTGAGGTTCTTAGGAGAGTCCGGGGATGGGGGGTTGGGAGCAATCGGGAGGTGGGCGAGCAGTGGCCGGATTTAATATGGAGCCAGGAGGTGCACTCCTCCTCTCAACTCCACAATAAAGTAAGTTTGAAAAAAGTTGAAACTTACCTTTCCAAACCACTGGTTTGGCTGCTAAGTGCCTGAAAAAACTAACCGCAGAATACACGGCAGATGCTGCAGTCAGTCATGATTGAATTTTGCAAAGGAGCCTCAAACAGGCGTTCGGCCTCCTATTTAAATATGCAAAGGACCTAACGCCGGTTTCAGGCGTCGCCGTGGACACCTACAGTGAAGGCCTAACGTCCGGCAGGTGTCGCTCTACTGGTGCGGAATGAGCTCACGCACATTGCCTGCCATATTGGACCTTAGGTGTCCATTTGACGCCTGTCAAACGAGCGCAGCGCTATCCAATTTCTAGGCCACTGTATTTTTTTAAAATGGTAATACAGACAGTGGACTTAACAAGAAAACTATCAGTCTTGTATAAGACTGAATGGACTAACAACACAAAGGGTCATAGCATGTAAGCCGGACTTCCATATTTCTACCAGAAATGCAACTCTTGTTCAGCTTCCCCTCAACTTTCTATATCATTCCAAGAGGTTCCTACAAAATGCAACTGCCAGTAATGAAGCAACACATTAAACTGGTATATGAAGCTTCACTGATCTTCCAGGCAGCATTCTCATCTGGAATTCTGTTCTTTTATAGGCACCTGTTAGCTCTATAATCCAGCAAACCATAACTGGCTGAACTAGATTTTCTGGGGCATACAGTAAGGCTATGTGGAATTTGATTACCCATTAGTACTCTAATACAATTCTTCAAGTCGCTGATCTCCCAACAACCACCAGGATCCATATCATGAGGGTCTTTAAAACAGGATTCTTTTCTGTTTTTGCAAATTTCATGTGCGTCTGGTTGGTTGTAAAAATGAAACCCACTCTTTCTGGCTTGCACATTAGTGGTTTGAAAATGTAAAATGCATAAAGCTGGGCCCAAAATCCATGCTTCTGTTCATACCAAGAGACATTTCATCCCAGTAAACAGTGGGGCCAGAGAGTCCTCTGCTCTCTTTTTCTTACATTTGTCCTCAGGATTTGAGTGACACTGGTAAGGCCGCATTTATCGCCCATCCCTACTTGCTCTAAAAGGGTGATGGTGAACCACATTCTTGATCTGCTTCATTCCTTTATGGCGATGGTGCTCCCACAATGTTGAAAGATGTCACCGGGGAGGGAGGTGCTGTTAAAGTAACCTTGTTGAGTTGCTACAGTGAATTCTGTAGATAGCACATACTGCAGCTACTGTGTGCCAGTGATGGAGGGGGTGGATATTGAGTCCAGTAACAGGAGCATTGATCAAGCAAACTGCTGGATAGTGTCAAGCTTATTGATTGTTATTGTGTCTCATTCAGGCAAATAGTGAGTATTCCATCACACTCCTGACTTGAGCTTTGTAGATGGTGCAGAGGCTTTGAAGGGTCAGGAGGTGAGCCATTCATAGCAGAATACTCAGTCTCAGTTTTCAGGATTAGTGAGATCGAAGTATTGGTCATTGCTTAGATCTCACTAATCCTGAAAACTGAAACTGGAGCCACCTATAGTGAAATCTTTCACAGCAGGAACGTTAGGTTACACATGGTTAAGAGGTATAAAAATAAGGTTCATCAGTTTCTACAGAACCAGATTAATGTCATGATTTGCAATGAACGATATTTCAGGATTGACTCACAAGATGTTGAAGGTATTAATTGTTGGTCAGCCGCAGCCCTACTGAATTTGATTCCTAGGATGGCACTTGAGCTTTCTGACTTAGGTGGTTGCTCATCATTTAGGCTAAGAAATTGTACGGCCTTCGTTTAATCCATCGCTCAGTAAACCTGAGTGAAAATGCTGTTTTCACCATGTGGATACTCGTAGAGCTCTGTTTTTATGATGAACATGCTAATTTAATTCACCAGACACACCAACCGTTAGTTGTGTATGATACCAAGGTCCAAGGATGTTTTATTTCCAATCAGAAACTAGCAACTTAGTTACTTCTAATGGAGGAAAGCCCAACGATTCACTGAAAGATGTTCCACAGCTACTTTTATAGGCATCCTTTTAGCAAGAGCAGTGTGTTTAAATCTGTCATATGGGGCAATCCACGCACTTTTTATATACTGAACATTACTACTTACATTTTGCAACATGGATGCCCATGTCTTTGCAGATCTGTCATAGCTGGTAGGTCTGTGCTCTCTCCCCTCCCCTGCTCCTTAGTCTCCCTCCTCCCACCCCAGGTGCAACTAGGTTAGGATACAGCAGCCTATGAAGAATGTTGTAGGATCTTGACCATTCCTGCAGACCTTGCAGAGGATTCATCTTTGTTTACTTTTATGTTTTGATGTACGGTTTTAGCCAGTAGTGGACTGCTGCCCTCTGCAGGACCAGAGGGCAATCACATGGCCAACATTACCTGATGACCACAGATACTGATGTCAAAAACCTCACCAGAGGCTGCCACCTACTACATGATTTCTTCAGAACACTTGAGCATCCATGGTACCAGGGTTGAGGGAATTCAGTTATATGGAGAGACGCGATAAGCTGGGATTGTTCTCCTTAGAGCAGAGAAGGTTATGGGGAGATTTGATAGAGGTGTTCAAAATTATGAGGGGTTTTGATAAAGTAGATAGAAACTGTTTCCACTGGCAGGAGGGTCAGTAACCAGAGGACACAGATTTAAGATAATTGGCAAAAAAGCCGGGAGGGGAGATGAGGAGAAATTTTTTTACGCAGTGAGTTGTTATGATCTGGAATGCATTGCATGAAAGGGCGGTGGGAGCAGATTCATTAATAACTTTCGAAAGAGAATTGGATATATACTTCAAAAAGGAAATATTTGCAGGGCTATGGAGAAAGAGCAGGGGAGTGTGACTAATTGGTAGCTCTTTCAGAGAGCCAGCACAGGCACGAGGGGCCGAATGACCACCTTCTGTGCTGTATGATTCTATCCAGCTCAGCTCCTGTGGAGTCTGGAGCATGCTTCCTGATCAAAGAATATTGAAAACCCTATGAGATTCTAATTCCTTTTGTTTCATTTCTATTTTCACAGTTTTTTTTTGTGTTTCTAGCATTTGAGTAAAAAGGAGCTCCTTAGCATGGTACAGCAGAATTATGGCACAGACCTGGGATTAAAAAGAGATGAAATGGATAACCTGCAATTATCCAATGACGATGCCCACTTCGCAGGGTAAGAAAATGTCTGCAATATAAACAGGTTACCCAGATAATCACTCGATTCATAGGTGTACAAAGGAAATCTGTTTAATCTTTTAATTTACTAACTCCAGTTCAGTGTAGTTATATATGCCCCTTTCATTTTTGAGTTTTAATTGGTGAATTAGACTTTGCAGTGGGGAGATGATGGTAATGTTAATGAAGATCAGAAATTTTTTAATGCCAAAATTTGTACCATAATTTTATTGTGTGTGTGCTTATCCCCCACTTTGCTTAGTTTCTCTCAGGGACTGTGAGAGGCATCCTGTTCCCAAGCTTAACCACCCATAACTAGCTGTTTAACTGTAATGAGCTAGTGAGTTTTTACAATGAATTACTAGAAGCCCACTAGTCCCATCAGACTGCAGATAGAAACTTAGTCACTGCTGGAATTTGGACAGCTATGTACCAAATGGAACAGCACTGCTGCAGTAGGATTTTAGAAAGGAAAAAAAGTCAAAATGCCACTGGGTATTATTTGTTTAAACAAAAGTATTAAACTTTAAAATATTGAATAGAGTATAACTTAATCAATTAGCTCCTAATTTTATTTTGTTTGCAATTTACATATAAGCTTTTTTCTATATTTCTTTAATATTTGTCTTGCAATCCTGAGTTTGCTTTTATACATCATATAATTATCCTTCTTCATTCCTTTTATTGCTTCCAAATATAGAACCTGTGCAAAGTTATATTTTATTTTTGTATTTAATAACCTGTGTGTTTAATTACGTGGTTTCCATACAACATGAATTGTGATTTAAGTCTCATTTTCTTTTTAAATTAAAGAATTCAACATGGCCACAGTATTTCAGGGGTACATGGTAGGATGTGTCAGGAATTGTCATGGTGGCAGTAGCTCCGAGTCATTGGGGGTAAAATTCACCTTTGGTAGGGGTGCAAAATGGGCAGTAGCGGATCAACCATTGGAAAGGAAAATCGGGGTGTATAACAGGCGGGTTCTATAACGGAGGGGTGTAATGGGAGACGGGGTGTATAACGGGGGGGCAGAACTGCTGCCGCCCATTTTACAACCTTGCCGAAGTTGAATTTTACCCCCATATGTTTTTGGTGGAATGTGAGAAAATTGAAATTGGGGACAAAAGTTTGTGCAACTTTGGTTATTTCTCATTTCTAATTGGTAAATAATGAAAGTGAGAAAAACTTGGATTAAACAAATGAGGAGGAGGAGGAGGAGGAAGAAAATTGACATTGGCTGACAGTCACAATATAAATGACTAGATTTGATTTGCACAACTGACATGCGCAACATTATTTCAAAGTAAACCAGGGAAGTCGGACTGAAGGACATACATTTAAATTAGTGAAAAGTAGATTTAAAATGCATATCTGAAGGATTTTTTCTGCTTGAAAGTATTTTGAATAATCTTCAAGACATGGTAGTTGAGGCAAAAACATCAGGGTCATTCAAAATACAGTTAGTTGCTAAGGTGACAGAGTTAGTGTATTAAAAAGATGAGCATGGATAGGCTAAGCAGACTTTTCTTGTTCATGACTGTGTAATGTTCTCGTGTCTAGAATTGTGGGAAAAAATACATGTAGTGAAGATAGTGATAAAGGAGACCGACCAAATGCATCCAAAATATTTTGCACTGACACACGTGCTCAAGATTCAAGTACACCACTTCCATTTGGAGACACTTCGTTTATAATTCCTTCGGCTGTTATCCAGGATAATGGACCAGCATTGGTAAGAATGTTGTTTTCTCTTCCATAACACTTTTTTCTTCTGCCAGTTGCTAACTTGTCAATGATTCACTCCATCGCTCAAAATTTTTACATCTGCCTTCAGTTAAATTATAAAGTCAACTAACTGTAATAGGTTATCCTCCATGTACATTAAAAGAACCCAAATTAGCAATGTGGAGTACAGGGGAGCAACGAAAAGTCACCAGGTCATTGTGTGTCTTTCCCACCATTTGTATTTTGCCATTATTTGTCCCCCTCCTCAAGTCACCAGTTGCTAACCAATATCTTCAAATACATATACTTGCTGTGTTTTTTTTTAACAGTTAACAGTCCTTAATAATTGTTAATTGTTAACTGTTCTGCCAGTGTCCATAGTCAGGAGAACATATAGCATACAGATAGCAAATGAACAAGGCAAGAACATACTTCATGATCCTCAACAATTTGTACCAGCCTAGTCGAAGTTTATTCAGGTTCTCAGCCCAGTGTACAGCTTACACTCTGAGCATCCACTGACCAACCCTAAGATAAAAACATACGGTCAACAGAAGGATCAGGAGCTTTGGAGGTTTAGATCACACACTGACAAACTCAACAGAGAAAGCAAAAGTACAGATCCTATGAAGCCTTTATCCAATATTCCCATATCCAGCTGGGCAGAATTAAGAACATAAGAAAATCCAAATATGCTATATCCACTTGTTCCCCTTTATCTACCCTGCTAGTTACCTCCTCAAAAATCTCTAATAGATTTGTCATGCTACATAATATTGCTATGGACAGAGAATTTCCCAAAGAATTGAATGAGGAGTAGTAGCAAGATATGGTATCTTGATGTTGCAGCAATCTCCCAGGCTGAGACTGTCTCCTGGGTTTTCTACAAGTTGTGAGACTTGCGGATCCAGGTAGTGGACTCATCTCACTTATCCATCATCTCAACCACGTGTAGAAATCGTCTCCGCCTGCACATGAGATTGATGCTCTTGAATGATTGCTCTTTTGAAGACTGGGCTCCTGAGCTCTGGGTCCCTAGGCTCTTCAGCTGAGGGCATTTGTTTCTCCCCGCTCCGTGGAGGAATGGCACATTCTATCTCTTTCACTCCCAGATCCTCATTCTCACTAGTGTTTAGTGATTCACCCAGTGATAACTCTTGTGACTGTCTGTCTAATTCCTCATGATTGGGTAGCTCTGTGCTGATGTTTGTGCAGCTAAATGCCAGAATAGACTTGGTGAGAATCTGGCAGCAGCTGCGGATCTTAAAGTGCCTGGATGGTGATCGGAGTGGCTAGCCTCTTCATTAAGGCACCCCATTTAATATGAAAGATAGACGAGCTTGTTTAACTGTGCACGCAGTGACATTTGTCTTTCAAGAAATACTGGGTGATTGTAAGGGCATTGCAATACTTTGGGAAAACATATGGTGAGCCTTGCCCAGTCTGTACCAACCGTTTCTTGCCAGCTTGCCTCCAACCTCGTCCCCTCCTACAAGCTGTCCTGTACTTCTGCCTATTAAATCTAACGCCACTTTTTCCTGCAGTCTCAGGGTTGTCAGTGAGGGTCATCCTCCCCAGTTGTCCTTCTATGGTGCCAATTGTACATAATTTTTTCCTTTAAGGGGGAGAGACGGCTATGTTTATAGACCTGTGCATTAAGAACATAACATAAGAAATAGAAGCGGGAGTAGGCTATACGGCCCCTCGAGCCTGCTCCGCCATGGCTGATCTTCTACCTCCACGCCATTTTCCTGCACGATCCCCATATTCCTTGATGTCTTTAATATCTAGAAATCTATTGAACTCTGTTTTGAATGTATTCAATGACTAAGCCTCCACAGCCCTCTGGGGTAGAGAATTCCAAAGATTCACCACCCTCTGTGTGAAGAAATTTCTCCTCATCTCAGTCCTAAATGGCCTACCCCTTATTCTGAGACTGTGACCTCTGGTTCTAGACTCCCCAGCCAGGGGAAACATCCTCCCTTCATCTACCCTATTGAGCCCTGTAAGAATTTTGAATGTTTCAATGAGATCACCTCTCATTCTTCTAAACTCTAGAGAATACAGGTCTAGTCTACTCAATCTCTCCTCATACAACAATCCCGCCATCTGAGGAATCAGTCTGGTGAACCTTCGTTGCACTCCCTCTATGGCAAATATATCTTTTCTTAGATAAGGAGACTAAAATTGTACACAATACTCCAGATACGGTCGCACCAAGGCTCTATATAATTGCAGTAAGACATTTTTACTCCTGTATTCAAATCCTTTTGTAATAAAGGCCAGCATACCGTTTGCCTTCCTGATTGCTTGCTGCACCTGCATGTTAGGTTTCAGTGACTCATGTACAAGGACACCCAAGTCCCTTTGAACATCAACATTTCCCAATCTCTCACCATTTAAAAAATACTGTGCATTTCTGTTTTTCCTACCAAAGTGGATAACTTCACATTTTTCCACATTCTATTCCATCTGCCATGTTCTTGCCCATTTACTTAGCCTGAATATATATCCCCTTAAAGCCTCTTTGCATCCTCCTCACAACTCACATTCCCACCTAGTTTTGTGTCATCAGCAAACTTGGAAATATTACATTTGGTCCCCTCATCCAAATCACTGATATAGATTGTGAATAGCTGGGGCCCAAGCACCGATCCCTGTGGTACCCCACTAGTCACAGTCTGCCAACCTGAAAAAGACCCGTTTATTCCTACTCTCTGTTTTCTAACTGTTAACCAATTCCCAATCCATGCCAGTATATTACCCCCAATTCTATGTGCTCTAACTTTGTTCACCAACCTCCTGTGTGGGACTTTATAGAAAGTCTTCTGAAAATCCAGTACACCACATCCACTGGTTCCTCCTTATCTATTCTACTAGTTACATCCTCAAAGAACACCAATAGGTTTGTCAAACATGATTTCCCTTTCATAAATCCATCTGCCAAATTCTATTATTATTTTCTAAGTGTCCTGTTATCACATCCTTTATAATAGATTCTTGCATTTTCCCTACTACTGATGTCAGGCCAATAGGTCTGTAGTTCCCTGTTTTCTCTCTCCCTCCTTTCTTAAATAGTGGGGTTACATTTGCTACCCTCCAATCTGCAGGAACCATTTCAGAATGTATAGAATTTTAGAAGATGACAACCAATGCATCCACTATCTCTATAGCCACCTCTTTCAAAAACCTGGGATGTAGATCATCAGGTCCTTAGGATTTATTGAGTTTCAGTCCCATTAATTTCTCTAGTACTATTTTTTTTACTAATACTAATTTCTTTCAGTTCCTCATTCTCGCCAAACCCTTGGTTCTCCAGTATTTCTGGGAGGTTTTTTGTGTTTTCTGTGAAGACAGACACAAGGGGCCCGATATTACCATGGCGGCGGGTTTGCGGCAGGGGATCGATTGGGCGCGTGGGTAATCAGTCTGCCCCGCGCGCAATCGCAGGCTGATTGGAGCCACTTACCTGTTGTTCCGGGTTCCCCGCTGCTAAGCTGCGCGGCAGGCGGACTGCGCATGCGCAGTAAGGTCTGTCAGCTGGAGGAGCTCTATTTAAAGGGGCAGTCCTCCACTGACTGATGCTGCAAGAAATAGGAAAAATTACAGCATAGAGCAGCCCAGGGTGGAGGCTGCTCCCAGGTTTAATGATGCCTCACTCCAGCTCTTATTGGATGGGGTGAGGAGGAGGGGGAGGACAGAGATCTTCCCCCTGGAGGGCGGGAGGAAGCGGCCTGCCTCTGCCACCAAGAAGGCCTGGCTCGAGGTGGCAGAGGAGGTCACCTGCACCACCAACATATCGCCCACCTGCATACAGTGAAGGAGGCGCTGCAATGACCTCAGTAGGTCAGCCAAAGTGAGTACACTTTCTCATTCCCTTACACTCCGTCTGCCACATCACCGCCCTCACCCCACATCTCGTTCTGCACTGCCAACACTACTCTGTCACATCACCCCTCACACCCACTCAAACCTCATCATAATCTTACCTGCACTTACTCACCTCGCCAGTACTCATCCCGCCACTACCACTCAACCCAATCCTCATACAATCTCATGGCTCTATCTCATACTCACCCTCTCGTGCATCTCTTTCACGGTCAGCCTCACTCAACCTGCCACTACCTGTGCTGCAGCCACAGGGCATGCATCACATATGCGCAGTAGGAAGCGTAAGGCAAACGTGTCGTGAGCATGAAGGGGATGCACAAGGGTGTTTGAGGGTTTGTCATGGTTTTCACATATTTAATTTCTGATCAACTCACATTACATATTATATTGGCATCACTACTGCCACGTCTTTGCGAATCTTGTCTGGTTTGTGCAATAATGACCTTTCCTGAGGATCAGAATGAAGACCCACAACTGATGCCACCCATTGTGTCACTGCAGAGTGGGTGTAGGTGTATTTGCAGGGCTCTTTTGTGCAGACGACTGAGAGACGTTGGCGATGTCCCCGGTGGCACCCTGGAAGGATGCGGAGGAGAAGTTGTTGAGGGCAGTGTTGATTTTGACAGCGACAGGTAAGAAGATGGTGCTCGGGCCAGCCGGGAGCAGCTCGGCGTGAAGGAGGCTGCAGATGTCCACGACTACATGTCGAGTGACTCTGAGCCTCCGAGTGCACTGCTGCTCAGAGAGGTCCAGGAAGCTGAGCCTCGGTCTGTGGACCCTGTGGCGAGGGTAGTGCCCTCTGCGACGCATCTCTCTCTGTGGTAGCCCTCCCTCCTGCTGTGCAGGTGGATGTGTCACAGCACTCTGTTGTGGAGCTCCATGTGTCAGAGGTGGACGGCGTGGATGGCGAGGCTGGTGAGGCTGGTGATGCTGTTCGCCCTCCGAGGAGGTCATGACTGCAGCTACGGCAGCCCCCATCCAGAAGATGTACATCTGAGGGGGTCCGCAAGGTAGGTACATGTGTCTGGACACCGGGCTAAGTGTGCAAGTTGGTGAATTTTGTTGTTAGGAGGAGGGTGGTGGAGGCCAAGCTTTGTCCAAAGTGACAGAGTGACCTCCTGCAATGAGTGAGGGTCTTCCCCCCGCCCCCCCCCCCCCACCTGTCAAATGGACCTTTGCAGCTGGCACAGGCTGCAACACGTCCATTTGAACTGGGAGTGTTTCCCCCAGTACGGGAAACAGTCCCAGTCAGTTGCAAAATCCCATCCCGGCTAAAATAACAGGTCAATCAGGTCTGTAAACAACCTGAAGTACCTGTTCAATTACTTTAAGTGGCACCCTGCCAGCTTTAATTGCCGGCGGGAGTCCCACATGCGGGGGCTGCGCGTGCATGTCAGCGCGTCACTGGGGACCCCGGAAATGGGGCGGGATGGAGCCGGGCTCCCGACACGCCCTGGGAATCCCTGATTTTCGTAGCCCCCCCCACCATGAACGCACCCGATCGCGGGTGCTAAAATCGAGCCCAAAGTATTTGTTTAATTTCTCTGCCATTTTGTTATTCCCCATTATAAATTCTCCCGTCTCTGTCTGTAAGGGACCCACATTTGCTTTCGCCAGTCTTTTCCTTTTTACATACCTATAGAAGCTTTTACAGTCTGTTTTTATGTTTCTTGCTAGTTTACTCTCATATTCTATTTTCCCTTTCTTTATCAATTTCTTGGTCCTCCTTTGCTGAATTCTAAAATGCTCCCAATCCTCAGGCTTACTGCTTTTTCTGGCAACTTTATACACCTTTTCCTTTGATTTAATACTATCTTTAATTTCTCTTGTTAGGCATAGTTGGACCACTTTTCCTGTTGGGTTTTTGTGCCTTAAAGGAATATATATTTGTTGCAAATTATGTATTAATTCTTTAAATGCTAGCCATTGCCTGTCTACCGTCATATCTTTTAAAGTAGTTCCCCAATCAGCCACAACCAACTTATGCCTCATACCTTCGTAGTTTCCTTTGTTTAGATTTAAGACCCTAGTTTCCAATTGAACAACGTTACTTTCCAACTTAATAAAGAATTCTATCATATTATGGTCACTCTTCCCTAAGGGCTCCTTTACAACAAGATTATTAATTAACCCTTTCTCATTGCACAATACTAGATCTAAAATAGCCTGTTCCCTAGTTGGTTCCTCAACATACTGATCTAGAAAACCATCTCGTATGCATTCCAGGAATTCGTCCTCCACAGTATTAGTGCTAATTTGGTTTGTCCAATCTATATGTAGATTAAAGTCCCCCATGATTACTGTATTACCCTTGTTACATGCACTTCTAACTTCCTGCTTTATACCGTGCCCCACATTACCACTACTGTTTGATGGCCTATGAACAACTCCCACCAATATTTTCTGCCCCTTGCTGTTTCTTAGCTCCACCCAAACTGATTCTGCATCTTGATCTTCTGAACCAAGATCCTTTCTCACTATTGTATTGATCTCATCCTTTATTAACAGCACTACCCCACCTCCTTTTCCTTTTTGCCTGTCCTTCCTAAATGTCTATAACCTGATAGAGTTTTTTGATGAGGTAACAGAGAGGGTTGATGAGGGCAATGCAGTTGATGTGGTGTATATGGACTTTCAAAAGGCGTTTGATAAAGTTCCACATGGTAGGCTTATCATCAAGATTGTGGCCCATGGAATAAAGGGGGCAGTAGCAACATGGATACAGAATTGGCTAAGGGACAGGAAACAGAGAGCAGTGGTGAACGGTTGTTTTTCGGCTTGGAGGGAGGTGTACAGTGGTGTTCCCCAGGGGACAGTGCTGGGACCACTGCTTTTCTTGATATATATTAATGACTTGGATTTGGGTGTACAGGGCATAATTTCAAAATTTGCAGATGACACAAAACTTGGAAGGGTAGTAAACAGTGAGGAGGATAATGATAGACTTCAAGAGGGTATAGACAGGCTGATGGCATGGGTGGACACGTGGCAGATGAAATTTAAGGCGGAAAAATAAGAAGTGGTACATTTCGGTAGGAAGAATGAGGAGAGGCAATATAAACTAGAGGGCACAACTCTAAAAGGGGTACAGGAACAGAGAGATCTGGGGGTATATGTGCACAAATCGTTGAAGGTGGCAGGGCAGATTGAGAAAGTGGTTAAAAAAAACATATGGGATCCTGGGCTTTATAAATAAAGGAATAGATACAAAAGTATGGAAGTCATGATGAACCTTTATAAAACACTGGTTTGGCCATAACTGGAGTATTATGTCCAGTTCTGGGCACTGCACTTCAGGAAAGATGTGAATAGAAAGGGTGCAGAAGAGATTTACTAGAATGATTCCAGGGATGAGGGACTTTAGTTACATGGATAGAGTGGAAAAGCTGGGGTTGTTCTCTTTGGAACAGCGACAGTAGTGAGGAGGTTTGATAGAGGTGTTCAAAATCATGAAGGGCCTAGTCAGAGTAGATAGAGAGAAACTGTTCCCAGTGGCGGAAGGGTCAAGAACCAGAGGACGTAGATTTAAGCTGATTGGTTCTTTTGCCAAAGGTGACATGAGGAAAAAGCGAGTGGTTAGGATCTGGAGTGCACTGCCCGAGGGCGTGGTGGAGGCAGATTCAATCATGGCCTTCAAAAGGGAACTGGATAAGTACTTGAAAGGAATAAATTTGCAGGGAAAGGGTGGGTGAGTGGGACTAGCTGGATTGCTCTTGCATAGAGCCGCCACGGAGTCGATGGGCCGAATGGCCTCCTTCCGTGCTATAACCTTTCTATGATTCTACTAGCAGAAGCCCTTATGGCAGGCAAAGTGAATAGAGTTGGTTTTCAGTAAAGAGGCGCTTGAGTGTTTGGAGAGGTTGATCTTTGCAGAAGTGAGTTACCCTGACACCCCAATGCTGTCAGACATGTCCATCAGACAGTTCCTCCTCAGCCCCAGTTCTGCCAGCAGCACCTCCAGGGACACATATGGTGAACCTTCCAGCTGCCAACACCTTTAAGGCTCCTTCTGCCATCCTGCTGAAAAGTGATGTTGCCCTTTAACTGGCTGCAGCAGAACTGTATTCCCTGCCACCCTAGCGACGGTTAGGCAATGAAATCTGGATCTCTGGTCTCCAAATTGCCCTGCGTGCCTAATGAGGGTTTTGGGAGGAAATTGTGCCCGGTTAATGGTGGTTTCATATTGGTGGGCATCAGGATCAGCCTGCCCCAAGCCCACCAATGGGAGGAGAATCTGGGGACTTTACAAAAAATTATACTTCATTTTCTTCACAATAAAATAATAGTAGATTCCGAGGTTTTTTTTAAATAATAATGGCTTTCTCATTGCTCATAGGATATCAGAGGATATGTTATTTTAGAATATTTTAGTACCTAATGTAGAATATATTATATAATACAGTTGGTGTGTTGTGGGTTTGGTGACGGATAAAGTAAACATTTTGTGAATGTTCGGGAGTTTGTAATTCTTGTGTGTTTGCTGTGCACAGTTTGACTCTGCCAAGACTGACACCTTGGGCTCAATTTTAAAACGGAGACGGGAAGGGGGCGGTGGAGGTCAAATTGAGGTTGGGAAACCCATTAGTACAGGTTTCCCGGACGTCCTTACGATTTTGATGTAAGGACGTCTTTTATATTTTTTTGTTGGTCTCCCGTCCGACTGACCGGCTGATTGACAGGCTGGTCTCAGTCGGACGGGATACCAGCCAGGAAGAGAACATCTTCAGGTAAGACTGCAGGTAAGTCTTTGTTTGTATGGATGGGGGGGGGGGGGCGGGCAAGGGGGTGCAATGGTGGGCACGGGGTTGAATGAGTGGCCAAGGGGCATGGGTGGGCATAGGTGAGCACGGGGTCGCAAGTCATGGGGGATGGGATCGATGGTCAGTCATGGGGAGGTGTTGAGATCGGGGGTCATCGAGGGGGTCCACGATCGTTGAGTGGGAGGGTCGGGGGTAGGATCGGGGGTCGGAAGGGGAGGGTCAGGGGTCAGGGAGTCTGTGATCGGGGGAGGGTCTGCAATCCAGGGTCAGGTGTCTGCGATTGTTCAGGGGTCAGTGCAGGTAGGCTTGTTAGGCCTGGGGGAAGCACTCCTGCTCCTCCCGGCCCACAAGCTGTACCTTTCTAGGCACCTACCTCTTAGTCTCGGACCTTCTCGCCTCCTTTCATGAGGCGTAAAACAGAAGGCCTGGGAATCCCAGCCCCCTGGGGTTGAAATCGAGAATTAGTGAAAAATGGAGGCCGAAGCCTCCTTGAAAGGTTTTAAGGCCCGACCCGCCTCCAGGGTGTGGGTTGGTCGCCCACCGCTTGTCCCGCCCCCGGTGAAAACCGGAAATGGGCGGGACTGAAATGTTTATTTTCAATGCCCCCCCCGCCCCCAACCCACCCATTTTTTAATTTGAAAATTGAGCCCTATGTGTTTGTAGTTGTGACTATAATTGTTTTTGCAAATGCTCATTCTGTCTGTGTGCTTTGCATTGTTGTGATCTGTATATATGGGTGTTACAGACATTGATTTATTTATATAGTAAATTGTTATGGTATAGAATCATAGAAAGGTTACAGCAGGGAAGGAGGCCATTCAGCCCATCGAGTCCGCGCCGGCTCTATGCAAGAGCAATCCATCTAGTCCCACTCCCTCGCCCTATCCCCGTAGCCCTGCAAATGTTTTCCTTTCCAGTACTTATCCAGTTCCCTTTTGAAGACCATGATTGAATCTGCCTCCACCACCCCCTCGGGCAGTGCATTCCAGATCCTGACTACTCGCTGTGTAAAAAAAGTTTTTCCTCATGTCACCTTTGGTTCTTTTGCCAATCACCTTAAAGGTTATGGTCAGCAAATTCAAATGAGGCATGTGGAAGTGTCATCTGAGATAATAAATGAAGGATTCTTCATCATTCATTCAACCTGCACATACTAATAAGATATTACTACCATTCCTTTGGGAGAATAGACCTATGGAGACACTGGGGGAGAAAATCAACTTGTGCCCAAAACAGGCACAAGTCGGTGGTGCAATTGCTCCACATGTGGTCCGTGCTAGATTTGGCATCGGGCCTCATTTGAATGGCGCCTGTGGCTCGCCGTTTCTAATCAAGTGTCCCGATTCAGCTCGCCGCCGAGCGTCCCGATGCAGCTCGCTGCTTCCAGCCGAGCGTCCCGATTCAGCTCGCCGTTTCCAGCCGAGAGTCCCAGAGCGAGCCTGGACCAGCAGTGGTCCATAGTGCTCTTCCTGGCTCCACAGAAATATAACTGTGCAAAAGTTTTGTGGCTATTTTTTGAGCAGCGTCCAGCAGTCCCTTTCAGGACCTGGTACAATTAGGCAGAGCGTGGTTTGCGCAAGCTCTACCCATTTGTATCTCAATTTTGCATCGGGGTCCTACATCCAGTCTGGCACCCAGATTTGCATATTCAAACAGCATGTTTCAGGCGGGCTGCTCGCCCACTTACAGGCCAGCCCGAATATGGCAGCAGTCGGGTTTTGAGCGTCAGTGGGGCAGCCAAGGTTCCCTTCCCTCACCCGCCCCCCACCCCACCCCCAATTTTCAGCTCCTGGCCGCCCGTTTTCAGGCACAAAACGGACAACTGTGAGTTGAATTTTCCCCCCACTGTTCCTTCAGAAATTCCCATCCTATGTAGACAGGTTGGTGGGAGGGTGGGGATTTTCAACTTCCACCAGAGCCGACATCAGGAGGCCCTGTGCCCTCCTGATTTTCAATTGCTAGCTGCCTGTTTTTCAGGCGAGAAATGGACGGCCGACAGTTGAAAATCGCCCCCGTAGTCTTTCCCCACTCTACTATATCCATGGATTTATACAATTTCATTCTTTTCTCTCCCTTCATCAGCATTACATCTTTGCTTTCTTTCACACAAGAGAAAGCCCATGAATTGCCTTGTCTTGATTTGACTTGTTTTCTTACTCAAAATAGTTGAGACTCCTTTTACAGTTTCAGTCACATAGAGCACTGTTCTCTTAATTTTTTTTTTAAAGTTTATCTGCTATAAATTTTCTTGTCACTTTAGATTAGACAAGCGTGTAAAAAAGGCATAGTGGTCTTAATGGGGGACTTTAACCTTCACATAGATTGGGGAAAGCAGACCAGCAACTCTCAGAAAGGTAGCGAATTTCTTGAGTGTGTCCAGGATAGTTTTCTACAGGAGTATGTCCTAGAGGCAACAAGGGGGCAAGCCATACTAGATTTAGTAATGAGTAATGAACCAGATTTAGTTAATAGCTTAACTGTGCATGAACATCTATCCAATAGCGATCATAACATGATCAAGTTCAATGTAGTGTTTGAAAGGGAAAAAAATGAATCAGCTGCTAAGATTCTAGACTTGGGTAAGGCCGACTTCAATGGGATGAGACAGAGACTGTCCACAGTAAACTGAGTAAATCTGTTAATGGGTAAAACGACTGATGATCAGTGGGAAATGTTTAAAGAAACATTTAACATGATACAGAATCGGTTTATACCCGAGGGGCAAGAACTCTACTTGCCAAAAAAAACAGCCATGGACAACTAAAGAGGTAAGGGACAGTATAAGACATAAGGAAAGGGCATACAAAAAGGCAAAAAATGGGAAAGATACAAAGATCAACAAAGGGTCACAAAACAGATAGTAAGAGCTACAAAAAGAGAGTATGAAAAGAAAACTTGCAAGGGATATCAAAACCAATACGAAGAACTTTTATAGTTATATTGGGAAAAAGAGGGTGGTCAGGAGCAGTGTTGGCCCCTTAAAAACTGAAAGTGGGGATATTGTCATTGACAATGGGGAAATGGCGGACATGTTGAACAATTACTTTGCGTCGGCTCCTTGAGAATTTTCAGTTAATCAGAGAGAGCCAGCATGGATTTGTGAAAGATAGATCGTGCCTGACAAACCTGATTGAATTTTTTGAAGAGGTGACTAAAGTAGTGGACAGAGGAATGTCAATGGATGTTATTTATATGGACTTCCAGAAGGCATTTGATAAGGTCCCACATAAGAGACTGTTAGCTAAGATAGAAGCCCATGGAATCGAGGGAAAAGTACAGACTTGGTTAGGAAGTTGGCTGAGCGAAAGGCGACAGAGAGTAGGGATAATGGGTAGGTACTCACATTGGCAGGATGTGACTAGTGGAGTCCCACAGGGATCTGTCTTGGGGCCTCAATTATTCACAATATTTATTAACGACTTAGATGAAGGCATAGAAAGTCTCATATCTAAGTTTGCCGATGACACAAAGATTGGTGGCATTGTAAGCAGTGTAAATAAAAATATAAAATTACAAAGCGATATTGATAGAATAGGTGAATGGGCAAAACTGTGGCAAATGGAATTCAATGTAGGCAAATGTGAGGTCATCCACTTTGGATCAAAAAAAGATAGAACAGGGTACTTTCTAAATGGTAACAAGTTAAAAACAGTGGATGTCCAAAGGGACTTAGGGGTTCAGGTACATAGATCATTGAAGTGTCATGAACAGGTGCAGAAAATAATCAAGAAGGCTAATGGAATGCTGGCCTTTATATCTAGAGGACTAGAGTACAAGGGGGCAGAAGTTATGCTGCAGCTATACAAAACCCTGGTTAGACCGCACCTGGATTACTGTGAGCCGTTCTGGGCATCGCACATTCAGAAGGACATATTGGCCTTGGAGGGAGTGCAGCGTAGGTTTACTAGAATGATACCCGGACTTCAAGGGTAGTTACGAGGAGAAATTACACAAATTGGGGTTGTATTCTCTAGAGTTTAGAAGGTTAAGGGGTGATCTGATCGAAGTTTATAAGATATTAAGGGGAACAGATAGGGTGGATAGAGAGAAACTATTTCTGCTGGTTGGGGATTCTAGGAGTAGGGGGCACAGTCTAAAAATTAGAGCCAGACCTTTCAGGAGTGAGATTAGAAAACATTTCTACACAGAAAGGGTGGTAGAAGTTTGGAACTCTCTTCCGCAAATGGCAATTGATACTAGCTCAATTGCTAAATTTAAATGTGAGATAGATAGCTTTTTGGCAACCAAAGGTATTAAGGGATATGGGCCAAAGGCAGGCATATGGAGTTAGATCACAGATCAGCCATGATCTTATCAAATGGCGGAGCAGGCACGAGGGGCTGAATGGCCTACTCATGTTCCTATGTACTTTCACCAACATCACCAACTGGTTCCCTGTAGCCTGTTCCATTTAGGAGGAAAAAGCTGCATTCTTCTGGAAATGGACTGAATTTTCTAAGGAATGACTAAGGAAGAGATTAGCGAAAGTAAACGTGGGTCCCTTAGAGGCAGAGACAGGAGAAATTATAATGGGGAATAAGGAAATGGCAGAGATGTTAAACAAATATTTTATATCTGTCTTCACAGTAGAAGATACAAAAAACATACTGGAAATAGTGAGGAACCAAGGATCTAATGAGAGAAAGGAACGTAAAGTAATTAAGATTAGTAAAGGAAAAGTCTTAGAAAAATTAATGGGGCTAAAAGCCGACAAATCCCTTGGATGTGATGGCCTACATCCTAGGGTTCTAAAAGAGGTGGCTGCAGAGGTAGTGGATGCATTAGTTTTGATCTTCCAGAATTCCCTAGATTCTAGAATGGTCCCAGCGAATTGGAAGGTAGCAAATGTAACCCCACTTTTTAAGAAAGGAGGGAGAGAGAAAACAGGGAACTACAGGCCAGTTAGCCTGGCATCAGTCATCGGGAAAATGCTGGAATCCATTATTAAGGAGGTAGTAACAGGGCACTTAGAAAATCATAATATGATTAGGCAGAGTCAACACGGCTTTATTAATTTTTCAAATTTTCAAAAGGCATTCGACAAGGTGCCACACAAAAGGTTGTTACACAAGATAAGAGCCCATGGGGTCGGGGGTAATATATTAGCATGGATTGAGGATTGGTTAATGGACAGAAAACAGAGAGTAGGAATAAACGGGTCATTTTCAGTTGGTAGGCTGTAACTAGTGGGGTGCCACAGGGATCGGTGCTTGGGCTATTTACAATCTATATTATTGACTTAGATGAAGGGTCTGAGCGTAATGTATCCAAGTTTGCTGACGATACAAAGCTAGGTGGGAAAGTAAGCTGTAAGGAGGACACAAAGGACTCAGTTTTCAAAGTGTGGGGGGATGGCAGTGGCGGCAGTGAGGGGGTGGTCAATGGGCGCGTGGCAAACCCGGATAATAAAAACTTACCATTGCCCACGTGATCACAAGTTAATTGGTTGCCCATAATGTGGCTTCTGGGTATGCCGTCCGAAAGCTGCGCAGTGGGCGGACTGCCCACCCGCATGACAGGCTGTCAATTGGAGCGTCTACATTTAAAGGGCCATTGCTCCAATGGCTTTTGCTGGCGCAAAGACCAAGATCACACAATATGGAGCAGCACAGGGGCAAGGCTGCTCCAAGATTTAATGTTGCTTCACTCCAGGTGCTACTGGCCGGGGTGAGGAGGAGGAGGGAAATTTTTTACCCGGCTGACGGGAGGAAGTGCCCTGCCTCTGCCACCAAGAAGGCCTGGCTCGAGGTGACCAGCAGGAGCAACATTTCCCGCACCTGGATCCAGTGCAGGAAGCGTTTCAGTGACCTAACGAGGTCAGCAAAAGTGAGTACACTTACTGATTCTCCTGCTTTCCGTGTCCCACATCACCACCCTCCCCAACTCATTCTGCACTGCCAAGACTTCTCCATCACATCACTCCTCACACCCATTTAAGGTTCATCTTCAACTTACCTGCACTTCCTCAGCACTTCCTCACCTTCCCATTTGTGACCCCACCACTACGACTCACCCCAATCCTGATCCAATATGATGTCTCTGTCACATACTCACCCTCTGCTGCACCTCTTTCACAGTCAGCCTCACCCAAACCAATGCATTCATCGGTGGCTACTTCACCATCACTCACACACATCTGTACTTTCTCCCCTTCTGGCAGACGAGAACTCAGAATGCACGCGAGAGGGTGAGGACTGGAGGGGGGCCACAACAAATAGTGGTCCTCACAGACGCGGAGGAGGAGGCTCTGCAGATCAGCCGCACCCTCGAGTGCTTGTCCGTCGGGGATGCCAAGACTGACACAACTTTAACATTCATCACACACAACATGAATTGATGTTAACAATGCTTGGCATGTTGAACACTTCAGTATGCTCATCGCAACATGACACATCTGTGATGATGCTTAATATTGCCCACTGTTCTCTTACAGGCCATTGTACGACCACAGTGATGGCAGAGGGCGATTCCTCAGAGGAGCTCCCGGCCTCTGAGGATGCACCGTCACATCTTAGCGATCCATCCACCAGCGCAGATACTCACACCTCAGTGGTCCTAGTAGTCAGCTGGTTGGGTTGGTACCTGGTGAGTCACCACACAAGTGGGCACGAGAAGACACTGGTGGCGGGGCAGCTGTGGAGAGTCCACGTCGGTGGGCACACTCCTGTGCAGGCTCTGCTCAGCTGGACACAGATGCTGAACCCCGGGGGCTATCCTTTAAAAGGAGAATGTTCGAGTGACTGCAGCACATTTGTGAGTTACTGAAAGAGGTGCCACGCACATTCTCCACAATAGTGCAGACGATGGAGAAGTCCAACTCCTGCATGAATGGAATGGTGGCACAGGTATGGGAGCCATCGCCCCCCTGCCCCTCCCCCCCCCCCCCCCCCCCCCCATCCTGATGGTATCAGTTTGAGGGGTTCCGGAAAGTTGGTCAATAGTGGTAAGCAGAAGAATTCTGAGTGGAAACCAAGAATTCTCAGTCTAAACACAAAGATCTCCCAGCCAAAAGTTTGAGAGAACTGAGTGAGTGCCCTGCTGCAAAAACTCACCTTTTATCCTCATTTGTCAAACAGGGATTTAAATGTTCAAATGGCTGCCAGCTGAAACACAACTTCTTCAACATGGAGTGTTTCACACAGGATGGGAAACACGCTGAGGCAGAATGAAAATCCTTTCCCTGCCTCAATCACCATAAAATTAAGTACTTTAACAACTTTAGCTATCTTAATGACTGCTTTAAAAATCAGCCCGCCGGCTTTAATTGCCGGAGGGACTTCCGGATCCCTGGAGAGCGTACACACAGATGCGTCTGTGTGAAACGTGGAAGTCGGCAGGTTGGAGCCAGCTTCCTTATCCGCTCCAGATTTTCCCAATTTTCGTTGCCCCCACTGCACCCGGACTTCTATTTGAAAATTGAGCCCAAAGACTCTGCAAAGGGATATCACAGGTTAAGTGAGTGGCCAAGAAGGTGGCAGATGGAGTACAATGTGGGGAAATGTGAGGTTATTCACTTTGGTAGGAAAAATAGACAAATGGAATTTTTTTTGAACGGTGAGAAACTATTAAATGTTGGTGTTCAGAGAGATTTGGGTGTCCTTGTACACGAAACACAGAAAGTTAACCTGCAGGTTCAGCAAGCAATTAGGAAGGCAAATGGTATGTTGGCCTTTATTGCGAGGGGGTTGGAGTACAAGCGTAAGGAAGTCTTGCTGCAATTGTTTAGGGCTTTGGTGAGACCATACCTGGAGTACTATGTGCAGTTTTGGTCTCCTTGCCTTAGAGGCGGTGCAATGAAGGTTCACTAGATTGATTCCTAGGATGAGAGGGTTGACCTATGAGGAGAGATTGAGTCGAATGGGCCTATACTCTCTGGGGTTTAGAAGAATGAGAGGGGATCTCATTGAAACATATGAGATTCTAAGAGGGCTATAAGAAGGTAGATGCTGAGAGGATGTTTCCCTTGGCTGGAGAGTCTAGAACTAGGGGTCATAGTCTCAGGATAAGGGGTCGGCCATTTAGGATTGAGAAGAGAAGGAATTTCTTCACTCAGTGGGTTGTGAATCTTTTGAATTCTGTACCCCAGAGGACTGTGGATGCTCAGTCGTTGAGTATATTCAAGACTGAGATCAATAGATCGAGACTGAGATTGATAGATTTTTGGACACTAAGGGAATCATGGGATATGGAGATCGGGCGGGAAAGTGGAGTTGGGGTCAAAGATCAGCCGTGATCGTATTGAATGGTGGAGCAGGCTAGAGGGGCCGTATGGCCTACTCCTGCTCCAATTTTTTTTGTTCTTATGAATCAATGATTTGGATATCAAAGCTTGGGTGGATGATTCTGTCTTAATTAAAATTATCCATTTTATGGGATTTCATTGGAAGTCAATGAGAGCTTAGTGCTGCTAAATCTCTGTTCAGTCCCCCAGAGAAGAAGTCAGAGGTGAGAATCAGGAAAGAAGTCATCCCCTGGCTACATCTGAAAGAAAAACCAACAGAGTTGGCACCAAGTCGCCTTCATCTTGTTTAGACCATAATGGCAATGAAGATCTTTCTGCAGAAAGGACAGACACATCCGATATAGCTGATGAAGGTATGAAAAAATGTATTGGGGATTGATTTAAAACACAGTGCGAAAAGAAAAGAGGTTGATAGTTCTTAAATTTCATATTGGGCTTCAGTTTTTTCAAATCTATGGGTTCAACTGTGTATTTCTTGCTAAACATCTTCATCCAGTACCATGCCTAGGTGGCCATTATTCGTGTATGAGCTTTGAGGGTATGCTAGCAAGCCATTTAACTGCAGAGGGCAGCCAATCAAACCCAATGCTGTCCTCAGCTGATTTCTACACATTTATATCCAGCATGGGTTGCTGGATAGTGATCAGGAGCATAAAGCCTGGCCATTTATTGTAGCGCCCCTGCTATTGCCCTGCTGAGATCTGCTAATTGATTTAACCTGGGGTCCTTCAGGCCTTTACAGTTCGGCGACTTGATGGATAAACTTGCTGAACCATCTGGGGAGCCCATGGGTTCAGTTGTAAAATGGCACATAATATAGTCCAAAAGCAGCAATGGTGGTGTGCCAAATATCATAGAATAAGAATTTTACAGCACAGAAGGTAGCCATTTGCCCATTGCACCCATACTGGCTCTATGAAAGAACTATCCCATTCATCTGCCTTACTCTTTTTAATGTTTCTTTTATTTTCAAATATTTATCTACTTTCTTTTAAATGCTCGTATTGGTTCTGCTCCCACCACTGGTTTTGGTAGGGCATTCCAGTATCATAACAACCCACTGTGTCAAAAAAAACTCGTACCACTCGCACTTTTCTTTTTTGGTGATGATCTTAAATTTACGACCTTTAGCTACCAGCTTACTAACTAGTGGAAATAGTTTCTTCCTATTTACCTTATCAAAACCTTTCATAATTTTGAAAATCTTTATCAGATCTCCTCTTGACTGTTTTAACAAAGAGAGCCCCAGTTTCTCTAGTCTCTCATTCCTGGTATCATCTTAGTCCCTTTTGCATTCTCTCTTTAGCCTTGAGGAAATAGCAGACTTGTTAAATGACTACTTTGTATCCATTTTGATGGTAAAGGAAGAGAACAAAATACCAGTGATACAAAGGAACCAAAAATAAGTCAAGGGGGGCATCTTAGTGGATTTAATATCAGTTTTTCAAACATGGTAATGTAGAAAGCTATGGGACTTGAGATAGATAAATCTCTTACAAAATTAAAAGGAATCGGTGAGGAAATTACAGATGCATTAATCATAATTTTCCAAAGCTTTCTAGATTCAGGAATTCTGCCTTTTGGATTGGAAAATTGCATTTTTTTTTATTTAAGAAGGGAGGGAGGGAGAAACCAGATAACTACAGATCTATTAGTGGGATGTGACAAGTTGTGTTCCCCAGGGATCTGTACTGGGGCCTCAGCTTTTCACCATATATATTAATGACTTGGATGAAGGAACAGAGAGTTGTATATCCAAGTTTGCAGATGACAGTAAGTTAGGAGGCACAGTAAGTTGTGTGGATGAGGGAAGGAAGTTAGACAGGGACATAGACAGACTCAGTGCGTGAATGTGGGAAAGTGTCATTCACTTTAGATCTGAAAAGACAAATCAAAATATTCCCTTAATGGTTAACCTGTGGAGGAGCAAAGGCTATTTAGGTGTCCATGTACAGAATTCGCTCAAAGCATTCAAGGGGAGGTGGTGCGACTACCTGGGGTGTGAGAGTACTGGGGAGATGGTTGTTGCATGTGGAAATACTGGCAAGGAAATCCTTACAAGTGGGAACAATGAGGAAAGGGTTGCGAGCTGCTGCCGCGAAGACAATAGGGGCTTTGTTTGGGCCAGGTCAACCAACAGTGGGGAGACAACATAAACAGCTTGCATTTAAATAGCACCTTGAGTGCATTAAATGTCCCACAGTACGTCACACAGGTGTGAGGAAAATGGTCACCAAGCCAAAGAAGGAGATTTTAGAATGGGTGACCAAAAGCTTGGTAAAAAAGGTGGGTTTTAAGCAGGGTCTTAAAAGAGGATAAGGAGGTGGAAAGGCAGAGGGATTTAGGGAGGGAATTCCAGAGTGAGACCTAGGTAGCTGAAGGCATGGCTGCCAATGTTGGGGTGAAGGGACATGGGAGTCAGAGGAATGGATATACATGGCAGGAGGAAGTGGGGCAAAGGTATGGGTACTTGGGCAGGAGAGGTGAGGGGGTTAAGGCATGAATACTCAGGACAAGGGAGTAGGAGCAATGAAAGGTTACACAAGAGAGTGGGAGGAAGAGAAGAGCACTCAGGACAGGTAGAAAGATGGGCGAAGAAAAGTCCTTTCCTTTCATAAAAGCATAAGTATTTTAAAAGCTTAAAGCTTTTAAAAATTGAGCTTTTTAAATAGTCAGCTGGAAAAGTCAGTGTCATATAAACAGTGCTGCTTAACTTTTAAATAGGGGATTTACCCAGCTAGCCAGGGATCAGTTAACACAGGAGCACTTTTACCAGAATCCCACCACCGCTGAAAGTGAACCTATGTTCCTGGCCACGGCACCACTTTGCTTGAAGATGGAGCTGGGAGGTCGGAGTTAAGTAGGCAAAAGCACTGGAATGATCAACCTTGTAGTACTTAGAAGTAAATAAAATGTTACAAGAATTAGGTGATATACTTAAAGGATGTGCTATATGTAAGACTTTTAACATAGCTACAATATAATATGGCACGCTATATAAACTAATTTTTATATAGTAGATAAAAACCTTTTTGTTAGATAATTCTTAAGTGAATTTAATTTTATTCTCTGCAGCTGAAGAGAAGACTTCTTGCAGTGACCTTCAGGGGAAACTTTACATTAACAGGGTATTCAACATGAATGCGGACAAAATGTTTGAGCTTCTGTTCACTGACTCTCAGTTTGTACAGAAATTCGCTAATGCAAGAAAGATTACAGGTAACTAATTAAATATGGAAATGACATTCTTCATTAAGCGGGAATAGAAGTGCAATAGTTTTCTTCTTGAATCTGTTGTGTTCCGTTCTAACAGTCAGTGGTTACACTATCTACATTTATACTGAATTAGTTTTGCTCTAACCAGAATCATAAACCATCTGGTTATCACACAGGGATATAATTCCCTGTCTCACTCCACATATTGTAAACAATTTTACAACACCAAGTTATAGTCCAGCAATTTTATTTTAAATTCACAAGCTTTCGGAGATTTTCTCCTTCCTCAGGCAAATGTTTCAAGATCTCCTTGAAGCCTACGCATTTATACATAATGTATAAATGCGTAGGCTTCAAGGAGATCTTGAAACATTTGCCTGAGGAAGGAGAAAATCTCCGAAAGCTTGTGAATTTAAAATAAAATTGCTGGACTATAACTTGGTGTTGTAAAATTGTTTACAATTGTCAACCCCAGTCCATCACCGGCATCTCCACATCATCACTCCACATACAAAGATAATGGCCCGGAAATTGCGTTGAGCAGCGAGCGAACGTCAGACGCCACTCGTTCGTTATAAACTCAAACTACTTGCGGGCTTTTGGGTGGCAACTTGCTTCAGTGGTGAGCTGCAAAAAGTGCAGTGTCCTTTCCCGGGCTTCTGTGAACTGTGAGAACGGGGAAAGGATCTCTCTCTCTCTCCCCCCCTCAAACAATCATCTTGAAGCATCCTTGACTAGCTGCGCAGTCAGAACCAGGAAGTGAAAGCTACAACAGTAAATTCAATGTAAAATCAGTTAAAGAAAACAAAATAAAGAGAGAGTAAGAAATATCAAATTAAAAGACAGAAAAAAGAGACAGAAAGAAAAAGATTTTAAAAACTTTAAAAACATTTTTTTATAAATGTCGAACAACAATTAAAATCAGAAGTAATGAGACTCCATGTTTTTAAAAGTTAATTTTCGGTACCAAAAAGGATGTTTGGCAGTCATTAAGTCTTACCACACTGTTAAAAGTTAGTTTGGACCTAAAAAAGCTAGCGTACCTTTTTTATGGAGAGATTATTTCGTTTCCAGCTGGGCAGGGAAGCAAGTTCGCACTAGTCCATTCATGCAGCCGGAGAGCTGCCCTTCCCACGCAGCTTTCAAACGGGCAGGGCAAATGGTAGAGCAACTTCCGGATTTCTGCATTTGACTGCGCATGTGCACTCGCCGGACACTTGGGGCTCGAATTTAGCAGGCCTGCGGGTTCCCAGCGGGTGGTCCTCCGGGAGCGTCGAAAACGCGAACGGCGAAATTAGTGGGTTGCCCACGCGATCGTAGCAGGCAATCCACTAATAGGATCCAATTACCTGCTCCTCCGGGGTCCACGGCGCTGGCCTGCGCGTCGGGCGGGCTGCGCATGCGCAGTACGATCTGTCAGCTGGAGGCTCTCTAGTTAAAGGGGCAGTCCTCCACTGACAGATGCTGCAACCAATGGGACAAATTGCAGCATGGAGCAGCCCAGGGGGAAGGCTGCTCCCAGTTTAATGATGCCTCACCCCAGGTATCATCAGATGGGGTGAGGAGGAGGGGGAGGACACAGATCTTCCCCCCGGCGGGCGGGAGGAAGCGGCCTGCCTCTGCCACCAAGAAGGCCTGGCTCGAGGTGGCAGAGGGGGTCACCTGCGCCACCAACATATCGCCCACCTGCATACAGTGCAGGAGGCGCTGCAATGACCGCAGTAGGTCAGCCACAGTGAGAACACGAAGTCTTTCCCCTACACTCCGTCTGCCACAACACTGCCCCCACCCCAAATCTCCTTCGGCACCGCCAACACTATTCTGTCACATCACCCTTCATGCCCACTCACACCCCATCCTCATCTTACCTCCACCTACTCACCTCGCCAGTACTCATCCTGCCACTAACACGCGACCCAATCCTCATACAATCTCATGGCTCCATCCCATACTCACCCTCTCGTGCATCTCCCTCACGGCCAGCCTCACTCAACCTGCCACCACCTGTGCTGCAGCCACAGGGCATGCATCACATATGTGCAGTAGGCAGGGTAAGGCAAACGTCTCGTCAGCATGAAGGGGGTGCACAAGGGTGTCTGAGGGTTTGTCATGGGTGTTACCCATATTGAATTTCAGAGCCACAAACAGCACACATTATATTGACACCACCACTGCCATGTCTCCGCGAATCCTGTCCATTGTGTCCAATAATGCCCGCTCCTGGGTATCACTATGAGGACCCACCACTGATGCCACCCATCGTGTTACTGCAGAGTAGGTGCAGATGTATTTGCAGGGCTCGTCCGCGCAGACAACTGAGAGACATCGGCGGTGTTGCCGGCTGCACCCTGGAAGGATGCGGAGGAGAAGGTGTGGAGGACAGTGGTGACTTTGCCAGCGACAGGTAAGCAGTTGGTGCTGGGGCCAGCCAGGAGCAGCTCGGCATGAAAGAGGCTGCAGATCTCCACGACTACATGTCGAGCAAATCTGCGCCTCCCTGTGCACTGCTGCTGGGAGAGGTCCGGGGAGCTGCGCCTCGGTCTGTGGACCCTGTGGCGAGGGTAGTGCCCTCTGCGACGCGTCTCTCTCTGCGGTAGCCCTCCCTCCTGCTGTGCAGGTGGGCGTGCAACCACACCGTGTTGGGGGGATCCACGTCTCTGCGGCGGACGGCGTGGACTGCGAGGCTGCTGGTGGTGGTCATGCTCTTCGTCCTCCGAGGGTGTCCACACACCACCCAACTGGCAGGTGTTGGTCTGAGGGGTTGTGCAGGGTAGGTGTGTGGGTCCTCGGACTGGGGCTGCGGTTTCGTGTCGGTCTGTCCTCTGGCTTGGCCGGGGGGTGGTGGGGGGCAGGGGTTGCCCTATGTGACGCGGTGGCCTCCTGCGTGGGTGAGGGCGCTCCCCCGTGGAGCGCACCTTGGCACCTGCCACAGGCTGCTGGCTGCAACACGCCTGGTTTGAAGGGTCCTGTTTCCCCCAGTGTGGGAAACTGACTGCTTTGAACGTAAAATCCCACACTTCCTCTTTTGACAGCTGCTTCAGCTCATTAACTGACCACAACGAGCAAGTTAAGTACTCTCAAGTGGAACCCCGCTGGCTTTAATTGCCTGCGGGATTCCCACCAGCGGGGCTTGCGCGCGCAGCCCCACACGTCAGCGCGGTACCCGGAAGTGGCCGGGATTTCGTCCGAATCCGGTCACGTGATCGGAGATCGGGATTTTCGGGGCCCCCCCCGCTGGAAACCCGCAGGTAACCCGACCCTAAAATCGAGCCCTTGCTCTTCCATTTGCCCTGAAATAACGGTGAGCCCTGTTAGCAGCGCCGTTATTTTATGAGCAATTTCTGGGCCTAGCCGTTTATACATCCCTTTTCCACACAACTGCAACAGAGGTGAATAAGGACATCAGGTTATTATCAGATATACACACAGATCATTGCAGCTTTAACAAAGCTCCCACTTCACCCTGATAATGGTTTTACTGGTAAAAACGATTCTGTATTCTAGGAAGCAGGCACAGCAGTACAGCAACATGCTGGCCAGCTAAACAGAATCTCACCCATCTACAGTACTTTACTATTATAGCAAAACGTTACCATGGCAAGACTGGAAGAATTTTCAACGCTACGCAGCAGTGCAAAGTTACAAACATATATATTCATTTATGGTCATGCTGCTACGGCTAGCCACAGAGCCTGTGCTATACAATTGAAAAATTCCCTCTTAAGGTAGAGAATGAGAAAAATACTAAGATTGTGCAGGAATATCTCTCTAAATGCCCCAAGGATTGACACTTCCTCCCTCCTAGCTTCCGTGTGGCGGGCAATGAACAATCCAAGACAAACTGCACAAGCATAGGCTGCATCAACACTCTACCCTTTGACAGAACCTTCCTCACCTTCTTAGAAGTTGGATTTAAGGAATAAGATGCAAGCCTAGAACCTTTTGCAGATTGAAGTGCTTTGGGTTGCTTCGCCATGCCAGTGGCTCACCCCTTTATAGCTGCTAAGTAGTGTGGCAAAATGTGACGGCAACTATTGTGAGAGATTTTTTTCCATGGATCTCATTTCTAACCACTGGAATTTGGGAGAACATTTTGTACAAAATCAAAAAGTCGTGATGTTTTCTGGGACTGGCCATTTACAGAGCATGCCATGGTTTATTTGTAAGCCTCACCTCTCTGTTCAGTACTGTGTTAGACTGAAGAGAAAGAGGCAGCCTTGATTTATATTCAGGGAGTTGTGATCTTTCAGAGTCACATGCACAGTGGATTCTGGAAATCCACTACATGGATTCAGTGTCTTCACTTAAGGAAGCCCCAGATACACATTGGAACTTGGGGCAAGCAGCAGAAATCAAGCTGTAGGCTTCAGAAGGAAGGGCAGCCCTGCATGGGGGGGGGGAAGTTCTTAGAAGAATTCTTAACATCCAGTGGCTAATTTTATGGGTAAGATTTTAGCGTTTTCATAAATTACACAATTTTCATGAATTGTTATTTTAAAGGTGATTCTATACGGCTGGGTCAGAAATAAAAATGGCACTGAAATTACTTAGGAAAAAACAATTGCAGCAATGTAGTTGAGGTTGTTGCATTCCAACTTGCTGATGTGTGGGATATTTCCTGATATATTTCAGTGAATCACCAAGATTAAGTTGTTTATTTGAACTAACGAGAATATTGTGGCATTTAAAAAAAAATTCTGATTTGACGTGACACTTACAACCTGATGTGACGCGCTATATGCAGTCTGTGCTTCTTAGCTGTTAGGAGTTGGTGTAGAGGTCTCCCAACAACCTGCTTGTGTTTATTCTGTCCACCTTCCTTGGAGTCTTGGCTGTGTTTCAGGAATAACCTATTTTATTCTGAATGCTTGGTTTGGGGTGCTCCACCTGTCACTTGTCCAGATGCAAGTGCTGGCAAAGGAATGGTGGGAACTTGAGAGGCATCCCCCTCTTCCTTTGCTTTCCTTTGCACTGTTGGGGGAGCTAAATCCTTATACCCGCAATCAATGAGCTCCATGAGACAGCTGCACTGCTGCAAGGACTGTGAATTCCTCCTTTATGATAATTTTGTGTCAACTTGACTCAATGGTAGCATTGTTGCCTGAGTCAGAAGGTTGTGGGTTCAAGTCCCATTTCAGGGACTTGAGTACAAAATCTAGGCTCACACTTGATTGCAATATTCGGAAAATGCTACATTGTTGAGGGTGCTGTACTTCAGATGAGATGCTAGCCATTGTCATATAGCCACGGCCTGTCTTAACTGTTCAGGTGGACATAAAAGAAATGAGATCCCATGGCACTGTTTCAAAAGAGTAGCAAATTCTCAGTGTCCCAGCCAACATTTATTTCTGAAACAGCACAACCAAAATCAGATTACCAGATCATTTATCTCACCGCTGTTTGTGCAATTTGGCTGCCATGTTTGTCTGCAGAACAACAATAATTCGAGGATAATTCATTTGGCTGTGAAGTACTTTGGAACATCCTGAGGATGTAAAAGGTGTGATATAAATGAGAGTCTTTCTTTCCTCAATTATTTTTTCTATCTTGCTAGAGAGTCCAGTGCTTTTAGATTCTTTTTTCTTCTTGAAACTTTGTACATTGCTGGTGGAATTAGATGTGTTTATTCCTACATTACAACAGTGACTACACTTTTTTTTAAAAGTACCCCATTGGCTGCAAAGAACTTTGGGACATCCTGAGGTCGTGAAAGGCGCTATATAAATGCAACTTCTTTCTTTATATGTGTTTCCCCTGAAAAGGAAAACTAAGATGTTCTGGTTGGTGTTCAAATTTATATTTGTGATTTTTCAGTATTTGTAAAATTATATGAGTAGATTTTTTAAAAATAGAATGGTAGCTCATTGACTTTTAATGTGAAAGAAAAAAATTCTGTTTCCCTAGATATTGTCAGTGGTCCATGGGAGAAAGAAGTGAGTGGTAAGCAGATAAGGACATTGAAGTACATAATAACCATCACGAATCCTCTGATTGGCAAGTTTTCAACAGCAACTGAAAAACAGGTACTTCCAGGGGTTACATTTCCCTATATAATTCAGTTTTGCACCTGATTGTCTCACATAACATTCATTTAAAAAAAACGATATTGAATCTACCATAAACAAGTAGAGAACTACCACACGAGAGTCAGAGTTAGCAAATGGCTACCAATAAAATAATTAGCAAGGAGCAGAAGGAAACTAATCAAACTAACCAAACGTGTTTTGTCAGTAGCCGAGGGATCTAGTACCAAAGATACCTAACCTGCCTTGCAAAAACCTGACGGCAGGATTGGCTGCCTGCTCAATGGGAAGTAAAATTGGGCGAGGTGTAAACCAGGCGACCTCTCCAATGTCATCAGTTTCCCTCCACGCGGGCGCAGTTAAAATTACCCCCAGATTTATGCCCTAACAAACATAGATTTAAGGGGCTCAATTTTCAAAGTAAAAAACGGGTGGGTTGGGGGCAGGGGGGCATTGACAATTGTCACCGTTTCAGACCTGCCGCCAACCCGTCCATTTCCGGTTTTCACCAGGGCAGGCGACCAGCCTGCTCCCAGGAGGCGGGTCAGGCCTTAAAACCTTTCAAGGAGGCTTCAGGCCTCCATTTTTCTCGAATTCCCTATTTCAACAAAGGGGGGCCGGGATTTCCGGGCTTTCTGTTTTATGCCTTGTGAAAGGAGGCGAGAAGGTCCGAGACTAACAGGTAGGTGCCTAGAAAGGCACAGCTTGTGGGCCGGGAGGAGCAGGAGTGCTTCCCCCAGGCCCAACAAGCCTAACTTCACCGACCCCCCAACAATCGTGGACACCCGACCCTCGATCGCAGGCCCCCGATCCCAAACCTCCCCCTCCGACCCCCGGGCCCCCGATTCCGACCCTCCCCGCCCCCCCCCACTCCGATCTTCTGACCCCCGATCCTCCCCCCTCAACGATCGCAGAACCCCGCGATGACCCCTGATCCTGACACACCCCTTGTGACTGACCCCGTGGGGGAGGTGGGGTGGGGGTGGGGGTGGGGTTGGGGGGTGGGGGGAGGAGGGGGGTGGGGAATGGGGGTGTTATAGATACTAGACTAGTGCAGATACATTCATTTAAATGGTAGGAAAATCACACACAGCATGCATCTGAATTTGCAATATGTGCTTCTCCCAGCAGGCTAAGAACTCAAAGTCAGAAAATTATTCCTTATAAGTAAATATAGTAAAATGCCAAGTGATTATTTGTGGAGATCATGTTTAACTGCAGAGAAGCCTCCTCCAGAGCTCCTAGTAGGTCCTTGGATTGGAAGAATTGCCTTCAGCTCCAGTATCAAGTTATTCCTGGCTTTGAGCTCATCCACTGTCTGCTGCACTCTTGCTTAGTAAACCTGACTTCATCGGTTAAGTAGATGCCCTTTTCTGATCAGCTGTGGCAACAGTACTACTGCCCTTATCAAAGTTAAGGTTTTTACTTTCAACTATTAAGGTGCTTAACATTGATTGCTGCTGCCCTCTGCTGATTGTTTGGCTTAAATTGCAACCAGCAGTAAATTAAAATCCGTAGAACTGTAAATGTAATGCAACCCGCTGGTGGTAGATGAACAAAGTGACCACAAAAAAACCTGCTTAAAGTGGTGTAACACCCAAGTCCAACGATAAGATCATATTCCCCATTACTTTATGCCGGCGCAGGCATGATGGGCTGTATCATTCTATGATAAATGGTCATATCAAAGATAAACTTTGCTCAAAGAAAGAGAACTACCATAACAAATGTAGATGATCTAACTTTTTAAAATATATTAAAGCGTTATGTAGACATTGAGCAACATCCTACCGTATGGAACTCAAAAGTGTGAAATGTACTGGGCCCTGATGTAGTGCATTCCAAGGATGCTGAGGGAAGTCAGAGAGGAAAAAAGCAGAAACTCTGACCACATCCTTGAATATGGAAGTTGTTCCAGAAAATTGGAAAGTTCCTCCTCTGTTCAAAAAGGAAGAAATGGATAAACTGTAGAAAGACAGCCAGCATGGATTTGTAATGGGCAAGTCATGTCTGGCAAATTTAATAGCGTTCCTTGAGGAAAGAAAGTTGGCTAAAAAACAGAGAGTAGTGGGTAATGGATTTTTTTCAGACTGAAGGGATGGAACAGAGGTCCCCCCAGGGGTCAGTGTTGGGACCATTGCTCTTCTCAATATAAATAAATGATCTGGAAGAGTAGAGACAGAAAATATACATAAAATGGTAAAACTTTTAAAAGGGTAAAAGAGCAGAGAGAGTTCGGTGTTCACATTTTTTTTGAAAGTGGGAATGCAAAGTTGACAAAGCTGTGTTTAAAAAAAAATATTAGATCCTAGGTTTTATAAATAGGGGCACAGAGTATAAAGGCAGAGAGGTAATTTTGAAACTATACAAATCAATGGTTAGGCCGCAGTGTTGGTTCGTGTTGAGCATGGAGAGGGTATCAGCGAGATTTACAAAGGTGATACCAGGATGAGAAGTTTTAGTTATGAGGCAACACTAGAGAAACTGGGGATTTTATCAATGGAAGGTTATGAGGAGCTCTGATGGTGGTGGTCCAAATTATGAGGGGTTTTGATGTGGTATGTCAGGAAAAACTATTTCCACTGGTTAGTGAGAGCATTATTTTAAGATCATCACCATAGACCAACTTTTTTTTTTACGTAGAGGGCTATTAGGACTTGGAATGCCCTACCAGAAATAGTGTTGGAAGCAGAATCCATAATAATGTTTAAAAGAGATGTGGATAAATATTTGAAAAAGAAAATTTTTTAAGGTCATTGAAAAAGGACAGTGGAGAGCCAGCACAAGCATGATGGGCTGATGGGCCTCCTTCTGAGCTGTAAATTTTGACTCTATCATTGAAATCATTGACCGAATGTCTTTATTTATCTGGTAAGAGAACGATTACTGAGACAAGTTTCTGGATTGTTACAGACTTTGTGTAAAGAGAGCCAGAAGGGGCAGTACTATCTGATTGATGCAGAGGTGATCACCCATGACGTGCCTTACCATGACTACTTCTACACGCTTAACAGATACTGCATCATTCAGACATCGAAACGCAAGTGTAGACTAAGGTAATGTTTGCTTTTGTAGAGCCTGTAGAGGATATCTTCTAATGTGTTTTAGATGTGTCAAAAATAGATTGGTTCCAAATTCCTATTCATACAATCAATTTAATTGCAAAATCACCCTCCCCCAACTTGACCAGGACATTGTGTTTCCATGGATTTTAGACTATGGTCTTGATTTTCCACTTTGGGCCTGGGTGGGACATCCGTTGAAGCATCAGAAGAGGCGGGAGACGCAATTAAAAGGGTAGAATTGTCGCCAAGTGCATATCGTATTTTTACTAAAGACCTCTGACTGGGCCAAGGCCTTCAACTAGTGAGGTTTTGGGGCTATTATGGAGAGAGAGGAGGCAACTACTAGGCCCTCTCCCCTTTAATCAGTGAAGTAGGGGGCTTGCCACTGCTGCCTTAGGGTACATCTATCCTGGCGGTCCTTGGGTTGGTGGTATTAGCGACGGCCAAAAAAGGAAATCAGGTAGTTTGCTGGTCACCACCTCCCGACAGTAACATACATGTGGTGGGCGGGAAGGGAGAGTCAACAGCCTTCCTGGCCGGGGTGGGAATGCGGTGATAGGCCGCACCACCTGGCTTTCTTGCCTTTTCCATCACTATCCCACACAATTTGAAGAGGGATAGCAGAGTAAAATCCAGGCCTGTATCTGGGAGAACCTAGGACAAGTGTACTTCTTCTACAACTAAACGAACCCTGGATATTAACTCCAATACAATTGTGATTAAAAATGAGAAGTTTTCACAAATTAACAATTGCCTCCTGGGGCTTGTACACGTACCTTGTGGTAGTTCTGTGACTATGGCTAGAATCCAGACAGAATTCTTTTCAATATGTAAATGTCTAATTTTTCATGGTGGCATCGCCCACCTACTATAGAAATAACTCAGAATAGCGAAACTTACTGAGGGCAAATATGTGGTAAATCCGCGATCTCGACCTCCCAGCAGGGATTCTCACTTACAGGGAGCATAGGTCAGAGTATCAGGGCTAGAATGTTGTAACTCTGGGGGCTAGTTTCAATTTATTTGTAGATTATCCTTTGTAGCCAACTTTGATCATATATAGTAGGGTCAGTAACCAAAGGACACAGATTTAAGGTAATTGGCAAAAGAACCAGAGGGGAGATGAGGAGAATTTTTTTACACAGCAAGTTGTTTTGATCTGGAATGCACTGCCTGAAAGGTTATCTGTCTTTAATATAACGGGTCATTTGCTGTCTTTTCCATGTTTCTGCCTCTCTATCTCTGTTTTTTTTTGGTGGTTTGTATATTCGGAGACCTTGTAGGTAACACCTGTCTGTCTGCACACTGATTGCCTTGGCAACGGGCAGTTGGAAAGAATGTCTGTAATCACCAGGTATTGTTCTGTGATTTATAAATGCGAGAGGTTCGAGGATTTCATTTCCACATTCACCTGAGGAAGGAGGAAGCCTCCGAAAGCTTGTGAATTTCAAATAAAATTGCTGGACTATAACTTGGTGTTGTAAAATTGTTTACAATTGTCAACCCCAGTCCATCACCGGCATCTCCACATCATGAAAGGGCGGTGGAAGCAGATTCAACAGTTACTTTCAAAAGGGAATCGGATAAATACTTGAAGGGGAAACATTTACAGGACTATGGGGAAAGAGCAGGGGGAGTGGGACTAATTGGATAGCTCTTTCAAAGACCCGACACAGGCACGATGGGCCAAATGGCCTCCTTCTGGGCAGTATCATTCAATGATTCTATAGTTGACAAGGTAATTCTGAGTTGACATACGACAACAAACCTGTGAAATCAACAATAGGCAACAGGCGGGAATTTGCTGGAATGAAGCATCTCACGGCATACCCCGTTAGTTAGATTTTTCCTGCACTCTTCAGCTCAAAATTTTTTTGCTCTGTAAGTTGCTGGAAGTGCAAACTGATAACAGCGCAGCGAGGGCAATGGGGCATCTGGGACTTGAGTGAATGATGGGACCAACAGTCTATCTCCTTAAACAATGAGATTTAAGGATTGAGAAATAAACAGAGTATGGACTGGGAAGGAGGGTGAATTAGAGTGGATGAATTCAATGTCAAGTCAAGTACAGAAAAGGAAATAAAGATTGGATTAAGAGAAAGAAAAAAAGAGACAGAAAGGAAAAGTAAGGGAAAAAATTTAAAATTTAAAATTTGACATTTTAAAATCTCCAACAATTCGCTACCTGAAGGAATGAGACTCCACACTTATAGTTGCTCACTTTCTGGGCCAGAGAGGTTGATTGGCCGTCATTAACAATTATCACGTTGTTAAAAGGGTACCTGCGCTATTAATTACTAGACTGAACTCTCTGCGGTGAGTTTAATGGGCAATTAAAGCGCAAGTGCAGCAACTTCATGAAAATCCCGTGGTGGTTAAGGACGAGATGCCGTTTTCGTGAAGCTAACGACAGAGCAGCACAAATAGTCCGGCAACTTGTGGCGATTCGCAATTCACGAGGTACATTCCTCGCCACAAGATGCTGGACGATTTGCACATTAATAACAGCGAGCATTGTTCATATGCCGTTATTATTTTGGCAAATTCCGGCCCTGCATTTTGAGAGGCTAGTTTATCATATTAGTTGCAAACCGCAATCCTGTCTGACATCATTCCATTAACCTGCTTCCTATAAAACAGGCTCCAGGCACACAATTGTTAGCTGTTAAATGGTATGCAGTTTCATAATACAGAGGCCGAACTGTTATTTCAGCATGAGGTGTTTGGATCCCTTTGAAGTTTAAAAAAACACAGGCTGCTGAATAAACATTTTAAACAGTTGTATGGAATTCCTGCTGAAATTGGCAGAACCCTTGGAGAAATGGCATAATTGGCTAAAGATAGCTGCTTCTGCCATTCCTTCAGGGTTTTTGACGATCTGCCAATATTACAGTGGGAGTTCAGGGCCAGTGTCCCCATGAATGAGAGCCTTTATCTTAATTAATTCTTGATCAACACATATTACCTATCAGTGAGGTATTGCTGCAGTTATATAAGGTATTGGTGAGACCGCACCTGGAATACTGCATACAGTTTTGGTTTCCGTACTTAAGAAAAGACATACTTGCTCTCGAGGCAGTACAAAGAAGGTTCACTCGGTTAATCCCAGGGATGAGGGGGCGGACATATGAGGAGAGGTTGAGTAGATTGGGACTCTACTCATTGGAGTTCAGAAGAATGAGAGGCGATCTTATTGAAACATATAAGATTGTGAAGGGGCTTGATCGGGTGGATGCGGTAAGGATGTTCCCAAAGATGGGTGGAACTAGAACTAGGGGGCATAATCTTAGAATAAGGGGCTGCTCTTTCAAAACTGAGACCTACGTCTTCACTCAGAGGGTAGTAGGTCTGTGGAATTTGCTGCCCCAGGCAGCTGTAGAGGCTACATCATTGAATAAATTTAAAACAGAAATCGACAGTTTCCTAGAAGTAAAGGGAATTAGGGGTTACGGGGAGCGAGCAGGAAATTGGACATGAATTTAGATTTGAGGTTAGGATCAGATCAGCCATGATCTTATTGAATGGCGGAGCAGGCTCGAGGGGCCGATTGGCCAACTCCTGCTCCTATTTCTTATGTTCTTATGAAACGAGTTGTTTTGAATAAGCATTTTGATTTTCACAAAGTAAGTGGAATCCATCTTAGAACTGAATTACTGCAATTTTTAAAACCCTATCTATACATTTTAATTTTGTCACAAGACCAACCTCCATAAGGTGACTGACCAGGAAGATAAGGAAGATCATGATTGCTAATGACACTGGCTAACCACGTGATCAGTCATTGAGGTTGTTGGATATGTTCAATGCCTCAAATGCCTCCACAATAGGGCTTAAAAGCAGAATCTTGTAGAGGTACCAATCTTCAAGCTTTTCAGCATTCATCTTGCACTTCTGAAACATAAGTCTTCAGCACTACCATCAGGATGTTGTTGAGACCTGTAGCCTTTGTTGTGCCAAATGCAGTCAGCCATTCTTGTTGTCAAGTGAATGGAATTGGCTGAAGACTGTAATCTATGATGGTGGGACCTCAGAAGGAGGCCAAGATGGATCATCCACTCGGCACTTCTGGCTGAAGATGGTTGCAAGCACTTCAGCCTTGTCTTTTGAATTCACATGCTGGGCTCTGTTGAGAATGAGATGTTCGTGGTCCTTTCTCCTCCTAGTTGCTTAATTGTCCACCACCATTCATGACTGGATGTGGCAGGGCTGCAGAGCTTTGACCTGACCCATTGGTTGTGGGATCGCTTAGCTCTACCTATATAGCATGCTGCTTTTGCTATTTAACATTCATGTAGTCCTGTGTTGTAGCTTCACCAGATATGCCTGGTGTTGCTGCTGGCATGCTCTTCTACAATCCTTATTGAACCAAGGTTCACCATCTGGCTTGATGGTGACGGAGGAGTGAGGGATTTACCAGGCCATGAGATTACAGATTGTGGTGGTCTACAATTCTGCTGCTGTTGATGGCCCACAGTGTCACATAGATATCCAGTTTTTAGCTGCCAGATCTGTTCTTAATCTATCCCCCTTAGCACGGTGGTATTGCCACACGATACGATAGAGGGTGTTCCTGCTTTGCTTATTGTTCCCTCCACATTCATTTGAACTAAATCCAATATTGCATTATCCCTTGTGGGTTCCTTAATGTACTGTTTTAGAAAAGAGTCCCTCACAATTTCAATTAATTTACGTTTGCATGAAGACTGTCCCCATTGTACACTCCAGTCAATATGAGGAAGATTGAAATTCACCAGGATTACTATTGAAGACTCAGCTCTCATCTGCTTTATCGTCTCCCACAAAACTGCATCAGCCTCCATTTGATTATTTGTTGGCTTGTACCATATTCGTATTACTAACTTTTTCCCCTTTACTGCCCTTTAATTCTATCCAAAAAGACTCGGTACCACTTCCAGCATCGAACTCCACTGAAACTAATACCTCTCTAACAAATAATACCACCCCACCTCCTGCCTTACGTCTGTGGCCCTTCCTAAAACACACAAAACTAGCCCAGTCATCATTTGATTTCAACCAGGTTTCAGTCACTCCTACAACATCTGTTTTCTCCCTATATACCAGCACTTATCGCTCACCCATTTTATTCCTTATACTCCTTGCGTTGATTTAAGCACATTTCAAGTTATCCTTTAATATCCTTACTCTGTCTTTCCTAATTATTTTTAACCTACAGCCTGCTCTGCTTTCCTCTCCCCTGGTTTAAATCCACCCTCACTGCCTTATTTACCCTTTCTGCGAGCACATTGGTATCCCTCTGCTTCAGATGAAGTCCATCCCTTCTGAACAGCTTCCCTCTGTCCCAAAACTGGCCTCAATGTCCTAAGAATCTGAAATCCTCCCTCCTGCACCATCTGTCAAGCCACGCATTAATGGATCTAATCTGTCCTTGTCTAACCTGCCTATCACGTGGCACAGGAAGTAATCCTGAGATTACCACCCTTGAGCTCTTGCTCTTCAGCTTTGACCCTAACTCCTCGTACTGCCTCCACAAGACTGCCACATTACTATTTCCTACGTCACTGATTCCGACATGGATCACAACTTCTGGCTGCTCTCCTTCCCCTTCTAAAAGTTTTTCCACCCACTCCGTTATGTACGTCACCCTGGCACCAGGGAGGCAACACGCCATTTGGGACTCATGGTCACGGCTGTAGAAAAGGCTGCCTATCCCTCTAATAATTGAATCTCCTGGAATACTTACCCTGAACTGTTAGCATGGATCAATACAGATTAATAATCAATGCAGAAAGTTTTCAGTTGTGTCTGGCTGCTGGTGTTTGGAACAAGTGAGTCTAGGAATTAGCATTGGCAGTATTAGCAGACAAAACGCTTAGCCTGTTTGTACGACTCTCCATTAACTCGTCTTTTTTAAATGGGTCTTCAAAATGAGGATGTGTAAAGATATATTTTTTGTTTAACTGGATTTAGCTTTGGTTCAGTCTAACTTGTCAAATGATTCACTTTTATAGATTAGACATAATTTGATGCCTTAAAAAGGCCCCTTTTGTTTTTGAATGATTTTCCTTCATACGCACTATTTTTTTCATCGCAGAGTTTCAACAGATGTGTGCTACAGGAAACAACCATGGAGTTTGGTGAAGTCGTTCATTCAGAAAAATTCGTGGAGTGGATTAGAGGACTACTTCAAACACTTAGGTTTCTACTAAATTTTGGTACTTAATAAGCTAGTAGATGTGATGTACATCAGAGGATCAACAGGATTTTTTAAAAATTTATTCATGGGATGTGGGCACCGGTGGCAGGGCCAGCATTTATTGCCCTTCCCTAATTGCCCTTGAGAAGGTGCTGATGAGCCGCCTTCTTGAACCACTGCAGTCCATGTGGTGAAGGTTCTCCCGCAGTACCTTTAGGTAGGGAGTTCCAGGATTTTGACCCAGCGACGATGAAAGAACAGTGATATATTTCCAAGTCAGGATGGTTGTGTTCCCATACACCTGCTGCCCTAGTCCTTCTAGGTAGTAGAGGTCGCGGGTTTGGGAGGTGCTGTCGAAGAAGCCTTGGCGAGTTGCTGAAGTGCATCTTGTAGATGGTACACGGTGCGCCAGTGGTGAAGGGAGTGAATGTTTAGGGTGGTGGATGGGCTGCCAATCAAGCGGGCTGCTTTGTCCTGGATGGTGTCGAGCTTTTTGAGTGTTGTTGGAGTTGCACTCATCCAGGCAAGTGGAGAGTATTCCATCACACTCCTGACTTGTGCCTTGTAGATGGTGGATAGGCTTTGAGGAGTCAGGAGGTGAGTCACTCACTGCAGAATACCCAGCCTCTGTCCTGCTCTTGTAGCCACAGTATTTATGTGGCTGGTCCAGTTAAATTTCTGGTCAGTGGTGACCCCCAGGATGTTGATGGTCTGGGATTTGGCGATGGTAATGCCGATGAATGTCATGGGGAGGTAGTTAGACTCTCTTGTTGGAGATGGTCATTGCCTAATTCACTGAAGTATATTTGAATTGGAAGGGAGGACTATTCCCCGGTATTTTGATTGTGTATTTGGCTTTCCCCCTAATGCTTTAGTGGGTAAATATTCTAGGTAATATGATACTCAGTCATGCAGACAAGAAAGAGCAGGTTCAATCCCCAGTCCATGCTGATTTAATTGACCTCAGACAGAGCAGTAGTTGGAGTGCCACAATGTCCCCAGGGCTGCAGGGCATTCGGTGGGGAAATCAGGCCATGTGCAACTGTGCAGACATCTTGTGAGGATACAGCTAGGCTTGGCTGTGATAACCTCCTTGTTTGAAAAACTCTCTAGGCCCACTCGTTTTGTCAAGGGTCCTATAAGAAGAATGGCCACTGCATGAGATACAAGAGAGCTGAACCTGATCCAAGTGAGGATCCATACCCATTATAAGTTAGCCCCTTCAGGAGAGCGGGGCAGAATAATGTGTATAGATAAAAACTGAGTTGTGCATTCTTGCCATCCTCCCCACAGCATAGGACTGATTATGGTCATCAGCTTCAATGCAGGAAGCCTCAATTATTTGCAAGGAATGATTTGCCTTTAATGCTATTTTGTCTAGTGGAACAGGCTTGAGGGGCTGAATGGCCTACTCCTGTTCCTATGTTTGGAACCAGGAAATCCCTCACGTATTCCATCCTTCAACTTGCTTATTGTGACATAAGAACATGTTACCCAGGCAGAACCTCTCATGTTGTTTACTGTCTTCTTAATCAGTCTGTCTGTTACTTTTTTTGTATAAGCGGAAGTTATACGGTACACTTTTAAACAAATGGGTGTCTTACAAACATTCCTTATTCCATTGATGAATATTTATATATTTGAAGAATGAAGACTTCTTCACATTCATAGCGTGTCTCATTTTACAGAATCGGACCTGTTGGTTGAAGAAATGTTGCACAATCCAATCTCTGCAGAATTGGGTCAGCCTGGGCTTAGGCGGCGTCGTCGAACGTACAGTTGGAGCCGTGCAGACCAATTTACCAACTTACCTCTTCATCTGGATGTAGATACAAGAGAAGTGTACACAGGTGGTGCGTTAGTTATGATTATTTTACTGTATGTTAAGTCAGATTTAGGTAAACATGACTGACATTTTTAGATAAATTTCAACATGTGAAATTTGCTAAAAATAGCTGCATAATAATGGTGAGATTGACACTAAAATGCTGACCAGCTAGGGGGTAGGACCATTATCTGAAGATAGTGTAGAAGCCTGTGTTTTAAGCTTGCAACATGCAAAGTATCATTTACTGACTATTCAAAAGCACCAAACTTCCTCTGTTACAGCTGTACGTGTTTATACCTTGGCTGGAATTTCTCAATCTCCATGATGACTGGAAAATGAGGGAGAGATAGATATCTCCATACCTATGACTGTCTGAAATGCCTCTCCAAATGTAGAGAGAGAAAAACAAGGGCTGTCCTTGGACCTCTCTCTCAACTCTAGATGTTAAAGATTAGTCTGCCGAGCTGCGGTTCAAAGTAGCCACTTTAAATGAAAAGCCTCCCCCACACTCGGGTGTGGAAGCTTGCAGCAACCATATGTCTGTTTAGATAAGCCCACTGTTGGGCATACTGAATGAAAACCATTCTATGATAATGGCAAGGCAAGCCGTTGACAATGTTTATTGTCTCAAAGCTAAGATGGCATTCAAAATCAAACAGATTGCCATCTGGAGGATGGGCTGTCTGGTATCCCATCCCAGGACCGTCATAATCAACGTTATAAATGGCTTGTGTTAACTCTGGGCAGAGGCTACCGACACTAAGAGGGAACAAACCAACCCACCGCCATCCCACCATGTTCAAAACACAATTTTCATAGTGCCTGATTGTGACAAACAAGTGCATTCAGAGTTTCCAAAAAGCGGGCATTGCTTCAAAAAATTCTAGGCTACACTCTGTATAGCCATGCATTCCCCAATACAACCCTTTGCTCTCCCTTCCCAGTAGCAAGGATGTCAGGAGTAACTGAGGTCTGCACATGGCTTGATAAAGGCCATCTGCCTTTCATGATAAGAGGCTAACTGAGAGAAAATTAAATAGATGAAGTAGTTACAAAAGCATAGAAATTACCATTTTAACAGGGCAGAAATTTGGTCAACTTTGAGCAGAAGGGAGGCAAATTGAGGTGGAACCCATTTCCGCACCTTACTTGTTGCAGTGGGGGCGTGTGCATGGGCCCTTCCTACGCCCACCCCTAACATCATTTTTGGAAGCGCCTCTACCAGGATCCTGGGCTCCCCAAAAATCTCACCAGTTACATCTCCCTTACGGCTGGCGGAAAGTATATCTGCATGAAGCAGGCGTACTTGCCATATGTGGGTCCCGCAATGCCATATTAAAACAGCAATTCATCCCAGAGGGAATAAATATAGGACAGTCCTGCAAGGGAGCATCAGAAGAGGGCACTCTGAAAACTTGCCGGGTCTGCAGGCTGGATGCCCCAATAGACCTGATATTGCCGTGTGCACCCAACTCTAATACTTAAATGACCTTGTCTCCAGATTTGGGATGGGGTCATGTTGATGCCAGACTGGCGGGTGGAAGTTTTGCTGTTCCGCACCTCCCGCTGAAACTTCTAGTCAAGCTGTTGGCATTATTTCACACTTGTGTTATTTTTAACAGCACAAATGTGAAATAATGGCAATATAAACTAGGGGGCACAATTCTAAAAGGGGTGGAGGAACAGAGGGATCTGGGGGCGTATGTGCACAAATCATTGAAGGTGGCAGGGCAGGATGAGAAAGCGGTTAAAAAAGCATACGGGATTCTGGGCTTTATAAATAGAGGCAAAGAGTACAAAAGCAAGGAAGTCATGATGAACCTTTATAAAACACTGGTTTGGCCACAACTGGAGTATTGTGTCCAGTTCTGGGCACCACACTTTAGGAAGGATGTGAAGGCTTTAGAGAGGGTGCAGAGGAGATTTACTAGAATGATTCCAGAGATGAGGGACTTAAATTATGTGGATAGACTGGAGAAGCTGGGCTTGTTCTCCTTGGAACAGAGAAGGTTGAAAGGAGATTTGATAGAGGTGTTTAAAATCATGAAGGGTCCAGACAGAATAGATAGAGAGAAACTGTTCCCATTAGCGGAAGGGTCAAGAACCAGAGGGCATAGATTTACGGTGATTGGATAAAGAACCAAAGGTGATGTGAGGAAAAACTTCTTTACACAGCGAGTGGTTAGGATCTGGAATGCACTGCCCAGGGGAGTGGTGGAGGCAGATTCAATCATGGCCTTCAAAAGGGAACTGGATAAGTACTTGAAACAAAAAAATGTGCAGGGCTACAGGGAAAGGGCGGGGGAGTGGGACTAGCTGGATTGCTCATGCATAGAGCCAGCACGGACTCGATGGGCCAAATGGCCTCCTTCCGTGCTGTAACCTTTCTATTATTCTATGATAACCTTCTATGATTTTGTTATTTGTATTGCAGATAGAAGAAACAATTTGGAAAATAAACCGGTAATCCAAAATTGGAACCTTTCAAAGCTCGTGTTGACCATGAGTGCTATGTAAGTACGTTTTGAAAGGCTTTTCAAACATATTTTTGCACCATGAGACACCAGATTTAATTATGAATTACTATCAGGGCAACCCCTCCAAAGATTGGGAGGCAGGAGTAAAATAACCAGCAGGTCCTAGGCACATTAGGGTCGATTTTATAAAACGCTGCCGGTGGGGAGCTTCACCCTTAAGGGAGTATGTATCAGGAAATCAGGCACATACGTCCCACAATTTGCCATCTGATTTTTATACTCAGCTGTGATGCTCCAGCATAATCCAATGGCCTGCTAATGCTACCGTCGAGGCTTGCCTATGAATAATGGCCGCTTGGGCATGGTACCAGAGCACAATCGTTGCCTACGGATCCAGCTTGTGAGCGCGGGTTGCAACACTGGACATGCAGACTCCCGTGCTCAATTAGCAGCCCGCTGCATTTTGCGGCAAACTAAAAAAAGACAGCTTTTTGGAGGCTTGTCTGTTGGTCAGTGCAAGTCTTTTTACAGGCAGCAAGAATATGTAAATGGGTCGCGCCTTGCAACTTTCTCGCTGCTTTCCCAGTGACAGCGAGGGACAACCATTTGAAATGGTGAAGCACTGCATGGATTGCCTGGCTTGCACAATAGATTTCTTAAAGGTTAACATAATTTTTACATTTTTGGTTTGAAAGTTACATCCTTTTTTGCTTATCATGATGCTTTTTCTATATTTTTATTGGTGCATTAAATTTTGCTTCTCTTTTTGGTCACAATTTTTGTATTGAAAGATTTTTTTAATGCCAAATCCAACCTACTTGCTTCCAGTTGCTAAGTTGGTTGCAATGACTTAATTGTGAGGATGGGAATTCCTTTGAGAGTTCTAATGGCACTCCTAGGTTTGGAGGAGGACGAGTAGTTCTAGAGGGGACAGAAAGGTACATGTTTACTGATTAAGACAGCCCTTCCTTGGCGTGTCTTCAGCACCTCTGCTTCACAAAGGGGCTGTCACATAGCAATGTCTTCTCCTGCAGATAGCTTGTACCACAGAGGCAGCTTTTCCTGTGGCCATACATTCACAGCACCGGATCCTTCCGAGCCACCACTGGTGAGCTATGTCACATCAACAACAACAACTTGCATTTATATAGCACCTTTAACGTAGTAAAACATCCCAAGCCGCTTCATCAGTCTGTTAGCTGTGCAGATGCATCAAGGAAGTGACAGCGGTCTTGATGCAATATAAGCGATGGGAAAGAGACACCTGCTGAAGAAAGCACAGAGCATTTCCCAGGCACCAGGGTTCCTGAGAGTGCATGGTACAGCAGATGACACCCAGGTACTCTACAGACTATTGAGCCTGCCTGCCACTTCCTGATAGATAAGGTGTAATGATGTCTTCTGGGGATGGAGCCCTGAAATTCCAAATGGGGTAACCATCCTCATAGCTACCTTGTACAGAAGCAAATCCACATTGCCAGCCATCGAGCAGGGGTTAGGTGTCCACGGACTCTGCTTTCTACCTCAATATTGCATTTACTTTCACTTTACTTTCGTCTGGCATTCACTGCTCTCACCCCCCCACCACCCCTACTCTTTTGGCAAAGGCTATCAAATATGTAAAATTAATTTTGTCACTTTGTAAAGACTGAATCAATATTTGCCTTTATCTGTAGCCACTTACATTTAAGAGCACACATCCCATTAAATTTGAGCTGCTGGTCAGATTTTGTGCATCACTATTAATTTACCTGCTGACACAAGACCAGAACAGTCCTGAGAGCTTATGCTAACAATTCAAATGACCTGACCCTGCAAAATTGTGCACAGTTACCTCCGTACCCTGTAGGTTAGCTTAGGCCAGCCATTCCCAGCACAGATTTTGCAAAACCAGGGCTCATACCTCAGCAAGAAGTCAATGCCTTAAGAACAGGATAAAGAAAGAAGAAAGACTTGCATTTATACAGTGCTTTTCACAACCTCAGGACGTCACAAAGCGCTTTTGAAGTGGTGTCACTGTTGTAATGTAGGAAACGCGGCAGCCAATTTTGCGCACAGCAAGGTCTCACAAGCAGCAATGAGATAATGACCAGATAATCTGTTTTTTAGTGATGTTGGTTGAGGGATAAGTATTGGCCAGGACACCGGGGAGAACTCCCCTGCTGTTCTTTGAAATAGATCTTTTACGTCCACCTGAGACGGCAGATGGGGCCTCAGTTTAACATCTCATCTGAAAGACTGTACCACCAACAATGCTGCACTCCCTCAGTATTGCACTGAAGTGTCAGCCTAGATTTTGTGCTCAAGTCTCTGGAGTGGGTCATGAACCCACGACCTTCTGACTCGGAGGCGAGAGTGCTACCCACTGAGCCACAGCTGACAGGATAGGAGAAAATTGATGAGAGGGAAAAAATTGCTTTAAAAAAAGAAACATTTATAGATCTAGGTAAATTTGTAAAGTTATTTGCGTGGGATTTATCCATGTATTAAAGCCTGCAATTTCCAAACGAAGATGATTTGTGGCTAGTTGAATACATTTTTATTATGACTTTGCAGATAAGAAATCTTCAGGCATTGTTAAACACCATTCCATTAAATCAATAGTTATGTCTTAAGCTAATCTTAAGAAACTGCCTCTGGACAGCCTTTATATATCATGGGAAGGGAAAGTCACAGGAAGCTGTTTCTGGCTACCTGATGTCAATGTCCCAGTCAGTCTAAAGGGATTGTGTTCATGGTGGTTCTTCCTATTCCCATCCTGAACATTCTTGTGTCGTATGTTGTAAATGTTTGTTACATTCAAAAATGATGAAGAATCTTCAAAACAGATAATTGTATTTTTCAGAGGACATTTGGAGCTTTGTACAAATGTAAGAGGATTGTATTAATTTTATTTTGTGAGTTGTTAATTATCTACAAGCAGAAAAGTGTTTTTATAAATGAAATTAAAAGAATGTGACTTTTTTTTTCAAATAGTAGTCCATTTTCTTTGCATGAACAGCTGGTGTCCTGGAAGCTTTGGAGCTGTACAACTACTTCATTTCTTTTATATTTCAGTCTCTTTATCCTAGCCTTGTTGAATTTAGGCCTGTTTTATAAACTTTTGAACATAGAAGATGTAGCCCAAAGGGTACACCTATCGAACAGGATAAGAACATCCGAAAAACTGAGTCTTGGGTAAGTGGTGCTCCAGATGGAGAGAAATAATGAAGCAGTGTACAAAATAAAAATATATTTGAAGGTGTTATACCCTAATGTAGAATCATAGAATGGCTACAGCATGGAAGGAGGCCATTCGGCCCGTCAAGTCCATGCTGGCTCTCTGCAGGAGCAATCCAGCTGGTCCCATTCCCCCACCTATCCCCGTAGCCCTGCAAATTTTTTCCATTTAAGTTCTTATCCAGTTCCCCTTTGAAAGCCACAATTGAATCTGCTTCCACCACCCCATAGGCGGTGCATTCCAGATCATGACACGGACTGCAGCGGTTCAAGAAGGTGGCTCACCACCACCTTCTCGAGGGCAATAAATGCCGGCCTCGCCAGCGACGCCCACATCCCATGAACGAATTAAAAAAAACACTCACTGTAAAAACGTTTTTCCTCATGTCACCTTTGGTTCTTTTGCCAATCACCTTAAATCTATGTCCTCTGGTTCTTGACTCTTCTGCCAATGGGAACAGTTTCTCTCTATCTATTCTGTCTAGACCCTTCATGATTTTGAATATCTCTATCAAAATTCCTCTCAACCTTCTCTGCTATAAGGAGAACAAGCCCAGCTTCTCCAGTCTATCTGCGTAACTGAAGTCCCTCATCACTGGAATCATTATAGTAAATCTCTTCTGCACCCTCTCTAAAGCCTTCGCATCCTTCCTAAAGTGCAGTGTCCAGAACTGGACACAATACTCCGGTTGTGACCAAAGCAATGTTTTATAAAGGTTCATCATAAACTCCTTGCTTTTGTACTCTATGCCTCAATTTATAAAGCCCAGGATCCCGTATGCTTTCTTAACCGCTTTCTCAACCTGCCCTGCCACCTTCAATGATTTGTGCACATATACCCCCAGATCTCTCTGTTCCTGCATCCTTTTAGAATTGTATCCTTAAGTTTATATTGCCTCTCCTCGTTCTTCCTACCAAAATGTATCACTTCGCACTTCTGTGTTAAATTTCATCTGCAACGCCCATGCCACCAGCCTGTCAATGTCCTGTTGAAGTCTATCACTATCCTCCTCACTGTTCACTACCCTTCCAAGTTTTGCGTCATCTACAAATTTTGAAATTGTGCTCTGTGCACCCAAGTCCAAGTCATTAATATATATCAAGAAAAGCAGTGGTCCTAGTACCGACCCCAGGGGAACACCACTGTACACCTCCCTCCAGTCCGAAAAACAACCGTTCACCACTACTCTGTTTCTTGTTCCTTAGCCAATTTTGTATCCATGCTGACACTGCACCTTTAATTCCATGGGCTTCAACTTTGCTGACAAGTCTATCATGCGGCACTTTATCAAACGCCTTTTGGAAGTCCATATACACCACATCAACCGCATTACCCTTGTCAACCCTCTCTGTTACCTCATCAAAAAACTCAATCAAGTTAGTTAAACACGATTTGCCTTTAACAAATCCTTGCTGGCTTTCCTTAATTAATCCACACTTGTCCAAGTGACTGTTAATTTTGTCTCGGATTATCGTTTCTAAAAGTAAAATATCTTGTCATTTTTTAATCCTTGTGAAGAAGAGTCACATGGGTACATTTCTCTCATTCCTTGAGTGGATACAGGGAAAGACATTCCATATTGGATCTGTTCTTCTGCCAGACTTCTAATGTTCTGGTTCTGTTACCCCCCAGACAGTTTGTCATGTTTTGGGATTTTTGACTATTTGACCTAGGAGGGATTTCGGATCAATTCATATTAGGAGGATGCTCACAAGAGGTTAAGTCCATAACATGCAGCTTTTTGCAATGCAGGTTAGAATTCCGCACATCAGGGATTAGATCTAGCAAAACCGGCTGGAGAAATGGTGTTTCTTGCATACCACATCAGCTTGGAACAGTGGAGGTTCATTAAAGCCATTGCAGTAAATGTACACGCATAAAATGTTTGAATAGCTTCGTTCATGTGAGCTCATCTCCTAGAATGGCAGTAGCGAGTTTAATTGGCACTCGACTGGCCAATTTCTGGACGTAGATATCCTGAGGGGTGGGTCAGAGCTCAAGCCTTTAGCTGCCTGTCCAGCTAAGTAAAGACAGGGAGTTTGCATAAATCTGGAAAAGAAGTCAGTCAGAATTCCTTAGTGCCATCTGGTTTCATAGAAATTATTGGTTAGAAAAGTGTATTTAAGCCTGTTAACGGCGATAGTGTGGCATAGATCAGTATTTTCTATGTTACAGGATTAAAATACACGCTAAATGCTTCTCTGTTCACATATGAAGAAAAGAAAGAACTTGCATTTCTATAGCGATCATCGCAAGCTCAGGACACCCCAATCTGCTTCACAGCCAATGAAGTACTTTTGAAGTATAGTCACTGTTGTAATGTAGGAAACGCAGCCCCAGCCAATTTGCGAACAGCAATGATATAATGACCAGATAATCTGTTTGTTTTAATGGTGTTGGTTGAGGGATAACTATTGGCCAGGACACTGGGAGAACTCCCTGCACTTCTTTGAATAGTGCCTTGGGATCTTCTATGTCCACCTGAGAGGGCAGATGGGGCTTTAGTTTAACATCTCATCTGATAGACGGCACCTTCGACAGTGAAGCACTCCCTCAGCACTGCACTGAAAGTCAACCTAGGATACGGGCTGAAGTCTCTGGAATGGAGCATGAACACAGGACCTTCTGACTCAGGCGGAGTGCTACCACTGAGTCATGGCTGACACTTGTAAAATAAATCAGCCTCCTAATTTATAATTCACCTCATTTCACTTGAGTTTTCGTCAGACACCCTTCTGGAAGATAGGAGAAATGTATGTGGGCATATGCCAGATAACATCATCCAGTTTACATAAGGGGATTTCATTGTTAAGACCCCCATGCCATGCTATCGGATGACTAGACATGGGGCAGTAAAGGTAAACTCCTGATCAAAGGGTATTCAGGGTTCACTTACAGGAGAGACCAGTCATACTGAACCCAAGTGCAGACCTGAAATTTATAACAGTGGTGAACAGCTAAAGCAATATGGGAGACCCTGCCACAATCAGAAGCAGTCTTCCCTAGACTGGATAGGCTGTATCCGGTTCCACATTCCCAAGTCAGGGCCCAATTTAATCGCCACTATAGGATTCCCTGGTGAATTTTTCGGTGCAGACTAAGTATGGCAATTCCTCTCTTCTAGCAAAGACACATAGGCAAGAAACAAGAAGCAGGGAACACTTCGTCTACGCATGCTCAGCTACCAGGTTCACTGGATCTGATTTGTGCCCAAGCACAAGCAAGTCAGATAGATATGGCAATGGCACAGCTCTCTGTTGGAGGGAGGCCAGGTTCAAGCCATTGTGACACTGAGTAAGAAGGTTCACACAAGGCACTAAAGTCATTCAGCATACCCTTGGACCTGTTTTAAAAAATATCCTGAAAACCTCTTCAAATTTTGCTGAGACAGTATTATATTCCTTTTTCCCACAGTTTGGATCAGGAGACGATAACAAAGCAGGAAGCAAAACACAATAATGCAGAACTTCAGCGACTGCGGGCAGTGATCAATAATTCCATTTTACTTCTAGAACAGGTACTATGAACAGGGAGCATTTTTGAAGACATGGTCTGCAAGTTTCATGATTGCCAATTGCTAAAGGTACATCCCCAACAGGTCCGTAATCAAGTAACCCTTGTGGTGTTTGAAGGCTGTTTTCATCATGAATTCGCAAATTTTGTTTACCGATTATTGGTCATAAGAGGCCGTTACTTAATGTTGTGGCACTCAGGGCCAATCTCTGTAACCCCCTCCATCCCTACAACTCTCTGAGTTCTCGGCGCTCCTCCAATTCTGGCCTCTTGCATATCCCAGATTTCCTTCCCCCACCATTGGCGGCTGTGCCTTCAGCTGACTAGGCCCTAAGCTCTGGAATTCCCTCCCTAAACCTCTCCGCCTCGCTCTCCGCCTTTAAGATGCTCCTTAAAACCTACCTCTTTGACCAAGCTTTTGGTCACCTGTCCTAATATCGCCTTATAAACATAATTTAATAGGACAAAGTCAGCATGGCTTTACGAAGGGGAAGTCATGTCTGACAAATTTGCTTGAGTTCTTTGAGGACATAACGTACAGGGTGGATAAAGGGGAACCAGTGGACATAGTGTATTTAGACTTCCAGAAGGCATTCGACAAGGTGCCACATAAGAGATTATTGCTCAAGATAAAGAATCACTGGATTGGGGGTAATATTCTGGCATGGGTGGAGGATTGGTTATCTAACAGGAAGCAGAGAGTTGGGATAAATGGTTCATTCTCGGACTGGCAACCAGTAGCCAGTGGTGTTCCGCAGGGGTCGGTGCTGGGTCCCCAACTCTTTACAATCTATATTAACGATTTGGAGGAGGGGACCAAGTGTAACATATCAAAGTTTGCAGATGATACAAAGATGGGAGGGAAAGTGGAGAGTGAGGAGGACATAAAAAACCTACAAGGGGATATAGACAGGCTGGGTGAGTGGGCGGAGATTTGGCAGATGCAATACAATATTGGAAAATGTGAGGTTATGCACTTTGGCAGGAAAAATCAGAGAGCAAGTTATTATCTTAATGGTGAGAAACTGGAAAGTACTGCAGTACAAAGGGATCTGGGGGTCCGAGTGCAAGAAAATCAAAAAGTTAGTATGCAGGTGCAGCAGGTGATCAAGAAGGCCAACGAAATGTTGGCTTTTATTGCTAGGGGGATAGAATATAAAAACAGGGAGGTATTGCTGCAGTTATATAAGGTATTGGTGAGACCGCACCTGGAATACTGCATACAGTTTTGGTGTGCGTACTTAAGAAAAGACATACTTGCTCTCGAGGCAGTACAAAGAAGGTTCACTCGGTTAATTCCGGGGATGAGGGGGCGGACGTATGAGGAGAGGTTGAGTAGATTGGGACTCTACTCATTGGAGTTCAGAAGAATGAGAGGCGATCTTATTGAAACATATAAGATTGTGAAGGGGCTTGATCGGGTGGATGCGGTAAGGATGTTCCCAAGGATGGGTGAAACTAGAACTAGGGGGCATAATCTTAGAATAAGGGGCTGCTCTTTCAAAACTGAGATGAGGAGAAACTTCTTCACTCAGAGGGTAGTAGGTCTGTGGAATTTTCTGCTCCAGGAAGCTGTGGAAGCTACATCATTAAATAGATTTAAAACAGAAATCAACAGTTTCCTAGAAGTCAAGGGAATTAGGGGTTACGGGGAGCGGGCAGGAAATTGGACATGAATTTAGATTTGAGGTTAGGATCAGATCAGCCATGATCTTATTGAATGGCGGAGCAGGCTCGAGGGGCCGATTGGCCTACTCCTGCTCCTTGTTCTTATGTTCTTATGCTGCACGGAGTCAAATTTTGTCTGATAATCGCTCCAGTGAAGGTTTTTGGGATGTTTTACTACGTTAAAAGTGCTATATAAATGCAAGTTGTTGTTGTATCACTCCTGAAGCCCCCGGAGTGCCACGGTGCAGTTTTGTGAGCCAATAACCAGTGACAAGCTGCTAGCTGCCTGTTGCTTGCTGGGAATTGTCTGACACAGGAGGGAAGGGGCAGGAGGTCCAGGTGTGCCCGAGTTTATTGGCAGCCTTCCCCTGCACTGGGACTAACTGAGCGCCTTGAGCACAATGTAGCTCTCAGGCCTTTGTGCCTGATTTTCCTGGGGTCTGTCATTATCCACACCGTAGTTTCACCAAGCTGAATTTCTCCAGAGAGATGCAGCTTATGTTGATTGTTGCGAGGCAAAGGGCTGTGCTGGTAAAAGAAAAAGTATTGGAAAAAAAAACTTTCTATTAAATCTGGTTGCAGTTCCTTTGAAATACAGGGTAAATTCAACAATCCTGCACAGGCCAGCGATAGGAACATAGGAACAGGAGTAGGCGATTCAGCCCCTCGTGCCTGCTCCGCCATTTGATAAGATCATGGCTGATCTGTGATCTAACTCCATATGCCTGCCTTTGGCCCATATCCCTTAATACCTTTGGTTGCCAAAAAGCTATCTATCTCACATTTAAATTTAGCAATTGAGCTAGTATCAATTGCCGTTTGCGGAAGAGAGTTCCAAACTTCTACCACCCTTTCTGTGTAGAAATGTTTTCTAATCTCACTCCTGAAAGATCTGGCTCTAATTTTTAGACTGTGCCCCCTACTCCTAGAATCCCAAACCAGCGGAAATAGTTTCTCTCTATCCACCCTATTCGTTCCCCTTAATATCTTATAAACTTCGATCAAATCACCCCTTAACCTTCGAAACTCAAGAGAATACAACCCCAATTTGTGTAATCTCTCCTCGTAACTTAATCCTTGAAATCCGGGTATCATTCTAGTAAACCTACGCTGCAATCCCTCCAAGGCCAATATGTCCTTCCGAAGGTGCGGTGCCCAGAACTGCTCACAGTACTCCAGGTGCGGTCTAACCAGGGTTTTGTATAGCTGCAGCATAACTTCTGCCCCCTTGTACTCTAGTCCTCTAGATATAAAGGCCAGCATTCCATTAGCCTTCTTGATTATTTTCTGCACCTGTTCATGACACTTCAATGATCTATGTTCCTGAACCCCCTAAGTCCCTTTGGACATCCACTGTTTTTAACTTGTTACCATTTAGAAAGTACCCTGTTCTATCCTTTTTTGATCCAAAGTGGATCACCTCACATTTGTCTACATTGAATTCCATCTGCCACAGTTTTGCCCATTCACCTAATCTATCAATATCCCTTTAAATTTTATGTTTTCATCTACACTGCTTACAATGCCACCAATCTTTGTGTCATCGGCAAACTTAGATATGAGACTTTCTATGCCTTCATCTATGTCGTTAATAAATATTGTGAATAATTGAGGCCCCAAGACACATCCCTGCGGGACTCCACTAGTCACATCCTGCCAATGTGAATACTTACCCATTATCCCTACTCTCTGTCACCTTTCGCTCAGCCAATTTCCTAACCAAGTCAGTACTTTTCCTTCGATTCCATGGGCTTCTGTCTTAGCTAACAGTCTCAGCTAACAGTCTCTTACGTGGGACCTAATCAAATGCCTTCTGGAAGTCCATATAAATAACATCCATTAACATTCCCCTGTCCACTACTTTAGTCACCTCTTCAAAAAATTCAATCAAGTTTGTCAGGCACGACCTACCTTTCACAAATCCATGCTGGCTCTCCCTGATTAACTGAAAATTCTGATAGGGCTACATTAATGTCAGATCTCCTCTCAGACCTGCTGCCATTAAGCGTGGCTCCTAACTGGGACACTATAAGTATTTTGTTTAGAAGTTATCTTGATTACTTTTCGCATCTATCATTTTAAGTGCTTTGATATTAGAAACAATTCATATAATCCAATATGCAATAATGATTTATATTATTACAAAAATAGCATTTTTATTATCTCAAGTTAAATGTCATGTAAATCATAAGTAATAGGGGTTAGAAATAAAATGTGAACCTCCTCACAAGTGAAAATAAAAATCAATTACAAGCTCAGTGAAGTATTCTGCTTATAAAGTCTGTTTCATTTAATTAAAAATCTGAATTTTAATTGTCTGCATTGAGAAATGAAAGTAAGATTTGTCATATTTTATTTCTAGTGTTATCAGTGAGAATAGCCCGGAATTTCCTCGGAGCTGTTCCCACTGGCGTAACTTCAGGGGTTTCCACTGCACTTCCGGCAGCGGGAGCGGAACCAGTTCCGAGGAAATTCCAGACCCAAGTTTTTTAATTCCCACATTTCTTGGGCCATAAATGTTATGAGCTTTAATATGTAGTCTAGGGGTGAGTTTAATCCTTGGGTCAGTTTTGAACCAAGAATTTTAGAAGCCCACCTGGCAGACTCTAGTGGGATTAATTTCCTCTATAATGCAATGGTCAACATTTTCAGGTAAACTCCTGCCTGCATTACTTTGACTCAGTCACAACAGCTTGCACCTTTAACGTAGTAAAACGTCCCAAGGTGCTTCACAGGAATGATTATCAAACAAATATTTGACACCGAGCCACATAAGGAGATATTAGGACAGGTGACCAAAGTTTGGTCAAAGAGGTAGGTTTTAAGGAGCGTCTTAAAGGAGGAGAGAGAGGTAGGGAGGGGAAGAGGTTTAGGGAGGGAATTCCAGAGCTTAGGGCCCAGGCTGCTGAAGACACAGCCGCCAATGGCGGAGCGATGAAAATCAGGGATGTACAAGAGGCCAGAATTGGAGGAGCGCAAAGATTGCGGAGGGTTGTAGGGCTGAAGGAGGTTACAGATATGAGGAGGGGCAAGGCTATTTAGGGATTTGAAAACATGGATGAGTGGTGCGTGTTAGGATACGGGCAACAGAGTTTTGGATGAGCTCAAGTTTACGGAGGCTGCAAGGTGGGAGGCTGACCTGGAGAGCATTGGAATAGCACTGAAAGGAATTTACGTAATTGTTATCTAGTGCACTGAAAATAGCGCACAGCAGAAACTAAACTTGCACAGGCCAACATGTAGCAAGTGTGATCATTCAATAAATACTTGTGGGTAAACAGCCACTTGACAGCATAGGGTTATGAATTCAATTGAGGGTGCTTATGTCCAGGAAGAATATTCATCCATTCAATTTTTGTTTTCTTTCTCATTTACAGTTGAAAAGTTCACTCGCAACGATTCAGAAGAGTTTTGAGCTGCAAAACCAGACTGTGAAGACCCCCAGCAGATAGAACTTCTGAAGAATACAGGTGAAATCTGAACATAGCCAAGAGAAGTGAAAATGGAGGAAAATAAAATAATACTTGTGTTTGTATAGTGCCTTTCGTGTTGAGAACATCCCAAAATAGATTAAGTGCTCAAGCCCTGGTGTAGGAATCGAAACCACAGCGTCTGAAACCAGTGAGCTGGCAAGTGAGCCAAGCTGATACAACAAATATACAAAGTGTGATTATAGCAGATTGCATTCCTTGGCCATACCCTACATTAAAAGTAAATTCTACCGAGTGACCAATTAATTAACAGCTGTGATGGATGCTGTGTAAATTCTCCAGACTGTGGGACCTCATTTAATATCCACATAAACAGATGAAGTAACACAATACTACACATACAAGAAAAATCATAACACTGACCATTAAACTATGGCACTTCAATAATCCTTTAACAGCTGTATTTTATATAGCAACTTTAGTTTTTCACCAGTTAAGAATTGCACGGTTTGTTTTGGCTGTGGCTGTGCACCATTTTCTTAAGACCATTTAATTTATGTAGAAATGGACATTATCTGGTTGTTGCACACAAAAAATAGCTGGAATTTGTACTTCAAAACACGTCTTAATATGGATTAAAATCCACTGTAATTTATAGAAGTAAATCTAGATTTTAAAAAATGATTTATAAACAGATTTTTATTACATAGTATCAAATTGCAAAGCTTGTGTTAAATTTACCTTCCTAAAACTTGAAAGTTTAAAAAAATATAAGGCTCGGTTATGAAGTGATGTGTAGTGTCAGTCAGGGTAATTTTTTTAATTGTTTGCATTTTGGAATGTAGAGAAAGAACTTGCATATTTATTCCTTCTTTCATTTTGGAATATACGATTATTCCATTTGTGTTGCAATTGACCTTTAATGATTTCTAATGAAGTCTTGAAGGCAGAAGTTACTGTTGCAGATAATAGCAGACAAATGTTCGGTGTATGCATCTGTTCCCTCTGTTTACTAAGCAGGCACTTAAATGAGTTAGCACAGCGGTCAGAGGAATGTCACACAGATCCTTTAAGTGTTTGTCTGCTGTTATTATGAACACTAATTTCAACCCTCATTATTTTCTGGGGATGCAAAACATCACAGAGTCAAAACGCTAACTGTAGTTGAGGGGTATTTGATAACCTGAGGATTCAGAAGCTACTCAGAGTTTCATTACGTGATCGAGATCCATAACTTGAGGGTCTGAAATCGGGCTTTGTTTTATTAGAATATCTGAGTACGGTTGTGCCTGAGCAATTCAGGCACAAAGTAATAACCACTTGGAACATCAGATTGATGAAAAGGATTTCAGGTTATCAGTGCTGATGGGTGATGTACTGGGCAAGGTGTAAGGAAATGTACAGTAACTGGCAGACTAGAAACAGATTTATTGAAAGAAATCTTTAGTTTTTTAAATTTAAAAAATTATTTTTATTGTACAAATTCTATGGAGCATGTTTTGCAAATAAACCATATTCATTGTTTACAGGTTGTTTTCAGCACTACTAAATGACTTGGGTAGAAATTTTCTTTCAAAGCAATGTAGTTAAGAATTTGAAGTAAGAACATAAGAAAAATGCATCTGTTTTGTGTTCTGCCCCCAGGGCAGGTCCTAATTCAAGTCTCGCACATGAGATTCTCGAGCCTCTCACCAGGGACGGGGTGGTTTCCCGTTGCCTTCCTCATGGTTTTTATCTTCAGACTATCTTCTCCTAGGTGGGCTGCAACCAAGGCTGAAGAGCCGATCTACCCTGTACAATGGGGGGAGGCCACTCACTCCCATCGAACACAAGCTCCCCCGCTGGGCATCTACCCAGTATTCAGAGCCAGAGCTCCAGTCTCCACTCGCTGGGCTGTCTGGAGCGGGGCTCGAAAAAGCAGGAATATGCAGAAACACTGAGCCAGTGGTCTCTCCATCCGGAATCAAATATCCCACTGGATAGCCCAGTATCTTCACTCGCTTGGACTGTCTGGAGTATGGCTCGAACTCTTCACCTTCTGAATCAGGCGAGAATGCTACCACTAAGCCAAAGGCTCGCTCCTTTTAAAAAATGTAAGGGATGAGAAACGGCCAAATGTTCACTATATCCAATTTATCATTATGAACAATTTCCCCTGTGGATTGGTGCATAGAGCTGAGGGGCACTCTAAACAGCTGGTTAATCAGGTGCTCATCCTGTCCTCTTGGCATCAACGCTTGAAATATCAGCTGCTACTAAAACACCTCTGTATTTTGTTAACTTCCTTTTCTTCCAAAGTGGCAATCTGAGTGGAATGTTGCTCAGTTATTAGTGGGCAGTTTAAATACCTCATCGATTGAAGTGTAAAACTGTAAAGTCTCAGTTTTAACAATCCTGTTGAGTCTTTATTTTCCGGGATGACATTAACACTCAGTGGGGGTCTAAATTGAACATTGTGTCTGTTTTAATGGCCTAAAATGATAACAAGTTTAGCAGCGCACGGGCATACAGGACACTGCTGAATTGGTCAGGGCCTTTTGTTAGGCGGCCCGAGGACCGATTTAGGGTGGTCCTCGGGCCTCTCCGTTCTTGCATATCATCGCTGCGCGCCCATCGGTCTGTGGTGCTCACGAATTTAGGCCTCAAGGTCTTGTCAGTGTTTAGGCAGCACTCGGCTCAGAAGCCAGATTCAGACATCGTACTGTCATCGGCAATTTTACAGTTTTTTACTTCACTGATCAGCTGTTTAAAACACTCAACTGTCCAATCGCCCTGCTCACTGGCACTTTGAATGCCTGATTAGTTAAGTATAAAACTGAATTTCCAAGTGTCAGCAAGGCCTGCTCAAAGTGCCAGGGTTGGGAGCACAACCGACTTGTTCTAATCACTAAAGTGATTGGGAAAGTGTGACCGTCAATGTATTTAAAAACTGATCTATCCACGGGATCAGTACAATCAGATTCTAGTGTACAGTTCACCCTGGGCATAAGACTCATCCCGAGAGTTTTCACCTTCCCTTATAATGAGAGGGAGAGAACATTCCATCTCTAAAGATATTTGCTATTGCCAGCCTGTAGTTGGATGTGCTAACCTTTAACAAGTTATATAGCATTGGGATAATGATTAAGCTCGAGTAGACCATCTCTTTAGAAGACCGGGCCTCGATTTTTGATTCAGGCATCTATTGGCTAAGAGGTCGGAGAGAGGCTCAATCAATTGCATAGAATTACATGGAATGTACAGCACAGAAACAGGCCATTCATTTACAATGAACCAGCGAGCTACCAGGGTAAATCACGATCCTTATAGACAGCTGGCCGATTGGGAGGTTGGAAAATGCGTCACAATTTGCTGCCGGGAAGGGGTGGAAGCAGCAATTAAAAGGGAGCAGCGGATTATAGTGACGGGGGACATTTTTGTAGCGCCTACTGCTACTAGATCAAATAGTGGAAGACTTTAAGGCTCAAAATCTTTTGCTCCCTGGATGGCAAAAGAGATAGAGAGTAAGATGAAGCAGAAAAAGGGGGTGTATGACAGATGTCAGGTTGATAATAAAAGTGAGAACCAGGCTGAATATAGAAAGTACAGAGGAGAAATGAAAAAGGAATTGAAGCAGAGTATGAGACTAGACTGGTGACTAACATAAAAGGGAATCCAAAAATCATAGAGTTATACAGCACGGATAGAGGCCCTTCGGCCCATCGTGTCCGCGCCGGCCATTAAGCCCAGTCTAATCTAATCCCATATGCCAGCATTTGGTCCGTAGCCTTGTATGCTATGGCATTTCAAGTGCTCATCCAAATGCTTCTTGAATGTTGTGAGGGTTCCTGCCTCCACAACCCTCTCAGGCAGTGAGTTCCAGACTCCAACCACCCTCTGGGTGAAAAAGTTCTTTCTCAAATCCCCTCTAAACCTCCCGCCTTTTACCTTGAATCTATGTCCCCTTGTTATAGAACCCTCAACGAAGGGAAAAAGCTCCTTAGTATCCATCCTATATGTGCCCCTCATAATTTTGTACACCTCAATCATGTTCCCCCTCAGCCTCCTCTGCTCCAAGGAAAACAAACCCAATCTTCCCAGTCTCTCTTCATAGCTGAAGCGCTCCAGCCCTGGTAACATCCTGGTGAATCTCCTCTGCACCCTCTCCAAAGCGATCACATCCTTCCTGTAGTGCGGCGACCAGAACTGCACACAGTACTCCAGCTGTGGCCTAACCAGTGTTTTATACAGCTCCATCATAACCTCCTTGCTCTTATATTCTATGCCTCGGCTAATAAAGGCAAGTATCCCATATGCCTTCTTTACCACCTTATCTACCTGTTCCGCCGCCTTCAGGGATCTGTGAACTTGCACACCAAGATCCCTCTGACCCTCTGTCTTGCCTAGGGTCTTCCCATTCATTGTATATTCCCTTGCCTTGTTAGTCCCTCCAAAGTGCATCACCTTGCACTTTTCCGGGTTAAATTCCATTTGCCACTGTTCCGCCCATCTGACCAACCCATCTATATCGTCCTGCAGACTGAGGCTATCCTCCTCGCTATTTACCACCCTACCAATTTTTGTATCATCAGCGAACTTACTGATCATACCTTTTACATTCATATCCAAGTCGTTAATGTAGACCACAAACAGCAAGGGACCCAGCACCGATCCCTGTGGTACCCCACTGGCCACAGGCTTCCAGTCACAAAAACAACCTTTGACCATCACCCTCTGCCTTCTGCCACTAAGCCAGTTTTGTATCCAAAGTGCCAAGGCACCCTGGATTCCATGGGCTCGTACCTTCTTGACCAGTCTCCTGTGCGGGACTTTATCGAAGGCCTTACTGAAATCCATGTATACCACATCCACTGCGTTACCCTCATCCACACGCCTAGTCACCCCCTCAAAAAATTCAATCAAATTAGTCAGACATGATCTTCCCTTGACAAAGCCATGTTGACTATCCCTGATTAATCCTTGCTTCTCCAAGTGGAGACTAATTTTGTCCTTCAGAATTTTTTCCAATAATTTTCCTACCACTGATGTTAGGCTCACTGGCGTGTAGTTCCCCGGTTTTTCCCTACTCCCCTTCTTGAATAATGGTACTACATTAGCGGTTCTCCAGTCCTCTGGCACATCCCCTGTAGGCATGTCTTCTATAGGCATGTAAACAGTAAACAGGTAGCCAGTCAGTTTAACCTCGGTGATGGGGAAGCTTTTAGAAACGATAATCCAGGACAAAATTAATAGGTCACTTGGACAAGTGTGGATTAATGAAGGCAAGCCAGCACAGATTTGTTAAAGGCAAATTGTGTTTAACCAACTTAATTGGGTTTTTTGATGAGGTAACAGTAGTAATGCATGATGTGGAGATGCCGGTGATGGACTGGGGTTGACAATTGTAAACAATTTTACAACACCAAGTTATAGTCCAGCAATTTTATTTTAAATTCACAAGCTTTCGGAGATTTTCTCCTTCCTCAGGCAAATGTTTCAAGAGCTCCTTGAAGCCTACGCATTTATACATATTGAACAATACATGGTGTTTACAGACTGCCCCTGCAACTGCCCGTTGCCAAGGCAATCACCGTGTTCAGACAGAGAGGTGTCACCTGCAGAACCCCCGAATACACATTCAACAAAAAAACAAACAGGGAAAAAAAACAGAGAAAAAAAAACACAGAGAGAGGCAGAAACATCCGGAAGGCAGAGAGAGCCAGCAAATGACCCATTATATTAAAAACAGATAACATTTGTTCGCTGGTGGGGTAACGTGTAGCGTGACATGAACCCAAGATCCCGGTTGAGGCCGTCCTCATGGGTGCGGAACTTGGCTATCAATTTCTGCTCGACGATTTTGCGTTGTCGTGTGTCTCGAAGGCCGCCTTGGAGTACGCTTACCCGAAGGTCGGTGGATGAATGTCCATGACTGCTGAAGTGTTCCCCGACTGGGAGGGAACCCTCCTGTTTGGCGATTGTTGCGCGGTGTCCGTTCATCCGTTGTCGCAGCGTCTGCATGGTCTCGCCAATGTACCATGCTCTGGGGCATGGTACATTGGCGAGACCAATGCCTTCAACATGTCATCAATGAGGACAAACACCTCGCTATGGCCATCCCCACACCTCCACTACTCGCCTTTAAACAGCCACCCAACCTCAAACAGACCATCGTTCGCAGCAAACTACCTAGCTTTCAAGAGAACAGCGTCCACGACGCCACACAACCCTGCCACGGTAACCTCTGCAAGACATGCCAGATCATCGACACAGATACCACCATCACACGAGATGACACCACCCACCAGGTGCATGGTTCATACTCCTGTGACTCAGCCAACGTTGTCTACCTCATACGTTGCAGGAAAGGATGCCCCAGAGCATGGTACATTGGCGAGACCATGCAGACGCTGCGACAACGGATGAACGGACACCGCGCAACAATCGCCAAACAGGAGGGTTCCCTCCCAGTCGGGGAACACTTCAGCAGTCATGGACATTCATCCACCGACCTTCGGGTAAGCGTACTCCAAGGCGGCCTTCGAGACACACGACAACGCAAAATCGTCGAGCAGAAATTGATAGCCAAGTTCCGCACCCATGAGGACGGCCTCAACCGGGATCTTGGGTTCATGTCACGCTACACGTTACCCCACCAGCGAACAAATGTTATCTGTTTTTAATATAATGGGTCATTTGCTGGCTCTCTCTGCCTTCCGGATGTTTCTGCCTCTCTCTGTGTTTTTTTTTCTCTGTTTTTTTTCCCTGTTTGTTTTTTTGTTGAATGTGTATTCGGGGGTTCTGCAGGTGACACCTCTCTGTCTGAACACGGTGATTGCCTTGGCAACGGGCAGTTGCAGGGGCAGTCTGTAAACACCATGTATTGTTCAATATGTATAAATGCGTAGGCTTCAAGGAGCTCTTGAAACATTTGCCTGAGGAAGGAGAAAATCTCCGAAAGCTTGTGAATTTAAAATAAAATTGCTGGACTATAACTTGGTGTTGTAAAATTGTTTACAGTAGTAATGCAGGTAGAGATAAAAATGGTGTTGATATCATAATTGCATCATTTGACCCTTATTTACATACATTCATGAGGCCCTCACCTGGAATTATGTCTGCACAGAAATAGGAACTGGCCAATAACCAGAGGTAAATCAGCAGGTCAATCCAGTCCCAATACCGTGCCATTGATTAGGCATAAATAGCATGATAGCAAGATGAAAATTGCCCCTCCCTGCCCCATGTAATATAATATTCCACAATGTCACTGTGAATTTGAAGGCCAGGCTTTGTTCCTCAGTTAGCTTAGTATCCTGAAGTCTGGCCACAATCAATTAAAATCATCAGCTTATGTTGTTCGCAGATAATCAAACCAAACGTACTCTATCCCTTAATCATGTGCCACGATTGTAAAGGTGGGTCCTTATGGCAATTGCTGGGGCAGGAGGCTTCCAAGACACCTACAGGTGGTAATAGGGAAAGTGACCATTCTTGCCTTGTGCACCTAGTCTCCTCTAGTGAAGGGAACAGTTATAAAGCTGGAGCACTGTAGTTATTTATCTGATGGGACCAGGACCAAAGCCATTCACCTGCCTGTACTGAATATCTTCTCAACATCCAACTCCAATAAGAGGGCCATGATGGGACATTTACCATGTGCAGAGTCTAAAATATGTACGATTTTCCTTAGTGTAATGATCAATAGGCTATTAAAAATCCTACCTGATCACTGCCGATAATATACAGACATTTGCTAATGAAGTAGTTTTGCCTCTACCTTGTAGTCAACATTTAACAGTGAAATGGGCCTGTAGTGACTACATTGGTTCTGGTCCTTCACAACACTGAAGTAGGAGCACTTTTGAGTGTTTTGAAAAGTGTGGGATCCCATTACATCTGTTCAAAGACTGTCAATAGTGGCCCGAACTTGGGCAGAAATTTCATGTAGAATTCTACGATGCATCCAATACAAATGAGGTGACTTTTCCTGCTTTGGGTGCCCTAGTGCCCTTTCCACAAGATTAAACAAACAAAATGAGTACTTCACAGCATTTTTTTTTATTTATACATTTGTTACTTCATATCAAAATAAGTTCACAAATTGTACACAAAGGATCTCTCTATTGGATTGCTCATTACCCAGCAAACTTGGATTCATAGTTATATATAAATCTGTATTCAAAAGTGGTGACAATGAAAACTATAATGAGCAAAGCAAATCCCAAGTTCAAGTGGGTTTCACAAATACGGTCAAGAACTCCACAATCCTCCCTTCAATCGATACTTGCATGTTTTCCCCCCCCTCCACCCATCATTTTATTATTGGGCCCTTCACTTTGGGTTTTCTGCCCCCCCCCCCCATTTTACTCCCCATGAAAGCTGCAAAGGAATTCAGTTGGTTACTTCTACTATTCGTCCCTCCAAGATTTCACGCAAACTTAACTTTATTTATTTATACTACTTCAATACGGAACTGTCCTGAAATGCAGCCCATCTGATCAGTGCTGGTTTTCCAGTAAGTCAGATAGGCTGGAATGCAGCTATAAAAAGGTCCACAGAAGCCCAATATCGGATGTCAGCAATAAAGGGAATTATGAGGATACAAGATGATCTATTGATATTTAAGAGTTGCCCACCTTAGTTGAATTAGACAGTCGCTGGGATTTATATAATTCAAGCTATGTTTAATTCAAGAATTGAACGAATTAAATAAAACTTAAGCATGTGTATTTCCTAAGCAGCCTCAAGAGTATATTTTCTTCCCACACTAAAGCTTGTAGCTGGTGATCACATTCAATAAAGGTCTCCTTTTTTTAAAAAAAAACAATCAACAGCAAGAAGGTATGAAAAATCAGCAGGCCTCATTGTGACATTGGCAATACCATAAAGTTAATTCTGTCAGTTGAACTCTTGTGTTGCAACACTCTCCTGCACATTCCACTTAGATTGCATCAAGGACAAAGCTACAGTCAGTACTTAAGAATAATTTTTACACATGTATTATAATCAGATGACCCTATCAGTTTGTAAGTTGCTAGGGCATCCTCATGTCTTGCACGTCATCCATGTGAACCACAACTCAATCATTTAGCCGATAGTTCCTGCAGCTTAAGCTGAAGTGGGTTAAAAGGTGGTGCCTTAGGACTGGTTTGATAATTTGGCCTTTAATTCTGTACTAGTTTTCAGAATAGAATCCTTTTTAACAATCTCAAAAACCCAATTGAAATTTACATTACATTGCCTGAGAATTAACCAGTGCAGAGTATTGTGTTACTGCTCAGAATGCAGCTAGCCTGTAAGAGACCAACCCATGAACAAGGCAAGCACAGAAAATCCAGACATGGTCTTCACAGAACAACCGGAACAAGTGCTTCCTATTAAATAAAACAAAAAGACATTACATTAGTTTAAAAATGACAACAGCAACCAATTTTTAAAAGCATTTTTTTAAAAAAAAAAGTAAAGCTTACAGGTTTTATGCCCCATTGGATATAAAGCTGAATTCACTGCTCCCTGTGGAAACTCAGCAGCCAATTTGCACACAGCAAGCTCCCCCAAACAGCAATGACTAGATCATCTGTTTTAGATGTTGGACAGGACACAGAGGACAGCACCCCTGCTCTTTGAATAGTGGCCGTGGGGTCTTTCACGTCCACCTGAGAAGGGCCCTCTGTTCAACACTCATCTGAAAGACGGCACCTCCGACAGTGCAGCACTCCCTCAGTACTGCACTGGGGGTGTCAGCCTGGATTACATGCTCAAGTCTCTGGAGCGGGACTTGACCGGACGAGGAGGAACCCACTGAGCCACAGCTGACAATGTGCAGCAATGAAGGAATTGTCTATTCCAAAGATATCACTAGGAATGGGAAAGAAATGCAAACAACCTCATCACCAAGAAAGTGCTAAGCCTCATCCACCGGGAGAGTGAGGCTCTGAGTCAATCAGAACATTCTGTGGCAATTCAAGGATTTGGAAGTGAGGTACATTGGGGTGACGGACTTTAAAATACAAAAGTAGGTTCACACAGGTATAAAAGTCTCTTCACAGCTGTGCACTTCAGCCATAAAGACTAAAGGGGGTAAATCGTAAAACAAAAACAAAATACTGCAGATGCTGGAAATCTGAAATAAAAACAGAAAATGCTGGAAACACTCAGCAGGTGAGGCAGCATCTGTGGAGAGAGAAACAGAGTTAATGTTTCAGGTCAAAGGCCTTTGTTTCTCTCTCCACAGATGCTGCCTGACCTGCTGAGTGTTTCCAGCATTTTCTATGATTGTAAGCGAACCGTCCTGGCGGGAAACAGAGGTTTGGAATCCTCCCCCCCCCGCCGAGGGAGGGGGGAAAGCGGGGGACGGGGGGAAAGCGGGGGACGGGGGGAAAGCGGGGGACGGGGGGAAAGCGGGGGACGGGGGGAAAGCGGGGGACGGGGGGAAAGCGGGGGACGGGGGGAAAGCGGGGGACGGGGGGAAAGCGGGGGACGGGGGGAAAGCGGGGGACGGGGGGAAAGCGGGGGACGGAGGGGGGAAAGCGGGGGACGGAGGGGGGAAAGCGGGGGACGGAGGGGGGAAAGCGGGGGACGGAGGGGGGGAAAGCGGGGGACGGAGGGGGGAAAGCGGGGACGGAGGGGGGAAAGCGGGGACGGAGGGGGGAAAGCGGGGGACGGGGGAGGGAGGGGGGAAAGCGGGGGACGGGGGAGGGAGGGGGGAAAGCGGGGGACGGGGGAGGGAGGGGGGAAAGCGGGGGACGGGGGAGGGAGGGGGGAAAGCGGGGGACGGGGGAGGGAGGGGGGAAAGCGGGGGACGGGGGACGGAGGGGGGAAAGCGGGGGACGGAGGGGGGAAAGCGGGGGACGGAGGGGGGAAAGCGGGGACGGAGGGGGGAAAGCGGGGGACGGGGGAGGGAAAGCGGGGGACGGGGGAGGGAAAGCGGGGGACGGAGGAGGGAAAGCGGGGGACGGGGGAGGGAAAGCGGGGGACGGAGGAGGGAAAGCGGGGGACGGAGGGGGGAAAGCGGGGAGGGAGGGGGGAAAGCGGGGGAGGGAGGGGGGAAAGCGGGGGAGGGAGGGGGGGAAAGCGGGGGAGGGAGGGGGGAAAGCGGGGGACGGGGAGGGAGGGGGGAAAGCGGGGGACGGGGGAGGGAGGGGGGAAAGCGGGGGACGGGGGAGGGAGGGGGGGAAAGCGGGGGACGGGGGAGGGAGGGGGGAAAGCGGGGGACGGGGGAGGGAGGGGGGAAAGCGGGGGACGGGGGAGGGAGGGGGGAAAGCGGGGGACGGGGGAGGGAGGGGGGAAAGCGGGGGACGGGGGAGGGAGGGGGGAAAGCGGGGGACGGGGGAGGGAGGGGGGAAAGCGGGGGACGGGGGAGGGAGGGGGGAAAGCGGGGGACGGGGGAGGGAGGGGGGAAAGCGGGGGACGGGGGAGGGAGGGGGGAAAGCGGGGGACGGGGGAGGGAGGGGGGAAAGCGGGGACGGGGAGAGGGGGAGCGGGGACGGGGGAGGGGGGGAAAGCGGGGGACGGGGGAGGGAGGGGGGAAAGCGGGGGACGGGGGAGGGAGGGGGGAAAGCGGGGGACGGGGGAGGGAGGGGGGAAAGCGGGGGACGGGGGAGGGAGGGGGGAAAGCGGGGGACGGGGGAGGGAGGGGGGGAAAGCGGGGGACGGGGGAGGGAGGGGGGAAAGCGGGGGACGGGGGAGGGAGGGGGGAAAGCGGGGGACGGGGGAGGGAGGGGGGAAAGCGGGGGACGGGGGAGGGAGGGGGGAAAGCGGGGGACGGGGGAGGGAGGGGGGAAAGCGGGGGACGGGGGGAGGGAGGGGGGAAAGCGGGGGACGGGGGAGGGAGGGGGGAAAGCGGGGGACGGGGGAGGGAGGGGGGGAAAGCGGGGGACGGGGGAGGGAGGGGGGAAAGCGGGGGACGGGGGAGGGAGGGGGGAAAGCGGGGGACGGGGGAGGGAGGGGGGAAAGCGGGGGACGGGGGAGGGAGGGGGGAAAGCGGGGGACGGGGGAGGGAGGGGGGAAAGCGGGGGACGGGGGAGGGAGGGGGGAAAGCGGGGGACGGGGGAGGGAGGGGGGAAAGCGGGGGACGGGGGAGGGAGGGGGGAAAGCGGGGGACGGGGGAGGGAGGGGGGAAAGCGGGGGACGGGGGAGGGAGGGGGGAAAGCGGGGGACGGGGGAGGGAGGGGGGAAAGCGGGGGACGGGGGAGGGAGGGGGGAAAGCGGGGGACGGGGGAGGGAGGGGGGAAAGCGGGGGACGGGGGAGGGAGGGGGGAAAGCGGGGGACGGGGGAGGGAGGGGGGAAAGCGGGGGACGGGGGAGGAGGGGGGAAAGCGGGGGACGGGGGAGGGAGGGGGGAAAGCGGGGGACGGGGGAGGGAGGGGGGAAAGCGGGGGACGGGGGAGGGAGGGGGGAAAGCGGGGGACGGGGAGGGAGGGGGGAAAGCGGGGGACGGGGGAGGGAGGGGGGAAAGCGGGGGACGGGGGAGGGAGGGGGGAAAGCGGGGGACGGGGGAGGGAGGGGGGAAAGCGGGGGACGGGGGAGGGAGGGGGGAAAGCGGGGGACGGGGGAGGGAGGGGGGAAAGCGGGGGACGGGGAGGGAGGGGGGAAAGCGGGGGACGGGGGAGGGAGGGGGGAAAGCGGGGACGGGGGAGGGAGGGGGGAAAGCGGGGGACGGGGGAGGGAGGGGGGAAAGCGGGGGACGGGGGAGGGAGGGGGGAAAGCGGGGGACGGGGGAGGGAGGGGGGAAAGCGGGGGACGGGGGAGGGAGGGGGGAAAGCGGGGGACGGGGGAGGGAGGGGGGAAAGCGGGGGACGGGGGAGGGAGGGGGGAAAGCGGGGGACGGGGGAGGGAGGGGGGAAAGCGGGGGACGGGGGAGGGAGGGGGGAAAGCGGGGGACGGGGGAGGGAGGGGGGAAAGCGGGGGACGGGGGAGGGAGGGGGGAAAGCGGGAGGGAGGGGGGAAAGCGGGGGAGGGAGGGGGGAAAGCGGGGGAGGGAGGGGGGAAAGCGGGGAGGGAGGGGGGAAAGCGGGGGAGGGAGGGGGGAAAGCGGGGGAGGGAGGGGGGAAAGCGGGGGACGGAGGGGGGAAAGCGGGGGAGGAGGGGGGAAAGCGGGGGAGGGAGGGGGGAAAGCGGGGAGGGAGGGGGAAAGCGGGGGACGGGGGAGGGAGGGGAAAGCGGGGGAGGGAGGGGGGAAAGCGGGGGACGGGGGAGGGAGGGGGGAAAGCGGGGGACGGGGGAGGGAGGGGGGAAAGCGGGGGACGGGGGAGGGAGGGGGGAAAGCGGGGGACGGGGGAGGGAGGGGGGAAAGCGGGGGACGGGGGAGGGAGGGGGGAAAGCGGGGGACGGGGGAGGGAGGGGGGAAAGCGGGGGACGGGGGAGGGAGGGGGGAAAGCGGGGGACGGGGGAGGAGGGGGGAAAGCGGGGGACGGGGGAGGGAGGGGGAAAGCGGGGGACGGGGGAGGGAGGGGGGAAAGCGGGGAGGGAGGGGAAGCGGGGAGGGAGGGGGAAAGCGGGGGAGGGAGGGGGGAAAGCGGGGGAGGGAGGGGGGGAAAGCGGGGGAGGGAGGGGGGAAAGCGGGGGAGGGAGGGGGGAAAGCGGGGGACGGAGGGGGGAAAGCGGGGGAGGGAGGGGGGAAAGCGGGGGAGGGAGGGGGGAAAGCGGGGGAGGGAGGGGGGAAAGCGGGGGACGGGGGAGGGAGGGGGGAAAGCGGGGGAGGGGAGGGGGGAAAGCGGGGGACGGGGGAGGGAGGGGGGAAAGCGGGGGACGGGGGAGGGAGGGGGGAAAGCGGGGGACGGGGGAGGGAGGGGGGAAAGCGGGGGACGGGGGAGGGAGGGGGGAAAGCGGGGGACGGGGGAGGGAGGGGGGAAAGCGGGGGACGGGGGAGGGAGGGGGGAAAGCGGGGGACGGGGGAGGGAGGGGGGAAAGCGGGGGACGGGGGAGGGAGGGGGGAAAGCGGGGGACGGGGGAGGGAGGGGGGAAAGCGGGGGACGGGGGAGGGAGGGGGGAAAGCGGGGACGGGGGAGGGAGGGGGGAAAGCGGGGGACGGGGAGGGAGGGGGGAAAGCGGGGGACGGGGGAGGGAGGGGGGAAAGCGGGGGACGGGGGAGGGAGGGGGGAAAGCGGGGGACGGGGGAGGGAGGGGGGGAAAGCGGGGGACGGGGGAGGGAGGGGGGAAAGCGGGGGACGGGGGAGGGAGGGGGGAAAGCGGGGGACGGGGGAGGAGGGGGGAAAGCGGGGGACGGGGGAGGGAGGGGGGAAAGCGGGGGACGGGGGGAGGGAGGGGGGAAAGCGGGGGACGGGGGAGGGAGGGGGGAAAGCGGGGGACGGGGGAGGGAGGGGGGAAAGCGGGGGACGGGGGAGGGAGGGGGGAAAGCGGGGGACGGGGGAGGGAGGGGGGAAAGCGGGGGACGGGGAGGGAGGGGGGAAAGCGGGGGACGGGGGAGGGAGGGGGGAAAGCGGGGGACGGGGGAGGGAGGGGGGAAAGCGGGGGGACGGGGGAGGGAGGGGGGGAAAGCGGGGGACGGGGGAGGGAGGGGGGAAAGCGGGGGACGGGGGAGGAGGGGGGAAAGCGGGGGACGGGGGAGGGAGGGGGGAAAGCGGGGGACGGGGGAGGGAGGGGGGAAAGCGGGGGACGGGGGAGGGAGGGGGGAAAGCGGGGGACGGGGGAGGGAGGGGGGAAAGCGGGGGACGGGGGAGGGAGGGGGGAAAGCGGGGGACGGGGGAGA